>NW_027422972.1:15000-1215000 GCF_048934315.1 Petromyzon marinus | reverse complement strand
ACTCACACAGAGACCCACAGACTCACACAGAGACCCAAAGACTCGCACAGAGATCCACAGACTCACACAGAGACCCATAGACTCACACAGAGACCCATAGACTCACACAGAGACCCATAGACTCACACAACGACCCATAGACTCACAAAGAGACCCATAGACTCACACAGAGACCCATAGACTCACATAGAGACCCATAGACTCACACAGAGACCAAAAGACTCGCACAGAGACCCACAGACTCGCACAGAGACCCATAGACTCACACAGCAGAGACCCATAGACTCACGCAGAGACCCATAGACTCATACATAGACCCACAGACTTGCACAGAGACCCACAGACTCGCACAGAGACCCATAGACTCACACAGCAGAGACCCATAGACTCACAGCAGAGACCCATAGACTCTCGCAGAGACCCACAGATTCACACAGAGACACATAGACTCACACAGAGACCCATAGACTCACACAGAGACCCATAGACTCACACAGAGACACATAGACTCGCACAGAGACCCACAGACTCGCACAGAGACCCATAGACTCACACAGCAGAGACCCATAGACTCACGCAGAGACCCATAGACTCACACAGAGACCCACAGACTCGCACAGAGACCCACAGACTCGCACAGAGACCCATAGACTCACACAGCAGAGACCCATAGACTCACAGCAGAGTCCCATAGACTCACACAGAGACACATAGACTCACACAGAGACCCATAGACTCACACAGAGACCCATAGACTCACACAGAGACCCATAGACTCACACAGAGACACATAGACTCACACATAGACCCACAGACTCACACAGAGACCCACAGACTCACACAGAGACCCATAGACTCACACAGAGACCCATAGACTCACATAGAGACCCATTGACTCACACAGAGACCCATAGACTCACACAGAGACACATAGACTCACACAGAGACCCATAGACTCACACAGAGACTCATAGACCCACACAGAGACCCATAGACTCACACAGAGACCCATAGACTCACACAGAGACCCACAGACTCACACAGAGACCCATAGACTCACACAGAGACCCATAGACTCACACAGAGACACATAGACTCACACAGAGACCCATAGACTCACACAGAGACCCATAGACTCACACAGAGACCCACAGACTCACACAGAAACCCATAGACTCGCACAGAGATCCACAGACTCACACATAGACCCATAGACTAACACAGAGACCCATAAACTCACACAGAGACCCATAGACTCACACAGAGACACATAGACTCACACAGAGACCCATAGACTCACACAGAGACCCACAGACTCACACAGAGACCCATAGACTCACACAGAGACCCACAGACTCACACAGAGACCCACAGACTCGCACAGAGATCCACAGACTCACACATAGACCCATAGACTCACACAGAGACCCATAAACTCACACAGAGACCCATAGACTCACACAGAGACCCATAGACTTACACAGAGACCCACAGACTCACACAGAGACCCATAGACTCACACAGAGACCCACAGACTCACACAGAGACCCATAGACTCACACAGAGACCCATAGACTCACAAAGAGACCCATAGACTCACACAGAGACCCATAGACTCACACAGAGACCCACATACTCACACAGAGACCCATAGACTCACACAGAGACCCATAGACTCACACAGAGACACATAGACTCACACAGAGACTCATAGACTCACACAGAGACACATAGACTCACACAGAGACCATAGACTCACACAGAGACCCATAGACTCACACAGAGACCCATAGACTCACACAGAGACCCACAGACTCACACAGAGACCCATAGACTCGCACAGAGATCCACAGACTCACACATAGACCCATAGACTAACACAGAGACCCATAAACTCACACAGAGACCCATATACTCACACAGAGACACATAGACTCAAACAGAGACCCATAGACTCACAGAGACCCACAGACTCACACAGAGACCCATAGACTCACACAGAGACCCACAGACTCACACAGAGACCCACAGACTCGCACAGAGATCCACAGACTCACACATAGACTCACACAGAGACCCATAAACTCACACAGAGACCCATAGACTCACACAGAGACCCATAGACTTACACAGCGACCCACAGACTCACACAGAGACCCATAGACTCACACAGAGACCCACAGACTCACACAGAGACCCATAGACTCACACAGAGACCCATAGACTCACACAGAGACCCACAGACTCGCTCAGAGACCCACAGACTCGCACAGAGACCCATAGACTCACACAGCAGAGACCCATAGACTCACAACAGAGTCCCACAGACTCATACAGAGACACATAGACTCACACAGAGACCCATAGACTCACAATGCGACCCATAGACTCACACAGAGATCCACAGACTCACACATAGACCCATAGACTCACACAGAGACCCATAAACTCACACAGAGTCCCACAGACTCACACAGAGACCCATAGACTCACACAGAGACCCACAGACTCACACAGAGACCCATAGACTCACACAGAGCCACATAGACTCACACAGAGACCCATAGACTCACACAGAGACACATAGACTCACACAGAGACCCATAGACTCACACAGAGACCCACAGACTCACACAGAGACCCATAGACTCACACAGAGACCCACAGACTCACACAGAGACCCACAGACTCGCACAGAGATCCACAGACTCACACAGAGACCCATAGACTAACACAGAGACCCATAAACTCACACAGAGACCCATAGATTCACACAGAGACCCATAGACTCACACAGAGACCCATAGACTCACACAGAAACACATAGACTCACACAGAGACCCATAGACTCACACAGAGACACATAGACTCACACAGAGACCCATAGACTCACACAGAGACACATAGACTCACATAGAGACCCATAGACTCACACAGAGACACATAGACTCACACAGAGACCCATAGACTCACACAGAGACCCACAGACTCACAAAGAGAACCACAGACTCACACAGAGACCCACAGACTCACACAGACACCCACAGACTCGCACAGAGATCCACAGACTCACACATAGACCCATAGACTCACACAGAGACCCATAAACTCACACAGAGACCCATAGACTCAAACAGAGACCCATAGACTTACACAGAGACCCACAGACTCACACAGAGACCCATAGACTCACACAGAGACCCATAGACTCACACAGAGACCCACAGACTCACACAGAGACCCACAGACTCACACAGAGACCCAAAGACTCGCACAGAGATCCACAGACTCACACAGAGACCCATAGACTCACACAGAGACCCATAGACTCACACAGAGACCCATAGACTCACACAACGACCCATAGACTCACAAAGAGACCCATAGACTCACACAGAGACCCATAGACTCACATAGAGACCCATAGACTCACACAGAGACCAAAAGACTCGCACAGAGACCCACAGACTCGCACAGAGACCCATAGACTCACACAGCAGAGACCCATAGACTCACGCAGAGACCCATAGACTCATACATAGACCCACAGACTTGCACAGAGACCCACAGACTCGCACAGAGACCCATAGACTCACACAGCAGAGACCCATAGACTCACAGCAGAGACCCATAGACTCTCGCAGAGACCCACAGATTCACACAGAGACACATAGACTCACACAGAGACCCATAGACTCACACAGAGACCCATAGACTCACACAGAGACACATAGACTCGCACAGAGACCCACAGACTCGCACAGAGACCCATAGACTCACACAGCAGAGACCCATAGACTCACGCAGAGACCCATAGACTCACACAGAGACCCACAGACTCGCACAGAGACCCACAGACTCGCACAGAGACCCATAGACTCACACAGCAGAGACCCATAGACTCACAGCAGAGTCCCATAGACTCACACAGAGACACATAGACTCACACAGAGACCCATAGACTCACACAGAGACCCATAGACTCACACAGAGACCCATAGACTCACACAGAGACACATAGACTCACACATAGACCCACAGACTCACACAGAGACCCACAGACTCACACAGAGACCCATAGACTCACACAGAGACCCATAGACTCACATAGAGACCCATTGACTCACACAGAGACCCATAGACTCACACAGAGACACATAGACTCACACAGAGACCCATAGACTCACACAGAGACTCATAGACCCACACAGAGACCCATAGACTCACACAGAGACCCATAGACTCACACAGAGACCCACAGACTCACACAGAGACCCATAGACTCACACAGAGACCCATAGACTCACACAGAGACACATAGACTCACACAGAGACCCATAGACTCACACAGAGACCCATAGACTCACACAGAGACCCACAGAATCACACAGAAACCCATAGACTCGCACAGAGATCCACAGACTCACACATAGACCCATAGACTAACACAGAGACCCATAAACTCACACAGAGACCCATAGACTCACACAGAGACACATAGACTCACACAGAGACCCATAGCCTCACACAGAGACCCACAGACTCACACAGAGACCCATAGACTCACACAGAGACCCACAGACTCACACAGAGACCCACAGACTCACACAGAGACCCATAGACTCACACAGAGACCCACAGACTCACACATAGACCCATAGACTCACACAGAGACCCATAAACTCACACAGAGACCCATAGACTCACACAGAGACCCATAGACTTACACAGAGACCCACAGACTCACACAGAGACCCATAGACTCACACAGAGACCCACAGACTCACACAGAGACCCATAGACTCACACAGAGACCCACAGACTCACACATAGACCCATAGACTCACACAGAGACCCATAAACTCACACAGAGACCCATAGACTCACACAGAGACGCATAGACTTACACAGAGACCCACAGACTCACACAGAGACCCATAGACTCACACAGAGACCCACAGACTCACACAGAGACCCATAGACTCACACAGAGACCCATAGACTCACACAGAGACCCATAGACTCACACAGAGACCCATAGACTCACACAGAGACCCACATACTCACACAGAGACCCATAGACTCACACAGAGACCCATAGACTCACACAGAGACACATAGACTCACACAGAGACTCATAGACTCACACAGAGACCATAGACTCACACAGAGACCCATAGACTCACACAGAGACCCATAGACTCACACAGAGACCCACAGACTCACACAGAGACCCATAGACTCGCACAGAGATCCACAGACTCACACATAGACCCATAGACTAACACAGAGACCCATAAACTCACACAGAGACCCATATACTCACACAGAGACACATAGACTCAAACAGAGACCCATAGACTCACAGAGACCCACAGACTCACACAGAGACCCATAGACTCACACAGAGACCCACAGACTCACACAGAGACCCACAGACTCGCACAGAGATCCACAGACTCACACATAGACTCACACAGAGACCCATAAACTCACACAGAGACCCATAGACTCACACAGAGACCCATAGACTTACACAGCGACCCACAGACTCACACAGAGACCCATAGACTCACACAGAGACCCACAGACTCACACAGAGACCCATAGACTCACACAGAGACCCATAGACTCACACAGAGACCCACAGACTCGCACAGAGACCCACAGACTCGCACAGAGACCCATAGACTCACACAGCAGAGACCCATAGACTCACAGCAGAGTCCCACAGACTCACACAGAGACACATAGACTCACACAGAGACCCATAGACTCACACAGAGACCCATAGACTCACACAGAGACCCATAGACTCACACAGAGACACGTAGACTCACACAGAGACTCATAGACTCACACAGAGACACATAGACTCACACAGAGACCCATAGACTCACATAGAGACCCACAGACTCACACAGAGACCCACAGACTCACACAGAGACCCACAGACTCGCACAGAAATCCACAGACTCACACATAGACCCATAGACTCACACAGAGACCCATAAACTCACACAGAGACCCATAGACTCACACAGAGACCCATAGACGTACACAGAGACCCACAGACTCACACAGAGACCCATAGACTCACACAGAGACCCACAGACTCACACAGAGACCCATAGACTCACACAGAGACCCATAGACTCACACAGAGACCCATAGACTCACACAGAGACCCATCGACTCACACAGAGACCCACAGACTCACACAGAGACCCATAGACTCACAAAGCGACCCATAGACTCACACAGAGATCCACAGACTCACACATAGACCCATAGACTCACACAGAGACCCATAAACTCACACATAGACCCATAGACTCACACAGAGACCCATAAACTCACACAGAGACCCATAGACTAACACAGAGACCCATAAACTCACACAGAGACCCATATACTCACACAGAGACACATAGACTCAAACAGAGACCCATAGACTCACAGAGACCCACAGACTCGCACAGAGACCCACAGACTCGCACAGAGACCCATAGACTCACACAGCAGAGACCCATAGACTCACAGCAGAGTCCCACAGACTCATACAGAGACACATAGACTCACACAGAGACCCATAGACTCACAATGCGACCCATAGACTCACACAGAGATCCACAGACTCACACATAGACCCATAGACTCACACAGAGACCCATAAACTCACACAGAGACCCATAGACTCACACAGAGACACATACACTCACACAGAGACCCATAGACTCACACAGAGACCCATAGATTCACACAGAGACCCATAGATTCACGCAGAGACACATAGACTCACACAGAGTCCCACAGACTCACACAGAGACCCATAGACTCACACAGAGACCCATAGACTCACACAGAGACCCATAGACTCACACAGAGACCCACAGACTCACACAGAGACCCATAGACTCACACAGAGACCCACAGACTCACACAGACCCACAGACTCGCACAGAGATCCACAGACTCACACATAGACCCATAGACTCACACAGAGACCCATAAACTCACACAGAGACCCATAGACTCACACAGAGACCCATAGACTCACACAGAGACCCACAGACTCACGCAGAGACCCATACACTCACACAGAGACCCACAGACTCACACAGAGACCCACAGACTCACACAGAGACCCACAGACTCGCACAGAGATCCACAGACTCACACAGAGACCCATAGACTCACACAGAGACCCATAGACTCACACAGAGACCCATAGACTCACACAGAGACCCATAGAGTCACACAGAGACACATAGACTCACACAGAGACCCATAGACTCACACAGAGGCAATAGACCCACTCAGAGACCCATAGACTCACGCAGAGACCCATAGACTCACATAGAGACCCATAGACTCACTCAGAGACCCATAGACTCACACAGAGACCCTTAGACTCACACAGAGACCCATAGACTCACACAGAGACCCACAGACTCACACAGAGACACATAGCCTCACACAGAGACCCATAGACTCACACAGAGACCCATAGACTCACACAGAGACACATAGACTCACACAGAGACACATAGACTCACACAGAGACCCATAGACTCACACAGAGACCCATAGACTCACACAGAGACCCACAGACTCACACAGAGACCCACAGACTCACACAGAGACCCATAGACTCACTTAGAGACCCATAGACTCACACAGAGACCCGTAGACTCACACAGAGACCCATAGACTCACACAGAGACCCATAGACTCACACAGAGACACATAGACTCACACAGAGACACATAGACTCACACAGAGACCCATAGACTCACACAGAGACCCATAGACTCACACAGAGATCCACAGACTCACACAGAGACCCACAGACTCACACAGAGACCCATAGACTCACTTAGAGACCCATAGACTCACACAGAGACCCGTAGACTCACACAGAGACCCATAGACTCACACAGATACACGTAGACTCACACAGAGACTCATAGACTCACACAGAGACACATAGACTCACACAGAGACCCATAGACTCACACAGAGACCCATAGACTCACACAGAGACCCATAGACTCACACAGAGACCCACAGACTCACACAGAGACCCATAGACTCGCACAGAGATCCACAGACTCACACATAGACCCATAGACTAACACAGAGACCCATAAACTCACACAGAGACCCATAGACACACACAGAGGCACATAGACTCACACAGAGACCCATAGACTCACACAGAGACCCATAGACTCACACAGAGACGCATAGACTCACAGAGACCCATAGACTCACACAGAGACCCATAGACTCACACAGAGACCCATAGACTCACACAGAGACCCACAGACTCACGCAGATACCCATACACTCACACAGAGACCCACAGACTCACACAGAGACCCACAGACTCGCACAGAGATCCACAGACTCACACAGAGACCCATAGACTCACACAGAGACCCATAGACTCACACAGAGACCCATAGACTCACACAGAGACCCATAGACTCACACAGAGACCCATAGAGTCACACAGAGACACATAGACTCACACAGAGACCCATAGACTCACACAGAGACCAATAGACTCACTCAGAGACCCATAGACTCACACAGAGACCCATAGACTCACACAGAGACCCATAGACTCACACAGAGACCAATAGACTCACTCAGAGACCCATAGACTCACGCAGAGACCCATAGACTCACATAGAGACCCATAGACTCACTCAGAGACCCATAGACTCACACAGAGACCCTTAGACTCACACAGAGACCCATAGACTCACACAGAGACCCACAGACTCACACAGAGACACATAGACTCACACAGAGACCCATAGACTCACACAGAGACCCATAGACTCACACAGAGACACATAGACTCACACAGAGACACATAGACTCACACAGAGACGCATAGACTCACACAGAGACCCATAGACTCACACAGAGACCCACAGACTCACACAGAGACCCACAGACTCACACAGAGACCCATAGACTCACACAGAGACCCATAGACTCACACAGAGACCCATAGACTCACAGAGACCCATAGACTCACACAGAGACACATAGACTCACACAGAGACTCATAGACTCACACAGAGACACATAGACTCACACAGAGACCCATAGACTCAAACAGAGACCCATAGACTCACACAGAGACCCATAGACTCACACAGAGACCCACAGACTCACACAGAGACCCATAGACTCGCACAGAGATCCACAGACTCACACATAGACCCATAGACTAACACAGAGACCCATAAACTCACACAGAGACCCATAGACTCACACAGAGACACATAGACTCACGCAGAGACCCATAGACTCACACAGAGACCCACAGACTCACGCAGAGACCCATAGACTCACACAGAGACCCATAGACTCACACAGAGACCCACAGACTCGCACAGAGATCCACAGACTCACACATAGACCCATAGACTCACACAGAGACCCATAAACTCACACAGAGACCCATACACTCACACAGAGACCCATAGACTTACACAGAGACCCACAGACTCACACAGAGACCCATAGACTCACACAGAGACCCACAGACTCACACAGAGACCCATAGACTCACACAGAGACCCATAGACTCACACAGAGACCCACAGACTCGCACAGAGACCCATAGACTCGCACAGAGACCCATAGACTCACACAGCAGAGACCCATAGACTCACAGCAGAGTCCCACAGACTCACACAGAGACACATAGACTCACACAGAGACCCATAGACTCACACAGAGACCCATAGACTCACACAGAGACCCATAGACTCACACAGAGACACATAGACTCACACAGGACTCATAGACTCACACAGAGACACATAGACTCACACAGAGACCCATAGACTCATACAGAGACCCACAGACTCACACAGAGACCCATAGACTCACACAGAGACCCACAGACACACACAGAGACCCACAGACTCGCAAAGAGATCCACAGACTCACACATAGACCCATAGACTCACACAGAGACCCATAAACTCACACAGATACCCATAGACTCACACAGAGACCCATAGACTTACACAGAGACCCACAGACTCACACAGAGACCCATAGACTCACAAAGAGACCCACAGACTCACACAGAGACCCATAGACTCACACAGAGACCCATAGACTCACACAGAGACCCACAGACACACACAGAGACCCACAGACTCGCACAGAGATCCACAGACTCACACATAGACCCATAGACTCACACAGAGACCCATAAACTCACACAGATACCCATAGACTCACACAGAGACCCATAGACTTACACAGAGACCCACAGACTCACACAGAGACCCATAGACTCACACAGAGACCCACAGACTCACACAGAGACCCATAGACTCACACAGAGACCCATAGACTCACACAGAGACCCATAGACTCACACAGAGACCCATAGACTCACACAGAGACCCACAGACTCACACAGAGACCCATAGACTCACAATGCGACCCATAGACTCACACAGAGATCCACAGACTCACACATAGACCCATAGACTCACACAGAGACCCATAAACTCACACAGAGACCCATAGACTCACACAGAGACACATACACTCACACAGAGACCCATAGACTCACACAGAGACCCACAGACTCACACAGAGACCCATAGACTCACAGAGAGGCCCATAGACTCACACAGAGACCCATAGACTCACACAGAGACCCACAGACTCACACAGAGACCCATAGACTCACAATGCGACCCATAGACTCACACAGAGATCCACAGACTCACACATAGACCCATAGACTCACACAGAGACCCATAAACTCACACAGAGACCCATAGACTCACACAGAGACACATACACTCACACAGAGACCCATAGACTCACACAGAGACCCATAGATTCACACAGAGACCCATAGATTCACGCAGAGACACATAGACTCACACAGAGACCCACAGACTCACACAGAGACCCATAGACTCACACAGAGACCCACAGACTCACACAGAGACCCATAGACTCACACAGAGACACATAGACTCACACAGAGACCCATAGACTCACACAGAGACACATAGACTCACACAGAGACCCATAGACTCACACAGAGACCCACAGACTCACACAGAGACCCATAGACTCACACAGAGACCCACAGACTCACGCAGAGACCCACAGACTCGCACAGAGATCCACAGACTCACACAGAGACCCATAGACTAACACAGAGACCCATAAAGTTACAAAGAGACCCATAGATTCACACAGAGACCCATGGACTCACACAGAGACCCATAGACTCACACAGAGACACATAGACTCACACAGGGACCCATAGACTCACACAGAGACACATAGACTCACACAGAGACCCATAGACTCACACAGAGACACATAGACTCACACAGAGACCCATAGACTCACACAGAGACACATAGACTCACACAGAGACCCATAGACTCACACAGAGACCCACAGACTCACAAAGAGAACCACAGACTCACACAGAGACCCACAGACTCACACAGACACCCACAGACTCGCACAGAGATCCACAGACTCACACATAGACCCATAGACTCACACAGAGACCCATAAACTCACACAGAGACCCATAGACTCAAACAGAGACCCATAGACTTACACAGAGACCCACAGACTCACACAGAGACCCATAGACTCACACAGAGACCCATAGACTCACACAGAGACCCACAGACTCACACAGAGACCCACAGACTCACAGAGAGACCCAAAGACTCGCACAGAGATCCACAGACTCACACAGAGACCCATAGACTCACACAGAGACCCATAGACTCACACAGAGACCCATAGACTCACACAACGACCCATAGACTCACAAAGAGACCCATAGACTCACACAGAGACCCATAGACTCACATAGAGACCCATAGACTCACACAGAGACCAAAAGACTCACACAGAGACCCACAGACTCGCACAGAGACCCATAGACTCACACAGCAGAGACCCATAGACTCACAGCAGAGACCCATAGACTCTCGCAGAGACCCACAGATTCACACAGAGACACATAGACTCACACAGAGACCCATAGACTCACACAGAGACCCATAGACTCACGCAGAGACCCATAGACTCACACAGAGACCCACAGACTCGCACAGAGACCCACAGACTCGCACAGAGACCCATAGACTCACACAGCAGAGACCCATAGACTCACAGCAGAGTCCCATAGACTCACACAGAGACACATAGACTCACACAGAGACCCATAGACTCACACAGAGACCCATAGACTCACACAGAGACCCACAGACTCACACAGAGACTCACAGACTCACACAGAGACCCATAGATTCACACAGAGACCCATAGACTCACACAGAGACCCATTGACTCACACAGAGACCCATAGACTCACACAGAGACACATAGACTCACACAGAGACCCATAGACTCACACAGAGACTCATAGACCCACACAGAGACCCATAGACTCACACAGAGACCCATAGACTCACACAGAGACCCACAGACTCACACAGAGACCCATAGACTCACACAGAGACCCATAGAGTCACACAGAGACACATAGACTCACACAGAGACCCATAGACTCACACAGAGACCCATAGACGCACACAGAGACCCACAGACTCACACAGAAACCCATAGACTCGCACAGAGATCCACGGACTCACACATAGACCCATAGACTAACACAGAGACCCATAAACTCACACAGAGACCCATAGACTCACACAGAGACACATAGACTCACACAGAGACCCATAGACTCACACAGAGACCCACAGACTCACACAGAGACCCATAGACTCACACAGAGACCCACAGACTCACACAGAGACCCACAGACTCGCACAGAGACCCACAGACTCACACATAGACCCACAGACTCGCACAGAGACCCATAGACTCACACAGAGACCCATAGACTTACACAGAGACCCACAGACTCACACAGAGACCCATAGACTCACACAGAGACCCACAGACTCACACAGAGACCCATAGACTCACACAGAGACCCATAGACTCACACAGAGACCCATAGACTCATACAGAGACCCATAGACTCACACAGAGACCCACATACTCACACAGAGACCCATAGACTCACACAGAGACCCATAGACTCACACAGAGACACATAGACTCACACAGAGACTCATAGACTCACACAGAGACACATAGACTCACACAGAGACCATAGACTCACACAGAGACCCATAGACTCACACAGAGACCCATAGACTCACACAGAGACCCACAGACTCACACAGAGACCCATAGACTCGCACAGAGATCCACAGACTCACACATAGACCCATAGACTAACAGAGAGACCCATAAACTCACACAGAGACCCATATACTCACACAGAGACACATAGACTCAAACAGAGACCCATAGACTCACAGAGACCCACAGACTCACACAGAGACCCATAGACTCACACAGAGACCCACAGACTCACACAGAGACCCACAGACTCGCACAGAGATCCACAGACTCACACATAGGCTCACACAGAGACCCATAAACTCACACAGAGACCCATAGACTCACACAGAGACCCATAGATTTACACAGCGACCCACAGACTCACACAGAGACCCATAGACTCACACAGAGACACACAGACTCACACAGAGACCCATAGACTCACACAGAGACCCATAGACTCACACAGAGACCCACAGACTCGCACAGAGACCCACAGACTCGCACAGAGACCCATAGACTCACACAGCAGAGACCCATAGACTCACAGCAGAGTCCCACAGACTCATACAGAGACACATAGACTCACACAGAGACCCATAGACTCACAATGCGACCCATAGACTCACACAGAGATCCACAGACTCACACATAGACCCATAGACTCACACAGAGACCCATAAACTCACACAGAGACCCATAGACTCACACAGAGACACATACACTCACACAGAGACCCATAGACTCACACAGAGACCCATAGATTCACACAGAGACCCATAGATTCACGCAGAGACACATAGACTCACACAGAGTCCCACAGACTCACACAGAGACCCATAGACTCACACAGAGACCCACAGACTCACACAGAGACCCATAGACTCACACAGAGCCACATAGACTCACACAGAGACCCATAGACTCACACAGAGACACATAGACTCACACAGAGACCCACAGACTCACACAGAGACCCATAGACTCACACAGAGACCCACAGACTCACACAGAGACCCACAGACTCGCACAGAGATCCACAGACTCACACAGAGACCCATAGACTAACACAGAGACCCATAAACTCACACAGAGACCCATAGATTCACACAGAGATCCATAGACTCACACAGAGACCCATAGACTCACACAGAAACACATAGACTCACACAGAGACCCATAGACTCACACAGAGACACATAGACTCACACAGAGACCCATAGACTCACACAGAGACACATAGACTCACATAGAGACCCATAGACTCACACAGAGACACATAGACTCACACAGAGACCCATAGACTCACACAGAGACCCACAGACTCACAAAGAGAACCACAGACTCACACAGAGACCCACAGACTCACACAGACACCCACAGACTCGCACAGAGATCCACAGACTCACACATAGACCCATAGACTCTCACAGAGACCCATAAACTCACACAGAGACCCATAGACTCAAACAGAGACCCATAGACTTACACAGAGACCCACAGACTCACACAGAGACCCATAGACTCACACAGAGACCCATAGACTCACACAGAGACCCACAGACTCACACAGAGACCCACAGACTCACACAGAGACCCAAAGACTCGCACAGAGATCCACAGACTCACACAGAGACCCATAGACTCACACAGAGACCCATAGACTCACACAGAGACCCATAGACTCACACAACGACCCATAGACTCACAAAGAGACCCATAGACTCACACAGAGACCCATAGACTCACATAGAGACCCATAGACTCACACAGAGACCAAAAGACTCGCACAGAGACCCACAGACTCGCACAGAGACCCATAGACTCACACAGCAGAGACCCATAGACTCACGCAGAGACCCATAGACTCATACATAGACCCACAGACTTGCACAGAGACCCACAGACTCGCACAGAGACCCATAGACTCACACAGCAGAGACCCATAGACTCACAGCAGAGACCCATAGACTCTCGCAGAGACCCACAGATTCACACAGAGACACATAGACTCACACAGAGACCCATAGACTCACACAGAGACCCATAGACTCACACAGAGACACATAGACTCGCACAGAGACCCACAGACTCGCACAGAGACCCATAGACTCACACAGCAGAGACCCATAGACTCACGCAGAGACCCATAGACTCACACAGAGACCCACAGACTCGCACAGAGACCCACAGACTCGCACAGAGACCCATAGACTCACACAGCAGAGACCCATAGACTCACAGCAGAGTCCCATAGACTCACACAGAGACACATAGACTCACACAGAGACCCATAGACTCACACAGAGACCCATAGACTCACACAGAGACCCATAGACTCACACAGAGACACATAGACTCACACATAGACCCACAGACTCACACAGAGACCCACAGACTCACACAGAGACCCATAGACTCACACAGAGACCCATAGACTCACATAGAGACCCATTGACTCACACAGAGACCCATAGACTCACACAGAGACACATAGACTCACACAGAGACCCATAGACTCACACAGAGACTCATAGACCCACACAGAGACCCATAGACTCACACAGAGACCCATAGACTCACACAGAGACCCACAGACTCACACAGAGACCCATAGACTCACACAGAGACCCATAGACTCACACAGAGACCCATAGACTCACACAGAGACCCATAGACTCACACAGAGACCCACAGACTCACACAGAAACCCATAGACTCGCACAGAGATCCACAGACTCACACATAGACCCATAGACTAACACAGAGACCCATAAACTCACACAGAGACCCATAGACTCACACAGAGACACATAGACTCACACAGAGACCCATAGACTCACACAGAGACCCACAGACTCACACAGAGACCCATAGACTCACACAGAGACCCACAGACTCACACAGAGACCCACAGACTCGCACAGAGATCCACAGACTCACACATAGACCCATAGACTCACACAGAGACCCATAAACTCACACAGAGACCCATAGACTCACACAGAGACCCATAGACTTACACAGAGACCCACAGACTCACACAGAGACCCATAGACTCACACAGAGACCCACAGACTCACACAGAGACCCATAGACTCACACAGAGACCCATAGACTCACACAGAGACCCATAGACTCACACAGAGACCCATAGACTCACACAGAGACCCACATACTCACACAGAGACCCATAGACTCACACAGAGACCCATAGACTCACACAGAGACACATAGACTCACACAGAGACTCATAGACTCACACAGAGACACATAGACTCACACAGAGACCATAGACTCACACAGAGACCCATAGACTCACACAGAGACCCATAGACTCACACAGAGACCCACAGACTCACACAGAGACCCATAGACTCGCACAGAGATCCACAGACTCACACATAGACCCATAGACTAACACAGAGACCCATAAACTCACACAGAGACCCATATACTCACACAGAGACACATAGACTCAAACAGAGACCCATAGACTCACAGAGACCCACAGACTCACACAGAGACCCATAGACTCACACAGAGACCCACAGACTCACACAGAGACCCACAGACTCGCACAGAGATCCACAGACTCACACATAGACTCACACAGAGACCCATAAACTCACACAGAGACCCATAGACTCACACAGAGACCCATAGACTTACACAGCGACCCACAGACTCACACAGAGACCCATAGACTCACACAGAGACCCACAGACTCACACAGAGACCCATAGACTCACACAGAGACCCATAGACTCACACAGAGACCCACAGACTCGCACAGAGACCCACAGACTCGCACAGAGACCCATAGACTCACACAGCAGAGACCCATAGACTCACAGCAGAGTCCCACAGACTCATACAGAGACACATAGACTCACACAGAGACCCATAGACTCACAATGCGACCCATAGACTCACACAGAGATCCACAGACTCACACATAGACCCATAGACTCACACAGAGACCCATAAACTCACACAGAGACCCATAGACTCACACAGAGACACATACACTCACACAGAGACCCATAGACTCACACAGAGACCCATAGATTCACACAGAGACCCATAGATTCACGCAGAGACACATAGACTCACACAGAGTCCCACAGACTCACACAGAGACCCATAGACTCACACAGAGACCCACAGACTCACACAGAGACCCATAGACTCACACAGAGCCACATAGACTCACACAGAGACCCATAGACTCACACAGAGACACATAGACTCACACAGAGACCCATAGACTCACACAGAGACCCACAGACTCACACAGAGACCCATAGACTCACACAGAGACCCACAGACTCACACAGAGACCCACAGACTCGCACAGAGATCCACAGACTCACACAGAGACCCATAGACTAACACAGAGACCCATAAACTCACACAGAGACCCATAGATTCACACAGAGACCCATAGACTCACACAGAGACCCATAGACTCACACAGAAACACATAGACTCACACAGAGACCCATAGACTCACACAGAGACACATAGACTCACACAGAGACCCATAGACTCACACAGAGACACATAGACTCACATAGAGACCCATAGACTCACACAGAGACACATAGACTCACACAGAGACCCATAGACTCACACAGAGACCCACAGACTCACAAAGAGAACCACAGACTCACACAGAGACCCACAGACTCACACAGACACCCACAGACTCGCACAGAGATCCACAGACTCACACATAGACCCATAGACTCACACAGAGACCCATAAACTCACACAGAGACCCATAGACTCAAACAGAGACCCATAGACTTACACAGAGACCCACAGACTCACACAGAGACCCATAGACTCACAGAGAGACCCATAGACTCACACAGAGACCCACAGACTCACACAGAGACCCACAGACTCACACAGAGACCCAAAGACTCGCACAGAGATCCACAGACTCACACAGAGACCCATAGACTCACACAGAGACCCATAGACTCACACAGAGACCCATAGACTCACACAACGACCCATAGACTCACAAAGAGACCCATAGACTCACACAGAGACCCATAGACTCACATAGAGACCCATAGACTCACACAGAGACCAAAAGACTCGCACAGAGACCCACAGACTCGCACAGAGACCCATAGACTCACACAGCAGAGACCCATAGACTCACGCAGAGACCCATAGACTCATACATAGACCCACAGACTTGCACAGAGACCCACAGACTCGCACAGAGACCCATAGACTCACACAGCAGAGACCCATAGACTCACAGCAGAGACCCATAGACTCTCGCAGAGACCCACAGATTCACACAGAGACCCATAGACTCACACAGAGACCCATAGACTCACACAGAGACCCACAGACTCACACAGAGACCCATAGACTCACAGAGAGGCCCATAGACTCACACAGAGACCCATAGACTCACACAGAGACCCACAGACTCACACAGAGACCCATAAACTCACACAGAGACCCATAGACTCACACAGAGACACATAGACTCACACAGAGACCCATAGACTCACACAGAGACCCACAGACTCACACAGAGACCCATAGACTCACACAGAGACCCACAGACTCACACAGAGACCCACAGACTCGCACAGAGATCCACAGACTCACACATAGACCCATAGACTCACACAGAGACCCATAAACTCACACAGAGACCCATAGACTCACACAGAGACCCATAGACTTACACAGAGACCCACAGACTCACACAGAGACCCATAGACTCACACAGAGACCCACAGACTCACACAGAGACCCATAGACTCACACAGAGACCCATAGACTCACACAGAGACCCATAGACTCACACAGAGACCCATAGACTCACACAGAGACCCACATACTCACACAGAGACCCATAGACTCACACAGAGACCCATAGACTCACACAGAGACACATAGACTCACACAGAGACTCATAGACTCACACAGAGACACATAGACTCACACAGAGACCATAGACTCACACAGAGACCCATAGACTCACACAGAGACCCATAGACTCACACAGAGACCCACAGACTCACACAGAGACCCATAGACTCGCACAGAGATCCACAGACTCACACATAGACCCATAGACTAACACAGAGACCCATAAACTCACACAGAGACCCATATACTCACACAGAGACACATAGACTCAAACAGAGACCCATAGACTCACAGAGACCCACAGACTCACACAGAGACCCATAGACTCACACAGAGACCCACAGACTCACACAGAGACCCACAGACTCGCACAGAGTTCCACAGACTCACACATAGACTCACACAGAGACCCATAAACTCACACAGAGACCCATAGACTCACACAGAGACCCATAGACTTACACAGCGACCCACAGACTCACACAGAGACCCATAGACTCACACAGAGACCCACAGACTCACACAGAGACCCATAGACTCACACAGAGACCCATAGACTCACACAGAGACCCACAGACTCGCACAGAGACCCACAGACTCGCACAGAGACCCATAGACTCACACAGCAGAGACCCATAGACTCACAGCAGAGTCCCACAGACTCATACAGAGACACATAGACTCACACAGAGACCCATAGACTCACAATGCGACCCATAGACTCACACAGAGATCCACAGACTCACACATAGACCCATAGACTCACACAGAGACCCATAAACTCACACAGAGACCCATAGACTCACACAGAGACACATACACTCACACAGAGACCCATAGACTCACACAGAGACCCATAGATTCACACAGAGACCCATAGATTCACGCAGAGACACATAGACTCACACAGAGTCCCACAGACTCACACAGAGACCCATAGACTCACACAGAGACCCACAGACTCACACAGAGACCCATAGACTCACACAGAGCCACATAGACTCACACAGAGACCCATAGACTCACACAGAGACACATAGACTCACACAGAGACCCATAGCCTCACACAGAGACCCACAGACTCACACAGAGACCCATAGACTCACACAGAGACCCACAGACTCACACAGAGACCCACAGACTCGCACAGAGATCCACAGACTCACACAGAGACCCATAGACTAACACAGAGACCCATAAACTCACACAGAGACCCATAGATTCACACAGAGACCCATAGACTCACACAGAGACCCATAGACTCACACAGAAACACATAGACTCACACAGAGACCCATAGACTCACACAGAGACACATAGACTCACACAGAGACCCATAGACTCACACAGAGACACATAGACTCACATAGAGACCCATAGACTCACACAGAGACACATAGACTCACACAGAGACCCATAGACTCACACAGAGACCCACAGACTCACAAAGAGAACCACAGACTCACACAGAGACCCACAGACTCACACAGACACCCACAGACTCGCACAGAGATCCACAGACTCACACATAGACCCATAGACTCACACAGAGACCCATAAACTCACACAGAGACCCATAGACTCAAACAGAGACCCATAGACTTACACAGAGACCCACAGACTCACACAGAGACCCATAGACTCACACAGAGACCCATAGACTCACACAGAGACCCACAGACTCACACAGAGACCCACAGACTCACACAGAGACCCAAAGACTCGCACAGAGATCCACAGACTCACACAGAGACCCATAGACTCACACAGAGACCCATAGACTCACACAGAGACCCATAGACTCACACAACGACCCATAGACTCACAAAGAGACCCATAGACTCACACAGAGACCCATAGACTCACATAGAGACCCATAGACTCACACAGAGACCAAAAGACTCGCACAGAGACCCACAGACTCGCACAGAGACCCATAGACTCACACAGCAGAGACCCATAGACTCACGCAGAGACCCATAGACTCATACATAGACCCACAGACTTGCACAGAGACCCACAGACTCGCACAGAGACCCATAGACTCACACAGCAGAGACCCATAGACTCACAGCAGAGACCCATAGACTCTCGCAGAGACCCACAGATTCACACAGAGACACATAGACTCACACAGAGACCCATAGACTCACACAGAGACCCATAGACTCACACAGAGACACATAGACTCGCACAGAGACCCACAGACTCGCACAGAGACCCATAGACTCACACAGCAGAGACCCATAGACTCACGCAGAGACCCATAGACTCACACAGAGACCCACAGACTCGCACAGAGACCCACAGACTCGCACAGAGACCCATAGACTCACACAGCAGAGACCCATAGACTCACAGCAGAGTCCCATAGACTCACACAGAGACACATAGACTCACACAGAGACCCATAGACTCACACAGAGACCCATAGACTCACACAGAGACCCATAGACTCACACAGAGACACATAGACTCACACATAGACCCACAGACTCACACAGAGACCCACAGACTCACACAGAGACCCGTAGACTCACACAGAGACCCATAGACTCACATAGAGACCCATTGACTCACACAGAGACCCATAGACTCACACAGAGACACATAGACTCACACAGAGACCCATAGACTCACACAGAGACTCATAGACCCACACAGAGACCCATAGACTCACACAGAGACCCATAGACTCACACAGAGACCCACAGACTCACACAGAGACCCATAGACTCACACAGAGACCCATAGACTCACACAGAGACACATAGACTCACACAGAGACCCATAGACTCACACAGAGACCCATAGACTCACACAGAGACCCACAGACTCACACAGAAACCCATAGACTCGCACAGAGATCCACAGACTCACACATAGACCCATAGACTAACACAGAGACCCATAAACTCACACAGAGACCCATAGACTCACACAGAGACACATAGACTCACACAGAGACCCATAGACTCACACAGAGACCCACAGACTCACACAGAGACCCATAGACTCACACAGAGACCCACAGACTCACACAGAGACCCACAGACTCGCACAGAGATCCACAGACTCACACATAGACCCATAGACTCACACAGAGACCCATAAACTCACACAGAGACCCATAGACTCACACAGAGACCCATAGACTTACACAGAGACCCACAGACTCACACAGAGACCCATAGACTCACACAGAGACCCACAGACTCACACAGAGACCCATAGACTCACACAGAGACCCATAGACTCACACAGAGACCCATAGACTCACACAGAGACCCATAGACTCACACAGAGACCCACATACTCACACAGAGACCCATAGACTCACACAGAGACCCATAGACTCACACAGAGACACATAGACTCACACAGAGACTCATAGACTCACACAGAGACACATAGACTCACACAGAGACCATAGACTCACACAGAGACCCATAGACTCACACAGAGACCCATAGACTCACACAGAGACCCACAGACTCACACAGAGACCCATAGACTCGCACAGAGATCCACAGACTCACACATAGACCCATAGACTAACACAGAGACCCATAAACTCACACAGAGACCCATATACTCACACAGAGACACATAGACTCAAACAGAGACCCATAGACTCACAGAGACCCACAGACTCACACAGAGACCCATAGACTCACACAGAGACCCACAGACTCACACAGAGACCCACAGACTCGCACAGAGATCCACAGACTCACACATAGACTCACACAGAGACCCATAAACTCACACAGAGACCCATAGACTCACACAGAGACCCATAGACTTACACAGCGACCCACAGACTCACACAGAGACCCATAGACTCACACAGAGACCCACAGACTCACACAGAGACCCATAGACTCACACAGAGACCCATAGACTCACACAGAGACCCACAGACTCGCACAGAGACCCACAGACTCGCACAGAGACCCATAGACTCACACAGCAGAGACCCATAGACTCACAGCAGAGTCCCACAGACTCATACAGAGACACATAGACTCACACAGAGACCCATAGACTCACAATGCGACCCATAGACTCACACAGAGATCCACAGACTCACACATAGACCCATAGACTCACACAGAGAACCATAAACTCACACAGAGACCCATAGACTCACACAGAGACACATACACTCACACAGAGACCCATAGACTCACACAGAGACCCATAGATTCACACAGAGACCCATAGATTCACGCAGAGACACATAGACTCACACAGAGTCCCACAGACTCACACAGAGACCCATAGACTCACACAGAGACCCACAGACTCACACAGAGACCCATAGACTCACACAGAGCCACATAGACTCACACAGAGACCCATAGACTCACACAGAGACACATAGACTCACACAGAGACCCATAGACTCACACAGAGACCCACAGACTCACACAGAGACCCATAGACTCACACAGAGACCCACAGACTCACACAGAGACCCACAGACTCGCACAGAGATCCACAGACTCACACAGAGACCCATAGACTAACACAGAGACCCATAAACTCACACAGAGACCCATAGATTCACACAGAGACCCATAGACTCACACAGAGACCCATAGACTCACACAGAAACACATAGACTCACACAGAGACCCATAGACTCACACAGAGACACATAGACTCACACAGAGACCCATAGACTCACACAGAGACACATAGACTCACATAGAGACCCATAGACTCACACAGAGACACATAGACTCACACAGAGACCCATAGACTCACACAGAGACCCACAGACTCACAAAGAGAACCACAGACTCACACAGAGACCCACAGACTCACACAGACACCCACAGACTCGCACAGAGATCCACAGACTCACACATAGACCCATAGACTCACACAGAGACCCATAAACTCACACAGAGACCCATAGACTCAAACAGAGACCCATAGACTTACACAGAGACCCACAGACTCACACAGAGACCCATAGACTCACACAGAGACCCATAGACTCACACAGAGACCCACAGACTCACACAGAGACCCACAGACTCACACAGAGACCCAAAGACTCGCACAGAGATCCACAGACTCACACAGAGACCCATAGACTCACACAGAGACCCATAGACTCACACAGAGACCCATAGACTCACACAACGACCCATAGACTCACAAAGAGACCCATAGACTCACACAGAGACCCATAGACTCACATAGAGACCCATAGACTCACACAGAGACCAAAAGACTCGCACAGAGACCCACAGACTCGCACAGAGACCCATAGACTCACACAGCAGAGACCCATAGACTCACGCAGAGACCCATAGACTCATACATAGACCCACAGACTTGCACAGAGACCCACAGACTCGCACAGAGACCCATAGACTCACACAGCAGAGACCCATAGACTCACAGCAGAGACCCATAGACTCTCGCAGAGACCCACAGATTCACACAGAGACACATAGACTCACACAGAGACCCATAGACTCACACAGAGACCCATAGACTCACACAGAGACACATAGACTCGCACAGAGACCCACAGACTCGCACAGAGACCCATAGACTCACACAGCAGAGACCCATAGACTCACGCAGAGACCCATAGACTCACACAGAGACCCACAGACTCGCACAGAGACCCACAGACTCGCACAGAGACCCATAGACTCACACAGCAGAGACCCATAGACTCACAGCAGAGTCCCATAGACTCACACAGAGACACATAGACTCACACAGAGACCCATAGACTCACACAGAGACCCATAGACTCACACAGAGACCCATAAGACTCACACAGAGACACATAGACTCACACATAGACCCACAGACTCACACAGAGACCCACAGACTCACACAGAGACCCATAGACTCACACAGAGACCCATAGACTCACATAGAGACCCATTGACTCACACAGAGACCCATAGACTCACACAGAGACACATAGACTCACACAGAGACCCATAGACTCACACAGAGACTCATAGACCCACACAGAGACCCATAGACTCACACAGAGACCCATAGACTCACACAGAGACCCACAGACTCACACAGAGACCCATAGACTCACACAGAGACCCATAGACTCACACAGAGACACATAGACTCACACAGAGACCCATAGACTCACACAGAGACCCATAGACTCACACAGAGACCCACAGAATCACACAGAAACCCATAGACTCGCACAGAGATCCACAGACTCACACATAGACCCATAGACTAACACAGAGACCCATAAACTCACACAGAGACCCATAGACTCACACAGAGACACATAGACTCACACAGAGACCCATAGACTCACACAGAGACCCACAGACTCACACAGAGACCCATAGACTCACACAGAGACCCACAGACTCACACAGAGACCCACAGACTCACACAGAGACCCATAGACTCACACAGAGACCCACAGACTCACACATAGACCCATAGACTCACACAGAGACCCATAAACTCACACAGAGACCCATAGACTCACACAGAGACCCATAGACTTACACAGAGACCCACAGACTCACACAGAGACCCATAGACTCACACAGAGACCCACAGACTCACACAGAGACCCATAGACTCACACAGAGACCCACAGACTCACACATAGACCCATAGACTCACACAGAGACCCATAAACTCACACAGAGACCCATAGACTCACACAGAGACCCATAGACTTACACAGAGACCCACAGACTCACACAGAGACCCATAGACTCACACAGAGACCCACAGACTCACACAGAGACCCATAGACTCACACAGAGACCCATAGACTCACACAGAGACCCATAGACTCACACAGAGACCCATAGACTCACACAGAGACCCACATACTCACACAGAGACCCATAGACTCACACAGAGACCCATAGACTCACACAGAGACACATAGACTCACACAGAGACTCATAGACTCACACAGAGACACATAGACTCACACAGAGACCATAGACTCACACAGAGACCCATAGACTCACACAGAGACCCATAGACTCACACAGAGACCCACAGACTCACACAGAGACCCATAGACTCGCACAGAGATCCACAGACTCACACATAGACCCATAGACTAACACAGAGACCCATAAACTCACACAGAGACCCATATACTCACACAGAGACACATAGACTCAAACAGAGACCCATAGACTCACAGAGACCCACAGACTCACACAGAGACCCATAGACTCACACAGAGACCCACAGACTCACACAGAGACCCACAGACTCGCACAGAGATCCACAGACTCACACATAGACTCACACAGAGACCCATAAACTCACACAGAGACCCATAGACTCACACAGAGACCCATAGACTTACACAGCGACCCACAGACTCACACAGAGACCCATAGACTCACACAGAGACCCACAGACTCACACAGAGACCCATAGACTCACACAGAGACCCATAGACTCACACAGAGACCCACAGACTCGCACAGAGACCCACAGACTCGCACAGAGACCCATAGACTCACACAGCAGAGACCCATAGACTCACAGCAGAGTCCCACAGACTCACACAGAGACACATAGACTCACACAGAGACCCATAGACTCACACAGAGACCCATAGACTCACACAGAGACCCATAGACTCACACAGAGACACGTAGACTCACACAGAGACTCATAGACTCACACA
Source organism: Petromyzon marinus (assembly GCF_048934315.1). Classification (NCBI taxonomy): domain Eukaryota; kingdom Metazoa; phylum Chordata; class Hyperoartia; order Petromyzontiformes; family Petromyzontidae; genus Petromyzon; species Petromyzon marinus. Next base: position 1,188,176 of record NW_027422972.1, on the reverse strand, counting down.
GAGACACATAGACTCACACAGAGACCCATAGACTCACATAGAGACCCACAGACTCACACAGAGACCCACAGACTCACACAGAGACCCACAGACTCGCACCGAAATCCACAGACTCACACATAGACCGATAGACTCACACAGAGACCCATAAACTCACACAGAGACCCATAGACTCACACAGAGACCCATAGACGTACACAGAGACCCACAGACTCACACAGAGACCCATAGACTCACACAGAGACCCACAGACTCACACAGAGACCCATAGACTCACACAGAGACCCATAGACTCACACAGAGACCCATAGACTCACACAGAGACCCATCGACTCACACAGAGACCCACAGACTCACACAGAGACCCATAGACTCACAAAGCGACCCATAGACTCACACAGAGATCCACAGACTCACACATAGACCCATAGACTCACACAGAGACCCATAAACTCACACAGAGACCCATAGACTCACACAGAGACCCATAGACTCACACAGAGACCCATTGACTCACACAGAGACCCATAGACTCGCACAGAGATCCACAGACTCACACATAGACCCATAGACTAACACAGAGACCCATAAACTCACACAGAGACCCATATACTCACACAGAGACACATAGACTCAAACAGAGACCCATAGACTCACAGAGACCCACAGACTCGCACAGAGACCCACAGACTCGCACAGAGACCCATAGACTCACACAGCAGAGACCCATAGACTCACAGCAGAGTCCCACAGACTCATACAGAGACACATAGACTCACACAGAGACCCATAGACTCACAATGCGACCCATAGACTCACACAGAGATCCACAGACTCACACATAGACCCATAGACTCACACAGAGACCCATAAACTCACACAGAGACCCATAGACTCACACAGAGACACATACACTCACACAGAGACCCATAGACTCACACAGAGACCCATAGATTCACACAGAGACCCATAGATTCACGCAGAGACACATAGACTCACACAGAGTCCCACAGACTCACACAGAGACCCATAGACTCACACAGAGACCCACAGACTCACACAGAGACCCATAGACTCACACAGAGCCACATAGACTCACACAGAGACACATAGACTCACACAGAGACCCATAGACTCACACAGAGACACATAGACTCACACAGCAGAGACCCATAGACTCACAGCAGAGTCCCATAGACTCACACAGAGACACATAGACTCACACAGAGACCCATAGACTCACACAGAGACCCATAGACTCACACAGAGACCCACAGACTCACACAGAGACCCACAGACTCACACAGAGACCCATAGACTCACACAGAGACCCATAGACTCACATAGAGACCCATTGACTCACACAGAGACCCATAGACTCACACAGAGACCCATAGACTCACACAGAGACCCACAGACTCACACAGAGACCCATAGACTCACACAGAGACCCATAGACTCACACAGAGACACATAGACTCACACAGAGACCCATAGACTCACACAGAGACCCATAGACGCACACAGAGACCCACAGACTCACACAGAAACCCATAGACTCGCACAGAGATCCACGGACTCACACATAGACCCATAGACTAACACAGAGACCCATAAACTCACACAGAGACCCATAGACTCACACAGAGACACATAGACTCACACAGAGACCCATAGACTCACACAGAGACCCACAGACTCACACAGAGACCCATAGACTCACACAGAGACCCACAGACTCACACAGAGACCCACAGACTCGCACAGAGACCCACAGACTCACACATAGACCCATAGACTCACACAGAGACCCATAAACTCACACAGAGACCCATAGACTCACACAGAGACCCATAGACTTACACAGAGACCCACAGACTCACACAGAGACCCATAGACTCACACAGAGACCCACAGACTCACACAGAGACCCATAGACTCACACAGAGACCCATAGACTCACACAGAGACCCATAGACTCATACAGAGACCCATAGACTCACACAGAGACCCACATACTCACACAGAGACCCATAGACTCACACAGAGACCCATAGACTCACACAGAGACACATAGACTCACACAGAGACTCATAGACTCACACAGAGACACATAGACTCACACAGAGACCATAGACTCACACAGAGACCCATAGACTCACACAGAGACCCATAGACTCACACAGAGACCCACAGACTCACACAGAGACCCATAGACTCGCACAGAGATCCACAGACTCACACATAGACCCATAGACTAACACAGAGACCCATAAACTCACACAGAGACCCATATACTCACACAGAGACACATAGACTCAAACAGAGACCCATAGACTCACAGAGACCCACAGACTCACACAGAGACCCATAGACTCACACAGAGACCCACAGACTCACACAGAGACCCACAGACTCGCACAGAGATCCACAGACTCACACATAGGCTCACACAGAGACCCATAAACTCACACAGAGACCCATAGACTCACACAGAGACCCATAGACTTACACAGCGACCCACAGACTCACACAGAGACCCATAGACTCACACAGAGACCCACAGACTCACACAGAGACCCATAGACTCACACAGAGACCCACAGACTCGCACAGAGACCCACAGACTCGCACAGAGACCCATAGACTCACACAGCAGAGACCCATAGACTCACAGCAGAGTCCCACAGACTCATACAGAGACACATAGACTCACACAGAGACCCATAGACTCACAATGCGACCCATAGACTCACACAGAGATCCACAGACTCACACATAGACCCATAGACTCACACAGAGACCCATAAACTCACACAGAGACCCATAGACTCACACAGAGACACATACACTCACACAGAGACCCATAGACTTACACAGAGACCCATAGATTCACACAGAGACCCATAGATTCACGCAGAGACACATAGACTCACACAGAGTCCCACAGACTCACACAGAGACCCATAGACTCACACAGAGACCCACAGACTCACACAGAGACCCATAGACTCACACAGAGCCACATAGACTCACACAGAGACCCATAGACTCACACAGAGACACATAGACTCACACAGAGACCCATAGACTCACACAGAGACCCACAGACTCACACAGAGACCCATAGACTCACACAGAGACCCACAGACTCACACAGAGACCCACAGACTCGCACAGAGATCCACAGACTCACACAGAGACCCATAGACTAACACAGAGACCCATAAACTCACACAGAGACCCATAGATTCACACAGAGACCCATAGACTCACACAGAGACCCATAGACTCACACAGAAACACATAGACTCACACAGAGACCCATAGACTCACACAGAGACACATAGACTCACACAGAGACCCATAGACTCACACAGAGACACATAGACTCACATAGAGACCCATAGACTCACACAGAGACACATAGACTCACACAGAGACCCATAGACTCACACAGAGACCCACAGACTCACAAAGAGAACCACAGACTCACACAGAGACCCACAGACTCACACAGACACCCACAGACTCGCACAGAGATCCACAGACTCACACATAGACCCATAGACTAACACAGAGACCCATAAACTCACACAGAGACCCATATACTCACACAGAGACACATAGACTCAAACAGAGACCCATAGACTCACAGAGACCCACAGACTCACACAGAGACCCATAGACTCACACAGAGACCCACAGACTCACACAGAGACCCACAGACTCGCACAGAGATCCACAGACTCACACATAGGCTCACACAGAGACCCATAAACTCACACAGAGACCCATAGACTCACACAGAGACCCATAGACTTACACAGCGACCCACAGACTCACACAGAGACCCATAGACTCACACAGAGACCCACAGACTCACACAGAGACCCATAGACTCACACAGAGACCCACAGACTCGCACAGAGACCCACAGACTCGCACAGAGACCCATAGACTCACACAGCAGAGACCCATAGACTCACAGCAGAGTCCCACAGACTCATACAGAGACACATAGACTCACACAGAGACCCATAGACTCACAATGCGACCCATAGACTCACACAGAGATCCACAGACTCACACATAGACCCATAGACTCACACAGAGACCCATAGATTCACGCAGAGACACATAGACTCACACAGAGTCCCACAGACTCACACAGAGACCCATAGACTCACACAGAGACCCACAGACTCACACAGAGACCCATAGACTCACACAGAGCCACATAGACTCACACAGAGACCCATAGACTCACACAGAGACACATAGACTCACACAGAGACCCATAGACTCACACAGAGACCCACAGACTCACACAGAGACCCATAGACTCACACAGAGACCCACAGACTCACACAGAGACCCACAGACTCGCACAGAGATCCACAGACTCACACAGAGACCCATAGACTAACACAGAGACCCATAAACTCACACAGAGACCCATAGATTCACACAGAGACCCATAGACTCACACAGAGACCCATAGACTCACACAGAAACACATAGACTCACACAGAGACCCATAGACTCACACAGAGACACATAGACTCACACAGAGACCCATAGACTCACACAGAGACACATAGACTCACATAGAGACCCATAGACTCACACAGAGACACATAGACTCACACAGAGACCCATAGACTCACACAGAGACCCACAGACTCACAAAGAGAACCACAGACTCACACAGAGACCCACAGACTCACACAGACACCCACAGACTCGCACATAGATCCACAGACTCACACATAGACCCATAGACTCACACAGAGACCCATAAACTCACACAGAGACCCATAGACTCAAACAGAGACCCATAGACTTACACAGAGACCCACAGACTCACACAGAGACCCATAGACTCACACAGAGACCCATAGACTCACACAGAGACCCACAGACTCACACAGAGACCCACAGACTCACACAGAGACCCAAAGACTCGCACAGAGATCCACAGACTCACACAGAGACCCATAGACTCACACAGAGACCCATAGACTCACACAGAGACCCATAGACTGACACAACGACCCATAGACTCACAAAGAGACCCATAGACTCACACAGAGACCCATAGACTCACATAGAGACCCATAGACTCACACAGAGACCAAAAGACTCGCACAGAGACCCACAGACTCGCACAGAGACCCATAGACTCACACAGCAGAGACCCATAGACTCACGCAGAGACCCATAAACTCATACATAGACCCACAGACTTGCACAGAGACCCACAGACTCGCACAGAGACCCATAGACTCACACAGCAGAGACCCATAGACTCACAGCAGAGACCCATAGACTCTCGCAGAGACCCACAGATTCACACAGAGACACATAGACTCACACAGAGACCCATAGACTCACACAGAGACCCATAGACTCACACAGAGACACATAGACTCGCACAGAGACCCACAGACTCGCACAGAGACCCATAGACTCACACAGCAGAGACCCATAGACTCACGCAGAGACCCATAGACTCACACAGAGACCCACAGACTCGCACAGAGACCCACAGACTCGCACAGAGACCCATAGACTCACACAGCAGAGACCCATAGACTCACAGCAGAGTCCCATAGACTCACACAGAGACACATAGACTCACACAGAGACCCATAGACTCACACAGAGACCCATAGACTCACACAGAGACCCATAGACTCACACAGAGACACATAGACTCACACATAGACCCACAGACTCACACAGAGACCCACAGACTCACACAGAGACCCATAGACTCACACAGAGACCCATAGACTCACACAGAGACCCACAGACTCACACAGAGACCCATAGACTCACACAGAGACCCATAGACTCACACAGAGACACATAGACTCACACAGAGACCCATAGACTCACACAGAGACCCATAGACTCACACAGAGACCCACAGACTCACACAGAAACCCATAGACTCGCACAGAGATCCACAGACTCACACATAGACCCATAGACTAACACAGAGACCCATAAACTCACACAGAGACCCATAGACTCACACAGAGACACATAGACTCACACAGAGACCCATAGACTCACACAGAGACCCACAGACTCACACAGAGACCCATAGACTCACACAGAGACCCACAGACTCACACAGAGACCCACAGACTCGCACAGAGATCCACAGACTCACACATAGACCCATAGACTCACACAGAGACCCATAAACTCACACAGAGACCCATAGACTCACACAGAGACCCATAGACTTACACAGAGACCCACAGACTCACACAGAGACCCATAGACTCACACAGAGACCCACAGACTCACACAGAGACCCATAGACTCACACAGAGACCCATAGACTCACACAGAGACCCATAGACTCACACAGAGACCCATAGACTCACACAGAGACCCACATACTCACACAGAGACCCATAGACTCACACAGAGACCCATAGACTCACACAGAGACACATAGACTCACACAGAGACTCATAGACTCACACAGAGACACATAGACTCACACAGAGACCATAGACTCACACAGAGACCCATAGACTCACACAGAGACCCATAGACTCACACAGAGACCCACAGACTCACACAGAGACCCATAGACTCGCACAGAGATCCACAGACTCACACATAGACCCATAGACTAACACAGAGACCCATAAACTCACACAGAGACCCATATACTCACACAGAGACACATAGACTCAAACAGAGACCCATAGACTCACAGAGACCCACAGACTCACACAGAGACCCATAGACTCACACAGAGACCCACAGACTCACACAGAGACCCACAGACTCGCACAGAGATCCACAGACTCACACATAGACTCACACAGAGACCCATAAACTCACACAGAGACCCATAGACTCACACAGAGACCCATAGACTTACACAGCGACCCACAGACTCACACAGAGACCCATAGACTCACACAGAGACCCACAGACTCACACAGAGACCCATAGACTCACACAGAGACCCATAGACTCACACAGAGACCCACAGACTCGCTCAGAGACCCACAGACTCGCACAGAGACCCATAGACTCACACAGCAGAGACCCATAGACTCACAGCAGAGTCCCACAGACTCATACAGAGACACATAGACTCACACAGAGACCCATAGACTCACAATGCGACCCATAGACTCACACAGAGATCCACAGACTCACACATAGACCCATAGACTCACACAGAGACCCATAAACTCACACAGAGTCCCACAGACTCACACAGAGACCCATAGACTCACACAGAGACCCACAGACTCACACAGAGACCCATAGACTCACACAGAGCCACATAGACTCACACAGAGACCCATAGACTCACACAGAGACACATAGACTCACACAGAGACCCATAGACTCACACAGAGACCCACAGACTCACACAGAGACCCATAGACTCACACAGAGACCCACAGACTCACACAGAGACCCACAGACTCGCACAGAGATCCACAGACTCACACAGAGACCCATAGACTAACACAGAGACCCATAAACTCACACAGAGACCCATAGATTCACACAGAGACCCATAGACTCACACAGAGACCCATAGACTCACACAGAAACACATAGACTCACACAGAGACCCATAGACTCACACAGAGACACATAGACTCACACAGAGACCCATAGACTCACACAGAGACACATAGACTCACATAGAGACCCATAGACTCACACAGAGACACATAGACTCACACAGAGACCCATAGACTCACACAGAGACCCACAGACTCACAAAGAGAACCACAGACTCACACAGAGACCCACAGACTCACACAGACACCCACAGACTCGCACAGAGATCCACAGACTCACACATAGACCCATAGACTCACACAGAGACCCATAAACTCACACAGAGACCCATAGACTCAAACAGAGACCCATAGACTTACACAGAGACCCACAGACTCACACAGAGACCCATAGACTCACACAGAGACCCATAGACTCACACAGAGACCCACAGACTCACACAGAGACCCACAGACTCACACAGAGACCCAAAGACTCGCACAGAGATCCACAGACTCACACAGAGACCCATAGACTCACACAGAGACCCATAGACTCACACAGAGACCCATAGACTCACACAACGACCCATAGACTCACAAAGAGACCCATAGACTCACACAGAGACCCATAGACTCACATAGAGACCCATAGACTCACACAGAGACCAAAAGACTCGCACAGAGACCCACAGACTCGCACAGAGACCCATAGACTCACACAGCAGAGACCCATAGACTCACGCAGAGACCCATAGACTCATACATAGACCCACAGACTTGCACAGAGACCCACAGACTCGCACAGAGACCCATAGACTCACACAGCAGAGACCCATAGACTCACAGCAGAGACCCATAGACTCTCGCAGAGACCCACAGATTCACACAGAGACACATAGACTCACACAGAGACCCATAGACTCACACAGAGACCCATAGACTCACACAGAGACACATAGACTCGCACAGAGACCCACAGACTCGCACAGAGACCCATAGACTCACACAGCAGAGACCCATAGACTCACGCAGAGACCCATAGACTCACACAGAGACCCACAGACTCGCACAGAGACCCACAGACTCGCACAGAGACCCATAGACTCACACAGCAGAGACCCATAGACTCACAGCAGAGTCCCATAGACTCACACAGAGACACATAGACTCACACAGAGACCCATAGACTCACACAGAGACCCATAGACTCACACAGAGACCCATAGACTCACACAGAGACACATAGACTCACACATAGACCCACAGACTCACACAGAGACCCACAGACTCACACAGAGACCCATAGACTCACACAGAGACCCATAGACTCACATAGAGACCCATTGACTCACACAGAGACCCATAGACTCACACAGAGACACATAGACTCACACAGAGACCCATAGACTCACACAGAGACTCATAGACCCACACAGAGACCCATAGACTCACACAGAGACCCATAGACTCACACAGAGACCCACAGACTCACACAGAGACCCATAGACTCACACAGAGACCCATAGACTCACACAGAGACACATAGACTCACACAGAGACCCATAGACTCACACAGAGACCCATAGACTCACACAGAGACCCACAGAATCACACAGAAACCCATAGACTCGCACAGAGATCCACAGACTCACACATAGACCCATAGACTAACACAGAGACCCATAAACTCACACAGAGACCCATAGACTCACACAGAGACACATAGACTCACACAGAGACCCATAGACTCACACAGAGACCCACAGACTCACACAGAGACCCATAGACTCACACAGAGACCCACAGACTCACACAGAGACCCACAGACTCACACAGAGACCCATAGACTCACACAGAGACCCACAGACTCACACATAGACCCATAGACTCACACAGAGACCCATAAACTCACACAGAGACCCATAGACTCACACAGAGACCCATAGACTTACACAGAGACCCACAGACTCACACAGAGACCCATAGACTCACACAGAGACCCACAGACTCACACAGAGACCCATAGACTCACACAGAGACCCACAGACTCACACATAGACCCATAGACTCACACAGAGACCCATAAACTCACACAGAGACCCATAGACTCACACAGAGACGCATAGACTTACACAGAGACCCACAGACTCACACAGAGACCCATAGACTCACACAGAGACCCACAGACTCACACAGAGACCCATAGACTCACACAGAGACCCATAGACTCACACAGAGACCCATAGACTCACACAGAGACCCATAGACTCACACAGAGACCCACATACTCACACAGAGACCCATAGACTCACACAGAGACCCATAGACTCACACAGAGACACATAGACTCACACAGAGACTCATAGACTCACACAGAGACCATAGACTCACACAGAGACCCATAGACTCACACAGAGACCCATAGACTCACACAGAGACCCACAGACTCACACAGAGACCCATAGACTCGCACAGAGATCCACAGACTCACACATAGACCCATAGACTAACACAGAGACCCATAAACTCACACAGAGACCCATATACTCACACAGAGACACATAGACTCAAACAGAGACCCATAGACTCACAGAGACCCACAGACTCACACAGAGACCCATAGACTCACACAGAGACCCACAGACTCACACAGAGACCCACAGACTCGCACAGAGATCCACAGACTCACACATAGACTCACACAGAGACCCATAAACTCACACAGAGACCCATAGACTCACACAGAGACCCATAGACTTACACAGCGACCCACAGACTCACACAGAGACCCATAGACTCACACAGAGACCCACAGACTCACACAGAGACCCATAGACTCACACAGAGACCCATAGACTCACACAGAGACCCACAGACTCGCACAGAGACCCACAGACTCGCACAGAGACCCATAGACTCACACAGCAGAGACCCATAGACTCACAGCAGAGTCCCACAGACTCACACAGAGACACATAGACTCACACAGAGACCCATAGACTCACACAGAGACCCATAGACTCACACAGAGACCCATAGACTCACACAGAGACACGTAGACTCACACAGAGACTCATAGACTCACACAGAGACACATAGACTCACACAGAGACCCATAGACTCACATAGAGACCCACAGACTCACACAGAGACCCACAGACTCACACAGAGACCCACAGACTCGCACAGAAATCCACAGACTCACACATAGACCCATAGACTCACACAGAGACCCATAAACTCACACAGAGACCCATAGACTCACACAGAGACCCATAGACGTACACAGAGACCCACAGACTCACACAGAGACCCATAGACTCACACAGAGACCCACAGACTCACACAGAGACCCATAGACTCACACAGAGACCCATAGACTCACACAGAGACCCATAGACTCACACAGAGACCCATCGACTCACACAGAGACCCATATACTCACACAGAGACACATAGACTCAAACAGAGACCCATAGACTCACACAGAGACCCATAGATTCACACAGAGACCCATAGATTCACGCAGAGACACATAGACTCACACAGAGTCCCACAGACTCACACAGAGACCCATAGACTCACACAGAGACCCATAGACTCACACAGAGACCCATAGACTCACACAGAGACCCATAGACTCACACAGAGACCCACAGACTCACACAGAGACCCATAGACTCACACAGAGACCCACAGACTCACACAGAGACCCATAGACTCACACAGAGACCCATAGACTCACACAGAGACCCATAGACTCACACAGAGACCCATCGACTCACACAGAGACCCATATACTCACACAGAGACACATAGACTCGCACAGAAATCCACAGACTCACACATAGACCCATAGACTCACACAGAGACCCATAAACTCACACAGAGACCCATAGACTCACACAGAGACCCATAGACGTACACAGAGACCCACAGACTCGCACAGAGACCCACAGACTCGCACAGAGACCCATAGACTCACACAGCAGAGACCCATAGACTCACAGCAGAGTCCCACAGACTCATACAGAGACACATAGACTCACACAGAGACCCATAGACTCACAATGCGACCCATAGACTCACACAGAGATCCACAGACTCACACATAGACCCATAGACTCACACAGAGACCCATAAACTCACACAGAGACCCATAGACTCACACAGAGACACATACACTCACACAGAGACCCATAGACTCACACAGAGACCCATAGATTCACACAGAGACCCATAGATTCACGCAGAGACACATAGACTCACACAGAGTCCCACAGACTCACACAGAGACCCATAGACTCACACAGAGACCCATAGACTCACACAGAGACCCATAGACTCACACAGAGACCCACAGACTCACACAGAGACCCATAGACTCACACAGAGACCCACAGACTCACACAGACCCACAGACTCGCACAGAGATCCACAGACTCACACATAGACCCATAGACTCACACAGAGACCCATAAACTCACACAGAGACCCATAGACTCACACAGAGACCCATAGACTCACACAGAGACCCACAGACTCACGCAGAGACCCATACACTCACACAGAGACCCACAGACTCACACAGAGACCCACAGACTCACACAGAGACCCACAGACTCGCACAGAGATCCACAGACTCACACAGAGACCCATAGACTCACACAGAGACCCATAGACTCACACAGAGACCCATAGACTCACACAGAGACCCATAGAGTCACACAGAGACACATAGACTCACACAGAGGCCCATAGACTCACACAGAGGCAATAGACCCACTCAGAGACCCATAGACTCACGCAGAGACCCATAGACTCACATAGAGACCCATAGACTCACTCAGAGACCCATAGACTCACACAGAGACCCTTAGACTCACACAGAGACCCATAGACTCACACAGAGACCCACAGACTCACACAGAGACACATAGCCTCACACAGAGACCCATAGACTCACACAGAGACCCATAGACTCACACAGAGACACATAGACTCACACAGAGACACATAGACTCACACAGAGACCCATAGACTCACACAGAGACCCATAGACTCACACAGAGACCCACAGACTCACACAGAGACCCACAGACTCACACAGAGACCCATAGACTCACTTAGAGACCCATAGACTCACACAGAGACCCGTAGACTCACACAGAGACCCATAGACTCACACAGAGACCCATAGACTCACACAGAGACACATAGACTCACACAGAGACACATAGACTCACACAGAGACCCATAGACTCACACAGAGACCCATAGACTCACACAGAGACCCACAGACTCACACAGAGACCCACAGACTCACACAGAGACCCATAGACTCACTTAGAGACCCATAGACTCACACAGAGACCCGTAGACTCACACAGAGACCCATAGACTCACACAGATACACGTAGACTCACACAGAGACTCATAGACTCACACAGAGACACATAGACTCACACAGAGACCCATAGACTCACACAGAGACCCATAGACTCACACAGAGACCCATAGACTCACACAGAGACCCACAGACTCACACAGAGACCCATAGACTCGCACAGAGATCCACAGACTCACACATAGACCCATAGACTAACACAGAGACCCATAAACTCACACAGAGACCCATAGACACACACAGAGGCACATAGACTCACACAGAGACCCATAGACTCACACAGAGACCCATAGACTCACACAGAGACGCATAGACTCACAGAGACCCATAGACTCACACAGAGACCCATAGACTCACACAGAGACCCATAGACTCACACAGAGACCCACAGACTCACGCAGATACCCATACACTCACACAGAGACCCACAGACTCACACAGAGACCCACAGACTCGCACAGAGATCCACAGACTCACACAGAGACCCATAGACTCACACAGAGACCCATAGACTCACACAGAGACCCATAGACTCACACAGAGACCCATAGAGTCACACAGAGACACATAGACTCACACAGAGACCCATAGACTCACACAGAGACCAATAGACTCACTCAGAGACCCATAGACTCACACAGAGACCCATAGACTCACACAGAGACCCATAGACTCACACAGAGACCAATAGACTCACTCAGAGACCCATAGACTCACGCAGAGACCCATAGACTCACATAGAGACCCATAGACTCACTCAGAGACCCATAGACTCACACAGAGACCCTTAGACTCACACAGAGACCCATAGACTCACACAGAGACCCACAGACTCACACAGAGACACATAGACTCACACAGAGACCCATAGACTCACACAGAGACCCATAGACTCACACAGAGACACATAGACTCACACAGAGACACATAGACTCACACAGAGACGCATAGACTCACACAGAGACCCATAGACTCACACAGAGACCCACAGACTCACACAGAGACCCACAGACTCACACAGAGACCCATAGACTCACACAGAGACCCATAGACTCACACAGAGACCCATAGACTCACAGAGACCCATAGACTCACACAGAGACACATAGACTCACACAGAGACTCATAGACTCACACAGAGACACATAGACTCACACAGAGACCCATAGACTCAAACAGAGACCCATAGACTCACACAGAGACCCATAGACTCACACAGAGACCCACAGACTCACACAGAGACCCATAGACTCGCACAGAGATCCACAGACTCACACATAGACCCATAGACTAACACAGAGACCCATAAACTCACACAGAGACCCATAGACTCACACAGAGACACATAGACTCACGCAGAGACCCATAGACTCACACAGAGACCCACAGACTCACGCAGAGACCCATAGACTCACACAGAGACCCATAGACTCACACAGAGACCCACAGACTCGCACAGAGATCCACAGACTCACACATAGACCCATAGACTCACACAGAGACCCATAAACTCACACAGAGACCCATACACTCACACAGAGACCCATAGACTTACACAGAGACCCACAGACTCACACAGAGACCCATAGACTCACACAGAGACCCACAGACTCACACAGAGACCCATAGACTCACACAGAGACCCATAGACTCACACAGAGACCCACAGACTCGCACAGAGACCCATAGACTCGCACAGAGACCCATAGACTCACACAGCAGAGACCCATAGACTCACAGCAGAGTCCCACAGACTCACACAGAGACACATAGACTCACACAGAGACCCATAGACTCACACAGAGACCCATAGACTCACACAGAGACCCATAGACTCACACAGAGACACATAGACTCACACAGGACTCATAGACTCACACAGAGACACATAGACTCACACAGAGACCCATAGACTCACACAGAGACCCACAGACTCACACAGAGACCCATAGACTCACACAGAGACCCACAGACACACACAGAGACCCACAGACTCGCACAGAGATCCACAGACTCACACATAGACCCATAGACTCACACAGAGACCCATAAACTCACACAGATACCCATAGACTCACACAGAGACCCATAGACTTACACAGAGACCCACAGACTCACACAGAGACCCATAGACTCACAAAGAGACCCACAGACTCACACAGAGACCCATAGACTCACACAGAGACCCATAGACTCACACAGAGACCCACAGACACACACAGAGACCCACAGACTCGCACAGAGATCCACAGACTCACACATAGACCCATAGACTCACACAGAGACCCATAAACTCACACAGATACCCATAGACTCACACAGAGACCCATAGACTTACACAGAGACCCACAGACTCACACAGAGACCCATAGACTCACACAGAGACCCACAGACTCACACAGAGACCCATAGACTCACACAGAGACCCATAGACTCACACAGAGACCCATAGACTCACACAGAGACCCATAGACTCACACAGAGACCCACAGACTCACACAGAGACCCATAGACTCACAATGCGACCCATAGACTCACACAGAGATCCACAGACTCACACATAGACCCATAGACTCACACAGAGACCCATAAACTCACACAGAGACCCATAGACTCACACAGAGACACATACACTCACACAGAGACCCATAGACTCACACAGAGACCCACAGACTCACACAGAGACCCATAGACTCACAGAGAGGCCCATAGACTCACACAGAGACCCATAGACTCACACAGAGACCCACAGACTCACACAGAGACCCATAGACTCACAATGCGACCCATAGACTCACACAGAGATCCACAGACTCACACATAGACCCATAGACTCACACAGAGACCCATAAACTCACACAGAGACCCATAGACTCACACAGAGACACATACACTCACACAGAGACCCATAGACTCACACAGAGACCCATAGATTCACACAGAGACCCATAGATTCACGCAGAGACACATAGACTCACACAGAGACCCACAGACTCACACAGAGACCCATAGACTCACACAGAGACCCACAGACTCACATAGAGACCCATAGACTCACACAGAGACACATAGACTCACACAGAGACCCATAGACTCACACAGAGACACATAGACTCACACAGAGACCCATAGACTCACACAGAGACCCACAGACTCACACAGAGACCCATAGACTCACACAGAGACCCA
Source organism: Petromyzon marinus (assembly GCF_048934315.1). NCBI lineage: Eukaryota > Metazoa > Chordata > Hyperoartia > Petromyzontiformes > Petromyzontidae > Petromyzon > Petromyzon marinus. The sequence continues at coordinate 1,172,021 of NW_027422972.1, read as the reverse complement.
CAGACTCACACAGAGACCCACAGACTCGCACAGAGATCCACAGACTCACACAGAGACCCATAGACTAACACAGAGACCCATAAAGTTACAAAGAGACCCATAGATTCACACAGAGACCCATGGACTCACACAGAGACCCATAGACTCACACAGAGACACATAGACTCACACAGGGACCCATAGACTCACACAGAGACACATAGACTCACACAGAGACCCATAGACTCACACAGAGACACATAGACTCACACAGAGACCCATAGACTCACACAGAGACACATAGACTCACACAGAGACCCATAGACTCACACAGAGACCCACAGACTCACAAAGAGAACCACAGACTCACACAGAGACCCACAGACTCACACAGACACCCACAGACTCGCACAGAGATCCACAGACTCACACATAGACCCATAGACTCACACAGAGACCCATAAACTCACACAGAGACCCATAGACTCAAACAGAGACCCATAGACTTACACAGAGACCCACAGACTCACACAGAGACCCATAGACTCACACAGAGACCCATAGACTCACACAGAGACCCACAGACTCACACAGAGACCCACAGACTCACAGAGAGACCCAAAGACTCGCACAGAGATCCACAGACTCACACAGAGACCCATAGACTCACACAGAGACCCATAGACTCACACAGAGACCCATAGACTCACACAACGACCCATAGACTCACAAAGAGACCCATAGACTCACACAGAGACCCATAGACTCACATAGAGACCCATAGACTCACACAGAGACCAAAAGACTCACACAGAGACCCACAGACTCGCACAGAGACCCATAGACTCACACAGCAGAGACCCATAGACTCACAGCAGAGACCCATAGACTCTCGCAGAGACCCACAGATTCACACAGAGACACATAGACTCACACAGAGACCCATAGACTCACACAGAGACCCATAGACTCACGCAGAGACCCATAGACTCACACAGAGACCCACAGACTCGCACAGAGACCCACAGACTCGCACAGAGACCCATAGACTCACACAGCAGAGACCCATAGACTCACAGCAGAGTCCCATAGACTCACACAGAGACACATAGACTCACACAGAGACCCATAGACTCACACAGAGACCCATAGACTCACACAGAGACCCACAGACTCACACAGAGACTCACAGACTCACACAGAGACCCATAGATTCACACAGAGACCCATAGACTCACACAGAGACCCATTGACTCACACAGAGACCCATAGACTCACACAGAGACACATAGACTCACACAGAGACCCATAGACTCACACAGAGACTCATAGACCCACACAGAGACCCATAGACTCACACAGAGACCCATAGACTCACACAGAGACCCACAGACTCACACAGAGACCCATAGACTCACACAGAGACCCATAGAGTCACACAGAGACACATAGACTCACACAGAGACCCATAGACTCACACAGAGACCCATAGACGCACACAGAGACCCACAGACTCACACAGAAACCCATAGACTCGCACAGAGATCCACGGACTCACACATAGACCCATAGACTAACACAGAGACCCATAAACTCACACAGAGACCCATAGACTCACACAGAGACACATAGACTCACACAGAGACCCATAGACTCACACAGAGACCCACAGACTCACACAGAGACCCATAGACTCACACAGAGACCCACAGACTCACACAGAGACCCACAGACTCGCACAGAGACCCACAGACTCACACATAGACCCATAGACTCACACAGAGACCCATAAACTCACACAGAGACCCATAGACTCACACAGAGACCCATAGACTTACACAGAGACCCACAGACTCACACAGAGACCCATAGACTCACACAGAGACCCACAGACTCACACAGAGACCCATAGACTCACACAGAGACCCATAGACTCACACAGAGACCCATAGACTCATACAGAGACCCATAGACTCACACAGAGACCCACATACTCACACAGAGACCCATAGACTCACACAGAGACCCATAGACTCACACAGAGACACATAGACTCACACAGAGACTCATAGACTCACACAGAGACACATAGACTCACACAGAGACCATAGACTCACACAGAGACCCATAGACTCACACAGAGACACATAGACTCACACAGAGACCCATAGACTCACACAGAGACCCATAGACTCACACAGAGACCCATAGACTCACACAGAGACCCACAGACTCACACAGAGACCCATAGACTCGCACAGAGATCCACAGACTCACACATAGACCCATAGACTAACACAGAGACCCATAAACTCACACAGAGACCCATAGACACACACAGAGGCACATAGACTCACACAGAGACCCATAGACTCACACAGAGACCCATAGACTCACACAGAGACGCATAGACTCACAGAGACCCATAGACTCACACAGAGACCCATAGACTCACACAGAGACCCATAGACTCACACAGAGACCCACAGACTCACGCAGATACCCATACACTCACACAGAGACCCACAGACTCACACAGAGACCCACAGACTCGCACAGAGATCCACAGACTCACACAGAGACCCATAGACTCACACAGAGACCCATAGACTCACACAGAGACCCATAGACTCACACAGAGACCCATAGAGTCACACAGAGACACATAGACTCACACAGAGACCCATAGACTCACACAGAGACCAATAGACTCACTCAGAGACCCATAGACTCACACAGAGACCCATAGACTCACACAGAGACCCATAGACTCACACAGAGACCAATAGACTCACTCAGAGACCCATAGACTCACGCAGAGACCCATAGACTCACATAGAGACCCATAGACTCACTCAGAGACCCATAGACTCACACAGAGACCCTTAGACTCACACAGAGACCCATAGACTCACACAGAGACCCACAGACTCACACAGAGACACATAGACTCACACAGAGACCCATAGACTCACACAGAGACCCATAGACTCACACAGAGACACATAGACTCACACAGAGACACATAGACTCACACAGAGACGCATAGACTCACACAGAGACCCATAGACTCACACAGAGACCCACAGACTCACACAGAGACCCACAGACTCACACAGAGACCCATAGACTCACACAGAGACCCATAGACTCACACAGAGACCCATAGACTCACAGAGACCCATAGACTCACACAGAGACACATAGACTCACACAGAGACTCATAGACTCACACAGAGACACATAGACTCACACAGAGACCCATAGACTCAAACAGAGACCCATAGACTCACACAGAGACCCATAGACTCACACAGAGACCCACAGACTCACACAGAGACCCATAGACTCGCACAGAGATCCACAGACTCACACATAGACCCATAGACTAACACAGAGACCCATAAACTCACACAGAGACCCATAGACTCACACAGAGACACATAGACTCACGCAGAGACCCATAGACTCACACAGAGACCCACAGACTCACGCAGAGACCCATAGACTCACACAGAGACCCATAGACTCACACAGAGACCCACAGACTCGCACAGAGATCCACAGACTCACACATAGACCCATAGACTCACACAGAGACCCATAAACTCACACAGAGACCCATACACTCACACAGAGACCCATAGACTTACACAGAGACCCACAGACTCACACAGAGACCCATAGACTCACACAGAGACCCACAGACTCACACAGAGACCCATAGACTCACACAGAGACCCATAGACTCACACAGAGACCCACAGACTCGCACAGAGACCCATAGACTCGCACAGAGACCCATAGACTCACACAGCAGAGACCCATAGACTCACAGCAGAGTCCCACAGACTCACACAGAGACACATAGACTCACACAGAGACCCATAGACTCACACAGAGACCCATAGACTCACACAGAGACCCATAGACTCACACAGAGACACATAGACTCACACAGGACTCATAGACTCACACAGAGACACATAGACTCACACAGAGACCCATAGACTCACACAGAGACCCACAGACTCACACAGAGACCCATAGACTCACACAGAGACCCACAGACACACACAGAGACCCACAGACTCGCACAGAGATCCACAGACTCACACATAGACCCATAGACTCACACAGAGACCCATAAACTCACACAGATACCCATAGACTCACACAGAGACCCATAGACTTACACAGAGACCCACAGACTCACACAGAGACCCATAGACTCACAAAGAGACCCACAGACTCACACAGAGACCCATAGACTCACACAGAGACCCATAGACTCACACAGAGACCCACAGACACACACAGAGACCCACAGACTCGCACAGAGATCCACAGACTCACACATAGACCCATAGACTCACACAGAGACCCATAAACTCACACAGATACCCATAGACTCACACAGAGACCCATAGACTTACACAGAGACCCACAGACTCACACAGAGACCCATAGACTCACACAGAGACCCACAGACTCACACAGAGACCCATAGACTCACACAGAGACCCATAGACTCACACAGAGACCCATAGACTCACACAGAGACCCATAGACTCACACAGAGACCCACAGACTCACACAGAGACCCATAGACTCACAATGCGACCCATAGACTCACACAGAGATCCACAGACTCACACATAGACCCATAGACTCACACAGAGACCCATAAACTCACACAGAGACCCATAGACTCACACAGAGACACATACACTCACACAGAGACCCATAGACTCACACAGAGACCCACAGACTCACACAGAGACCCATAGACTCACAGAGAGGCCCATAGACTCACACAGAGACCCATAGACTCACACAGAGACCCACAGACTCACACAGAGACCCATAGACTCACAATGCGACCCATAGACTCACACAGAGATCCACAGACTCACACATAGACCCATAGACTCACACAGAGACCCATAAACTCACACAGAGACCCATAGACTCACACAGAGACACATACACTCACACAGAGACCCATAGACTCACACAGAGACCCATAGATTCACACAGAGACCCATAGATTCACGCAGAGACACATAGACTCACACAGAGACCCACAGACTCACACAGAGACCCATAGACTCACACAGAGACCCACAGACTCACATAGAGACCCATAGACTCACACAGAGACACATAGACTCACACAGAGACCCATAGACTCACACAGAGACACATAGACTCACACAGAGACCCATAGACTCACACAGAGACCCACAGACTCACACAGAGACCCATAGACTCACACAGAGACCCACAGACTCACACAGAGACCCACAGACTCGCACAGAGATCCACAGACTCACACAGAGACCCATAGACTAACACAGAGACCCATAAAGTTACAAAGAGACCCATAGATTCACACAGAGACCCATGGACTCACACAGAGACCCATAGACTCACACAGAGACACATAGACTCACACAGGGACCCATAGACTCACACAGAGACACATAGACTCACACAGAGACCCATAGACTCACACAGAGACACATAGACTCACACAGAGACCCATAGACTCACACAGAGACACATAGACTCACACAGAGACCCATAGACTCACACAGAGACCCACAGACTCACAAAGAGAACCACAGACTCACACAGAGACCCACAGACTCACACAGACACCCACAGACTCGCACAGAGATCCACAGACTCACACATAGACCCATAGACTCACACAGAGACCCATAAACTCACACAGAGACCCATAGACTCAAACAGAGACCCATAGACTTACACAGAGACCCACAGACTCACACAGAGACCCATAGACTCACACAGAGACCCATAGACTCACACAGAGACCCACAGACTCACACAGAGACCCACAGACTCACAGAGAGACCCAAAGACTCGCACAGAGATCCACAGACTCACACAGAGACCCATAGACTCACACAGAGACCCATAGACTCACACAGAGACCCATAGACTCACACAACGACCCATAGACTCACAAAGAGACCCATAGACTCACACAGAGACCCATAGACTCACATAGAGACCCATAGACTCACACAGAGACCAAAAGACTCACACAGAGACCCACAGACTCGCACAGAGACCCATAGACTCACACAGCAGAGACCCATAGACTCACAGCAGAGACCCATAGACTCTCGCAGAGACCCACAGATTCACACAGAGACACATAGACTCACACAGAGACCCATAGACTCACACAGAGACCCATAGACTCACGCAGAGACCCATAGACTCACACAGAGACCCACAGACTCGCACAGAGACCCACAGACTCGCACAGAGACCCATAGACTCACACAGCAGAGACCCATAGACTCACAGCAGAGTCCCATAGACTCACACAGAGACACATAGACTCACACAGAGACCCATAGACTCACACAGAGACCCATAGACTCACACAGAGACCCACAGACTCACACAGAGACTCACAGACTCACACAGAGACCCATAGATTCACACAGAGACCCATAGACTCACACAGAGACCCATTGACTCACACAGAGACCCATAGACTCACACAGAGACACATAGACTCACACAGAGACCCATAGACTCACACAGAGACTCATAGACCCACACAGAGACCCATAGACTCACACAGAGACCCATAGACTCACACAGAGACCCACAGACTCACACAGAGACCCATAGACTCACACAGAGACCCATAGAGTCACACAGAGACACATAGACTCACACAGAGACCCATAGACTCACACAGAGACCCATAGACGCACACAGAGACCCACAGACTCACACAGAAACCCATAGACTCGCACAGAGATCCACGGACTCACACATAGACCCATAGACTAACACAGAGACCCATAAACTCACACAGAGACCCATAGACTCACACAGAGACACATAGACTCACACAGAGACCCATAGACTCACACAGAGACCCACAGACTCACACAGAGACCCATAGACTCACACAGAGACCCACAGACTCACACAGAGACCCACAGACTCGCACAGAGACCCACAGACTCACACATAGACCCATAGACTCACACAGAGACCCATAAACTCACACAGAGACCCATAGACTCACACAGAGACCCATAGACTTACACAGAGACCCACAGACTCACACAGAGACCCATAGACTCACACAGAGACCCACAGACTCACACAGAGACCCATAGACTCACACAGAGACCCATAGACTCACACAGAGACCCATAGACTCATACAGAGACCCATAGACTCACACAGAGACCCACATACTCACACAGAGACCCATAGACTCACACAGAGACCCATAGACTCACACAGAGACACATAGACTCACACAGAGACTCATAGACTCACACAGAGACACATAGACTCACACAGAGACCATAGACTCACACAGAGACCCATAGACTCACACAGAGACCCATAGACTCACACAGAGACCCACAGACTCACACAGAGACCCATAGACTCGCACAGAGATCCACAGACTCACACATAGACCCATAGACTAACAGAGAGACCCATAAACTCACACAGAGACCCATATACTCACACAGAGACACATAGACTCAAACAGAGACCCATAGACTCACAGAGACCCACAGACTCACACAGAGACCCATAGACTCACACAGAGACCCACAGACTCACACAGAGACCCACAGACTCGCACAGAGATCCACAGACTCACACATAGGCTCACACAGAGACCCATAAACTCACACAGAGACCCATAGACTCACACAGAGACCCATAGACTTACACAGCGACCCACAGACTCACACAGAGACCCATAGACTCACACAGAGACACACAGACTCACACAGAGACCCATAGACTCACACAGAGACCCATAGACTCACACAGAGACCCACAGACTCGCACAGAGACCCACAGACTCGCACAGAGACCCATAGACTCACACAGCAGAGACCCATAGACTCACAGCAGAGTCCCACAGACTCATACAGAGACACATAGACTCACACAGAGACCCATAGACTCACAATGCGACCCATAGACTCACACAGAGATCCACAGACTCACACATAGACCCATAGACTCACACAGAGACCCATAAACTCACACAGAGACCCATAGACTCACACAGAGACACATACACTCACACAGAGACCCATAGACTCACACAGAGACCCATAGATTCACACAGAGACCCATAGATTCACGCAGAGACACATAGACTCACACAGAGTCCCACAGACTCACACAGAGACCCATAGACTCACACAGAGACCCACAGACTCACACAGAGACCCATAGACTCACACAGAGCCACATAGACTCACACAGAGACCCATAGACTCACACAGAGACACATAGACTCACACAGAGACCCACAGACTCACACAGAGACCCATAGACTCACACAGAGACCCACAGACTCACACAGAGACCCACAGACTCGCACAGAGATCCACAGACTCACACAGAGACCCATAGACTAACACAGAGACCCATAAACTCACACAGAGACCCATAGATTCACACAGAGACCCATAGACTCACACAGAGACCCATAGACTCACACAGAAACACATAGACTCACACAGAGACCCATAGACTCACACAGAGACACATAGACTCACACAGAGACCCATAGACTCACACAGAGACACATAGACTCACATAGAGACCCATAGACTCACACAGAGACACATAGACTCACACAGAGACCCATAGACTCACACAGAGACCCACAGACTCACAAAGAGAACCACAGACTCACACAGAGACCCACAGACTCACACAGACACCCACAGACTCGCACAGAGATCCACAGACTCACACATAGACCCATAGACTCTCACAGAGACCCATAAACTCACACAGAGACCCATAGACTCAAACAGAGACCCATAGACTTACACAGAGACCCACAGACTCACACAGAGACCCATAGACTCACACAGAGACCCATAGACTCACACAGAGACCCACAGACTCACACAGAGACCCACAGACTCACACAGAGACCCAAAGACTCGCACAGAGATCCACAGACTCACACAGAGACCCATAGACTCACACAGAGACCCATAGACTCACACAGAGACCCATAGACTCACACAACGACCCATAGACTCACAAAGAGACCCATAGACTCACACAGAGACCCATAGACTCACATAGAGACCCATAGACTCACACAGAGACCAAAAGACTCGCACAGAGACCCACAGACTCGCACAGAGACCCATAGACTCACACAGCAGAGACCCATAGACTCACGCAGAGACCCATAGACTCATACATAGACCCACAGACTTGCACAGAGACCCACAGACTCGCACAGAGACCCATAGACTCACACAGCAGAGACCCATAGACTCACAGCAGAGACCCATAGACTCTCGCAGAGACCCACAGATTCACACAGAGACACATAGACTCACACAGAGACCCATAGACTCACACAGAGACCCATAGACTCACACAGAGACACATAGACTCGCACAGAGACCCACAGACTCGCACAGAGACCCATAGACTCACACAGCAGAGACCCATAGACTCACGCAGAGACCCATAGACTCACACAGAGACCCACAGACTCGCACAGAGACCCACAGACTCGCACAGAGACCCATAGACTCACACAGCAGAGACCCATAGACTCACAGCAGAGTCCCATAGACTCACACAGAGACACATAGACTCACACAGAGACCCATAGACTCACACAGAGACCCATAGACTCACACAGAGACACATAGACTCACACATAGACCCACAGACTCACACAGAGACCCACAGACTCACACAGAGACCCATAGACTCACACAGAGACCCATAGACTCACATAGAGACCCATTGACTCACACAGAGACCCATAGACTCACACAGAGACACATAGACTCACACAGAGACCCATAGACTCACACAGAGACTCATAGACCCACACAGAGACCCATAGACTCACACAGAGACCCATAGACTCACACAGAGACCCACAGACTCACACAGAGACCCATAGACTCACACAGAGACCCATAGACTCACACAGAGACACATAGACTCACACAGAGACCCATAGACTCACACAGAGACCCATAGACTCACACAGAGACCCACAGACTCACACAGAAACCCATAGACTCGCACAGAGATCCACAGACTCACACATAGACCCATAGACTAACACAGAGACCCATAAACTCACACAGAGACCCATAGACTCACACAGAGACACATAGACTCACACAGAGACCCATAGACTCACACAGAGACCCACAGACTCACACAGAGACCCATAGACTCACACAGAGACCCACAGACTCACACAGAGACCCACAGACTCGCACAGAGATCCACAGACTCACACATAGACCCATAGACTCACACAGAGACCCATAAACTCACACAGAGACCCATAGACTCACACAGAGACCCATAGACTTACACAGAGACCCACAGACTCACACAGAGACCCATAGACTCACACAGAGACCCACAGACTCACACAGAGACCCATAGACTCACACAGAGACCCATAGACTCACACAGAGACCCATAGACTCACACAGAGACCCATAGACTCACACAGAGACCCACATACTCACACAGAGACCCATAGACTCACACAGAGACCCATAGACTCACACAGAGACACATAGACTCACACAGAGACTCATAGACTCACACAGAGACACATAGACTCACACAGAGACCATAGACTCACACAGAGACCCATAGACTCACACAGAGACCCATAGACTCACACAGAGACCCACAGACTCACACAGAGACCCATAGACTCGCACAGAGATCCACAGACTCACACATAGACCCATAGACTAACACAGAGACCCATAAACTCACACAGAGACCCATATACTCACACAGAGACACATAGACTCAAACAGAGACCCATAGACTCACAGAGACCCACAGACTCACACAGAGACCCATAGACTCACACAGAGACCCACAGACTCACACAGAGACCCACAGACTCGCACAGAGATCCACAGACTCACACATAGACTCACACAGAGACCCATAAACTCACACAGAGACCCATAGACTCACACAGAGACCCATAGACTTACACAGCGACCCACAGACTCACACAGAGACCCATAGACTCACACAGAGACCCACAGACTCACACAGAGACCCATAGACTCACACAGAGACCCATAGACTCACACAGAGACCCACAGACTCGCACAGAGACCCACAGACTCGCACAGAGACCCATAGACTCACACAGCAGAGACCCATAGACTCACAGCAGAGTCCCACAGACTCATACAGAGACACATAGACTCACACAGAGACCCATAGACTCACAATGCGACCCATAGACTCACACAGAGATCCACAGACTCACACATAGACCCATAGACTCACACAGAGACCCATAAACTCACACAGAGACCCATAGACTCACACAGAGACACATACACTCACACAGAGACCCATAGACTCACACAGAGACCCATAGATTCACACAGAGACCCATAGATTCACGCAGAGACACATAGACTCACACAGAGTCCCACAGACTCACACAGAGACCCATAGACTCACACAGAGACCCACAGACTCACACAGAGACCCATAGACTCACACAGAGCCACATAGACTCACACAGAGACCCATAGACTCACACAGAGACACATAGACTCACACAGAGACCCATAGACTCACACAGAGACCCACAGACTCACACAGAGACCCATAGACTCACACAGAGACCCACAGACTCACACAGAGACCCACAGACTCGCACAGAGATCCACAGACTCACACAGAGACCCATAGACTAACACAGAGACCCATAAACTCACACAGAGACCCATAGATTCACACAGAGACCCATAGACTCACACAGAGACCCATAGACTCACACAGAAACACATAGACTCACACAGAGACCCATAGACTCACACAGAGACACATAGACTCACACAGAGACCCATAGACTCACACAGAGACACATAGACTCACATAGAGACCCATAGACTCACACAGAGACACATAGACTCACACAGAGACCCATAGACTCACACAGAGACCCACAGACTCACAAAGAGAACCACAGACTCACACAGAGACCCACAGACTCACACAGACACCCACAGACTCGCACAGAGATCCACAGATTCACACATAGACCCATAGACTCACACAGAGACCCATAAACTCACACAGAGACCCATAGACTCAAACAGAGACCCATAGACTTACACAGAGACCCACAGACTCACACAGAGACCCATAGACTCACACAGAGACCCATAGACTCACACAGAGACCCACAGACTCACACAGAGACCCACAGACTCACACAGAGACCCAAAGACTCGCACAGAGATCCACAGACTCACACAGAGACCCATAGACTCACACAGAGACCCATAGACTCACACAGAGACCCATAGACTCACACAACGACCCATAGACTCACAAAGAGACCCATAGACTCACACAGAGACCCATAGACTCACATAGAGACCCATAGACTCACACAGAGACCAAAAGACTCGCACAGAGACCCACAGACTCGCACAAAGACCCATAGACTCACACAGCAGAGACCCATAGACTCACGCAGAGACCCATAGACTCATACATAGACCCACAGACTTGCACAGAGACCCACAGACTCGCACAGAGACCCATAGACTCACACAGCAGAGACCCATAGACTCACAGCAGAGACCCATAGACTCTCGCAGAGACCCACAGATTCACACAGAGACACATAGACTCACACAGAGACCCATAGACTCACACAGAGACCCATAGACTCACACAGAGACCCACAGACTCACACAGAGACCCATAGACTCACAGAGAGGCCCATAGACTCACACAGAGACCCATAGACTCACACAGAGACCCACAGACTCACACAGAGACCCATAAACTCACACAGAGACCCATAGACTCACACAGAGACACATAGACTCACACAGAGACCCATAGACTCACACAGAGACCCACAGACTCACACAGAGACCCATAGACTCACACAGAGACCCACAGACTCACACAGAGACCCACAGACTCGCACAGAGATCCACAGACTCACACATAGACCCATAGACTCACACAGAGACCCATAAACTCACACAGAGACCCATAGACTCACACAGAGACCCATAGACTTACACAGAGACCCACAGACTCACACAGAGACCCATAGACTCACACAGAGACCCACAGACTCACACAGAGACCCATAGACTCACACATAGACCCATAGACTCACACAGAGACCCATAGACTCACACAGAGACCCATAGACTCACACAGAGACCCACATACTCACACAGAGACCCATAGACTCACACAGAGACCCATAGACTCACACAGAGACACATAGACTCACACAGAGACTCATAGACTCACACAGAGACACATAGACTCACACAGAGACCATAGACTCACACAGAGACCCATAGACTCACACAGAGACCCATAGACTCACACAGAGACCCACAGACTCACACAGAGACCCATAGACTCGCACAGAGATCCACAGACTCACACATAGACCCATAGACTAACACAGAGACCCATAAACTCACACAGAGACCCATATACTCACACAGAGACACATAGACTCAAACAGAGACCCATAGACTCACAGAGACCCACAGACTCACACAGAGACCCATAGACTCACACAGAGACCCACAGACTCACACAGAGACCCACAGACTCGCACAGAGATCCACAGACTCACACATAGACTCACACAGAGACCCATAAACTCACACAGAGACCCATAGACTCACACAGAGACCCATAGACTTACACAGCGACCCACAGACTCACACAGAGACCCATAGACTCACACAGAGACCCACAGACTCACACAGAGACCCATAGACTCACACAGAGACCCATAGACTCACACAGAGACCCACAGACTCGCACAGAGACCCACAGACTCGCACAGAGACCCATAGACTCACACAGCAGAGACCCATAGACTCACAGCAGAGTCCCACAGACTCATACAGAGACACATAGACTCACACAGAGACCCATAGACTCACAATGCGACCCATAGACTCACACAGAGATCCACAGACTCACACATAGACCCATAGACTCACACAGAGACCCATAAACTCACACAGAGACCCATAGACTCACACAGAGACACATACACTCACACAGAGACCCATAGACTCACACAGAGACCCATAGATTCACACAGAGACCCATAGATTCACGCAGAGACACATAGACTCACACAGAGTCCCACAGACTCACACAGAGACCCATAGACTCACACAGAGACCCACAGACTCACACAGAGACCCATAGACTCACACAGAGCCACATAGACTCACACAGAGACCCATAGACTCACACAGAGACACATAGACTCACACAGAGACCCATAGACTCACACAGAGACCCACAGACTCACACAGAGACCCATAGACTCACACAGAGACCCACAGACTCACACAGAGACCCACAGACTCGCACAGAGATCCACAGACTCACACAGAGACCCATAGACTAACACAGAGACCCATAAACTCACACAGAGACCCATAGATTCACACAGAGACCCATAGACTCACACAGAGACCCATAGACTCACACAGAAACACATAGACTCACACAGAGACCCATAGACTCACACAGAGACACATAGACTCACACAGAGACCCATAGACTCACACAGAGACACATAGACTCACATAGAGACCCATAGACTCACACAGAGACACATAGACTCACACAGAGACCCATAGACTCACACAGAGACCCACAGACTCACAAAGAGAACCACAGACTCACACAGAGACCCACAGACTCACACAGACACCCACAGACTCGCACAGAGATCCACAGACTCACACATAGACCCATAGACTCACACAGAGACCCATAAACTCACACAGAGACCCATAGACTCAAACAGAGACCCATAGACTTACACAGAGACCCACAGACTCACACAGAGACCCATAGACTCACACAGAGACCCATAGACTCACACAGAGACCCACAGACTCACACAGAGACCCACAGACTCACACAGAGACCCAAAGACTCGCACAGAGATCCACAGACTCACACAGAGACCCATAGACTCACACAGAGACCCATAGACTCACACAGAGACCCATAGACTCACACAACGACCCATAGACTCACAAAGAGACCCATAGACTCACACAGAGACCCATAGACTCACATAGAGACCCATAGACTCACAAAGAGACCAAAAGACTCGCACAGAGACCCACAGACTCGCACAGAGACCCATAGACTCACACAGCAGAGACCCATAGACTCACGCAGAGACCCATAGACTCATACATAGACCCACAGACTTGCACAGAGACCCACAGACTCGCACAGAGACCCATAGACTCACACAGCAGAGACCCATAGACTCACAGCAGAGACCCATAGACTCTCGCAGAGACCCACAGATTCACACAGAGACACATAGACTCACACAGAGACCCATAGACTCACACAGAGACCCATAGACTCACACAGAGACACATAGACTCGCACAGAGACCCACAGACTCGCACAGAGACCCATAGACTCACACAGCAGAGACCCATAGACTCACGCAGAGACCCATAGACTCACACAGAGACCCACAGACTCGCACAGAGACCCACAGACTCGCACAGAGACCCATAGACTCACACAGCAGAGACCCATAGACTCACAGCAGAGTCCCATAGACTCACACAGAGACACATAGACTCACACAGAGACCCATAGACTCACACAGAGACCCATAGACTCACACAGAGACCCATAGACTCACACAGAGACACATAGACTCACACATAGACCCACAGACTCACACAGAGACCCACAGACTCACACAGAGACCCATAGACTCACACAGAGACCCATAGACTCACATAGAGACCCATTGACTCACACAGAGACCCATAGACTCACACAGAGACACATAGACTCACACAGAGACCCATAGACTCACACAGAGACTCATAGACCCACACAGAGACCCATAGACTCACACAGAGACCCATAGACTCACACAGAGACCCACAGACTCACACAGAGACCCATAGACTCACACAGAGACCCATAGACTCACACAGAGACACATAGACTCACACAGAGACCCATAGACTCACACAGAGACCCATAGACTCACACAGAGACCCACAGACTCACACAGAAACCCATAGACTCGCACAGAGATCCACAGACTCACACATAGACCCATAGACTAACACAGAGACCCATAAACTCACACAGAGACCCATAGACTCACACAGAGACACATAGACTCACACAGAGACCCATAGACTCACACAGAGACCCACAGACTCACACAGAGACCCATAGACTCACACAGAGACCCACAGACTCACACAGAGACCCACAGACTCGCACAGAGATCCACAGACTCACACATAGACCCATAGACTCACACAGAGACCCATAAACTCACACAGAGACCCATAGACTCACACAGAGACCCATAGACTTACACAGAGACCCACAGACTCACACAGAGACCCATAGACTCACACAGAGACCCACAGACTCACACAGAGACCCATAGACTCACACAGAGACCCATAGACTCACACAGAGACCCATAGACTCACACAGAGACCCATAGACTCACACAGAGACCCACATACTCACACAGAGACCCATAGACTCACACAGAGACCCATAGACTCACACAGAGACACATAGACTCACACAGAGACTCATAGACTCACACAGAGACACATAGACTCACACAGAGACCATAGACTCACACAGAGACCCATAGACTCACACAGAGACCCATAGACTCACACAGAGACCCACAGACTCACACAGAGACCCATAGACTCGCACAGAGATCCACAGACTCACACATAGACCCATAGACTAACACAGAGACCCATAAACTCACACAGAGACCCATATACTCACACAGAGACACATAGACTCAAACAGAGACCCATAGACTCACAGAGACCCACAGACTCACACAGAGACCCATAGACTCACACAGAGACCCACAGACTCACACAGAGACCCACAGACTCGCACAGAGATCCACAGACTCACACATAGACTCACACAGAGACCCATAAACTCACACAGAGACCCATAGACTCACACAGAGACCCATAGACTTACACAGCGACCCACAGACTCACACAGAGACCCATAGACTCACACAGAGACCCACAGACTCACACAGAGACTCATAGACTCACACAGAGACCCATAGACTCACACAGAGACCCACAGACTCGCACAGAGACCCACAGACTCGCACAGAGACCCATAGACTCACACAGCAGAGACCCATAGACTCACAGCAGAGTCCCACAGACTCATACAGAGACACATAGACTCACACAGAGACCCATAGACTCACAATGCGACCCATAGACTCACACAGAGATCCACAGACTCACACATAGACCCATAGACTCACACAGAGACCCATAAACTCACACAGAGACCCATAGACTCACACAGAGACACATACACTCACACAGAGACCCATAGACTCACACAGAGACCCATAGATTCACACAGAGACCCATAGATTCACGCAGAGACACATAGACTCACACAGAGTCCCACAGACTCACACAGAGACCCATAGACTCACACAGAGACCCACAGACTCACACAGAGACCCATAGACTCACACAGAGCCACATAGACTCACACAGAGACCCATAGACTCACACAGAGACACATAGACTCACACAGAGACCCATAGACTCACACAGAGACCCACAGACTCACACAGAGACCCATAGACTCACACAGAGACCCACAGACTCACACAGAGACCCACAGACTCGCACAGAGATCCACAGACTCACACAGAGACCCATAGACTAACACAGAGACCCATAAACTCACACAGAGACCCATAGACTCACACAGCAGAGACCCATAGACTCACAGCAGAGTCCCACAGACTCATACAGAGACACATAGACTCACACAGAGACCCATAGACTCACAATGCGACCCATAGACTCACACAGAGATCCACAGACTCACACATAGACCCATAGACTCACACAGAGACCCATAAACTCACACAGAGACCCATAGACTCACACAGAGACACATACACTCACACAGAGACCCATAGACTCACACAGAGACCCATAGATTCACACAGAGACCCATAGATTCACGCAGAGACACATAGACTCACACAGAGTCCCACAGACTCACACAGAGACCCATAGACTCACACAGAGACCCACAGACTCACACAGAGACCCATAGACTCACACAGAGCCACATAGACTCACACAGAGACCCATAGACTCACACAGAGACACATAGACTCACACAGAGACCCATAGACTCACACAGAGACCCACAGACTCACACAGAGACCCATAGACTCACACAGAGACCCACAGACTCACACAGAGACCCACAGACTCGCACAGAGATCCACAGACTCACACAGAGACCCATAGACTAACACAGAGACCCATAAACTCACACAGAGACCCATAGATTCACACAGAGACCCATAGACTCACACAGAGACCCATAGACTCACACAGAAACACATAGACTCACACAGAGACCCATAGACTCACACAGAGACACATAGACTCACACAGAGACCCATAGACTCACACAGAGACACATAGACTCACATAGAGACCCATAGACTCACACAGAGACACATAGACTCACACAGAGACCCATAGACTCACACAGAGACCCACAGACTCACAAAGAGAACCACAGACTCACACAGAGACCCACAGACTCACACAGACACCCACAGACTCGCACAGAGATCCACAGACTCACACATAGACCCATAGACTCACACAGAGACCCATAAACTCACACAGAGACCCATAGACTCAAACAGAGACCCATAGACTTACACAGAGACCCACAGACTCACACAGAGACCCATAGACTCACACAGAGACCCATAGACTCACACAGAGACCCACAGACTCACACAGAGACCCACAGACTCACACAGAGACCCAAAGACTCGCACAGAGATCCACAGACTCACACAGAGACCCATAGACTCACACAGAGACCCATAGACTCACACAGAGACCCATAGACTCACACAACGACCCATAGACTCACAAAGAGACCCATAGACTCACACAGAGACCCATAGACTCACATAGAGACCCATAGACTCACAAAGAGACCAAAAGACTCGCACAGAGACCCACAGACTCGCACAGAGACCCATAGACTCACACAGCAGAGACCCATAGACTCACGCAGAGACCCATAGACTCATACATAGACCCACAGACTTGCACAGAGACCCACAGACTCGCACAGAGACCCATAGACTCACACAGCAGAGACCCATAGACTCACAGCAGAGACCCATAGACTCTCGCAGAGACCCACAGATTCACACAGAGACACATAGACTCACACAGAGACCCATAGACTCACACAGAGACCCATAGACTCACACAGAGACACATAGACTCGCACAGAGACCCACAGACTCGCACAGAGACCCATAGACTCACACAGCAGAGACCCATAGACTCACGCAGAGACCCATAGACTCACACAGAGACCCACAGACTCGCACAGAGACCCACAGACTCGCACAGAGACCCATAGACTCACACAGCAGAGACCCATAGACTCACAGCAGAGTCCCATAGACTCACACAGAGACACATAGACTCACACAGAGACCCATAGACTCACACAGAGACCCATAGACTCACACAGAGACCCATAGACTCACACAGAGACACATAGACTCACACATAGACCCACAGACTCACACAGAGACCCACAGACTCACACAGAGACCCATAGACTCACACAGAGACCCATAGACTCACATAGAGACCCATTGACTCACACAGAGACCCATAGACTCACACAGAGACACATAGACTCACACAGAGACCCATAGACTCACACAGAGACTCATAGACCCACACAGAGACCCATAGACTCACACAGAGACCCATAGACTCACACAGAGACCCACAGACTCACACAGAGACCCATAGACTCACACAGAGACCCATAGACTCACACAGAGACACATAGACTCACACAGAGACCCATAGACTCACACAGAGACCCATAGACTCACACAGAGACCCACAGACTCACACAGAAACCCATAGACTCGCACAGAGATCCACAGACTCACACATAGACCCATAGACTAACACAGAGACCCATAAACTCACACAGAGACCCATAGACTCACACAGAGACACATAGACTCACACAGAGACCCATAGACTCACACAGAGACCCACAGACTCACACAGAGACCCATAGACTCACACAGAGACCCACAGACTCACACAGAGACCCACAGACTCGCACAGAGATCCACAGACTCACACATAGACCCATAGACTCACACAGAGACCCATAAACTCACACAGAGACCCATAGACTCACACAGAGACCCATAGACTTACACAGAGACCCACAGACTCACACAGAGACCCATAGACTCACACAGAGACCCACAGACTCACACAGAGACCCATAGACTCACACAGAGACCCATAGACTCACACAGAGACCCATAGACTCACACAGAGACCCATAGACTCACACAGAGACCCACATACTCACACAGAGACCCATAGACTCACACAGAGACCCATAGACTCACACAGAGACACATAGACTCACACAGAGACTCATAGACTCACACAGAGACACATAGACTCACACAGAGACCATAGACTCACACAGAGACCCATAGACTCACACAGAGACCCATAGACTCACACAGAGACCCACAGACTCACACAGAGACCCATAGACTCGCACAGAGATCCACAGACTCACACATAGACCCATAGACTAACACAGAGACCCATAAACTCACACAGAGACCCATATACTCACACAGAGACACATAGACTCAAACAGAGACCCATAGACTCACAGAGACCCACAGACTCACACAGAGACCCATAGACTCACACAGAGACCCACAGACTCACACAGAGACCCACAGACTCGCACAGAGATCCACAGACTCACACATAGACTCACACAGAGACCCATAAACTCACACAGAGACCCATAGACTCACACAGAGACCCATAGACTTACACAGCGACCCACAGACTCACACAGAGACCCATAGACTCACACAGAGACCCACAGACTCACACAGAGACTCATAGACTCACACAGAGACCCATAGACTCACACAGAGACCCACAGACTCGCACAGAGACCCACAGACTCGCACAGAGACCCATAGACTCACACAGCAGAGACCCATAGACTCACAGCAGAGTCCCACAGACTCATACAGAGACACATAGACTCACACAGAGACCCATAGACTCACAATGCGACCCATAGACTCACACAGAGATCCACAGACTCACACATAGACCCATAGACTCACACAGAGACCCATAAACTCACACAGAGACCCATAGACTCACACAGAGACACATACACTCACACAGAGACCCATAGACTCACACAGAGACCCATAGATTCACACAGAGACCCATAGATTCACGCAGAGACACATAGACTCACACAGAGTCCCACAGACTCACACAGAGACCCATAGACTCACACAGAGACCCACAGACTCACACAGAGACCCATAGACTCACACAGAGCCACATAGACTCACACAGAGACCCATAGACTCACACAGAGACACATAGACTCACACAGAGACCCATAGACTCACACAGAGACCCACAGACTCACACAGAGACCCATAGACTCACACAGAGACCCACAGACTCACACAGAGACCCACAGACTCGCACAGAGATCCACAGACTCACACAGAGACCCATAGACTAACACAGAGACCCATAAACTCACACAGAGACCCATAGATTCACACAGAGACCCATAGACTCACACAGAGACCCATAGACTCACACAGAAACACATAGACTCACACAGAGACCCATAGACTCACACAGAGACACATAGACTCACACAGAGACCCATAGACTCACACAGAGACACATAGACTCACATAGAGACCCATAGACTCACACAGAGACACATAGACTCACACAGAGACCCATAGACTCACACAGAGACCCACAGACTCACAAAGAGAACCACAGACTCACACAGAGACCCACAGACTCACACAGACACCCACAGACTCGCACAGAGATCCACAGACTCACACATAGACCCATAGACTCACACAGAGACCCATAAACTCACACAGAGACCCATAGACTCAAACAGAGACCCATAGACTTACACAGAGACCCACAGACTCACACAGAGACCCATAGACTCACACAGAGACCCATAGACTCACACAGAGACCCACAGACTCACACAGAGACCCACAGACTCACACAGAGACCCAAAGACTCGCACAGAGATCCACAGACTCACACAGAGACCCATAGACTCACACAGAGACCCATAGACTCACACAGAGACCCATAGACTCACACAACGACCCATAGACTCACAAAGAGACCCATAGACTCACACAGAGACCCATAGACTCACATAGAGACCCATAGACTCACACAGAGACCAAAAGACTCGCACAGAGACCCACAGACTCGCACAGAGACCCATAGACTCACACAGCAGAGACCCATAGACTCACGCAGAGACCCATAGACTCAT
Source organism: Petromyzon marinus (assembly GCF_048934315.1). Classification (NCBI taxonomy): domain Eukaryota; kingdom Metazoa; phylum Chordata; class Hyperoartia; order Petromyzontiformes; family Petromyzontidae; genus Petromyzon; species Petromyzon marinus. Next base: position 1,149,437 of record NW_027422972.1, on the reverse strand, counting down.
ACATAGACCCACAGACTTGCACAGAGACCCACAGACTCGCACAGAGACCCATAGACTCACACAGCAGAGACCCATAGACTCACAGCAGAGACCCATAGACTCTCGCAGAGACCCACAGATTCACACAGAGACACATAGACTCACACAGAGACCCATAGACTCACACAGAGACCCATAGACTCACACAGAGACACATAGACTCGCACAGAGACCCACAGACTCGCACAGAGACCCATAGACTCACACAGCAGAGACCCATAGACTCACGCAGAGACCCATAGACTCACACAGAGACCCACAGACTCGCACAGAGACCCACAGACTCGCACAGAGACCCATAGACTCACACAGCAGAGACCCATAGACTCACAGCAGAGTCCCATAGACTCACACAGAGACACATAGACTCACACAGAGACCCATAGACTCACACAGAGACCCATAGACTCACACAGAGACCCATAAGACTCACACAGAGACACATAGACTCACACATAGACCCACAGACTCACACAGAGACCCACAGACTCACACAGAGACCCATAGACTCACACAGAGACCCATAGACTCACATAGAGACCCATAGACTCACACAGAGACCCACAGACTCACACAGAGACCCATAGACTCACACAGAGACCCATAGACTCACACAGAGACACATAGACTCACACAGAGACCCATAGACTCACACAGAGACCCATAGACTCACACAGAGACCCACAGAATCACACAGAAACCCATAGACTCGCACAGAGATCCACAGACTCACACATAGACCCATAGACTAACACAGAGACCCATAAACTCACACAGAGACCCATAGACTCACACAGAGACACATAGACTCACACAGAGACCCATAGACTCACACAGAGACCCACAGACTCACACAGAGACCCATAGACTCACACAGAGACCCACAGACTCACACAGAGACCCACAGACTCACACAGAGACCCATAGACTCACACAGAGACCCACAGACTCACACATAGACCCATAGACTCACACAGAGACCCATAAACTCACACAGAGACCCATAGACTCACACAGAGACCCATAGACTTACACAGAGACCCACAGACTCACACAGAGACCCATAGACTCACACAGAGACCCACAGACTCACACAGAGACCCATAGACTCACACAGAGACCCACAGACTCACACATAGACCCATAGACTCACACAGAGACCCATAAACTCACACAGAGACCCATAGACTCACACAGAGACCCATAGACTTACACAGAGACCCACAGACTCACACAGAGACCCATAGACTCACACAGAGACCCACAGACTCACACAGAGACCCATAGACTCACACAGAGACCCATAGACTCACACAGAGACCCATAGACTCACACAGAGACCCATAGACTCACACAGAGACCCACATACTCACACAGAGACCCATAGACTCACACAGAGACCCATAGACTCACACAGAGACACATAGACTCACACAGAGACTCATAGACTCACACAGAGACACATAGACTCACACAGAGACCATAGACTCACACAGAGACCCATAGACTCACACAGAGACCCATAGACTCACACAGAGACCCACAGACTCACACAGAGACCCATAGACTCGCACAGAGATCCACAGACTCACACATAGACCCATAGACTAACACAGAGACCCATAAACTCACACAGAGACCCATATACTCACACAGAGACACATAGACTCAAACAGAGACCCATAGACTCACAGAGACCCACAGACTCACACAGAGACCCATAGACTCACACAGAGACCCACAGACTCACACAGAGACCCACAGACTCGCACAGAGATCCACAGACTCACACATAGACTCACACAGAGACCCATAAACTCACACAGAGACCCATAGACTCACACAGAGACCCATAGACTTACACAGCGACCCACAGACTCACACAGAGACCCATAGACTCACACAGAGACCCACAGACTCACACAGAGACCCATAGACTCACACAGAGACCCATAGACTCACACAGAGACCCACAGACTCGCACAGAGACCCACAGACTCGCACAGAGACCCATAGACTCACACAGCAGAGACCCATAGACTCACAGCAGAGTCCCACAGACTCACACAGAGACACATAGACTCACACAGAGACCCATAGACTCACACAGAGACCCATAGACTCACACAGAGACCCATAGACTCACACAGAGACACGTAGACTCACACAGAGACTCATAGACTCACACAGAGACACATAGACTCACACAGAGACCCATAGACTCACATAGAGACCCACAGACTCACACAGAGACCCACAGACTCACACAGAGACCCACAGACTCGCACAGAAATCCACAGACTCACACATAGACCGATAGACTCACACAGAGACCCATAAACTCACACAGAGACCCATAGACTCACACAGAGACCCATAGACGTACACAGAGACCCACAGACTCACACAGAGACCCATAGACTCACACAGAGACCCACAGACTCACACAGAGACCCATAGACTCACACAGAGACCCATAGACTCACACAGAGACCCATAGACTCACACAGAGACCCATCGACTCACACAGAGACCCACAGACTCACACAGAGACCCATAGACTCACAAAGCGACCCATAGACTCACACAGAGATCCACAGACTCACACATAGACCCATAGACTCACACAGAGACCCATAAACTCACACAGAGACCCATAGACTCACACAGAGACCCATAGACTCACACAGAGACCCATTGACTCACACAGAGACCCATAGACTCGCACAGAGATCCACAGACTCACACATAGACCCATAGACTAACACAGAGACCCATAAACTCACACAGAGACCCATATACTCACACAGAGACACATAGACTCAAACAGAGACCCATAGACTCACAGAGACCCACAGACTCGCACAGAGACCCACAGACTCGCACAGAGACCCATAGACTCACACAGCAGAGACCCATAGACTCACAGCAGAGTCCCACAGACTCATACAGAGACACATAGACTCACACAGAGACCCATAGACTCACAATGCGACCCATAGACTCACACAGAGATCCACAGACTCACACATAGACCCATAGACTCACACAGAGACCCATAAACTCACACAGAGACCCATAGACTCACACAGAGACACATACACTCACACAGAGACCCATAGACTCACACAGAGACCCATAGATTCACACAGAGACCCATAGATTCACGCAGAGACACATAGACTCACACAGAGTCCCACAGACTCACACAGAGACCCATAGACTCACACAGAGACCCACAGACTCACACAGAGACCCATAGACTCACACAGAGCCACATAGACTCACACAGAGACCCATAGACTCACACAGAGACACATAGACTCACACAGAGACCCATAGACTCACACAGAGACCCACAGACTCACACAGAGACCCATAGACTCACACAGAGATCCACAGACTCACACAGAGACCCACAGACTCGCACAGAGATCCACAGACTCACACAGAGACCCATAGACTAACACAGAGACCCATACACTCACACAGAGACCCATAGATTCACACAGAGACCCATAGACTCACACAGAGACCCATAGACTCACACAGAAACACATAGACTCACACACAGACCCATAGACTCACACAGAGACACATAGACTCACACAGAGACCCATAGACTCACACAGAGACACATAGACTCACATAGAGACCCATAGACTCACACAGAGACACATAGACTCACACAGAGACCCATAGACTCACACAGAGACCCACAGACTCACAAAGAGAACCACAGACTCACACAGAGACCCACAGACTCACACAGACACCCACAGACTCGCACAGAGATCCACAGACTCACACATAGACCCATAGACTCACACAGAGACCCATAAACTCACACAGAGACCCATAGACTCAAACAGAGACCCATAGACTTACACAGAGACCCACAGACTCACACAGAGACCCATAGACTCACACAGAGACCCATAGACTCACACAGAGACCCACAGACTCACACAGAGACCCACAGACTCACACAGAGACCCAAAGACTCGCACAGAGATCCACAGACTCACACAGAGACCCATAGACTCACACAGAGACCCATAGACTCACACAGAGACACATACACTCACACAGAGACCCATAGACTCACACAGAGACCCATAGATTCACACAGAGACCCATAGATTCACGCAGAGACACATAGACTCACACAGAGTCCCACAGACTCACACAGAGACCCATAGACTCACACAGAGACCCACAGACTCACACAGAGACCCATAGACTCACACAGAGCCACATAGACTCACACAGAGACCCATAGACTCACACAGAGACACATAGACTCACACAGAGACCCATAGACTCACACAGAGACCCACAGACTCACACAGAGACCCATAGACTCACACAGAGACCCACAGACTCACACAGAGACCCACAGACTCGCACAGAGATCCACAGACTCACACAGAGACCCATAGACTAACACAGAGACCCATAAACTCACACAGAGACCCATAGATTCACACAGAGACCCATAGACTCACACAGAGACCCATAGACTCACACAGAAACACATAGACTCACACAGAGACCCATAGACTCACACAGAGACACATAGACTCACACAGAGACCCATAGACTCACACAGAGACACATAGACTCACATAGAGACCCATAGACTCACACAGAGACACATAGACTCACACAGAGACCCATAGACTCACACAGAGACCCACAGACTCACAAAGAGAACCACAGACTCACACAGAGACCCACAGACTCACACAGACACCCACAGACTCGCACAGAGATCCACAGACTCACACATAGACCCATAGACTCACACAGAGACCCATAAACTCACACAGAGACCCATAGACTCAAACAGAGACCCATAGACTTACACAGAGACCCACAGACTCACACAGAGACCCATAGACTCACACAGAGACCCATAGACTCACACAGAGACCCACAGACTCACACAGAGACCCACAGACTCACACAGAGACCCAAAGACTCGCACAGAGATCCACAGACTCACACAGAGACCCATAGACTCACACAGAGACCCATAGACTCACACAGAGACCCATAGACTCACACAACGACCCATAGACTCACAAAGAGACCCATAGACTCACACAGAGACCCATAGACTCACATAGAGACCCATAGACTCACACAGAGACCAAAAGACTCGCACAGAGACCCACAGACTCGCACAGAGACCCATAGACTCACACAGCAGAGACCCATAGACTCACGCAGAGACCCATAGACTCATACATAGACCCACAGACTTGCACAGAGACCCACAGACTCGCACAGAGACCCATAGACTCACACAGCAGAGACCCATAGACTCACAGCAGAGACCCATAGACGCTCGCAGAGACCCACAGATTCACACAGAGACACATAGACTCACACAGAGACCCATAGACTCACACAGAGACCCATAGACTCACACAGAGACACATAGACTCGCACAGAGACCCACAGACTCGCACAGAGACCCATAGACTCACACAGCAGAGACCCATAGACTCACGCAGAGACCCATAGACTCACACAGAGACCCACAGACTCGCACAGAGACCCACAGACTCGCACAGAGACCCATAGACTCACACAGCAGAGACCCATAGACTCACAGCAGAGTCCCATAGACTCACACAGAGACACATAGACTCACACAGAGACCCATAGACTCACACAGAGACCCATAGACTCACACAGAGACCCATAAGACTCACACAGAGACACATAGACTCACACATAGACCCACAGACTCACACAGAGACCCACAGACTCACACAGAGACCCATAGACTCACACAGAGACCCATAGACTCACATAGAGACCCATTGACTCACACAGAGACCCATAGACTCACACAGAGACACATAGACTCACACAGAGACCCATAGACTCACACAGAGACTCATAGACCCACACAGAGACCCATAGACTCACACAGAGACCCATAGACTCACACAGAGACCCACAGACTCACACAGAGACCCATAGACTCACACAGAGACCCATAGACTCACACAGAGACACATAGACTCACACAGAGACCCATAGACTCACACAGAGACCCATAGACTCACACAGAGACCCACAGAATCACACAGAAACCCATAGACTCGCACAGAGATCCACAGACTCACACATAGACCCATAGACTAACACAGAGACCCATAAACTCACACAGAGACCCATAGACTCACACAGAGACACATAGACTCACACAGAGACCCATAGACTCACACAGAGACCCACAGACTCACACAGAGACCCATAGACTCACACAGAGACCCACAGACTCACACAGAGACCCACAGACTCACACAGAGACCCATAGACTCACACAGAGACCCACAGACTCACACATAGACCCATAGACTCACACAGAGACCCATAAACTCACACAGAGACCCATAGACTCACACAGAGACCCATAGACTTACACAGAGACCCACAGACTCACACAGAGACCCATAGACTCACACAGAGACCCACAGACTCACACAGAGACCCATAGACTCACACAGAGACCCACAGACTCACACATAGACCCATAGACTCACACAGAGACCCATAAACTCACACAGAGACCCATAGACTCACACAGAGACCCATAGACTTACACAGAGACCCACAGACTCACACAGAGACCCATAGACTCACACAGAGACCCACAGACTCACACAGAGACCCATAGACTCACACAGAGACCCATAGACTCACACAGAGACCCATAGACTCACACAGAGACCCATAGACTCACACAGAGACCCACATACTCACACAGAGACCCATAGACTCACACAGAGACCCATAGACTCACACAGAGACACATAGACTCACACAGAGACTCATAGACTCACACAGAGACACATAGACTCACACAGAGACCATAGACTCACACAGAGACCCATAGACTCACACAGAGACCCATAGACTCACACAGAGACCCACAGACTCACACAGAGACCCATAGACTCGCACAGAGATCCACAGACTCACACATAGACCCATAGACTAACACAGAGACCCATAAACTCACACAGAGACCCATATACTCACACAGAGACACATAGACTCAAACAGAGACCCATAGACTCACAGAGACCCACAGACTCACACAGAGACCCATAGACTCACACAGAGACCCACAGACTCACACAGAGACCCACAGACTCGCACAGAGATCCACAGACTCACACATAGACTCACACAGAGACCCATAAACTCACACAGAGACCCATAGACTCACACAGAGACCCATAGACTTACACAGCGACCCACAGACTCACACAGAGACCCATAGACTCACACAGAGACCCACAGACTCACACAGAGACCCATAGACTCACACAGAGACCCATAGACTCACACAGAGACCCACAGACTCGCACAGAGACCCACAGACTCGCACAAAGACCCATAGACTCACACAGCAGAGACCCATAGACTCACAGCAGAGTCCCACAGACTCACACAGAGACACATAGACTCACACAGAGACCCATAGACTCACACAGAGACCCATAGACTCACACGGAGACCCATAGACTCACACAGAGACACGTAGACTCACACAGAGACTCATAGACTCACACAGAGACACATAGACTCACACAGAGACCCATAGACTCACATAGAGACCCACAGACTCACACAGAGACCCACAGACTCACACAGAGACCCACAGACTCGCACAGAAATCCACAGACTCACACATAGACCCATAGACTCACACAGAGACCCATAAACTCACACAGAGACCCATAGACTCACACAGAGACCCATAGACGTACACAGAGACCCACAGACTCACACAGAGACCCATAGACTCACACAGAGACCCACAGACTCACACAGAGACCCATAGACTCACACAGAGACCCATAGACTCACACAGAGACCCATAGACTCACACAGAGACCCATCGACTCACACAGAGACCCACAGACTCACACAGAGACCCATAGACTCACAAAGCGACCCATAGACGCACACAGAGATCCACAGACTCACACATAGACCCATAGACTCACACAGAGACCCATAAACTCACACAGAGACCCATAGACTCACACAGAGACCCATAGACTCACACAGAGACCCATTGACTCACACAGAGACCCATAGACTCGCACAGAGATCCACAGACTCACACATAGACCCATAGACTAACACAGAGACCCATAAACTCACACAGAGACCCATATACTCACACAGAGACACATAGACTCAAACAGAGACCCATAGACTCACAGAGACCCACAGACTCGCACAGAGACCCACAGACTCGCACAGAGACCCATAGACTCACACAGCAGAGACCCATAGACTCACAGCAGAGTCCCACAGACTCATACAGAGACACATAGACTCACACAGAGACCCATAGACTCACAATGCGACCCATAGACTCACACAGAGATCCACAGACTCACACATAGACCCATAGACTCACACAGAGACCCATAAACTCACACAGAGACCCATAGACTCACACAGAGACACATACACTCACACAGAGACCCATAGACTCACACAGAGACCCATAGATTCACACAGAGACCCATAGATTCACGCAGAGACACATAGACTCACACAGAGTCCCACAGACTCACACAGAGACCCATAGACTCACACAGAGACCCACAGACTCACACAGAGACCCATAGACTCACACAGAGCCACATAGACTCACACAGAGACCCATAGACTCACACAGAGACACATAGACTCACACAGAGACCCATAGACTCACACAGAGACCCACAGACTCACACAGAGACCCATAGACTCACACAGAGATCCACAGACTCACACAGAGACCCACAGACTCGCACAGAGATCCACAGACTCACACAGAGACCCATAGACTAACACAGAGACCCATACACTCACACAGAGACCCATAGATTCACACAGAGACCCATAGACTCACACAGAGACCCATAGACTCACACAGAAACACATAGACTCACACAGAGACCCATAGACTCACACAGAGACACATAGACTCACACAGAGACCCATAGACTCACACAGAGACACATAGACTCACATAGAGACCCATAGACTCACACAGAGACACATAGACTCACACAGAGACCCATAGACTCACACAGAGACCCACAGACTCACAAAGAGAACCACAGACTCACACAGAGACCCACAGACTCACACAGACACCCACAGACTCGCACAGAGATCCACAGACTCACACATAGACCCATAGACTCACACAGAGACCCATAAACTCACACAGAGACCCATAGACTCAAACAGAGACCCATAGACTTACACAGAGACCCACAGACTCACACAGAGACCCATAGACTCACACAGAGACCCATAGACTCACACAGAGACCCACAGACTCACACAGAGACCCACAGACTCACACAGAGACCCAAAGACTCGCACAGAGATCCACAGACTCACACAGAGACCCATAGACTCACACAGAGACCCATAGACTCACACAGAGACCCATAGACTCACACAACGACCCATAGACTCACAAAGAGACCCATAGACTCACACAGAGACCCATAGACTCACATAGAGACCCATAGACTCACACAGAGACCAAAAGACTCGCACAGAGACCCACAGACTCGCACAGAGACCCATAGACTCACACAGCAGAGACCCATAGACTCACGCAGAGACCCATAGACTCATACATAGACCCACAGACTTGCACAGAGACCCACAGACTCGCACAGAGGCCCATAGACTCACACAGCAGAGACCCATAGACTCACAGCAGAGACCCATAGACTCTCGCAGAGACCCACAGATTCACACAGAGACACATAGACTCACACAGAGACCCATAGACTCACACAGAGACCCATGGACTCACACAGAGACACATAGACTCGTACAGAGACCCACAGACTCGCACAGAGACCCATAGACTCACACAGCAGAGACCCATAGACTCACGCAGAGACCCATAGACTCACACAGAGACCCACAGACTCGCACAGAGACCCACAGACTCGCACAGAGACCCATAGACTCACACAGCAGAGACCCATAGACTCACAGCAGAGTCCCATAGACTCACACAGAGACACATAGACTCACACAGAGACCCATAGACTCACACAGAGACACATAGACTCACACATAGACCCACAGACTCACACAGAGACCCACAGACTCACACAGAGACCCATAGACTCACACAGAGACCCATAGACTCACATAGAGACCCATTGACTCACACAGAGACCCATAGACTCACACAGAGACACATAGACTCACACAGAGACCCATAGACTCACACAGAGACTCATAGACCCACACAGAGACCCATAGACTCACACAGAGACCCATAGACTCACACAGAGACCCACAGACTCACACAGAGACCCATAGACTCACACAGAGACCCATAGACTCACACAGAGACACATAGACTCACACAGAGACCCATAGACTCACACAGAGACCCATAGACTCACACAGAGACCCACAGACTCACACAGAAACCCATAGACTCGCACAGAGATCCACAGACTCACACATAGACCCATAGACTAACACAGAGACCCATAAACTCACATAGAGACCCATAGACTCACACAGAGACACATAGACTCACACAGAGACCCATAGACTCACACAGAGACCCACAGACTCACACAGAGACCCATAGACTCACACAGAGACCCACAGACTCACACAGAGACCCACAGACTCGCACAGAGATCCACAGACTCACACATAGACCCATAGACTCACACAGAGACCCATAAACTCACACAGAGACCCATAGACTCACACAGAGACCCATAGACTTACACAGAGACCCACAGACTCACACAGAGACCCATAGACTCACACAGAGACCCACAGACTCACACAGAGACCCATAGACTCACACAGAGACCCATAGACTCACACAGAGACCCATAGACTCACACAGAGCCCCATAGACTCACACAGAGACCCACATACTCACACAGAGACCCATAGACTCACACAGAGACCCATAGACTCACACAGAGACACATAGACTCACACAGAGACTCATAGACTCACACAGAGACACATAGACTCACACAGAGACCATAGACTCACACAGAGACCCATAGACTCACACAGAGACCCATAGACTCACACAGAGACCCACAGACTCACACAGAGACCCATAGACTCGCACAGAGATCCACAGACTCACACATAGACCCATAGACTAACACAGAGACCCATAAACTCACACAGAGACCCATATACTCACACAGAGACACATAGACTCAAACAGAGACCCATAGACTCACAGAGACCCACAGACTCACACAGAGACCCATAGACTCACACAGACACCCACAGACTCACACAGAGACCCACAGACTCGCACAGAGATCCACAGACTCACACATAGACTCACACAGAGACCCATAAACTCACACAGAGACCCATAGACTCACACAGAGACCCATATACTTACACAGCGACCCACAGACTCACACAGAGACCCATAGACTCACACAGAGACCCACAGACTCACACAGAGACCCATAGACTCACACAGAGACCCATAGACTCACACAGAGACCCACAGACTCGCACAGAGACCCACAGACTCGCACAGAGACCCATAGACTCACACAGCAGAGACCCATAGACTCACAGCAGAGTCCCACAGACTCACACAGAGACACATAGACTCACACAGAGACCCATAGACTCACACAGAGACCCATAGACTCACACAGAGACCCATAGACTCACACAGAGACACGTAGACTCACACAGAGACTCATAGACTCACACAGAGACACATAGACTCACACAGAGACCCATAGACTCACATAGAGACCCACAGACTCACACAGAGACCCACAGACTCACACAGAGACCCACAGACTCGCACAGAAATCCACAGACTCACACATAGACCCATACACTCACACAGAGACCCATAAACTCACACAGAGACCCATAGACTCACACAGAGACCCATAGACGTACACAGAGACCCACAGACTCACACAGAGACCCACAGACTCACACAGAGACCCACAGACTCACACAGAGACCCATAGACTCACACAGAGACCCATAGACTCACACAGAGACCCATAGACTCACACAGAGACCCATCGACTCACACAGAGTCCCACAGACTCACACAGAGACCCATAGACTCACAAAGCGACCCATAGACTCACACAGAGATCCACAGACTCACACATAGACCCATAGACTCACACAGAGACCCATAAACTCACACAGAGACCCATAGACTCACACAGAGACCCATAGACTCACACAGAGACCCATTGACTCACACAGAGACCCATAGACTCGCACAGAGATCCACAGACTCACACATAGACCCATAGACTAACACAGAGACCCATAAACTCACACAGAGACCCATATACACACACAGAGACACATAGACTCAAACAGAGACCCATAGACTCACAGAGACCCACAGACTCACACAGAGACCCATAGACTCACACAGAGACCCACAGACTCACACAGAGACCCACAGACTCGCACAGAGATCCACAGACTCACACATAGACTCACACAGAGACCCATAAACTCACACAGAGACCCATAGACTCACACAGAGACCCATAGACTTACACAGCGACCCACAGACTCACACAGAGACCCATAGACTCACACAGAGACCCACAGACTCACACAGAGACCCATAGACTCACACAGAGACCCATAGACTCACACAGAGACCCACAGACTCGCACAGAGACCCACAGACTCGCACAGAGACCCATAGACTCACACAGCTGAGACCCATAGACTCACAGCAGAGTCCTACAGACTCACACAGAGACACATAGACTCACACAGAGACCCATAGACTCACACAGAGACCCATAGACTCACACAGAGACACATAGACTCACACAGAGACTCATAGACTCACACAGAGACACATAGACTCACACAGAGACCCATATACTCACATAGAGACCCACAGACTCACACAGAGACCCACAGACTCACACAGAGACCCACAGACTCGCACAGAAATCCACAGACTCACACATAGACCCATAGACTCACACAGAGACCCATAAACTCACACAGAGACCCATAGACTCACACAGAGACCCATAGACTTACACAGAGACCCACAGACTCACACAGAGACCCATAGACTCACACAGAGACCCACAGACTCACACAGAGACCCATAGACTCACACAGAGACCCATAGACTCACACAGCGACCCACAGACTCACACAGAGACCCATAGACTCACACAGAGACCCACAGACTCACACAGAGACCCATAGACTCACACAGAGACCCATAGACTCACACAGAGACCCACAGACTCGCACAGAGACCCACAGACTCGCACAGAGACCCATAGACTCACACAGCAGAGACCCATAGACTCACAGCAGAGTCCCACAGACTCACACAGAGACACATAGACTCACACAGAGACCCATAGACTCACACAGAGACCCATAGACTCACACAGAGACCCATAGACTCACACAGAGACACATAGACTCACACAGAGACTCATAGACTCACACAGAGACACATAGACTCACACAGAGACCCATAGACTCACATAGAGACCCACAGACTCACACAGAGACCCACAGACTCACACAGAGACCCACAGACTCGCACAGAAATCCACAGACTCACACATAGACCCATAGACTCACACAGAGACCCATAAACTCACACAGAGACCCATAGACTCACACAGAGACCCATAGACTTACACAGAGACCCACAGACTCACACAGAGACCCATAGACTCACACAGAGACCCACAGACTCACACAGAGACCCATAGACTCACACAGAGACCCATAGACTCACACAGAGACCCATAGACTCACACAGAGACCCATCGACTCACACAGAGACCCACAGACTCACACAGAGACCCATAGACTCACAAAGCGACCCATAGACTCACACAGAGATCTACAGACTCACACATAGACCCATAGACTCACACAGAGACCCATAAACTCACACAGAGACCCATAGACTCACACAGAGACCCATAGACTCACACAGAGACCCATTGACTCACACAGAGACCCATAGACTCGCACAGAGATCCACAGACTCACACATAGACCCATAGACTAACACAGAGACCCATAAACTCACACAGAGACCCATATCCTCACACAGAGACCCACAGACTCGCACAGAGACCCATAGACTCACACAGCAGAGACCCATAGACTCACGCAGAGACCCATAGACTCATACATAGACCCACAGACTTGCACAGAGACCCACAGACTCGCACAGAGACCCATAGACTCACACAGCAGAGACCCATAGACTCACAGCAGAGACCCATAGACTCTCGCAGAGACCCACAGATTCACACAGAGACACATAGACTCACACAGAGACCCATAGACTCACACAGAGACCCATAGACTCACACAGAGACACATAGACTCGCACAGAGACCCACAGACTCGCACAGAGACCCATAGACTCACACAGCAGAGACCCATAGACTCACGCAGAGACCCATAGACTCACACAGAGACCCACAGACTCGCACAGAGACCCACAGACTCGCACAGAGACCCATAGACTCACACAGCAGAGACCCATAGACTCACAGCAGAGTCCCATAGACTCACACAGAGACACATAGACTCACACAGAGACCCATAGACTCACACAGAGACCCATAGACTCACACAGAGACCCATAGACTCACACAGAGACACATAGACTCACACATAAACCCACAGACTCACACAGAGACCCACAGACTCACACAGAGACCCATAGACTCACACAGAGACCCATAGACTCACATAGAGACCCATTGACTCACACAGAGACCCATAGACTCACACAGAGACACATAGACTCACACAGAGACCCATAGACTCACACAGAGACTCATAGACCCACACAGAGACCCATAGACTCACACAGAGACCCATAGACTCACACAGAGACCCACAGACTCACACAGAGACCCATAGACTCACACAGAGACCCATAGACTCACACAGAGACACATAGACTCACACAGAGACCCATAGACTCACACAGAGACCCACAGACTCACACAGAAACCCATAGACTCGCACAGAGATCCACAGACTCACACATAGACCCATAGACTAACACAGAGACCCATAAACTCACACAGAGACCCATAGACTCACACAGAGACACATAGACTCACACAGAGACCCATAGACTCACACAGAGACCCACAGACTCACACAGAGACCCATAGACTCACACAGAGACCCACAGACTCACACAGAGACCCACAGACTCGCACAGAGATCCACAGACTCACACATAGACCCATAGACTCACACAGAGACCCATAAACTCACACAGAGACCCATAGACTCACACAGAGACCCATAGACTTACACAGAGACCCACAGACTCACACAGAGACCCATAGACTCACACAGAGACCCACAGACTCACACAGAGACCCATAGACTCACACAGAGACCCATAGACTCACACAGAGACCCATAGACTCACACAGAGACCCACATACTCACACAGAGACCCATAGACTCACACAGAGACCCATAGACTCACACAGAGACACATAGACTCACACAGAGACTCATAGACTCACACAGAGACACATAGACTCACACAGAGACCATAGACTCACACAGAGACCCATAGACTCACACAGAGACCCATAGACTCACACAGAGACCCACAGACTCACACAGAGACCCATAGACTCGCACAGAGATCCACAGACTCACACATAGACCCATAGACTAACACAGAGACCCATAAACTCACACAGAGACCCATATACTCACACAGAGACACATAGACTCAAACAGAGACCCATAGACTCACAGAGACCCACAGACTCACACAGAGACCCATAGACTCACACAGAGACCCACAGACTCACACAGAGACCCACAGACTCGCACAGAGATCCACAGACTCACACATAGACTCACACAGAGACCCATAAACTCACACAGAGACCCATAGACTCACACAGAGACCCATAGACTTACACAGCGACCCACAGACTCACACAGAGACCCATAGACTCACACAGAGACCCACAGACTCACACAGAGACCCATAGACTCACACAGAGACCCATAGACTCACACAGAGACCCACAGACTCGCACAGAGACCCACAGACTCGCACAGAGACCCATAGACTCACACAGCAGAGACCCATAGACTCACAGCAGAGTCCCACAGACTCACACAGAGACACATAGACTCACACAGAGACCCATAGACTCACACAGAGACCCATAGACTCACACAGAGACCCATAGACTCACACAGAGACACGTAGACTCACACAGAGACTCATAGACTCACACATAGACACATAGACTCACACAGAGACCCATAGACTCACATAGAGACCCACAGACTCACACAGAGACCCACAGACTCACACAGAGACCCACAGACTCGCACAGAAATCCACAGACTCACACATAGACCCATAGACTCACACAGAGACCCATAAACTCACACAGAGACCCATAGACTCACACAGAGACCCATAGACGTGCACAGATACCCACAGACTCACACAGAGACCCATAGACTCACACAGAGACCCAC
The DNA here is from genome assembly GCF_048934315.1 of Petromyzon marinus. Lineage (NCBI taxonomy): Eukaryota > Metazoa > Chordata > Hyperoartia > Petromyzontiformes > Petromyzontidae > Petromyzon > Petromyzon marinus. The sequence continues at coordinate 1,132,796 of NW_027422972.1, read as the reverse complement.
AGACTCACACAGAGACCCATAGACTCACACAGAGACCCATAGACTCACACAGAGACCCATAGACTCACACAGAGACCCATCGACTCACACAGAGACCCACAGACTCACACAGAGACCCATAGACTCACAAAGCGACCCATAGACTCACACAGAGATCCACAGACTCACACATAGACCCATAGACTCACACAGAGACCCATAAACTCACACAGAGACCCATAGACTCACACAGAGACCCATAGACTCACACAGAGACCCATTGACTCACACAGAGACCCATAGACTCGCACAGAGATCCACAGACTCACACATAGACCCATAGACTAACACAGAGACCCATAAACTCACACAGAGACCCATATACTCACACAGAGACACATAGACTCAAACAGAGACCCATAGACTCACAGAGACCCACAGACTCACACAGAGACCCATAGACTCACACAGAGACCCACAGACTCACACAGAGACCCACAGACTCGCACAGAGATCCACAGACTCACACATAGACTCACACAGAGACCCATAAACTCACACAGAGACCCATAGACTCACACAGAGACCCATAGACTTACACAGCGACCCACAGACTCACACAGAGACCCATAGACTCACACAGAGACCCACAGACTCACACAGAGACCCATAGACTCACACAGAGACCCACAGACTCGCACAGAGACCCACAGACTCGCACAGAGACCCATAGACTCACACAGCAGAGACCCATAGACTCACAGCAGAGTCCTACAGACTCACACAGAGACACATAGACTCACACAGAGACCCATAGACTCACACAGAGACCCATAGACTCACACAGAGACCCATAGACTCACACAGAGACACATAGACTCACACAGAGACTCATAGACTCACACAGAGAAACATAGACTCACACAGAGACCCATAGACTCACATAGAGACCCACAGACTCACACAGAGACCCACAGACTCACACAGAGACCCACAGACTCGCACAGAAATCCACAGACTCACACATAGACCCATAGACTCACACAGAGACCCATAAACTCACACAGAGACCCATAGACTCACACAGAGACCCACAGACTCGCACAGAGACCCACAGACTCGCACAGAGACCCATAGACTCACACAGCAGAGACCCATAGACTCACAGCAGAGTCCTACAGACTCACACAGAGACACATAGACTCACACAGAGACCCATAGACTCACACAGAGACCCATAGACTCACACAGAGACCCATAGACTCACACAGAGACACATAGACTCACACAGAGACTCATAGACTCACACAGAGAAACATAGACTCACACAGAGACCCATAGACTCACATAGAGACCCACAGACTCACACAGAGACCCACAGACTCACACAGAGACCCACAGACTCGTACAGAAATCCACAGACTCACACATAGACCCATAGACTCACACAGAGACCCATAAACTCACACAGAGACCCATAGACTCACACAGAGACCCATAGACTTACACAGAGACCCACAGACTCACACAGAGACCCATAGACTCACACAGAGACCCACAGACTCACACAGAGACCCATAGACTCACACAGAGACCCATAGACTCACACAGCGACCCACAGACTCACACAGAGACCCATAGACTCACACAGAGACCCACAGACTCACACAGAGACCCATAGACTCACACAGAGACCCATAGACTCACACAGAGACCCACAGACTCGCACAGAGACCCACAGACTCGCACAGAGACCCATAGACTCACACAGCAGAGACCCATAGACTCACAGCAGAGTCCCACAGACTCACACAGAGACACATAGACTCACACAGAGACCCATAGACTCACACAGAGACCCATAGACTCACACAGAGACCCATAGACTCACACAGAGACACATAGACTCACACAGAGACTCATAGACTCACACAGAGACACATAGACTCACACAGAGACCCATAGACTCACATAGAGACCCACAGACTCACACAGAGACCCACAGACTCACACAGAGACCCACAGACTCGCACAGAAATCCACAGACTCACACATAGACCCATAGACTCACACAGAGACCCATAAACTCACACAGAGACCCATAGACTCACACAGAGACCCATAGACTTACACAGAGACCCACAGACTCACACAGAGACCCATAGACTCACACAGAGACCCACAGACTCGCACAGAGACCCACAGACTCGCACAGAGACCCATAGACTCACACAGCAGAGACCCATAGACTCACAGCAGAGTCCCACAGACTCACACAGAGACACATAGACTCACACAGAGACCCATAGACTCACACAGAGACCCATAGACTCACACAGAGACCCATAGACTCACACAGAGACACGTAGACTCACACAGAGACTCATAGACTCACACATAGACACATAGACTCACACAGAGACCCATAGACTCACATAGAGACCCACAGACTCACACAGAGACCCACAGACTCACACAGAGACCCACAGACTCGCACAGAAATCCACAGACTCACACATAGACCCATAGACTCACACAGAGACCCATAAACTCACACAGAGACCCATAGACTCACACAGAGACCCATAGACGTGCACAGATACCCACAGACTCACACAGAGACCCATAGACTCACACAGAGACCCACAGACTCACACAGAGACCCATAGACTCACACAGAGACCCATAGACTCACACAGAGACCCATAGACTCACACAGAGACCCATCGACTCACACAGAGACCCACAGACTCACACAGAGACCCATAGACTCACAAAGCGACCCATAGACTCACACAGAGATCCACAGACTCACACATAGACCCATAGACTCACACAGAGACCCATAAACTCACACAGAGACCCATAGACTCACACAGAGACCCATAGACTCACACAGAGACCCATTGACTCACACAGAGACCCATAGACTCGCACAGAGATCCACAGACTCACACATAGACCCATAGACTAACACAGAGACCCATAAACTCACACAGAGACCCATATACTCACACAGAGACACATAGACTCAAACAGAGACCCATAGACTCACAGAGACCCACAGACTCACACAGAGACCCATAGACTCACACAGAGACCCACAGACTCACACAGAGACCCACAGACTCGCACAGAGATCCACAGACTCACACATAGACTCACACAGAGACCCATAAACTCACACAGAGACCCATAGACTCACACAGAGACCCATAGACTTACACAGCGACCCACAGACTCACACAGAGACCCATAGACTCACACAGAGACCCACAGACTCACACAGAGACCCATAGACTCACACAGAGACCCACAGACTCGCACAGAGACCCACAGACTCGCACAGAGACCCATAGACTCACACAGCAGAGACCCATAGACTCACAGCAGAGTCCTACAGACTCACACAGAGACACATAGACTCACACAGAGACCCATAGACTCACACAGAGACCCATAGACTCACACAGAGACCCATAGACTCACACAGAGACACATAGACTCACACAGAGACTCATAGACTCACACAGAGAAACATAGACTCACACAGAGACCCATAGACTCACATAGAGACCCACAGACTCACACAGAGACCCACAGACTCACACAGAGACCCACAGACTCGCACAGAAATCCACAGACTCACACATAGACCCATAGACTCACACAGAGACCCATAAACTCACACAGAGACCCATAGACTCACACAGAGACCCACAGACTCGCACAGAGACCCACAGACTCGCACAGAGACCCATAGACTCACACAGCAGAGACCCATAGACTCACAGCAGAGTCCTACAGACTCACACAGAGACACATAGACTCACACAGAGACCCATAGACTCACACAGAGACCCATAGACTCACACAGAGACCCATAGACTCACACAGAGACACATAGACTCACACAGAGACTCATAGACTCACACAGAGAAACATAGACTCACACAGAGACCCATAGACTCACATAGAGACCCACAGACTCACACAGAGACCCACAGACTCACACAGAGACCCACAGACTCGTACAGAAATCCACAGACTCACACATAGACCCATAGACTCACACAGAGACCCATAAACTCACACAGAGACCCATAGACTCACACAGAGACCCATAGACTTACACAGAGACCCACAGACTCACACAGAGACCCATAGACTCACACAGAGACCCACAGACTCACACAGAGACCCATAGACTCACACAGAGACCCATAGACTCACACAGCGACCCACAGACTCACACAGAGACCCATAGACTCACACAGAGACCCACAGACTCACACAGAGACCCATAGACTCACACAGAGACCCATAGACTCACACAGAGACCCACAGACTCGCACAGAGACCCACAGACTCGCACAGAGACCCATAGACTCACACAGCAGAGACCCATAGACTCACAGCAGAGTCCCACAGACTCACACAGAGACACATAGACTCACACAGAGACCCATAGACTCACACAGAGACCCATAGACTCACACAGAGACCCATAGACTCACACAGAGACACATAGACTCACACAGAGACTCATAGACTCAAACAGAGACACATAGACTCACACAGAGACCCATAGACTCACATAGAGACCCACAGACTCACACAGAGACCCACAGACTCACACAGAGACCCACAGACTCGCACAGAAATCCACAGACTCACACATAGACCCATAGACTCACACAGAGACCCATAAACTCACACAGAGACCCATAGACTCACACAGAGACCCATAGACTTACACAGAGACCCACAGACTCACACAGAGACCCATAGACTCACACAGAGACCCACAGACTCACACAGAGACCCATAGACTCACACAGAGACCCATAGACTCACACAGAGACCCATAGACTCACACAGAGACCCATCGACTCACACAGAGACCCACAGACTCACACAGAGACCCATAGACTCACAAAGCGACCCATAGACTCACACAGAGATCCACAGACTCACACATAGACCCATAGACTCACACAGAGACCCATAAACTCACACAGAGACCCATAGACTCACACAGAGACCCATAGACTCACACAGAGACCCATTGACTCACACAGAGACCCATAGACTCGCACAGAGATCCACAGACTCACACATAGACCCATAGACTAACACAGAGACCCATAAACTCACACAGAGACCCATAAACTCACACAGAGACACATAGACTCAAACAGAGACCCATAGACTCACAGAGACCCACAGACTCACACAGAGACCCATAGACTCACACAGAGACCCACAGACTCACACAGAGACCCACAGACTCGCACAGAGATCCACAGACTCACACATAGACTCACACAGAGACCCATAAACTCACACAGAGACCCATAGACTCACACAGAGACCCATAGACTTACACAGCGACCCACAGACTCACACAGAGACCCATAGACTCACACAGAGACCCACAGACTCACACAGAGACCCATAGACTCACACAGAGACCCATAGACTCACACAGAGACCCACAGACTCGCACAGAGACCCACAGACTCGCACAGAGACCCATAGACTCACACAGCAGAGACCCATAGACTCACAGCAGAGTCCTACAGACTCACACAGAGACACATAGACTCACACAGAGACCCATAGACTCACACAGAGACCCATAGACTCACACAGAGACCCATAGACTCACACAGAGACACATAGACTCACACAGAGACTCATAGACTCACACAGAGACACATAGACTCACACAGAGACCCATAGACTCACATAGAGACCCACAGACTCACACAGAGACCCACAGACTCACACAGAGACCCACAGACTCGCACAGAAATCCACAGACTCACACATAGACCCATAGACTCACACAGAGACCCATAAACTCACACAGAGACCCATAGACTCACACAGAGACCCATAGACTTACACAGAGACCCACAGACTCACACAGAGACCCATAGACTCACACAGAGACCCACAGACTCACACAGAGACCCATAGACTCACACAGAGACCCATAGACTCACACAGCGACCCACAGACTCACACAGAGACCCATAGACTCACACAGAGACCCACAGACTCACACAGAGACCCATAGACTCACACAGAGACCCATAGACTCACACAGAGACCCACAGACTCGCACAGAGACCCACAGACTCGCACAGAGACCCATAGACTCACACAGCAGAGACCCATAGACTCACAGCAGAGTCCCACAGACTCACACAGAGACACATAGACTCACACAGAGACCCATAGACTCACACAGAGACCCATAGACTCACACAGAGACCCATAGACTCACACAGAGACACATAGACTCACACAGAGACTCATAGACTCACACAGAGACACATAGACTCACACAGAGACCCATAGACTCACATAGAGACCCACAGACTCACACAGAGACCCACAGACTCACACAGAGACCCACAGACTCGCACAGAAATCCACAGACTCACACATAGACCCATAGACTCACACAGAGACCCATAAACTCACACAGAGACCCATAGACTCACACAGAGACCCATAGACTTACACAGAGACCCACAGACTCACACAGAGACCCATAGACTCACACAGAGACCCACAGACTCACACAGAGACCCATAGACTCACACAGAGACCCATAGACTCACACAGAGACCCATAGACTCACACAGAGACCCATCGACTCACACAGAGACCCACAGACTCACACAGAGACCCATAGACTCACAAAGCGACCCATAGACTCACACAGAGATCTACAGACTCACACATAGACCCATAGACTCACACAGAGACCCATAAACTCACACAGAGACCCATAGACTCACACAGAGACCCATAGACTCACACAGAGACCCATTGACTCACACAGAGACCCATAGACTCGCACAGAGATCCACAGACTCACACATAGACCCATAGACTAACACAGAGACCCATAAACTCACACAGAGACCCATATACTCACACAGAGACCCACAGACTCGCACAGAGACCCATAGACTCACACAGCAGAGACCCATAGACTCACGCAGAGACCCATAGACTCATACATAGACCCACAGACTTGCACAGAGACCCACAGACTCGCACAGAGACCCATAGACTCACACAGCAGAGACCCATAGACTCTCGCAGAGACCCACAGATTCACACAGAGACACATAGACTCACACAGAGACCCATAGACTCACACAGAGACCCATAGACTCACACAGAGACACATAGACTCGCACAGAGACCCACAGACTCGCACAGAGACCCATAGACTCACACAGCAGAGACCCATAGACTCACGCAGAGACCCATAGACTCACACAGAGACCCACAGACTCGCACAGAGACCCACAGACTCGCACAGAGACCCATAGACTCACACAGCAGAGACCCATAGACTCACAGCAGAGTCCCATAGACTCACACAGAGACACATAGACTCACACAGAGACCCATAGACTCACACAGAGACCCATAGACTCACACAGAGACCCATAGACTCACACAGAGACACATAGACTCACACATAGACCCACAGACTCACACAGAGACCCACAGACTCACACAGAGACCCATAGACTCACACAGAGACCCATAGACTCACATAGAGACCCATTGACTCACACAGAGACCCATAGACTCACACAGAGACACATAGACTCACACAGAGACCCATAGACTCACACATAGACTCATAGACCCACACAGAGACCCATAGACTCACACAGAGACCCATAAACTCACACAGAGACCCACAGACTCGCACAGAGACCCATAGACTCACACAGCAGAGACCCATAGACTCACAGCAGAGTCCCACAGACTCACACAGAGACACATAGACTCACACAGAGACCCATAGACTCACACAGAGACCCATAGACTCACACAGAGACCCATAGACTCACACAGAGACACGTAGACTCACACAGAGACTCATAGACTCACACAGAGACACATAGACTCACACAGAGACCCATAGACTCACATAGAGACCCACAGACTCACACAGAGACCCACAGACTCACACAGAGACCCACAGACTCGCACAGAAATCCACAGACTCTCACATAGACCCATACACTCACACAGAGACCCATAAACTCACACAGAGACCCATAGACTCACACAGAGACCCATAGACGTACACAGAGACCCACAGACTCACACAGAGACCCATAGACTCACACAGAGACCCACAGACTCACACAGAGACCCATAGACTCACACAGAGACCCATAGACTCACACAGAGACCCATAGACTCACACAGAGACCCATCGACTCACACAGAGACCCACAGACTCACACAGAGACCCATAGACTCACAAAGCGACCCATAGACTCACACAGAGATCCACAGACTCACACATAGACCCATAGACTCACACAGAGACCCATAAACTCACACAGAGACCCATAGACTCACACAGAGACCCATAGACTCACACAGAGACCCATTGACTCACACAGAGACCCATAGACTCGCACAGAGATCCACAGACTCACACATAGACCCATAGACTAACACAGAGACCCATAAACTCACACAGAGACCCATATACTCACACAGAGACACATAGACTCAAACAGAGACCCATAGACTCACAGAGACCCACAGACTCACACAGAGACCCATAGACTCACACAGAGACCCACAGACTCACACAGAGACCCACAGACTCGCACAGAAATCCACAGACTCACACATAGACTCACACAGAGACCCATAAACTCACACAGAGACCCATAGACTCACACAGAGACCCATAGACTTACACAGCAACCCACAGACTCACACAGAGACCCATAGACTCACACAGAGACCCACAGACTCACACAGAGACCCATAGACTCACACAGAGACCCATAGACTCACACAGAGACCCACAGACTCGCACAGAGACCCACAGACTCGCACAGAGACCCATAGACTCACACAGCAGAGACCCATAGACTCACAGCAGAGTCCTACAGACTCACACAGAGACACATAGACTCACACAGAGACCCATAGACTCACACAGAGACCCATAGACTCACACAGAGACCCATAGACTCACACAGAGACACATAGACTCACACAGAGACTCATAGACTCACACAGAGACACATAGACTCACACAGAGACCCATAGACTCACATAGAGACCCACAGACTCACACAGAGACCCACAGACTCACACAGAGACCCACATACTCGCACAGAAATCCACAGACTCACACATAGACCCATAGACTCACACAGAGACCCATAGACTCACACAGAGACCCATAGACTCACACAGAGACCCACAGACTCGCACAGAAATCCACAGACTCACACATAGACCCATAGACTCACACAGAGACCCATAGACTTACACAGAGACCCACAGACTCACACAGAGACCCATAGACTCACACAGAGACCCATAGACTTACACAGAGACCCACAGACTCACACAGAGACCCATAGACTCACACAGAGACCCACAGACTCACACAGAGACCCATAGACTCACACAGAGACCCATAGACTCACACAGCGACCCACAGACTCACACAGAGACCCATAGACTCACACAGAGACCCACAGACTCACACAGAGACCCATAGACTCACACAGAGACCCATAGACTCACACAGAGACCCACAGACTCGCACAGAGACCCACAGACTCGCACAGAGACCCATAGACTCACACAGCAGAGACCCATAGACTCACAGCAGAGTCCCACAGACTCACACAGAGACACATAGACTCACACAGAGACCCATAGACTCACACAGAGACCCATAGACTCACACAGAGACCCATAGACTCACACAGAGACACATAGACTCACACAGAGACTCATAGACTCACACAGAGACACATAGACTCACACAGAGACCCATAGACTCACATAGAGACCCACAGACTCACACAGAGACCCACAGACTCACACAGAGACCCACAGACTCGCACAGAAATCCACAGACTCACACATAGACCCATAGACTCACACAGAGACCCATAAACTCACACAGAGACCCATAGACTCACACAGAGACCCATAGACTTACACAGAGACCCACAGACTCACACAGAGACCCATAGACTCACACAGAGACCCACAGACTCACACAGAGACCCATAGACTCACACAGAGACCCATAGACTCACACAGAGACCCATAGACTCACACAGAGACCCATCGACTCACACAGAGACCCACAGACTCACACAGAGACCCATAGACTCACAAAGCGACCCATAGACTCACACAGAGATCTACAGACTCACACATAGACCCATAGACTCACACAGAGACCCATAAACTCACACAGAGACCCATAGACTCACACAGAGACCCATAGACTCACACAGAGACCCATTGACTCACACAGAGACCCATAGACTCGCACAGAGATCCACAGACTCACACATAGACCCATAGACTAACACAGAGACCCATAAACTCACACAGAGACCCATATACTCACACAGAGACCCACAGACTCGCACAGAGACCCATAGACTCACACAGCAGAGACCCATAGACTCACGCAGAGACCCATAGACTCATACATAGACCCACAGACTTGCACAGAGACCCACAGACTCGCACAGAGACCCATAGACTCACACAGCAGAGACCCATAGACTCACAGCAGAGACCCATAGACTCTCGCAGAGACCCACAGATTCACACAGAGACACATAGACTCACACAGAGACCCATAGACTCACACAGAGACCCATATACTCACACAGAGACACATAGACTCGCACAGAGACCCACAGACTCGCACAGAGACCCATAGACTCACACAGCAGAGACCCATAGACTCACGCAGAGACCCATAGACTCACACAGAGACCCACAGACTCGCACAGAGACCCACAGACTCGCACAGAGACCCATAGACTCACACAGCAGAGACCCATAGACTCACAGCAGAGTCCCATAGACTCACACAGAGACACATAGACTCACACAGAGACCCATAGACTCACACAGAGACCCATAGACTCACACAGAGACCCATAGACTCACACAGAGACACATAGACTCACACATAGACCCACAGACTCACACAGAGACCCACAGACTCACACAGAGACCCATAGACTCACACAGAGACCCATAGACTCACATAGAGACCCATTGACTCACACAGAGACCCATAGACTCACACAGAGACACATAGACTCACACAGAGACCCATAGACTCACACAGAGACTCATAGACCCACACAGAGACCCATAGACTCACACAGAGACCCATAGACTCACACAGAGACCCACAGACTCACACAGAGACCCATAGACTCACACAGAGACCCATAGACTCACACAGAGACACGTAGACTCACACAGAGACCCATAGACTCACACAGAGACCCACAGACTCACACAGAAACCCATAGACTCGCACAGAGATCCACAGACTCACACATAGACCCATAGACTAACACAGAGACCCATAAACTCACACAGAGACCCATAGACTCACACAGAGACACATAGACTCACACAGAGACCCATAGACTCACACAGAGACCCACAGACTCACACAGAGACCCATAGACTCACACAGAGACCCACAGACTCACACAGAGATCCACAGACTCGCACAGAGATCCACAGACTCACACATAGACCCATAGACTCACACAGAGACCCATAAACTCACACAGAGACCCATAGACTCACACAGAGACCCATAGACTTACACAGAGACCCACAGACTCACACAGAGACCCATAGACTCACACAGAGACCCACAGACTCACACAGAGACCCATAGACTCACACAGAGACCCATAGACTCACACAGAGACCCATAGACTCACACAGAGACCCACATACTCACACAGAGACCCATAGACTCACACAGAGACCCATAGACTCACACAGAGACACATAGACTCACACAGAGACTCATAGACTCACACAGAGACACATAGACTCACACAGAGACCATAGACTCACACAGAGACCCATAGACTCACACAGAGACCCATAGACTCACACAGAGACCCATAGACTCGCACAGAGATCCACAGACTCACACATAGACCCATAGACTAACACAGAGACCCATAAACTCACACAGAGACCCATATACTCACACAGAGACACATAGACTCAAACAGAGACCCATAGACTCACAGAGACCCACAGACTCACACAGAGACCCATAGACTCACACAGAGACCCACAGACTCACACAGAGACCCACAGACTCGCACAGAGATCCACAGACTCACACATAGACTCACACAGAGACCCATAAACTCACACAGAGACCCATAGACTCACACAGAGACCCATAGACTTACACAGCGACCCACAGACTCACACAGAGACCCATAGACTCACACAGAGACCCACAGACTCACACAGAGACCCATAGACTCACACAGAGACCCATAGACTCACACAGAGACCCACAGACTCGCACAGAGACCCACAGACTCGCACAGAGACCCATAGACTCACACAGCAGAGACCCATAGACTCACAGCAGAGTCCCACAGACTCACACAGAGACACATAGACTCACACAGAGACCCATAGACTCACACAGAGACCCATAGACTCACACAGAGACCCATAGACTCACACAGAGACACGTAGACTCACACAGAGACTCATAGACTCACACAGAGACACATAGACTCACACAGAGACCCATAGACTCACATAGAGACCCACAGACTCACACAGAGACCCACAGACTCACACAGAGACCCACAGACTCGCACAGAAATCCACAGACTCACACATAGACCCATAGACTCACACAGAGACCCATAAACTCACACAGAGACCCATAGACTCACACAGAGACCCATAGACGTACACAGATACCCACAGACTCACACAGAGACCCATAGACTCACACAGAGACCCACAGACTCACACAGAGACCCATAGACTCACACAGAGACCCATAGACTCACACAGAGACCCATCGACTCACACAGAGACCCACAGACTCACACAGAGACCCATAGACTCACAAAGCGACCCATAGACTCACACAGAGATCCACAGACTCACACATAGACCCATAGACTCACACAGAGACCCATAAACTCACACAGAGACCCATAGACTCACACAGAGACCCATAGACTCACACAGAGACCCATTGACTCACACAGAGACCCATAGACTCGCACAGAGATCCACAGACTCACACATAGACCCATAGACTAACACAGAGACCCATAAACTCACACAGAGACCCATATACTCACACAGAGACACATAGACTCAAACAGAGACCCATAGACTCACAGAGACCCACAGACTCACACAGAGACCCATAGACTCACACAGAGACCCACAGACTCACACAGAGACCCACAGACTCGCACAGAGATCCACAGACTCACACATAGACTCACACAGAGACCCATAAACTCACACAGAGACCCATAGACTCACACAGAGACCCATAGACTTACACAGCGACCCACAGACTCACACAGAGACCCATAGACTCACACAGAGACCCACAGACTCACACAGAGACCCATAGACTCACACAGAGACCCATAGACTCACACAGAGACCCACAGACTCGCACAGAGACCCACAGACTCGCACAGAGACCCATAGACTCACACAGCAGAGACCCATAGACTCACAGCAGAGTCCTACAGACTCACACAGAGACACATAGACTCACACAGAGACCCATAGACTCACACAGAGACCCATAGACTCACACAGAGACCCATAGACTCACACAGAGACACATAGACTCACACAGAGACTCATAGACTCACACAGAGAAACATAGACTCACACAGAGACCCATAGACTCACATAGAGACCCACAGACTCACACAGAGACCCACAGACTCACACAGAGACCCACAGACTCGCACAGAAATCCACAGACTCACACATAGACCCATAGACTCACACAGAGACCCATAAACTCACACAGAGACCCATAGACTCACACAGAGACCCATAGACTTACACAGAGACCCACAGACTCACACAGAGACCCATAGACTCACACAGAGACCCACAGACTCACACAGAGACCCATAGACTCACACAGAGACCCATAGACTCACACAGCGACCCACAGACTCACACAGAGACCCATAGACTCACACAGAGACCCACAGATTCACACAGAGACCCATAGACTCACACAGAGACCCATAGACTCACACAGAGACCCACAGACTCGCACAGAGACCCACAGACTCGCACAGAGACCCATAGACTCACACAGCAGAGACCCATAGACTCACAGCAGAGTCCCACAGACTCACACAGAGACACATAGACTCACACAGAGACCCATAGACTCACACAGAGACCCATAGACTCACACAGAGACCCATAGACTCACACAGAGACACATAGACTCACACAGAGACTCATAGACTCACACAGAGACACATAGACTCACACAGAGACCCATAGACTCACATAGAGACCCACAGACTCACACAGAGACCCACAGACTCACACAGAGACCCACAGACTCGCACAGAAATCCACAGACTCACACATAGACCCATAGACTCACACAGAGACCCATAAACTCACACAGAGACCCATAGACTCACACAGAGACCCATAGACTTACACAGAGACCCACAGACTCACACAGAGACCCATAGACTCACACAGAGACCCACAGACTCACACAGAGACCCATAGACTCACACAGAGACCCATAGACTCACACAGAGACCCATAGACTCACACAGAGACCCATCGACTCTCACAGAGACCCACAGACTCACACAGAGACCCATAGACTCACAAAGCGACCCATAGACTCACACAGAGATCTACAGACTCACACATAGACCCATAGACTCACACAGAGACCCATAAACTCACACAGAGACCCATAGACTCACACAGAGACCCATAGACTCACACAGAGACCCATTGACTCACACAGAGACCCATAGACTCGCACAGAGATCCACAGACTCACACATAGACCCATAGACTAACACAGAGACCCATAAACTCACACAGAGACCCATATACTCACACAGAGACACATAGACTCAAACAGAGACCCATAGACTCACAGAGACCCACAGACTCACACAGAGACCCATAGACTCACACAGAGACCCACAGACTCACACAGAGACCCACAGACTCGCACAGAGATCCACAGACTCACACATAGACTCACACAGAGACCCATAAACTCACACAGAGACCCATAGACTCACACAGAGACCCATAGACTTACACAGCGACCCACAGACTCACACAGAGACCCATAGACTCACACAGAGACCCACAGACTCACACAGAGACCCATAGACTCACACAGAGACCCATAGACTCACACAGAGACCCACAGACTCGCACAGAGACCCACAGACTCGCACAGAGACCCATAGACTCACACAGAGACACATAGACTCACACAGAGACTCATAGACTCACACAGAGACACATAGACTCACACAGAGACCCATAGACTCACATAGAGACCCACAGACTCACACAGAGACCCACAGACTCACACAGAGACCCACAGACTCGCACAGAAATCCACAGACTCACACATAGACCCATAGACTCACACAGAGACCCATAAACTCACACAGAGACCCATAGACTCACACAGAGACCCATAGACTTACACAGAGACCCACAGACTCACACAGAGGCCCATAGACTCACACAGAGACCCACAGACTCACACAGAGACCCATAGACTCACACAGAGACCCATAGACTCACACAGAGACCCATAGACTCACACAGAGACCCATCGACTCACACAGAGACCCACAGACTCACACAGAGACCCATAGACTCACAAAGCGACCCATAGACTCACACAGAGATCCACAGACTCACACATAGACCCATAGATTCACACAAAGACCCATAAACTCACACAGAGACCCATAGACTCACACAGAGTCACATAGACTCACACAGAGACCCATAGACTCACACAGAGACCCATAGACTCACACAGAGACCCATAGATTCACGCAGAGACACATAGACTCACACAGAGACCCAGAGACTCACACAGAGACCCATAAACTCACACAGAGACCCACAGACTCACACAGAGACCCATAGACTCACACAGAGACACATAGACTCACACAGAGACCCATAGACTCACACAGAGACACATAGACTCACACAGAGACCCATAGACTCACACAGAGACCCACAGACTCACACAGAGACCCATAGACTCACACAGAGACCCACAGACTCACACAGAGACCC
This sequence comes from Petromyzon marinus, assembly GCF_048934315.1. Classification (NCBI taxonomy): domain Eukaryota; kingdom Metazoa; phylum Chordata; class Hyperoartia; order Petromyzontiformes; family Petromyzontidae; genus Petromyzon; species Petromyzon marinus. The sequence continues at coordinate 1,116,602 of NW_027422972.1, read as the reverse complement.
ACAGACTCGCACAGAGATCCACAGACTCACACAGAGACCCATAGACTAACACAGAGACCCATAAACTCACACAGAGACCCATAGATTCACACAGAGACCCATAGACTCCCACAGAGACCCATAGACTCACACAGAGACCCATAGACTCACACAGAGACACATAGACTCACACAGAGACCCATAGACTCACACAGAGACACATAGACTCACACAGAGACCCATAGACTCACACAGAGACACATAGACTCACACAGAGGCCCATAGACTCACACAGAGACCCACAGACTCACACGGAGAACCACAGACTCACACAGAGACCCACAGACTCACACAGACACCCACAGACTCGCACAGAGATCCACAGACTCACACATAGACTCACACAGAGACCCATAAACTCACACAGAGACCCATAGACTCACACAGAGACCCATAGACTTACACAGTGACCCACAGACTCACACAGAGACCCATAGACTCACACAGAGACCCACAGACTCACACAGAGACCCATAGACTCACACAGAGACCCATAGACTCACACAGAGACCCACAGACTCGCACAGAGACCCACAGACTCGCACAGAGACCCATAGACTCACACAGCAGAGCCCCATAGACTCACAGCAGAGTCCCACAGACTCACACAGAGACACATAGACTCACACAGAGACCCATAGACTCACACAGAGACCCATAGACTCACACAGAGACCCATAGACTCACACAGAGACACATAGACTCACACAGAGACTCATAGACTCACACAGAGACACATAGACTCACACAGAGACCCATAGACTCACACAGAGACCCACAGACTCACACAGAGACCCATAGACTCACACAGAGACCCATAGACTCACACAGAGACCCACAGACTCGCACAGAGACCCACAGACTCGCACAGAGACCCATAGACTCACACAGCAGAGACCCATAGACTCACAGCAGAGTCCCACAGACTCACACAGAGACACATAGAGTCACACAGAGACCCATAGACTCACACAGAGACCCATAGACTCACACAGAGACCCATAGACTCACACAGAGACACATAGACTCACACAGAGACTCATAGACTCACACAGAGACACATAGACTCACACAGAGACCCATAGACTCACATAGAGACCCACAGACTCACACAGAGACCCACAGACTCACACAGAGACCCACAGACTCGCACAGAAATCCACAGACTCACACATAGACCCATAGACTCACACAGAGACCCATAAACTCACACAGAGACCCATAGACTCACACAGAGACCCATAGACTTACACAGAGACCCACAGACTCACACAGAGACCCATAGACTCACACAGAGAACCACAGACTCACACAGAGACCCATAGACTCACACAGAGACCCATAGACTCACACAGAGACCCATAGACTCACACAGAGACCCATCGACTCACACAGAGACCCACAGACTCACACAGAGACCCATAGACTCACAAAGCGACCCATAGACTCACACAGAGATCTACAGACTCACACATAGACCCATAGACTCACACAGAGACCCATAAACTCACACAGAGACCCATAGACTCACACAGAGACCCATAGACTCACACAGAGACCCATTGACTCACACAGAGACCCACAGACTCGCACAGAGATCCACAGACTCACACATAGACCCATAGACTAACACAGAGACCCATAAACTCACACAGAGACCCATATACTCACACAGAGACACATAGACTCAAAAAGAGACCCATAGACTCACAGAGACCCACAGACTCACACAGAGACCCATAGACTCACACAGAGACCCACAGACTCACACAGAGACCCACAGACTCGCACAGAGATCCACAGACTCACACATAGACTCACACAGAGACCCATAAACTCACACAGAGACCCATAGACTCACACAGAGACCCATAGACTTACACAGCGACCCACAAACTCACACAGAGACCCATAGACTCACACAGAGACCCACAGACTCACACAGAGACCCATAGACTCACACAGAGACCCATAGACTCACACAGAGACCCACAGACTCGCACAGAGACCCACAGACTCGCACAGAGACCCATAGACTCACACAGAGACACATAGACTCACACAGAGACCCATAGACTCACACAGAGACACATAGACTCACACAGAGACCCATAGACTCACATAGAGACCCACAGACTCACACAGAGACCCACAGACTCACACAGAGACCCACAGACTCGCACAGAAATCCACAGACTCACACATAGACCCATAGACTCACACAGAGACCCATAAACTCACACAGAGACCCATAGACTCACACAGAGACCCATAGACTCCCACAGAGACCCACAGACTCACACGGAGAACCACAGACTCACACAGAGACCCACAGACTCACACAGACACCCACAGACTCGCACAGAGATCCACAGACTCACACATAGACTCACACAGAGACCCATAAACTCACACAGAGACCCATAGACTCACACAGAGGCCCATAGACTTACACAGTGACCCACAGACTCACAGAGAGACCCATAGACTCACACAGAGACCCACAGACTCACACAGAGACCCATAGACTCACACAGAGACCCATAGACTCACACAGAGACCCACAGACTCGCACAGAGACCCACAGACTCGCACAGAGACCCATAGACTCACACAGCAGAGACCCATAGACTCACAGCAGAGTCCCACAGACTCACACAGAGACACATAGACTCACACAGAGACCCATAGACTCACACAGAGACCCATAGACTCACACAGAGACCCATAGACTCACACAGAGACACATAGACTCACACAGAGACTCATAGACTCACACAGAGACACATAGACTCACACAGAGACCCATAGACTCACACAGAGACCCACAGACTCACACAGAGACCCATAGACTCACACAGAGACCCATAGACTCACACAGAGACCCACAGACTCGCACAGAGACCCACAGACTCGCACAGAGACCCATAGACTCACACAGCAGAGACTCATAGACTCACAGCAGAGTCCCACAGACTCACACAGAGACACATAGACTCACACAGAGACCCATAGACTCACACAGAGACCCATAGACTCACACAGAGACCCATAGACTCACACAGAGACACATAGACTCACACAGAGACTCATAGACTCACACAGAGACACATTGACTCACACAGAGACCCATAGACTCACATAGAGACCCACAGACTCACACAGAGACCCACAGACCCACACAGAGACCCACAGACTCGCACAGAAATCCACAGACTCACACATAGACCCATAGACTCACACAGAGACCCATAAACTCACACAGAGACCCATAGACTCACACAGAGACCCATAGACTTACACAGAGACCCATAGACTCACACAGAGACCCATAGACTTACACAGAGACCCACAGACTCACACAGAGACCCATAGACTCACACAGAGACCCACAGACTCACACAGAGACCCATAGACTCACACAGAGACCCATAGACTCACACAGAGACCCATAGACTCACACAGAGACCCATCGACTCTCACAGAGACCCACAGACTCACACAGAGACCCATAGACTCACAAAGCGACCCATAGACTCACACAGAGATCTACAGACTCACACATAGACCCATAGACTCACACAGAGACCCATAAACTCACACAGAGACCCATAGACTCACACAGAGACCCATAGACTCACACAGAGACCCATTGACTCACACAGAGACCCATAGACTCGCACAGAGATCCACAGACTCACACATAGACCCATAGACTAACACAGAGACCCATAAACTCACACAGAGACCCATATACTCACACAGAGACACATAGACTCAAACAGAGACCCATAGACTCACAGAGACCCACAGACTCACACAGAGACCCATAGACTCACACAGAGACCCACAGACTCACACAGAGACCCACAGACTCGCACAGAGATCCACAGACTCACACATAGACTCACACAGAGACCCATAAACTCACACAGAGACCCATAGACTCACACAGAGACCCATAGACTTACACAGCGACCCACAGACTCACACAGAGACCCATAGACTCACACAGAGACCCACAGACTCACACAGAGACCCATAGACTCACACAGAGACCCATAGACTCACACAGAGACCCACAGACTCGCACAGAGACCCACAGACTCGCACAGAGACCCATAGACTCACACAGAGACACATAGACTCACACAGAGACTCATAGACTCACACAGAGACACATAGACTCACACAGAGACCCATAGACTCACATAGAGACCCACAGACTCACACAGAGACCCACAGACTCACACAGAGACCCACAGACTCGCACAGAAATCCACAGACTCACACATAGACCCATAGACTCACACAGAGACCCATAAACTCACACAGAGACCCATAGACTCACACAGAGACCCATAGACTTACACAGAGACCCACAGACTCACACAGAGGCCCATAGACTCACACAGAGACCCACAGACTCACACAGAGACCCATAGACTCACACAGAGACCCATAGACTCACACAGAGACCCATAGACTCACACAGAGACCCATCGACTCACACAGAGACCCACAGACTCACACAGAGACCCATAGACTCACAAAGCGACCCATAGACTCACACAGAGATCCACAGACTCACACATAGACCCATAGATTCACACAAAGACCCATAAACTCACACAGAGACCCATAGACTCACACAGAGTCACATAGACTCACACAGAGACCCATAGACTCACACAGAGACCCATAGACTCACACAGAGACCCATAGATTCACGCAGAGACACATAGACTCACACAGAGACCCAGAGACTCACACAGAGACCCATAAACTCACACAGAGACCCACAGACTCACACAGAGACCCATAGACTCACACAGAGACACATAGACTCACACAGAGACCCATAGACTCACACAGAGACACATAGACTCACACAGAGACCCATAGACTCACACAGAGACCCACAGACTCACACAGAGACCCATAGACTCACACAGAGACCCACAGACTCACACAGAGACCCACAGACTCGCACAGAGATCCACAGACTCACACAGAGACCCATAGACTAACACAGAGACCCATAAACTCACACAGAGACCCATAGATTCACACAGAGACCCATAGACTCCCACAGAGACCCATAGACTCACACAGAGACCCATAGACTCACACAGAGACACATAGACTCACACAGAGACCCATAGACTCACACAGAGACACATAGACTCACACAGAGACCCATAGACTCACACAGAGACACATAGACTCACACAGAGGCCCATAGACTCACACAGAGACCCACAGACTCACACGGAGAACCACAGACTCACACAGAGACCCACAGACTCACACAGACACCCACAGACTCGCACAGAGATCCACAGACTCACACATAGACTCACACAGAGACCCATAAACTCACACAGAGACCCATAGACTCACACAGAGACCCATAGACTTACACAGTGACCCACAGACTCACACAGAGACCCATAGACTCACACAGAGACCCACAGACTCACACAGAGACCCATAGACTCACACAGAGACCCATAGACTCACACAGAGACCCACAGACTCGCACAGAGACCCACAGACTCGCACAGAGACCCATAGACTCACACAGCAGAGCCCCATAGACTCACAGCAGAGTCCCACAGACTCACACAGAGACACATAGACTCACACAGAGACCCATAGACTCACACAGAGACCCATAGACTCACACAGAGACCCATAGACTCACACAGAGACACATAGACTCACACAGAGACTCATAGACTCACACAGAGACACATAGACTCACACAGAGACCCATAGACTCACACAGAGACCCACAGACTCACACAGAGACCCATAGACTCACACAGAGACCCATAGACTCACACAGAGACCCACAGACTCGCACAGAGACCCACAGACTCGCACAGAGACCCATAGACTCACACAGCAGAGACCCATAGACTCACAGCAGAGTCCCACAGACTCACACAGAGACACATAGAGTCACACAGAGACCCATAGACTCACACAGAGACCCATAGACTCACACAGAGACCCATAGACTCACACAGAGACACATAGACTCACACAGAGACTCATAGACTCACACAGAGACACATAGACTCACACAGAGACCCATAGACTCACATAGAGACCCACAGACTCACACAGAGACCCACAGACTCACACAGAGACCCACAGACTCGCACAGAAATCCACAGACTCACACATAGACCCATAGACTCACACAGAGACCCATAAACTCACACAGAGACCCATAGACTCACACAGAGACCCATAGACTTACACAGAGACCCACAGACTCACACAGAGACCCATAGACTCACACAGAGACCCACAGACTCACACAGAGACCCATAGACTCACACAGAGACCCATAGACTCACACAGAGACCCATAGACTCACACAGAGACCCATCGACTCACACAGAGACCCACAGACTCACACAGAGACCCATAGACTCACAAAGCGACCCATAGACTCACACAGAGATCTACAGACTCACACATAGACCCATAGACTCACACAGAGACCCATAAACTCACACAGAGACCCATAGACTCACACAGAGACCCATAGACTCACACAGAGACCCATTGACTCACACAGAGACCCACAGACTCGCACAGAGATCCACAGACTCACACATAGACCCATAGACTAACACAGAGACCCATAAACTCACACAGAGACCCATATACTCACACAGAGACACATAGACTCAAAAAGAGACCCATAGACTCACAGAGACCCACAGACTCACACAGAGACCCATAGACTCACACAGAGACCCACAGACTCACACAGAGACCCACAGACTCGCACAGAGATCCACAGACTCACACATAGACTCACACAGAGACCCATAAACTCACACAGAGACCCATAGACTCACACAGAGACCCATAGACTTACACAGCGACCCACAAACTCACACAGAGACCCATAGACTCACACAGAGACCCACAGACTCACACAGAGACCCATAGACTCACACAGAGACCCATAGACTCACACAGAGACCCACAGACTCGCACAGAGACCCACAGACTCGCACAGAGACCCATAGACTCACACAGAGACACATAGACTCACACAGAGACCCATAGACTCACACAGAGACACATAGACTCACACAGAGACCCATAGACTCACATAGAGACCCACAGACTCACACAGAGACCCACAGACTCACACAGAGACCCACAGACTCGCACAGAAATCCACAGACTCACACATAGACCCATAGACTCACACAGAGACCCATAAACTCACACAGAGACCCATAGACTCACACAGAGACCCATAGACTCCCACAGAGACCCACAGACTCACACGGAGAACCACAGACTCACACAGAGACCCACAGACTCACACAGACACCCACAGACTCGCACAGAGATCCACAGACTCACACATAGACTCACACAGAGACCCATAAACTCACACAGAGACCCATAGACTCACACAGAGGCCCATAGACTTACACAGTGACCCACAGACTCACAGAGAGACCCATAGACTCACACAGAGACCCACAGACTCACACAGAGACCCATAGACTCACACAGAGACCCATAGACTCACACAGAGACCCACAGACTCGCACAGAGACCCACAGACTCGCACAGAGACCCATAGACTCACACAGCAGAGACCCATAGACTCACAGCAGAGTCCCACAGACTCACACAGAGACACATAGACTCACACAGAGACCCATAGACTCACACAGAGACCCATAGACTCACACAGAGACCCATAGACTCACACAGAGACACATAGACTCACACAGAGACTCATAGACTCACACAGAGACACATAGACTCACACAGAGACCCATAGACTCACACAGAGACCCACAGACTCACACAGAGACCCATAGACTCACACAGAGACCCATAGACTCACACAGAGACCCACAGACTCGCACAGAGACCCACAGACTCGCACAGAGACCCATAGACTCACACAGCAGAGACTCATAGACTCACAGCAGAGTCCCACAGACTCACACAGAGACACATAGACTCACACAGAGACCCATAGACTCACACAGAGACCCATAGACTCACACAGAGACCCATAGACTCACACAGAGACACATAGACTCACACAGAGACTCATAGACTCACACAGAGACACATTGACTCACACAGAGACCCATAGACTCACATAGAGACCCACAGACTCACACAGAGACCCACAGACCCACACAGAGACCCACAGACTCGCACAGAAATCCACAGACTCACACATAGACCCATAGACTCACACAGAGACCCATAAACTCACACAGAGACCCATAGACTCACACAGAGACCCATAGACTTACACAGAGACCCACAGACTCACACAGAGACCCATAGACTCACACAGAGACCCACAGACTCACACAGAGACCCATAGACTCACACAGAGACCCATAGACTCACACAGAGACCCATAGACTCACACAGAGACCCATCGACTCACACAGAGACCCACAGACTCACACAGAGACCCATAGACTCACAAAGCGACCCATAGACTCACACAGAGATCTACAGACTCACACATAGACCCATAGACTCACACAGAGACCCATAAACTCACACAGAGACCCATAGACTCACACAGAGACCCATAGACTCACACAGAGACCCATTGACTCACACAGAGACCCACAGACTCGCACAGAGATCCACAGACTCACACATAGACCCATAGACTAACACAGAGACCCATAAACTCACACAGAGACCCATATACTCACACAGAGACACATAGACTCAAACAGAGACCCATAGACTCACAGAGACCCACAGACTCACACAGAGACCCATAGACTCACACAGAGACCCACAGACTCACACAGAGACCCACAGACTCGCACAGAGATCCACAGACTCACACATAGACTCACACAGAGACCCATAAACTCACACAGAGACCCATAGACTCACACAGAGACCCATAGACTTACACAGCGACCCACAGACTCACACAGAGACCCATAGACTCACACAGAGACCCACAGACTCACACAGAGACCCATAGACTCACACAGAGACCCACAGACTCACACGGAGAACCACAGACTCACACAGAGACCCACAGACTCACACAGACACCCACAGACTCGCACAGAGATCCACAGACTCACACATAGACTCACACAGAGACCCATAGACTCACACAGAGACACATAGACTCACACAGAGACTCATAGACTCACACAGAGACACATAGACTCACACAGAGACCCATAGACTCACATAGAGACCCACAGACTCACACAGAGACCCACAGACTCACACAGAGACCAACAGACTCGCACAGAAATCCACAGACTCACACATAGACCCATAGACTCACACAGAGACCCATAAACTCACACAGAGACCCATAGACTCACACAGAGACCCATAGACTTACACAGAGACCCACAGACTCACACAGAGACCCATAGACTCACACAGAGACCCACAGACTCACACAGAGACCCATAGACTCACACAGAGACCCATAGACTCACACAGAGACCCATCGACTCACACAGAGAACCACAGACTCACACAGAGACCCATAGACTCACAAAGCGACCCATAGACTCACACAGAGATCCACAGACTCACACATAGACCCATAGACTCACACAGAGACCCATAAACTCACACAGAGACCCATAGACTCACACAGAGACCCATAGACTCACACAGAGACCCATAGACTCGCACAGAGATCCACAGACTCACACATAGACCCATAGACTAACATAGAGACCCATAAACTCACACAGAGACCCATATACTCACACAGAGACACATAGACTCAAACAGAGACCCATAGACTCACAGAGACCCACAGACTCACACAGAGACCCATAGACTCACACAGAGACCCACAGACTCACACAGAAACCCACAGACTCGCACAGAGATCCACAGACTCACACATAGACTCACACAGAGACCCATAAACTCACACAGAGACCCATAGACTCACACAGAGACCCATAGACTTACACAGCGACCCACAGACTCACACAGAGACCCATAGACTCACACAGAGACCCACAGACTCACACAGAGACCCATAGACTCACACAGAGACCCATAGACTCACACAGAGACCCACAGACTCGCACAGAGACCCACAGACTCGCACAGAGACCCATAGACTCACACAGCAGAGACCCATAGACTCACTGCAGAGTCCCACAGACTCACACAGAGACCCATAGACTCACACAGAGTCCCATAGACTCACATAGAGACCCACAGACTCACACAGAGACCCACAGACTCACACAGAGACCCACAGACTAGCACAGAAATCCACAGACTCACACATAGACCCATAGACTCACACAGAGACCCATAAACTCACACAGAGACCCATAGACTCACACAGAGACCCATAGACTTACACAGAGACCCACAGACTCACACAGAGACCCATAGACTCACACAGAGGCCCACAGACTCACACAGAGACCCATAGACTCACACAGAGACCCATAGACTCACACAGAGACCAATAGACTCACACAGAGACCCATCGACTCACACAGAGACCCACAGACTCACACAGAGACCCATAGACTCACAAAGCGACCCATAGACTCACACAGAGATCCACAGACTCACACATAGACCCATAGACTCACACAGAGACCCATAAACTCACACAGAGACCCATAGACTCACACAGAGACACATAGACTCACACAGAGACCTACAGACTCACACAGAGACACATAGACTCACACAGAGACCCATAGACTCACACAGAGACCCATAGACTCACACAGAGACACATAGACTCACACAGAGACACATAGACTCACACAGAGACGCATAGACTCACACAGAGACCCATAGACTCACACAGAGACCCACAGACTCACACAGAGACCCACAGACTCACACAGAGACCCATAGACTCACAGAGACCCACAGACTCACACAGAGACCCATAGACTCACACAGAGACCCACAGACTCACACAGAAACCCACAGACTCGCACAGAGTTCCACAGACTCACACATAGACTCACACAGAGACCCATAAACTCACACAGAGACCCATAGACTCACACAGAGACCCATAGACTTACACAGCGACCCACAGACTCACACAGAGACCCATAGACTCACACAGAGACCCACAGACTCACACAGAGACCCATAGACTCACACAGAGACCCATAGACTCACACAGAGACCCACAGACTCGCACAGAGACCCACAGACTCGCACAGAGACCCATAGATTCACACAGCAGAGACTCATAGACTCACAGCAGAGTCCCACAGACTCACACAGAGACCCATAGACTCACACAGAGACCCATAGACTCACACAGAGACCCATAGACTCACACAGAGACCCACAGACTCACACAGAGACCCATAGACTCACAAAGCGACCCATAGACTCACACAGAGATCCACAGACTCACACAGAGACCCACAGACTCGCACAGAAATCCACAGACTCACACATAGACCCATAGACTCACACAGAGACCCATAAACTCACACAGAGACCCATAGACTCACACAGAGACCCATAGACTTACACAGAGACCCACAGACTCACACAGAGACCCATAGACTCACACAGAGACCCACAGACTCACACAGAGACCCATAGACTCACACAGAGACCCATAGACTCACACAGAGACCCATCGACTCACACAGAGAACCACAGACTCACACAGAGACCCATAGACTCACAAAGCGACCCATAGACTCACACAGAGATCCACAGACTCACACATAGACCCATAGACTCACACAGAGACCCATAAACTCACACAGAGACCCATAGACTCACACAGAGACCCATAAACTCACACAGAGACCCATAGACTCGCACAGAGATCCACAGACTCACACATAGACCCATAGACTAACATAGAGACCCATAAACTCACACAGAGACCCATATACTCACACAGAGACACATAGACTCAAACAGAGACCCATAGACTCACAGAGACCCACAGACTCACACAGAGACCCATAGACTCACACAGAGACCCACAGACTCACACAGAAACCCACAGACTCGCACAGAGATCCACAGACTCACACATAGACTCACACAGAGACCCATAAACTCACACAGAGACCCATAGACTCACACAGAGACCCATAGACTTACACAGCGACCCACAGACTCACACAGAGACCCATAGACTCACACAGAGACCCACAGACTCACACAGAGACCCATAGACTCACAGAGAGACCCATAGACTCACACAGAGACCCACAGACTCGCACAGAGACCCACAGACTCGCACAGAGACCCATAGACTCACACAGCAGAGACCCATAGACTCACAGCAGAGTCCCACAGACTCACACAGAGACCCATAGACTCACACAGAGTCCCATAGACTCACATAGAGACCCACAGACTCACACAGAGACCCACAGACTCACACAGAGACCCACAGACTAGCACAGAAATCCACAGACTCACACATAGACCCATAGACTCACACAGAGACCCATAAACTCACACAGAGACCCATAGACTCACACAGAGACCCATAGACTTACACAGAGACCCACAGACTCACACAGAGACCCATAGACTCACACAGAGGCCCACAGACTCACACAGAGACCCATAGACTCACACAGAGACCCATAGACTCACACAGAGACCCATAGACTCACACAGAGACCCATCGACTCACACAGAGACCCACAGACTCACACAGAGACCCATAGACTCACAAAGCGACCCATAGACTCACACAGAGATCCACAGACTCACACATAGACCCATAGACTCACACAGAGACCCATAAACTCACACAGAGACCCATAGACTCACACAGAGACACATAGACTCACACAGAGACCTACAGACTCACACAGAGACACATAGACTCACACAGAGACCCATAGACTCACACAGAGACCCATAGACTCACACAGAGACACATAGACTCACACAGAGACACATAGACTCACACAGAGACGCATAGACTCACACAGAGACCCATAGACTCACACAGAGACCCACAGACTCACACAGAGACCCACAGACTCACACAGAGACCCATAGACTCACAGAGACCCACAGACTCACACAGAGACCCATAGACTCACACAGAGACCCACAGACTCACACAGAAACCCACAGACTCGCACAGAGTTCCACAGACTCACACATAGACTCACACAGAGACCCATAAACTCACACAGAGACCCATAGACTCACACAGAGACCCATAGACTTACACAGCGACCCACAGACTCACACAGAGACCCATAGACTCACACAGAGACCCACAGACTCACACAGAGACCCATAGACTCATACAGAGACCCATAGACTCACACAGAGACCCACAGACTCGCACAGAGACCCACAGACTCGCACAGAGACCCATAGACTCACACAGCAGAGACTCATAGACTCACAGCAGAGTCCCACAGACTCACACAGAGACCCATAGACTCACACAGAGACCCATAGACTCACATAGAGACCCACAGACTCACACAGACACCCACAGACTCACACAGAGACCCACAGACTCGCACAGAAATCCACAGACTCACACATAGACCCATAGACTCACACAGAGACCCATAAACTCACACAGAGACCCATAGACTCACACAGAGACCCATAGACTTACACAGAGACCCACAGACTCACACAGAGACCCATAGACTCACACAGAGACCCATAGACTCACACAGAGACCCATAGACTCACACAGAGACCCATAGACTCACACAGAGACCCACAGACTCACACAGAGACCCATAGACTCACAAAGCGACCCATAGACTCACACAGAGATCCACAGACTCACACATAGACCCATAGACTCACACAGAGCCCCATAAACTCACACAGAGACCCATAGACTCACACAGAGACACATAGACTCACACAGAGACCCATAGACTCACACAGAGACCCATAGACTCACACAGAGACCCATAGATTCACGCAGAGACACATAGACTCACACAGAGACCCACAGACTCACACAGAGACCCATAGACTCACACAGAGACCCACAGACTCACACAGAGACCCATAGACTCACACAGAGACACATAGACTCACACAGAGACCCATAGACTCACACAGAGACACATAGACTCACAAAGAGACCCATAGACTCACACAGAGACCCCACAGACTCACACAGAGACCCATAGACTCACACAGAGACCCACAGACTCACACAGAGACCCACATACTCGCACAGAGACCCATAGACTAACACAGAGACCCATAAACTCACACAGAGACCCATAGATTCACACAGAGACCCATAGACTCACACAGAGACCCATAGACTCACACAGAGACACATAGACTCACACAGAGACCCATAGACTCACACAGAGACACATAGACTCATACAGAGACCCATAGACTCACACAGAGACACATAGACTCACACAGAGACTCATAGACTCACACAGAGACACATAGACTCACACAGAGACCCATAGACTCACATAGAGACCCACAGACTCACACAGAGACCCACAGACTCACACAGAGACCCACAGACTCGCACAGAAATCCACAGACTCACACATATACCCATAGACTCACACAGAGACCCATAAACTCACACAGAGACCCATAGACTCACACAGAGACCCATAGACTTACAAAGAGACCCACAGACTCACACAGAGACCCATAGACTCACACAGAGACCCACAGACTCACACAGAGACCCATAGACTCACACAGAGACCCATAGACTCACACAGAGACCCATAGACTCACACAGAGACCCATCGACTCACACAGAGAACCACAGACTCACACAGAGACCCATAGACTCACAAAGCGACCCATAGACTCACACAGAGATCCACAGACTCACACATAGACCCATAGACTCACACAGAGACCCATAAACTCACACAGAGACCCATAGACTCACACAGAGACCCATAGACTCACACAGAGACCCATTGACTCACACAGAGACCCATAGACTCGCACAGAGATCCACAGACTCACACATAGACCCATAGACTAACACAGAGACCCATAATACTCACACAGAGACCCATATACTCACACAGAGACACATAAACTCAAACAGAGACCCATTGACTCACAGAGACCCACAGACTCACACAGAGACCCATAGACTCACACAGAGACCCACAGACTCACACAGAAACCCACAGACTCGCACAGAGATCCACAGACTCACACATAGACTCACACAGAGACCCATAAACTCACACAGAGACCCATAGACTCACACAGAGACCCATAGACTTACACAGCGACCCACAGACTCACACAGAGACCCATAGACTCACACAGAGACCCACAGACTCACACAGAGACCCATAGACTCACACAGAGACCCATAGACTCACACAGAGACCCACAGACTCGCACAGAGACCCACAGACTCGCACAGAGACCCATAGACTCACACAGCAGAGACCCATAGACTCACAGCAGAGTCCCACAGACTCACACAGAGACCCATAGACTCACACAGAGACCCATAGACTCACATAGAGACCCACAGACTCACACAGAGACCCACAGACTCACACAGAGACCCACAGACTCGCACAGAAATCCACAGACTCACACATAGACCCATAGACTCACACAGAGGCCCATAAACTCACACAGAGACCCATAGACTCACACAGAGACCCATAGACTTACACAGAGACCCACAGACTCACACAGAGACCCATAGACTCACACAGAGACCCACAGACTCACACAGAGACCCATAGACTCACACAGAGACCCATAGACTCACACAGAGACCCATAGACTCACACAGAGACCCATCGACTCACACAGAGACCCACAGACTCACACAGAGACCCATAGAATCACAAAGCGACCCATAGACTCACACAGAGATCCACAGACTCACACATAGACCCATAGACTCACACAGAGACCCATAAACTCACACAGAGACCCATAGACTCACACAGAGACACATAGACTCACACAGAGACCCATAGACTCACACAGAGACCCATAGACTCACACAGAGACCCATAGATTCACGCAGAGACACATAGACTCACACAGAGACCCACACACTCACACAGAGACCCATAGACTCACACAGAGACCCACAGACTCACACAGAGACCCATAGACTCACACAGAGACACATAGACTCACACAGAGACCCATAGACTCACACAGAGACACATAGACTCACACAGAGACCCATAGACTCACACAGAGACCCACAGACTCACACAGAGACCCATAGACTCACACAGAGACCCACAGACTCACACAGAGACCCACAGACTCGCACAGAGATCCACAGACTCACACAGAGACCCATAGACTAACACAGAGACCCATAAACTCACACAGAGACCCATAGATTCAACATAGACTCGCACAGAGACCCACAGACTCGCACAGAGACCCATAGACTCACACAGCAGAGACCCATAGACTCACGCAGAGACCCATAGACTCACACAGAGACCCACAGACTCGCACAGAGACCCACAGACTCGCACAGAGACCCATAGACTCACACAGCAGAGACCCATAGACTCACACAGAGACCCATAGACTCACACAGAGACACATAGACTCACACAGAGACCCATAGACTCACACAGAGACACATAGACTCACACAGAGACCCATAGACTCACACAGAGACACATAGACTCACACAGAGACCCATAGACTCACACAGAGACACATAGACTCACACAGAGACCCATAGACTCACACAGAGACCCACAGACTCACACAGAGACCCACAGACTCACACAGAGACCCACAGACTCACAAAGAGACCCACAGACTCACACAGACACCCACAGACTCGCACAGAGACCCATAGACTCACACAGCAGAGACCCATAGACTCACAGCAGAGTCCCACAGACTCACACAGAGACCCATAGACTCACACAGAGACCCATAGACTCACATAGAGACCCACAGACTCACACAGAGACCCACAGACTCACACAGAGACCCACAGACTCGCACAGAAATCCACAGACTCACACATAGACCCATAAACTCACACAGAGACCCATAGACTCACACAGAGACCCATAGACTTACACAGAGACCCACAGACTCACACAGAGACCCATAGACTCACACAGAGTGCCACAGACTCACACAGAGACCCATAGACTCACACAGAGACCCATAGACTCACACAGAGACCCATAGACTCACACAGAGACCCATAGATTCACGCAGAGACACATAGACTCACACAGAGACCCACAGACTCACACAGAGACCCATAGACTCACACAGAGACCCACAGACTCACACAGAGACCCATAGACTCACACAGAGACACATAGACTCACACAGAGACCCATAGACTCACACAGAGACACATAGACTCACACAGAGACCCATAGACTCACACAGAGACCCAAAGACTCACACAGAGACCCATAGACTCACACAGAGACCCACAGACTCACACAGAGACCCACAGACTCGCACAGAGATCCACAGACTCACACAGAGACCCATAGACTAACACAGAGACCCATAAACTCACACAGAGACCCATAGATTCACACAGAGACCCATTGACTCACACAGAGACCCATAGACTCACACAGAGACACATAGACTCACACAGAGACCCATAGACTCACACAGAGACACATAGACTCACACAGAGACCCATAGACTCACACAGAGACCCACAGACTCACACAGAGATCCCATAGACTCACACAGACACCCACAGACTCACACAGAGACCCATAGACTCACACAGAGACCCATAGACTCACACAGAGACCCATAGACTCACACAGAGACCCATCGACTCACACAGAGAACCACAGACTCACACAGAGACCCATAGACTCACAAAGCGACCCATAGACTCACACAGAGATCCACAGACTCACACATAGACCCATAGACTCACACAGAGACCCATAAACTCACACAGAGACCCATAGACTCACACAGAGAACCATAGACTCACACAGAGACCCATTGACTCACACAGAGACCCATAGACTCGCACAGAGATCCACAGACTCACACATAGACCCATAGACTAACACAGAGACCCATAAACTCACACAGAGACCCATATACTCACACAGAGACACATAGACTCAAACAGAGACCCATAGACTCACAGAGACCCACAGACTCACACAGAGACCCATAGACTCACACAGAGACCCACAGACTCACACAGAAACCCACAGACTCGCACAGAGATCCACAGACTCACACATAGACTCACACAGAGACCCATAAACTCACACAGAGACCATAGACTCACACAGAGATCCATAGACTTACACAGCGACCCACAGACTCACACAGAGACCCATAGACTCACACAGAGACCCACAGACTCACACAGAGACCCATAGACTAACACAGAGACCCATAAACTCACACAGAGACCCATAGATTCACACAGAGACCCATAGACTCACACAGAGACCCATAGACTCACACAGAGACACATAGACTCACACAGAGACCCATAGACTCACACAGAGACACATAGACTCACACAGAGACCCATAGACTCACACAGAGACACATAGACTCACACAGAGACCCATAGACTCACACAGAGACACATAGACTCACACAGAGACCCATAGACTCACACAGAGACCCACAGACTCACACAGAGACCCACAGACTCACACAGAGACCCACAGACTCACACAGAGACCCACAGACTCACACAGACACCCACAGACTCGCACAGAGACCCATAGACTCACACAGCAGAGACCCATAGACTCACAGCAGAGTCCCACAGACTCACACAGAGACCCATAGACTCACACAGAGACCCATAGACTCACATAGAGACCCACAGACTCACACAGAGACCCACAGACTCACACAGAGACCCACAGACTCGCACAGAAATCCACAGACTCACACATAGACCCATAAACTCACACAGAGACCCATAGACTCACACAGAGACCCATAGACTTACACAGAGACCCACAGACTCACACAGAGACCCATAGACTCACACAGAGTGCCACAGACTCACACAGAGACCCATAGACTCACACAGAGACCCATAGACTCACACAGAGACCCATAGACTCACACAGAGACCCATAGATTCACGCAGAGACACATAGACTCACACAGAGACCCACAGACTCACACAGAGACCCATAGACTCACACAGAGACCCACAGACTCACACAGAGACCCATAGACTCACACAGAGACACATAGACTCACACAGAGACCCATAGACTCACACAGAGACACATAGACTCACACAGAGACCCATAGACTCACACAGAGACCCACAGACTCACACAGAGACCCATAGACTCACACAGAGACCCACAGACTCACACAGAGACCCACAGACTCGCACAGAGATCCACAGACTCACACAGAGACCCATAGACTAACACAGAGACCCATAAACTCAGACAGAGACCCATAGATTCACACAGAGACCCATAGACTCACACAGAGACCCATAGACTCACACAGAGACACATAGACTCACACAGAGACTCATAGACTCACACAGAGACACATAGACTCACACAGAGACCCATAGACTCACACAGAGACACATAGACTCACACAGAGACACATAGACTCACACAGAGACCCATAGACTCACATAGAGACCCACAGACTCACACAGAGATCCACAGACTCACACAGAGACCCACAGACTCGCACAGAAATCCACAGACTCACACATAGACCCATAGACTCACACAGAGACCCATAAACTCACACAGAGACCCATAGACTCACACAGAGACCCATAGACTTACACAGAGACCCACAGACTCACACAGAGACCCATAGACTCACACAGAGACCCATAGACTCACACAGAGACCCACAGACTCACACAGAGACCCACAGACTCACACAGAGACCCACAGACTCGCACAGAGACCCATAGACTCACACAGCAGAGACCCATAGACTCACAGCAGAGTCCCACAGACTCACACAGAGACCCATAGACTCACACAGAGACCCATAGACTCACATAGAGACCCACAGACTCACACAGAGACCCACAGACTCACACAGAGACCCACAGACTCGCACAGAAATCCACAGACTCACACATAGACCCATAAACTCACACAGAGACCCATAGACTCACACAGAGACCCATAGACTTACACAGAGACCCACAGACTCACACAGAGACCCATAGACTCACACAGAGTGCCACAGACTCACACAGAGACCCATAGATTCACACAGAGACCCATAGACTCACACAGAGACCCATAGACTCACACAGAGACCCATAGATTCACGCAGAGACACATAGACTCACACAGAGACCCACAGACTCACACAGAGACCCATAGACTCACACAGAGACCCACAGACTCACACAGAGACCCATAGACTCACACAGAGACACATAGACTCACACAGAGACCCATAGACTCACACAGAGACACATAGACTCACACAGAGACCCATAGACTCACACAGAGACCCACAGACTCACACAGAGACCCATAGACTCACACAGAGACCCACAGACTCACACAGAGACCCACAGACTCGCACAGAGATCCACAGACTCACACAGAGACCCATAGACTAACACAGAGACCCATAAACTCACACAGAGACCCATAGATTCACACAGAGACCCATAGACTCACACAGAGACCCATAGACTCACACAGAGACACATAGACTCACACAGAGACCCATAGACTCACACAGAGACACATAGACTCACACAGAGACCCATAGACTCACACAGAGACACATAGACTCACACAGAGACTCATAGACTCACACAGAGACACATAGACTCACACAGAAATCCACAGACTCACACATAGACCCATAGACTCACACAGAGACCCATAAACTCACACAGAGACCCATAGACTCACACAGAGACCCATAGACTCACACAGAGACCCATAGACTCACACAGAGACACATAGACTCACACAGAGACCCATAGACTCACACAGAGACACATAGACTCACACAGAGACCCATAGACTCACATAGAGACCCACAGACTCACACAGAGACCCACAGACTCACACAGAGACCCACAGACTCGCACAGAAATCCACAGACTCACACATAGACCCATAGACTCACACAGAGACCCATAAACTCACACAGAGACCCATAGACTCACACAGAGACCCATAGACTTACACAGAGACCCACAAACTCACACAGAGACCCATAGACTCACACAGACACCCACAGACTCACACAGAGACCCATAGACTCACACAGAGACCCATAGACTCACACAGAGACCCATAGACTCACACAGAGACCCATCGACTCACACAGAGAACCACAGACTCACACAGAGACCCATAGACTCACAAAGCGACCCATAGACTCACACAGGTATCCACAGACTCACACATAGACCCATAGACTCACACAGAGACCCATAAACTCACACAGAGACCCATAGACTCACACAGAGACCCATAGACTCACACAGAGACCCATTGACTCACACAGAGACCCATAGACTCGCACAGAGATCCACAGACGCACACATAGACCCATAGACTAACACAGAGACCCATAAACTCACACAGAGACCCATATACTCACACAGAGACACATAGACTCAAACAGAGACCCATAGACTCACAGAGACCCACAGACTCACACAGAGACCCATAGACTCACACAGAGACCCACAGACTCACACAGAAACCCACAGACTGGCACAGAGATCCACAGACTCACACATAGACTCACACAGAGACCCATAAACTCACACAGAGACCATAGACTCACACAGAGATCCATAGACTTACACAGCGACCCACAGACTCACACAGAGACCCATAGACTCACACAGAGACCCATAGACTCACACAGAGACCCACAGACTCGCACAGAGACCCAAAGACTCGCACAGAGACCCATAGACTCACACAGCAGAGACCCATAGACTCACAGCAGAGTCCCACAGACTCACACAGAGACCCATAGACTCACACAGAGACCCATAGACTCACATAGAGACCCACAGACTCACACAGAGACCCACAGACTCACACAGAGACCCACAGACTCGCACAGAAATCCACAGACTCACACATAGACCCATAGACTCACACAGAGACCCACAGACTCACACAGAGACCCATAGACTCACACAGAGTCCCATAGACTCACACAGAGACCCATAGACTCACACAGAGACCCATCGACTCACACAGAGACCCACAGACTCACAGAGAGACCCATAGACTCACAAAGCGACCCATAGACTCACACAGAGATCCACAGACTCACACATAGACCCATAGACTCACACAGAGACCCATAAACTCACACAGAGACCCATAGACTCACACAGAGACACATAGACTCACACAGAGACCCATAGACTCACACAGAGACCCATAGACTCACACAGAGACCCATAGATTCACGCAGAGACACATAGACTCACACAGAGACCCACAGACTCACACAGAGGCCCATAGACTCACACAGAGACCCACAGACTCACACAGAGACCCATAGACTCACACAGAGACACATAGACTCACACAGAGACCCATAGACTCACACAGAGACACGTAGACTCACACAGAGACCCATAGACTCACACAGAGACCCACAGACTCACACAGAGACCCATAGACTCACACAGAGACCCATCGACTCACACAGAGAACCACAGACTCACACAGAGACCCATAGACTCACAAAGCGACCCATAGACTCACACAGGTATCCACAGACTCACACATAGACCCATAGACTCACACAGAGACCCATAAACTCACACAGAGACCCATAGACTCACACAGAGACCCATAGACTCACACAGAGACCCATTGACTCACACAGAGACCCATAGACTCGCACAGAGATCCACAGACGCACACATAGACCCATAGACTAACACAGAGACCCATAAACTCACACAGAGACCCATATACTCACACAGAGACACATAGACTCAAACAGAGACCCATAGACTCACAGAGACCCACAGACTCACACAGAGACCCATAGACTCACACAGAGACCCACAGACTCACACAGAAACCCACAGACTCGCACAGAGATCCACAGACTCACACATAGACTCACACAGAGACCCATAAACTCACACAGAGACCATAGACTCACACAGAGATCCATAGACTTACACAGCGACCCACAGACTCACACAGAGACCCATAGACTCACACAGAGACCCATAGACTCACACAGAGACCCACAGACTCGCACAGAGACCCAAAGACTCGCACAGAGACCCATAGACTCACACAGCAGAGACCCATAGACTCACAGCAGAGTCCCACAGACTCACACAGAGACCCATAGACTCACACAGAGACCCATAGACTCACATAGAGACCCACAGACTCACACAGAGACCCACAGACTCACACAGAGACCCACAGACTCGCACAGAAATCCACAGACTCACACATAGACCCATAGACTCACACAGAGACCCACAGACTCACACAGAGACCCATAGACTCACACAGAGTCCCATAGACTCACACAGAGACCCATAGACTCACACAGAGACCCATCGACTCACACAGAGACCCACAGACTCACAGAGAGACCCATAGACTCACAAAGCGACCCATAGACTCACACAGAGATCCACAGACTCACACATAGACCCATAGACTCACACAGAGACCCATAAACTCACACAGAGACCCATAGACTCACACAGAGACACATAGACTCACACAGAGACCCATAGACTCACACAGAGACCCATAGACTCACACAGAGACCCATAGATTCACGCAGAGACACATAGACTCACACAGAGACCCACAGACTCACACAGAGGCCCATAGACTCACACAGAGACCCACAGACTCACACAGAGACCCATAGACTCACACAGAGACACATAGACTCACACAGAGACCCATAGACTCACACAGAGACACGTAGACTCACACAGAGACCCATAGACTCACACAGAGACCCACAGACTCACACAGAGACCCATAGACTCACACAGAGACCCACAGACTCACACAGAGACCCACAGACTCACACAGAGACCCACAGACTCACACAGAGACCCATAGACTCACAAAGCGACCCATAGACTCACACAGAGATCCACAGACTCACACATAGACCCATAGACTCACACAGAGACCCATAAACTCACACAGAGACCCATAGACTCACACAGAGACACATAGACTCACACAGAGACCTACAGACTCACACAGAGACACATAGACTCACACAGAGACCCATAGACTCACACAGAGACCCATAGACTCACACAGAGACACATAGACTCACACAGAGACACATAGACTCACACAGAGACGCATAGACTCACACAGAGACCCATAGACTCACACAGAGACCCACAGACTCACACAGAGACCCACAGACTCACACAGAGACCCATAGACTCACAGAGACCCACAGACTCACACAGAGACCCATAGACTCACACAGAGACCCACAGACTCACACAGAAACCCACAGACTCGCACAGAGTTCCACAGACTCACACATAGACTCACACAGAGACCCATAAACTCACACAGAGACCCATAGACTCACACAGAGACCCATAGACTTACACAGCGACCCACAGACTCACACAGAGACCCATAGACTCACACAGAGACCCACAGACTCACACAGAGACCCATAGACTCATACAGAGACCCATAGACTCACACAGAGACCCACAGACTCGCACAGAGACCCACAGACTCGCACAGAGACCCATAGACTCACACAGCAGAGACTCATAGACTCACAGCAGAGTCCCACAGACTCACACAGAGACCCATAGACTCACACAGAGACCCATAGACTCACATAGAGACCCACAGACTCACACAGACACCCACAGACTCACACAGAGACCCACAGACTCGCACAGAAATCCACAGACTCACACATAGACCCATAGACTCACACAGAGACCCATAAACTCACACAGAGACCCATAGACTCACACAGAGACCCATAGACTTACACAGAGACCCACAGACTCACACAGAGACCCATAGACTCACACAGAGACCCATAGACTCACACAGAGACCCATAGACTCACACAGAGACCCATAGACTCACACAGAGACCCACAGACTCACACAGAGACCCATAGACTCACAAAGCGACCCATAGACTCACACAGAGATCCACAGACTCACACATAGACCCATAGACTCACACAGAGCCCCATAAACTCACACAGAGACCCATAGACTCACACAGAGACACATAGACTCACACAGAGACCCATAGACTCACACAGAGACCCATAGACTCACACAGAGACCCATAGATTCACGCAGAGACACATAGACTCACACAGAGACCCACAGACTCACACAGAGACCCATAGACTCACACAGAGACCCACAGACTCACACAGAGACCCATAGACTCACACAGAGACACATAGACTCACACAGAGACCCATAGACTCACACAGAGACACATAGACTCACAAAGAGACCCATAGACTCACACAGAGACCCCACAGACTCACACAGAGACCCATAGACTCACACAGAGACCCACAGACTCACACAGAGACCCACATACTCGCACAGAGACCCATAGACTAACACAGAGACCCATAAACTCACACAGAGACCCATAGATTCACAC
Source organism: Petromyzon marinus (assembly GCF_048934315.1). Lineage (NCBI taxonomy): Eukaryota > Metazoa > Chordata > Hyperoartia > Petromyzontiformes > Petromyzontidae > Petromyzon > Petromyzon marinus. The sequence continues at coordinate 1,090,926 of NW_027422972.1, read as the reverse complement.
AGAGACCCATAGACTCACACAGAGACCCATAGACTCACACAGAGACACATAGACTCACACAGAGACCCATAGACTCACACAGAGACACATAGACTCATACAGAGACCCATAGACTCACACAGAGACACATAGACTCACACAGAGACTCATAGACTCACACAGAGACACATAGACTCACACAGAGACCCATAGACTCACATAGAGACCCACAGACTCACACAGAGACCCACAGACTCACACAGAGACCCACAGACTCGCACAGAAATCCACAGACTCACACATATACCCATAGACTCACACAGAGACCCATAAACTCACACAGAGACCCATAGACTCACACAGAGACCCATAGACTTACAAAGAGACCCACAGACTCACACAGAGACCCATAGACTCACACAGAGACCCACAGACTCACACAGAGACCCATAGACTCACACAGAGACCCATAGACTCACACAGAGACCCATAGACTCACACAGAGACCCATCGACTCACACAGAGAACCACAGACTCACACAGAGACCCATAGACTCACAAAGCGACCCATAGACTCACACAGAGATCCACAGACTCACACATAGACCCATAGACTCACACAGAGACCCATAAACTCACACAGAGACCCATAGACTCACACAGAGACCCATAGACTCACACAGAGACCCATTGACTCACACAGAGACCCATAGACTCGCACAGAGATCCACAGACTCACACATAGACCCATAGACTAACACAGAGACCCATAATACTCACACAGAGACCCATATACTCACACAGAGACACATAAACTCAAACAGAGACCCATTGACTCACAGAGACCCACAGACTCACACAGAGACCCATAGACTCACACAGAGACCCACAGACTCACACAGAAACCCACAGACTCGCACAGAGATCCACAGACTCACACATAGACTCACACAGAGACCCATAAACTCACACAGAGACCCATAGACTCACACAGAGACCCATAGACTTACACAGCGACCCACAGACTCACACAGAGACCCATAGACTCACACAGAGACCCACAGACTCACACAGAGACCCATAGACTCACACAGAGACCCATAGACTCACACAGAGACCCACAGACTCGCACAGAGACCCACAGACTCGCACAGAGACCCATAGACTCACACAGCAGAGACCCATAGACTCACAGCAGAGTCCCACAGACTCACACAGAGACCCATAGACTCACACAGAGACCCATAGACTCACATAGAGACCCACAGACTCACACAGAGACCCACAGACTCACACAGAGACCCACAGACTCGCACAGAAATCCACAGACTCACACATAGACCCATAGACTCACACAGAGGCCCATAAACTCACACAGAGACCCATAGACTCACACAGAGACCCATAGACTTACACAGAGACCCACAGACTCACACAGAGACCCATAGACTCACACAGAGACCCACAGACTCACACAGAGACCCATAGACTCACACAGAGACCCATAGACTCACACAGAGACCCATAGACTCACACAGAGACCCATCGACTCACACAGAGACCCACAGACTCACACAGAGACCCATAGAATCACAAAGCGACCCATAGACTCACACAGAGATCCACAGACTCACACATAGACCCATAGACTCACACAGAGACCCATAAACTCACACAGAGACCCATAGACTCACACAGAGACACATAGACTCACACAGAGACCCATAGACTCACACAGAGACCCATAGACTCACACAGAGACCCATAGATTCACGCAGAGACACATAGACTCACACAGAGACCCACACACTCACACAGAGACCCATAGACTCACACAGAGACCCACAGACTCACACAGAGACCCATAGACTCACACAGAGACACATAGACTCACACAGAGACCCATAGACTCACACAGAGACACATAGACTCACACAGAGACCCATAGACTCACACAGAGACCCACAGACTCACACAGAGACCCATAGACTCACACAGAGACCCACAGACTCACACAGAGACCCACAGACTCGCACAGAGATCCACAGACTCACACAGAGACCCATAGACTAACACAGAGACCCATAAACTCACACAGAGACCCATAGATTCAACATAGACTCGCACAGAGACCCACAGACTCGCACAGAGACCCATAGACTCACACAGCAGAGACCCATAGACTCACGCAGAGACCCATAGACTCACACAGAGACCCACAGACTCGCACAGAGACCCACAGACTCGCACAGAGACCCATAGACTCACACAGCAGAGACCCATAGACTCACACAGAGACCCATAGACTCACACAGAGACACATAGACTCACACAGAGACCCATAGACTCACACAGAGACACATAGACTCACACAGAGACCCATAGACTCACACAGAGACACATAGACTCACACAGAGACCCATAGACTCACACAGAGACACATAGACTCACACAGAGACCCATAGACTCACACAGAGACCCACAGACTCACACAGAGACCCACAGACTCACACAGAGACCCACAGACTCACAAAGAGACCCACAGACTCACACAGACACCCACAGACTCGCACAGAGACCCATAGACTCACACAGCAGAGACCCATAGACTCACAGCAGAGTCCCACAGACTCACACAGAGACCCATAGACTCACACAGAGACCCATAGACTCACATAGAGACCCACAGACTCACACAGAGACCCACAGACTCACACAGAGACCCACAGACTCGCACAGAAATCCACAGACTCACACATAGACCCATAAACTCACACAGAGACCCATAGACTCACACAGAGACCCATAGACTTACACAGAGACCCACAGACTCACACAGAGACCCATAGACTCACACAGAGTGCCACAGACTCACACAGAGACCCATAGACTCACACAGAGACCCATAGACTCACACAGAGACCCATAGACTCACACAGAGACCCATAGATTCACGCAGAGACACATAGACTCACACAGAGACCCACAGACTCACACAGAGACCCATAGACTCACACAGAGACCCACAGACTCACACAGAGACCCATAGACTCACACAGAGACACATAGACTCACACAGAGACCCATAGACTCACACAGAGACACATAGACTCACACAGAGACCCATAGACTCACACAGAGACCCAAAGACTCACACAGAGACCCATAGACTCACACAGAGACCCACAGACTCACACAGAGACCCACAGACTCGCACAGAGATCCACAGACTCACACAGAGACCCATAGACTAACACAGAGACCCATAAACTCACACAGAGACCCATAGATTCACACAGAGACCCATTGACTCACACAGAGACCCATAGACTCACACAGAGACACATAGACTCACACAGAGACCCATAGACTCACACAGAGACACATAGACTCACACAGAGACCCATAGACTCACACAGAGACCCACAGACTCACACAGAGATCCCATAGACTCACACAGACACCCACAGACTCACACAGAGACCCATAGACTCACACAGAGACCCATAGACTCACACAGAGACCCATAGACTCACACAGAGACCCATCGACTCACACAGAGAACCACAGACTCACACAGAGACCCATAGACTCACAAAGCGACCCATAGACTCACACAGAGATCCACAGACTCACACATAGACCCATAGACTCACACAGAGACCCATAAACTCACACAGAGACCCATAGACTCACACAGAGAACCATAGACTCACACAGAGACCCATTGACTCACACAGAGACCCATAGACTCGCACAGAGATCCACAGACTCACACATAGACCCATAGACTAACACAGAGACCCATAAACTCACACAGAGACCCATATACTCACACAGAGACACATAGACTCAAACAGAGACCCATAGACTCACAGAGACCCACAGACTCACACAGAGACCCATAGACTCACACAGAGACCCACAGACTCACACAGAAACCCACAGACTCGCACAGAGATCCACAGACTCACACATAGACTCACACAGAGACCCATAAACTCACACAGAGACCATAGACTCACACAGAGATCCATAGACTTACACAGCGACCCACAGACTCACACAGAGACCCATAGACTCACACAGAGACCCACAGACTCACACAGAGACCCATAGACTAACACAGAGACCCATAAACTCACACAGAGACCCATAGATTCACACAGAGACCCATAGACTCACACAGAGACCCATAGACTCACACAGAGACACATAGACTCACACAGAGACCCATAGACTCACACAGAGACACATAGACTCACACAGAGACCCATAGACTCACACAGAGACACATAGACTCACACAGAGACCCATAGACTCACACAGAGACACATAGACTCACACAGAGACCCATAGACTCACACAGAGACCCACAGACTCACACAGAGACCCACAGACTCACACAGAGACCCACAGACTCACACAGAGACCCACAGACTCACACAGACACCCACAGACTCGCACAGAGACCCATAGACTCACACAGCAGAGACCCATAGACTCACAGCAGAGTCCCACAGACTCACACAGAGACCCATAGACTCACACAGAGACCCATAGACTCACATAGAGACCCACAGACTCACACAGAGACCCACAGACTCACACAGAGACCCACAGACTCGCACAGAAATCCACAGACTCACACATAGACCCATAAACTCACACAGAGACCCATAGACTCACACAGAGACCCATAGACTTACACAGAGACCCACAGACTCACACAGAGACCCATAGACTCACACAGAGTGCCACAGACTCACACAGAGACCCATAGACTCACACAGAGACCCATAGACTCACACAGAGACCCATAGACTCACACAGAGACCCATAGATTCACGCAGAGACACATAGACTCACACAGAGACCCACAGACTCACACAGAGACCCATAGACTCACACAGAGACCCACAGACTCACACAGAGACCCATAGACTCACACAGAGACACATAGACTCACACAGAGACCCATAGACTCACACAGAGACACATAGACTCACACAGAGACCCATAGACTCACACAGAGACCCACAGACTCACACAGAGACCCATAGACTCACACAGAGACCCACAGACTCACACAGAGACCCACAGACTCGCACAGAGATCCACAGACTCACACAGAGACCCATAGACTAACACAGAGACCCATAAACTCAGACAGAGACCCATAGATTCACACAGAGACCCATAGACTCACACAGAGACCCATAGACTCACACAGAGACACATAGACTCACACAGAGACTCATAGACTCACACAGAGACACATAGACTCACACAGAGACCCATAGACTCACACAGAGACACATAGACTCACACAGAGACACATAGACTCACACAGAGACCCATAGACTCACATAGAGACCCACAGACTCACACAGAGATCCACAGACTCACACAGAGACCCACAGACTCGCACAGAAATCCACAGACTCACACATAGACCCATAGACTCACACAGAGACCCATAAACTCACACAGAGACCCATAGACTCACACAGAGACCCATAGACTTACACAGAGACCCACAGACTCACACAGAGACCCATAGACTCACACAGAGACCCATAGACTCACACAGAGACCCACAGACTCACACAGAGACCCACAGACTCACACAGAGACCCACAGACTCGCACAGAGACCCATAGACTCACACAGCAGAGACCCATAGACTCACAGCAGAGTCCCACAGACTCACACAGAGACCCATAGACTCACACAGAGACCCATAGACTCACATAGAGACCCACAGACTCACACAGAGACCCACAGACTCACACAGAGACCCACAGACTCGCACAGAAATCCACAGACTCACACATAGACCCATAAACTCACACAGAGACCCATAGACTCACACAGAGACCCATAGACTTACACAGAGACCCACAGACTCACACAGAGACCCATAGACTCACACAGAGTGCCACAGACTCACACAGAGACCCATAGATTCACACAGAGACCCATAGACTCACACAGAGACCCATAGACTCACACAGAGACCCATAGATTCACGCAGAGACACATAGACTCACACAGAGACCCACAGACTCACACAGAGACCCATAGACTCACACAGAGACCCACAGACTCACACAGAGACCCATAGACTCACACAGAGACACATAGACTCACACAGAGACCCATAGACTCACACAGAGACACATAGACTCACACAGAGACCCATAGACTCACACAGAGACCCACAGACTCACACAGAGACCCATAGACTCACACAGAGACCCACAGACTCACACAGAGACCCACAGACTCGCACAGAGATCCACAGACTCACACAGAGACCCATAGACTAACACAGAGACCCATAAACTCACACAGAGACCCATAGATTCACACAGAGACCCATAGACTCACACAGAGACCCATAGACTCACACAGAGACACATAGACTCACACAGAGACCCATAGACTCACACAGAGACACATAGACTCACACAGAGACCCATAGACTCACACAGAGACACATAGACTCACACAGAGACTCATAGACTCACACAGAGACACATAGACTCACACAGAAATCCACAGACTCACACATAGACCCATAGACTCACACAGAGACCCATAAACTCACACAGAGACCCATAGACTCACACAGAGACCCATAGACTCACACAGAGACCCATAGACTCACACAGAGACACATAGACTCACACAGAGACCCATAGACTCACACAGAGACACATAGACTCACACAGAGACCCATAGACTCACATAGAGACCCACAGACTCACACAGAGACCCACAGACTCACACAGAGACCCACAGACTCGCACAGAAATCCACAGACTCACACATAGACCCATAGACTCACACAGAGACCCATAAACTCACACAGAGACCCATAGACTCACACAGAGACCCATAGACTTACACAGAGACCCACAAACTCACACAGAGACCCATAGACTCACACAGACACCCACAGACTCACACAGAGACCCATAGACTCACACAGAGACCCATAGACTCACACAGAGACCCATAGACTCACACAGAGACCCATCGACTCACACAGAGAACCACAGACTCACACAGAGACCCATAGACTCACAAAGCGACCCATAGACTCACACAGGTATCCACAGACTCACACATAGACCCATAGACTCACACAGAGACCCATAAACTCACACAGAGACCCATAGACTCACACAGAGACCCATAGACTCACACAGAGACCCATTGACTCACACAGAGACCCATAGACTCGCACAGAGATCCACAGACGCACACATAGACCCATAGACTAACACAGAGACCCATAAACTCACACAGAGACCCATATACTCACACAGAGACACATAGACTCAAACAGAGACCCATAGACTCACAGAGACCCACAGACTCACACAGAGACCCATAGACTCACACAGAGACCCACAGACTCACACAGAAACCCACAGACTCGCACAGAGATCCACAGACTCACACATAGACTCACACAGAGACCCATAAACTCACACAGAGACCATAGACTCACACAGAGATCCATAGACTTACACAGCGACCCACAGACTCACACAGAGACCCATAGACTCACACAGAGACCCATAGACTCACACAGAGACCCACAGACTCGCACAGAGACCCAAAGACTCGCACAGAGACCCATAGACTCACACAGCAGAGACCCATAGACTCACAGCAGAGTCCCACAGACTCACACAGAGACCCATAGACTCACACAGAGACCCATAGACTCACATAGAGACCCACAGACTCACACAGAGACCCACAGACTCACACAGAGACCCACAGACTCGCACAGAAATCCACAGACTCACACATAGACCCATAGACTCACACAGAGACCCACAGACTCACACAGAGACCCATAGACTCACACAGAGTCCCATAGACTCACACAGAGACCCATAGACTCACACAGAGACCCATCGACTCACACAGAGACCCACAGACTCACAGAGAGACCCATAGACTCACAAAGCGACCCATAGACTCACACAGAGATCCACAGACTCACACATAGACCCATAGACTCACACAGAGACCCATAAACTCACACAGAGACCCATAGACTCACACAGAGACACATAGACTCACACAGAGACCCATAGACTCACACAGAGACCCATAGACTCACACAGAGACCCATAGATTCACGCAGAGACACATAGACTCACACAGAGACCCACAGACTCACACAGAGGCCCATAGACTCACACAGAGACCCACAGACTCACACAGAGACCCATAGACTCACACAGAGACACATAGACTCACACAGAGACCCATAGACTCACACAGAGACACGTAGACTCACACAGAGACCCATAGACTCACACAGAGACCCACAGACTCACACAGAGACCCATAGACTCACACAGAGACCCATCGACTCACACAGAGAACCACAGACTCACACAGAGACCCATAGACTCACAAAGCGACCCATAGACTCACACAGGTATCCACAGACTCACACATAGACCCATAGACTCACACAGAGACCCATAAACTCACACAGAGACCCATAGACTCACACAGAGACCCATAGACTCACACAGAGACCCATTGACTCACACAGAGACCCATAGACTCGCACAGAGATCCACAGACGCACACATAGACCCATAGACTAACACAGAGACCCATAAACTCACACAGAGACCCATATACTCACACAGAGACACATAGACTCAAACAGAGACCCATAGACTCACAGAGACCCACAGACTCACACAGAGACCCATAGACTCACACAGAGACCCACAGACTCACACAGAAACCCACAGACTCGCACAGAGATCCACAGACTCACACATAGACTCACACAGAGACCCATAAACTCACACAGAGACCATAGACTCACACAGAGATCCATAGACTTACACAGCGACCCACAGACTCACACAGAGACCCATAGACTCACACAGAGACCCATAGACTCACACAGAGACCCACAGACTCGCACAGAGACCCAAAGACTCGCACAGAGACCCATAGACTCACACAGCAGAGACCCATAGACTCACAGCAGAGTCCCACAGACTCACACAGAGACCCATAGACTCACACAGAGACCCATAGACTCACATAGAGACCCACAGACTCACACAGAGACCCACAGACTCACACAGAGACCCACAGACTCGCACAGAAATCCACAGACTCACACATAGACCCATAGACTCACACAGAGACCCACAGACTCACACAGAGACCCATAGACTCACACAGAGTCCCATAGACTCACACAGAGACCCATAGACTCACACAGAGACCCATCGACTCACACAGAGACCCACAGACTCACAGAGAGACCCATAGACTCACAAAGCGACCCATAGACTCACACAGAGATCCACAGACTCACACATAGACCCATAGACTCACACAGAGACCCATAAACTCACACAGAGACCCATAGACTCACACAGAGACACATAGACTCACACAGAGACCCATAGACTCACACAGAGACCCATAGACTCACACAGAGACCCATAGATTCACGCAGAGACACATAGACTCACACAGAGACCCACAGACTCACACAGAGGCCCATAGACTCACACAGAGACCCACAGACTCACACAGAGACCCATAGACTCACACAGAGACACATAGACTCACACAGAGACCCATAGACTCACACAGAGACACGTAGACTCACACAGAGACCCATAGACTCACACAGAGACCCACAGACTCACACAGAGACCCATAGACTCACACAGAGACCCACAGACTCACACAGAGACCCACAGACTCACACAGAGACCCACAGACTCACACAGACACCCACAGACTCGCACAGAGACCCATAGACTCACACAGCAGAGACCCATAGACTCACAGCAGAGTCCCACAGACTCACACAGAGACCCATAGACTCACACAGAGACCCATAGACTCACATAGAGACCCACAGACTCACACAGAGACCCACAGACTCACACAGAGACCCACAGACTCGCACAGAAATCCACAGACTCACACATAGACCCATAAACTCACACAGAGACCCATAGACTCACACAGAGACCCATAGACTTACACAGAGACCCACAGACTCACACAGAGACCCATAGACTCACACAGAGTGCCACAGACTCACACAGAGACCCATAGACTCACACAGAGACCCATAGACTCACACAGAGACCCATAGACTCACACAGAGACCCATAGATTCACGCAGAGACACATAGACTCACACAGAGACCCACAGACTCACACAGAGACCCATAGACTCACACAGAGACCCACAGACTCACACAGAGACCCATAGACTCACACAGAGACACATAGACTCACACAGAGACCCATAGACTCACACAGAGACACATAGACTCACACAGAGACCCATAGACTCACACAGAGACCCACAGACTCACACAGAGACCCATAGACTCACACAGAGACCCACAGACTCACACAGAGACCCACAGACTCGCACAGAGATCCACAGACTCACACAGAGACCCATAGACTAACACAGAGACCCATAAACTCACACAGAGACCCATAGATTCACACAGAGACCCATAGACTCACACAGAGACCCATAGACTCACACAGAGACACATAGACTCACACAGAGACCCATAGACTCACACAGAGACACATAGACTCACACAGAGACCCATAGACTCACACAGAGACACATAGACTCACACAGAGACTCATAGACTCACACAGAGACACATAGACTCACACAGAGACCCATAGACTCACATAGAGACCCACAGACTCACACAGAGACCCACAGACTCACACAGAGACCCACAGACTCGCACAGAAATCCACAGACTCACACATAGACCCATAGACTCACACAGAGACCCATAAACTCACACAGAGACCCATAGACTCACACAGAGACACATAGACTCACACAGAGACCCATAGACTCACACAGAGACACATAGACTCACACAGAGACCCATAGACTCACACAGAGACCCACAGACTCACACAGAGACCCATAGACTCACACAGAGACCCACAGACTCACACAGAGACCCACAGACTCGCACAGAGATCCACAGACTCACACAGAGACCCATAGACTAACACAGAGACCCATAAACTCACACAGAGACCCATAGATTCACACAGAGACCCATAGACTCACACAGAGACCCATAGACTCACACAGAGACACATAGACTCACACAGAGACCCATAGACTCACACAGAGACACATAGACTCACACAGAGACCCATAGACTCACACAGAGACACATAGACTCACACAGAGACACATAGACTCACACAGAGACACATAGACTCACACAGAGACCCATAGACTCACATAGAGACCCACAGACTCACACAGAGACCCACAGACTCACACAGAGACCCACAGACTCGCACAGAAATCCACAGACTCACACATAGACCCATAGACTCACACAGAGACCCATAGACTTACACAGAGACCCACAGACTTACACAGAGACCCATAGACTCACACAGACACCCACAGACTCACACAGAGACCCATAGACTCACACAGAGACCCATAGACTCACACAGAGACCCATCGACTCACACAGAGAACCACAGACTCACACAGAGACCCATAGACTCACAAAGCGACCCATAGACTCACACAGGTATCCACAGACTCACACATAGACCCATAGACTCACACAGAGACCCATAAACTCACACAGAGACCCATAGACTCACACAGAGACCCATAGACTCACACAGAGACCCATTGACTCACACAGAGACCCATAGACTCGCACAGAGATCCACAGACGCACACATAGACCCATAGACTAACACAGAGACCCATAAACTCACACAGAGACCCATATACTCACACAGAGACACATAGACTCAAACAGAGACCCATAGACTCACAGAGACCCACAGACTCACACAGAGACCCATAGACTCACACAGAGACCCACAGACTCACACAGAAACCCACAGACTCGCACAGAGATCCACAGACTCACACATAGACTCACACAGAGACCCATAAACTCACACAGACACCATAGACTCACACAGAGATCCAAAGACTTACACAGCGACCCACAGACTCACACAGAGACCCATAGACTCACACAGAGACCCATAGACTCACACAGAGACCCACAGACTCGCACAGAGACCCAAAGACTCGCACAGAGACCCATAGACTCACACAGCAGAGACCCATAGACTCACAGCAGAGTCCCACAGACTCACACAGAGACCCATAGACTCACACAGAGACCCATAGACTCACATAGAGACCCACAGACTCACACAGAGACCCACAGACTCACACAGAGACCCACAGACTCGCACAGAAATCCACAGACTCACACATAGACCCATAGACTCACACAGAGACCCACAGACTCACACAGAGACCCATAGACTCACACAGAGTCCCATAGACTCACACAGAGACCCATAGACTCACACAGAGACCCATCGACTCACACAGAGACCCACAGACTCACACAGAGACCCATAGACTCACAAAGCGACCCATAGACTCACACAGAGATCCACAGACTCACACATAGACCCATAGACTCACACAGAGACCCATAAACTCACACAGAGACCCATAGACTCACACAGAGACTCATAGACTCACACAGAGACCCATAGACTCACGCAGAGACACATAGACTCACACAGAGACCCACAGACTCACACAGAGGCCCATAGACTCACACAGAGACCCACAGACTCACACAGAGACCCATAGACTCACACAGAGACACATAGACTCACACAGAGACCCATAGACTCACACAGAGACACGTAGACTCACACAGAGACCCATAGACTCACACAGAGACCCACAGACTCACACAGAGACCCATAGACTCACACAGAGACCCACAGACTCACACAGAGACCCACAGACTCGCACAGAGATCCACAGACTCACACAGAGACCCATAGACTAACACAGAGACCCATAAACTCACACAGAGACCCATAGATTCACACAGAGACCCATAGACTCACACAGAGACCCATAGACTCACACAGAGACACATAGACTCACACAGAGACCCATAGACTCACACAGAGACACATAGACTCACACAGAGACCCATAGACTCACACAGAGACACATAGACTCACACAGAGACCCATAGACTCACACAGAGACACATAGACTCACACAGAGACCCATAGACTCACACAGAGACCCACAGACTCACACAGAGACCCACAGACTCACACAGAGACCCACAGACTCACACAGACACCCACAGACTCGCACAGAGATCCACAGACTCACACATAGACCCATAGACTCACACAGAGACCCATAAACTCACACAGAGACCCATAGACTCACACAGAGACCCATAGACTCACACAGAGACCCACATACTCACACAGAGACACACAGACTCACACAGAGACCCACAGACTCGCACAGAAATCCACAGACTCACACATAGACCCATAGACTCACACAGAGACCCATAAACTCACACAGAGACCCATAGACTCACACAGAGACCCATAGACTTACACAGAGACCCACAGACTCACACAGAGACCCATAGACTCACACAGAGACCCACAGACTCACACAGAGACCCATAGACTCACACAGAGACCCATAGACTCACACAGAGACCCATAGACTCACACAGAGACCCATCGACTCACACAGAGACCCACAGACTCACACAGAGACCCATCGACTCACAAAGCGACCCATAGACTCACACAGAGATCCACAGACTCACACATAGACCCATAGACTCACACAGAGACCCATAAACTCACACAGAGACCCATAGACTCACACAGAGACACATAGACTCACACAGAGACCCATAGACTCACACAGAGACCCATAGACTCACACAGAGACCCATAGATTCACGCAGAGACACATAGACTCACACAGAGACCCACAGACTCACACAGAGACCCATAGACTCACACAGAGACCCACAGACTCACACAGAGTCCCATAGACTCACACAGAGACACATAGACTCACACAGAGACCCATAGACTCACACAGAGACACATAGACTCACACAGAGACCCATAGACTCACACAGAGACCCACAGACTCACACAGAGACCCATAGACTCACACAGAGACCCACAGACTCACACAGAGACCCACAGACTCGCACAGAGATCCACAGACTCACACAGAGACCCATAGACTAACACAGAGACCCATAAACTCACACAGAGACCCATAGATTCACACAGAGACCCATAGACTCACACAGAGACCCATAGACTCACACAGAGACACATAGACTCACACAGAGACCCATAGACTCACACAGAGACACATAGACTCACACAGAGACCCATAGACTCACACAGAGACACATAGACTCACACAGAGACACATAGACTCACACAGAGACCCATAGACTCACACAGAGACCCACAGACTCACACAGAGACCCACAGACTCACACAGAGACCCACAGACTCACACAGACACCCACAGACTCGCACAGAGATCCACAGACTCACACATAGACCCATAGACTCACACAGAGACCCATAAACTCACACAGAGACCCATAGACTCACACAGAGACCCATAGACTTACACAGAGACCCACAGACTCACACAGAGACCCATAGACTCACACAGAGACCCACAGACTCACACAGAGACCCACAGACTCACACAGAGACCCAAAGACTCGCACAGAGATCCATAGACTCACACAGAGACCCATAGACTCACACAGAGACCCATAGACTCACACAATGACCCATAGACTCACAATAAGACCCATAGACTCACACAGAGACCCATAGACTCACATAGAGACCCATAGACTCACACAGAGACCAAAAGACTCGCACAGAGACCCACAGACTCGCACAGAGACCCATAGACTCACACAGCAGAGACCCATAGACTCACGCAGAGACCCATAGACTCACACATAGACCCACAGACTCGCACAGAGACCCACAGACTCGCACAGAGCCCCATAGACTCACACAGCCGAGACCCATAGACTCACAGCAGAGACCCATAGACTCACACAGAGACCCACAGATTCACACAGAGACACATAGACTCACACAGAGACCCATAGACTCACACAGAGACCCATAGACTCACACAGAGACACATAGACTCGCACAGAGACCCACAGACTCGCACAGAGACCCATAGACTCACACAGCAGAGACCCATAGACTCACACAGAGACCCATAGACTCACACAGAGACCCACAGACTCACACAGAGACCCATAGACTCACACAGAGACCCATAGACTCACACAGAGACCCATAGACTCACACAGAGACCCATCGACTCACACAGAGACCCACAGACTCACACAGAGACCCATAGACTCACAAAGCGACCCATAGACTCACACAGAGATCCACAGACTCACACATAGACCCATAGACTCACACAGAGACCCATAAACTCACACAGAGACCCATAGACTCACACAGAGACACATAGACTCACACAGAGACCCATAGACTCACACAGAGACCCATAGACTCACACAGAGACCCATAGATTCACGCAGAGACACATAGACTCACACAGAGACCCACAGACTCACACAGAGACCCATAGACTCACACAGAGACCCACAGACTCACACAGAGACCCATAGACTCACACAGAGACACATAGACTCACACAGAGACCCATAGACCACACAGAGACACATAGACTCACACAGAGACCCATAGACTCACACAGAGACCCACAGACTCACACAGAGACCCATAGACTCACACAGAGACCCACAGACTCACACAGAGACCCACAGACTCGCACAGAGATCCACAGACTCACACAGAGACCCATAGACTAACACAGAGACCCATAAACTCACACAGAGACCCATAGATTCACACAGAGACCCATAGACTCACACAGAGACCCATAGACTCACACAGAGACACATAGACTCACACAGAGACCCATAGACTCACACAGAGACACATAGACTCACACAGAGACCCATAGACTCACACAGAGACCCATCGACTCACAAAGCGACCCATAGACTCACACAGAGATCCACAGACTCACACATAGACCCATAGACTCACACAGAGACCCATAAACTCACACAGAGACCCATAGACTCACACAGAGACACATAGACTCACACAGAGACCCATAGACTCACACAGAGACCCATAGACTCACACAGAGACCCATAGATTCACGCAGAGACACATAGACTCACACAGAGACCCACAGACTCACACAGAGACCCATAGACTCACACAGAGACCCACAGACTCACACAGAGTCCCATAGACTCACACAGAGACACATAGACTCACACAGAGACCCATAGACTCACACAGAGACACATAGACTCACACAGAGACCCATAGACTCACACAGAGACCCACAGACTCACACAGAGACCCATAGACTCACACAGAGACCCACAGACTCACACAGAGACCCACAGACTCGCACAGAGATCCACAGACTCACACAGAGACCCATAGACTAACACAGAGACCCATAAACTCACACAGAGACCCATAGATTCACACAGAGACCCATAGACTCACACAGAGACCCATAGACTCACACAGAGACACATAGACTCACACAGAGACCCATAGACTCACACAGAGACATATAGACTCACACAGAGACCCATAGACTCACACAGAGACACATAGACTCACACAGAGACACATAGACTCACACAGAGACCCATAGACTCACACAGAGACCCACAGACTCACACAGAGACCCACAGACTCACACAGAGACCCACAGACTCACACAGACACCCACAGACTCGCACAGAGATCCACAGACTCACACTTAGACCCATAGACTCACACAGAGACCCATAAACTCACACAGAGACCCATAGACTCACACAGAGACCCATAGACTTACACAGAGACCCACAGACTCACACAGAGACCCATAGACTCACACAGAGACCCACAGACTCACACAGAGACCCACAGACTCACACAGAGACCCAAAGACTCGCACAGAGATCCATAGACTCACACAGAGACCCATAGACTCACACAGAGACCCATAGACTCACACAATGACCCATAGACTCACAATAAGACCCATAGACTCACACAGAGACCCATAGACTCACATAGAGACCCATAGACTCACACAGAGACCAAAAGACTCGCACAGAGACCCACAGACTCGCACAGAGACCCATAGACTCACACAGCAGAGACCCATAGACTCACGCAGAGACCCATAGACTCACACATAGACCCACAGACTCGCACAGAGACCCACAGACTCGCACAGAGCCCCATAGACTCACACAGCCGAGACCCATAGACTCACAGCAGAGACCCATAGACTCACACAGAGACCCACAGATTCACACAGAGACACATAGACTCACACAGAGACCCATAGACTCACACAGAGACCCATAGACTCACACAGAGACACATAGACTCGCACAGAGACCCACAGACTCGCACAGAGACCCATAGACTCACACAGCAGAGACCCATAGACTCACACAGAGACCCATAGACTCACACAGAGACCCACAGACTCACACAGAGACCCATAGACTCACACAGAGACCCATAGACTCACACAGAGACCCATAGACTCACACAGAGACCCATCGACTCACACAGAGACCCACAGACTCACACAGAGACCCATAGACTCACAAAGCGACCCATAGACTCACACAGAGATCCACAGACTCACACATAGACCCATAGACTCACACAGAGACCCATAAACTCACACAGAGACCCATAGACTCACACAGAGACACATAGACTCACACAGAGACCCATAGACTCACACAGAGACCCATAGACTCACACAGAGACCCATAGATTCACGCAGAGACACATAGACTCACACAGAGACCCACAGACTCACACAGAGACCCATAGACTCACACAGAGACCCACAGACTCACACAGAGACCCATAGACTCACACAGAGACACATAGACTCACACAGAGACCCATAGACTCACACAGAGACACATAGACTCACACAGAGACCCATAGACTCACACAGAGACCCACAGACTCACACAGAGACCCATAGACTCACACAGAGACCCACAGACTCACACAGAGACCCACAGACTCGCACAGAGATCCACAGACTCACACAGAGACCCATAGACTAACACAGAGACCCATAAACTCACACAGAGACCCATAGATTCACACAGAGACCCATAGACTCACACAGAGACCCATAGACTCACACAGAGACACATAGACTCACACAGAGACCCATAGACTCACACAGAGACACATAGACTCACACAGAGACCCATAGACTCACACAGAGACCCACAGACTCACACAGAGACCCACAGACTCGCACAGAGATCCACAGACTCACACATAGACCCATAGACTCACACAGAGACCCATAAACTCACACAGAGACCCATAGACTCACACAGAGACCCATAGACTTACACAGAGACCCAAAGACTCGCACAGAGATCCATAGACTCACACAGAGACCCATAGACTCACACAGAGACCCATAGACTCACACAACGACCCATAGACTCACACAGAGACCCATAGACTCACACAGAGACCCATAGACTCACATAGAGACCCATAGACTCACACAGAGACCAAAAGACTCGCACAGAGACCCATAGACTCACACAGAGACACATAGACTCACACAGAGACCCATAGACTCACACAGAGACCCACAGACTCACACAGAGACCCACAGACTCGCACAGAGATCCACAGACTCACACATAGACCCATAGACTCACACAGAGACCCATAAACTCACACAGAGACCCATAGACTCACACAGAGACCCATAGACTTACACAGAGACCCAAAGACTCGCACAGAGATCCATAGACTCGCACAGAGACCCATAGACTCACACAGCAGAGACCCATAGACTCACGCAGAGACCCATAGACTCACACATAGACCCACAGACTCACACAGAGACCCACAGACTCGCACAGAGACCCATAGACTCACACAGCAGAGACCCATAGACTCACAGCAGAGACCCATAGACTCACGCAGAGACCCACAGATTCACACAGAGACACATAGACTCACACAGAGACCCATAGACTCACACAGAGACCCATAGACTCACACAGAGACACATAGACTCGCACAGAGACCCATAGACTCACACAGAGACCCACAGACTCACACAGAGACCCACAGACTCACACAGAGACCCACAGACTCGCACAGAAATCCACAGACTCACACATAGACCCATAGACTCACACAGAGACCCATAAACTCACACAGAGACCCATAGACTCACACAGAGACCCATAGACTTACACAGAGACCCACAGACTCACACAGAGACCCATAGACTCACACAGAGACCCACAGACTCACACAGAGACCCATAGACTCACACAGAGACCCATAGACTCACACAGAGACCCATAGACTCACACAGAGACCCATCGACTCACAGAGACCCACAGACTCACACAGAGACCCATCGACTCACAAAGCGACCCATAGACTCACACAGAGATCCACAGACTCACACATAGACCCATAGACTCACACAGAGACCCATAAACTCACACAGAGACCCATAGACTCACACAGAGACACATAGACTCACACAGAGACCCATAGACTCACACAGAGACCCATAGACTCACACAGAGACCCATAGATTCACGCAGAGACACATAGACTCACACAGAGACCCACAGACTCACACAGAGACCCATAGACTCACACAGAGACCCACAGACTCACACAGAGACCCATAGACTCACACAGAGACACATAGACTCACACAGAGACCCATAGACTCACACAGAGACACATAGACTCACACAGAGACCCATAGACTCACACAGAGACCCACAGACTCACACAGAGACCCATAGACTCACACAGAGACCCACAGACTCACACAGAGACCCACAGACTCGCACAGAGATCCACAGACTCACACAGAGACCCATAGACTAACACAGAGACCCATAAACTCACACAGAGACCCATAGATTCACACAGAGACCCATAGACTCACACAGAGACCCATAGACTCACACAGAGACACATAGACTCACACAGAGACCCATAGACTCACACAGAGACACATAGACTCACACAGAGACCCATAGACTCACACAGAGACACATAGACTCACACAGAGACACATAGACTCACGCAGAGACCCATAGACTCACACAGAGACCCACAGACTCACACAGAGACCCACAGACTCACACAGAGACCCACAGACTCACACAGACACCCACAGACTCGCACAGAGATCCACAGACTCACACATAGACCCATAGACTCACACAGAGACCCATAAACTCACACAGAGACCCATAGACTCACACAGAGACCCATAGACTTACACAGAGACCCACAGACTCACACAGAGACCCATAGACTCACACAGAGACCCACAGACTCACACAGAGACCCACAGACTCACACAGAGACCCAAAGACTTGCACAGAGATCCATAGACTCACACAGAGACCCATAGACTCACACAGAGACCCATAGACTCACACAACGACCCATAGACTCACAATAAGACCCATAGACTCACACAGAGACCCATAGACTCACATAGAGACCCATAGACTCACACAGAGACCAAAAGACTCGCACAGAGACCCACAGACTCGCACAGAGACCCATAGACTCACACAGCAGAGACCCATAGACTCACGCAGAGACCCATAGACTTACACATAGACCCACAGACTCGCACAGAGACCCACAGACTCGCACAGAGCCCCATAGACTCACACAGCCGAGACCCATAGACTCACAGCAGAGACCCATAGACTCACACAGAGACCCACAGATTCACACAGAGACACATAGACTCACACAGAGACCCATAGACTCACACAGAGACCCATAGACTCACACAGAGACACATAGACTCGCACAGAGACCCACAGACTCGCACAGAGACCCATAGACTCACACAGCAGAGACCCATAGACTCACACAGAGACCCATAGACTCACACAGAGACCCACAGACTCACACAGAGACCCATAGACTCACACAGAGACCCATAGACTCACACAGAGACCCATAGACTCACACAGAGACCCATCGACTCACACAGAGACCCACAGACTCACACAGAGACCCATAGACTCACAAAGCGACCCATAGACTCACACAGAGATCCACAGACTCACACATAGACCCATAGACTCACACAGAGACCCATAAACTCACACAGAGACCCATAGACTCACACAGAGACACATAGACTCACACAGAGACCCATAGACTCACACAGAGACCCATAGACTCACACAGAGACCCATAGATTCACGCAGAGACACATAGACTCACAGAGAGACCCACAGACTCACACAGAGACCCATAGACTCACACAGAGACCCACAGACTCACACAGAGACCCACAGACTCGCACAGAGATCCACAGACTCACACAGAGACCCATAGACTAACACAGAGACCCATAAACTCACACAGAGACCCATAGATTCACACAGAGACCCATAGACTCACACAGAGACCCATAGACTCACACAGAGACACATAGACTCACACAGAGACCCATAGACTCACACAGAGACATATAGACTCACACAGAGACCCATAGACTCACACAGAGACACATAGACTCACACAGAGACACATAGACTCACACAGAGACCCATAGACTCACACAGAGACCCACAGACTCACACAGAGACCCACAGACTCACACAGAGACCCACAGACTCACACAGACACCCACAGACTCGCACAGAGATCCACAGACTCACACTTAGACCCATAGACTCACACAGAGACCCATAAACTCACACAGAGACCCATAGACTCACACAGAGACCCATAGACTTACACAGAGACCCACAGACTCACACAGAGACCCATAGACTCACACAGAGACCCACAGACTCACACAGAGACCCACAGACTCACACAGAGACCCAAAGACTCGCACAGAGATCCATAGACTCACACAGAGACCCATAGACTCACACAGAGACCCATAGACTCACACAATGACCCATAGACTCACAATAAGACCCATAGACTCACACAGAGACCCATAGACTCACATAGAGACCCATAGACTCACACAGAGACCAAAAGACTCGCACAGAGACCCACAGACTCGCACAGAGACCCATAGACTCACACAGCAGAGACCCATAGACTCACGCAGAGACCCATAGACTCACACATAGACCCACAGACTCGCACAGAGACCCACAGACTCGCACAGAGCCCCATAGACTCACACAGCCGAGACCCATAGACTCACAGCAGAGACCCATAGACTCACACAGAGACCCACAGATTCACACAGAGACACATAGACTCACACAGAGACCCATAGACTCACACAGAGACCCATAGACTCACACAGAGACACATAGACTCGCACAGAGACCCACAGACTCGCACAGAGACCCATAGACTCACACAGCAGAGACCCATAGACTCACACAGAGACCCATAGACTCACACAGAGACCCACAGACTCACACAGAGACCCATAGACTCACACAGAGACCCATAGACTCACACAGAGACCCATAGACTCACACAGAGACCCATCGACTCACACAGAGACCCACAGACTCACACAGAGACCCATAGACTCACAAAGCGACCCATAGACTCACACAGAGATCCACAGACTCACACATAGACCCATAGACTCACACAGAGACCCATAAACTCACACAGAGACCCATAGACTCACACAGAGACACATAGACTCACACAGAGACCCATAGACTCACACAGAGACCCATAGACTCACACAGAGACCCATAGATTCACGCAGAGACACATAGACTCACACAGAGACCCACAGACTCACACAGAGACCCATAGACTCACACAGAGACCCACAGACTCACACAGAGACCCATAGACTCACACAGAGACACATAGACTCACACAGAGACCCATAGACTCACACAGAGACACATAGACTCACACAGAGACCCATAGACTCACACAGAGACCCACAGACTCACACAGAGACCCATAGACTCACACAGAGACCCACAGACTCACACAGAGACCCACAGACTCGCACAGAGATCCACAGACTCACACAGAGACCCATAGACTAACACAGAGACCCATAAACTCACACAGAGACCCATAGATTCACACAGAGACCCATAGACTCACACAGAGACCCATAGACTCACACAGAGACACATAGACTCACACAGAGACCCATAGACTCACACAGAGACACATAGACTCACACAGAGACCCATAGACTCACACAGAGACCCACAGACTCACACAGAGACCCACAGACTCGCACAGAGATCCACAGACTCACACATAGACCCATAGACTCACACAGAGACCCATAAACTCACACAGAGACCCATAGACTCACACAGAGACCCATAGACTTACACAGAGACCCAAAGACTCGCACAGAGATCCATAGACTCACACAGAGACCCATAGACTCACACAGAGACCCATAGACTCACACAACGACCCATAGACTCACACAGAGACCCATAGACTCACACAGAGACCCATAGACTCACATAGAGACCCATAGACTCACACAGAGACCAAAAGACTCGCACAGAGACCCATAGACTCACACAGAGACACATAGACTCACACAGAGACCCATAGACTCACACAGAGACCCACAGACTCACACAGAGACCCACAGACTCGCACAGAGATCCACAGACTCACACATAGACCCATAGACTCACACAGAGACCCATAAACTCACACAGAGACCCATAGACTCACACAGAGACCCATAGACTTACACAGAGACCCAAAGACTCGCACAGAGATCCATAGACTCGCACAGAGACCCATAGACTCACACAGCAGAGACCCATAGACTCACGCAGAGACCCATAGACTCACACATAGACCCACAGACTCACACAGAGACCCACAGACTCGCACAGAGACCCATAGACTCACACAGCAGAGACCCATAGACTCACAGCAGAGACCCATAGACTCACGCAGAGACCCACAGATTCACACAGAGACACATAGACTCACACAGAGACCCATAGACTCACACAGAGACCCATAGACTCACACAGAGACACATAGACTCGCACAGAGACCCATAGACTCACACAGAGACCCACAGACTCACACAGAGACCCACAGACTCACACAGAGACCCACAGACTCGCACAGAAATCCACAGACTCACACATAGACCCATAGACTCACACAGAGACCCATAAACTCACACAGAGACCCATAGACTCACACAGAGACCCATAGACTTACACAGAGACCCACAGACTCACACAGAGACCCATAGACTCACACAGAGACCCACAGACTCACACAGAGACCCATAGACTCACACAGAGACCCATAGACTCACACAGAGACCCATAGACTCACACAGAGACCCATCGACTCACAGAGACCCACAGACTCACACAGAGACCCATCGACTCACAAAGCGACCCATAGACTCACACAGAGATCCACAGACTCACACATAGACCCATAGACTCACACAGAGACCCATAAACTCACACAGAGACCCATAGACTCACACAGAGACACATAGACTCACACAGAGACCCATAGACTCACACAGAGACCCATAGACTCACACAGAGACCCATAGATTCACGCAGAGACACATAGACTCACACAGAGACCCACAGACTCACACAGAGACCCATAGACTCACACAGAGACCCACAGACTCACACAGAGACCCATAGACTCACACAGAGACACATAGACTCACACAGAGACCCATAGACTCACACAGAGACACATAGACTCACACAGAGACCCATAGACTCACACAGAGACCCACAGACTCACACAGAGACCCATAGACTCACACAGAGACCCACAGACTCACACAGAGACCCACAGACTCGCACAGAGATCCACAGACTCACACAGAGACCCATAGACTAACACAGAGACCCATAAACTCACACAGAGACCCATAGATTCACACAGAGACCCATAGACTCACACAGAGACCCATAGACTCACACAGAGACACATAGACTCACACAGAGACCCATAGACTCACACAGAGACACATAGACTCACACAGAGACCCATAGACTCACACAGAGACACATAGACTCACACAGAGACACATAGACTCACGCAGAGACCCATAGACTCACACAGAGACCCACAGACTCACACAGAGACCCACAGACTCACACAGAGACCCACAGACTCACACAGACACCCACAGACTCGCACAGAGATCCACAGACTCACACATAGACCCATAGACTCACACAGAGACCCATAAACTCACACAGAGACCCATAGACTCACACAGAGACCCATAGACTTACACAGAGACCCACAGACTCACACAGAGACCCATAGACTCACACAGAGACCCACAGACTCACACAGAGACCCACAGACTCACACAGAGACCCAAAGACTTGCACAGAGATCCATAGACTCACACAGAGACCCATAGACTCACACAGAGACCCATAGACTCACACAACGACCCATAGACTCACAATAAGACCCATAGACTCACACAGAGACCCATAGACTCACATAGAGACCCATAGACTCACACAGAGACCAAAAGACTCGCACAGAGACCCACAGACTCGCACAGAGACCCATAGACTCACACAGCAGAGACCCATAGACTCACGCAGAGACCCATAGACTCACACATAGACCCACAGACTCGCACAGAGACCCACAGACTCGCACAGAGCCCCATAGACTCACACAGCCGAGACCCATAGACTCACAGCAGAGACCCATAGACTCACACAGAGACCCACAGATTCACACAGAGACACATAGACTCACACAGAGACCCATAGACTCACACAGAGACCCATAGACTCACACAGAGACACATAGACTCGCACAGAGACCCACAGACTCGCACAGAGACCCATAGACTCACACAGCAGAGACCCATAGACTCACACAGAGACCCATAGACTCACACAGAGACCCACAGACTCACACAGAGACCCATAGACTCACACAGAGACCCATAGACTCACACAGAGACCCATAGACTCACACAGAGACCCATCGACTCACACAGAGACCCACAGACTCACACAGAGACCCATAGACTCACAAAGCGACCCATAGACTCACACAGAGATCCACAGACTCACACATAGACCCATAGACTCACACAGAGACCCATAAACTCACACAGAGACCCATAGACTCACACAGAGACACATAGACTCACACAGAGACCCATAGACTCACACAGAGACCCATAGACTCACACAGAGACCCATAGATTCACGCAGAGACACATAGACTCACAGAGAGACCCACAGACTCACACAGAGACCCATAGACTCACACAGAGACCCACAGACTCACACAGAGACCCATAGACTCACACAGAGACACATAGACTCACACAGAGACCCATAGACTCACACAGAGACACATAGACTCACACAGAGACCCATAGACTCACACAGAGACCCACAGACTCACACAGAGACCCATAGACTCACACAGAGACCCACAGACTCACACAGAGACCCACAGACTCGCACAGAGATCCACAGACTCACACAGAGACCCATAGACTAACACAGAGACCCATAAACTCACACAGAGACACATAGACTCACACAGAGACCCATAGACTCACACAGAGACACATAGACTCACACAGAGACCCATAGACTCACACAGAGACCCACAGACTCACACAGAGACCCATAGACTCACACAGAGACCCACAGACTCACACAGAGACCCACAGACTCGCACAGAGATCCACAGACTCACACAGAGACCCATAGACTAACACAGAGACCCATAAACTCACACAGAGACCCATAGATTCACACAGAGACCCATAGACTCACACAGAGACCCATAGACTCACACAGAGACACATAGACTCACACAGAGACCCATAGACTCACACAGAGACACATAGACTCACACAGAGACCCATAGACTCACACAGAGACACATAGACTCACACAGAGACACATAGACTCACACAGAGACCCATAGACTCACACAGAGACCCACAGACTCACACAGAGACCCACAGACTCACACAGAGACCCACAGACTCACACAGACACCCACAGACTCGCACAGCGATCCACAGACTCACACATAGACCCATAGACTCACACAGAGACCCATAAACTCACACAGAGACCCATAGACTCACACAGAGACCCATAGACTTACACAGAGACCCACAGACTCACACAGAGACCCATAGACTCACACAGAGACCCACAGACTCACACAGAGACCCACAGACTCACACAGAGACCCAAAGACTCGCACAGAGATCCATAGACTCACACAGAGACCCATAGACTCACACAGAGACCCATAGACTCACACAACGACCCATAGACTCACAATAAGACCCATAGACTCACACAGAGACCCATAGACTCACATAGAGACCCATAGACTCACACAGAGACCAAAAGACTCGCACAGAGACCCACAGACTCGCACAGAGACCCATAGACTCACACAGCAGAGACCCATAGACTCACGCAGAGACCCATAGACTCACACATAGACCCACAGACTCGCACAGAGACCCACAGACTCGCACAGAGCCCCATAGACTCACACAGCCGAGACCCATAGACTCACAGCAGAGACCCATAGACTCACACAGAGACCCACAGATTCACACAGAGACACATAGACTCACACAGAGACCCATAGACTCACACAGAGACCCATAGACTCACACAGAGACACATAGACTCGCACAGAGACCCACAGACTCGCACAGAGACCCATAGACTCACACAGCAGAGACCCATAGACTCACACAGAGACCCATAGACTCACACAGAGACCCACAGACTCACACAGAGACCCATAGACTCACACAGAGACCCATAGACTCACACAGAGACCCATAGACTCACACAGAGACCCATCGACTCACACAGAGACCCACAGACTCACACAGAGACCCATAGACTCACAAAGCGACCCATAGACTCACACAGAGATCCACAGACTCACACATAGACCCATAGACTCACACAGAGACCCATAAACTCACACAGAGACCCATAGACTCACACAGAGACACATAGACTCACACAGAGACCCATAGACTCACACAGAGACCCATAGACTCACACAGAGACCCATAGATTCACGCAGAGACACATAGACTCACACAGAGACCCACAGACTCACACAGAGACCCATAGACTCACACAGAGACCCACAGACTCACACAGAGACCCATAGACTCACACAGAGACACATAGACTCACACAGAGACCCATAGACTCACACAGAGACACATAGACTCACACAGAGACCCATAGACTCACACAGAGACCCACAGACTCACACAGAGACCCATAGACTCACACAGAGACCCACAGACTCACACAGAGACCCACAGACTCGCACAGAGATCCACAGACTCACACAGAGACCCATAGACTAACACAGAGACCCATAAACTCACACAGAGACCCATAGATTCACACAGAGACCCATAGACTCACACAGAGACCCATAGACTCACACAGAGACACATAGACTCACACAGAGACCCATAGACTCACACAGAGACACATAGACTCACACAGAGACCCATAGACTCACACAGAGACACATAGACTCACACAGAGACCCATAGACTCACACAGAGACCCACAGACTCACACAGAGACCCACAGACTCGCACAGAGATCCACAGACTCACACATAGACCCATAGACTCACACAGAGACCCATAAACTCACACAGAGACCCATAGACTCACACAGAGACCCATAGACTTACACAGAGACCCAAAGACTCGCACAGAGATCCATAGACTCACACAGAGACCCATAGACTCACACAGAGACCCATAGACTCACACAACGACCCATAGACTCACACAGAGACCCATAGACTCACACAGAGACCCATAGACTCACATAGAGACCCATAGACTCACACAGAGACCAAAAGACTCGCACAGAGACCCACAGACTCGCACAGAGACCCATAGACTCACACAGCAGAGACCCATAGACTCACGCAGAGACCCATAGACTCACACATAGACCCACAGACTCGCACAGAGACCCACAGACTCGCACAGAGACCCATAGACTCACACAGCAGAGACCCATAGACTCACAGCAGAGACCCATAGACTCACGCAGAGACCCACAGATTCACACAGAGACACATAGACTCACACAGAGACCCATAGACTCACACAGAGACCCATAGACTCACACAGAGACACATAGACTCGCACAGAGACCCACAGACTCGCACAGAGACCCATAGACTCACACAGCAGAGACCCATAGACTCACACAGAGACCCATAGACTCACACAGAGACCCACAGACTCACACAGAGACCCATAGACTCACACAGAGACCCATAGACTCACACAGAGACCCATAGACTCACACAGAGACCCACAGACTCACACAGAGACCCATAGACTCACAAAGCGACCCATAGACTCACACAGAGATCCACAGACTCACATATAGACCCATAGACTCACACAGAGACCCATAAACTCACACAGAGACCCATAGACTCACACAGAGACACATAGACTCACACAGAGACCCATAGACTCACACAGAGACCCATAGACTCACACAGAGACCCATAGATTCATGCATAGACACATAGACTCACACAGAGACCCACAGACTCACACAGAGACCCATAGACTCACACAGAGACCCACAGACTCACACAGAGACCCATAGACTCACACAGAGACACATAGACTCACACAGAGACCCATAGACTCACACAGAGACACATAGACTCACACAGAGACCCATAGACTCACGCAGAGACCCACAGACTCACACAGAGACCCATAGACTCACACAGAGACCCACAGACTCACACAGAGACCCACAGACTCGCACAAAGATCCACAGACTCACACAGAGACCCATAGACTAACACAGAGACCCATAAACTCACACAGAGACCCATAGATTCACACAGAGACCCATAGACTCACACAGAGACCCATAGACTCACACAGAGACACATAGACTCACACACAGACCCATAGACTCACACAGAGACACATAGACTCACACAGAGACCCATAGACTCACACAGAGACCCACAGACTCACACAGAGACCCACAGACTCACACAGAGACCCACAGACTCACACAGACACCCACAGACTCGCACAGAGATCCACAGACTCACACATAGACCCATAGACTCACACAGAGACCCATAAACTCACACAGAGACCCATAGACTCACACAGAGACCCATAGACTTACACAGAGACCCACAGACTCACACAGAGACCCATAGACTCACACAGAGACCCACAGACTCACACAGAGACCCACAGACTCACACAGAGACCCAAAGACTCGCACAGAGATCCACAGACTCACACAGAGACCCATAGACTCACACAGAGACCCATAGACTCACACAACGACCCATAGACTCACACAGAGACCCATAGACTCACACAGAGACCCATTGACTCACATAGAGACCCATAGACTCACACAGAGACCAAAAGACTCGCACAGAGACCCACAGACTCGCACAGAGACCCATAGACTCACACAGCAGAGACCCATAGACTCACGCAGAGACCCATAGACTCACACATAGACCCACAGACTCGCACAGAGACCCACAGACTCGCACAGAGACCCATAGACTCACAGCAGAGACCCATAGACTCACAGCAGAGACCCATAGACTCACGCAGAGACCCACAGATTCACACAGAGACACATAGACTCACACAGAGACCCATAGACTCACACAGAGACCCATAGACTCACACAGAGACACATAGACTCGCACAGAGACCCACAGACTCGCACAGAGACCCATAGACTCACACAGCAGAGACCCATAGACTCACGCAGAGACCCATAGACTCACACAGAGACCCACAGACTCGCACAGAGACCCACAGACTCGCACAGAGACCCATAGACTCACACAGCAGAGACCCATAGACTCACAGCAGAGTCCCACAGACTCACACAGAGACACGTAGACTCACACAGAGACCCATAGACTCACACAGAGACCCATAGACTCACACAGAGACCCATAGACGCACACAGAGACACATAGACTCACACAGAGACCCACAGACTCACACAGAGACCCACAGAGTCACACAGAGACCCATAGACTCACACAGAGACCCATAGACTCACACAGAGACCCATTGACTCACACAGAGACCCATAGACTCACACAGAGACACATAGCCTCACACAGAGACCCATAGACTCACACAGAGACACATAGACCCACACAGAGACCCATAGACTCACACAGAGACCCATAGACTCACACAGAGACCCACAGACTCACACAGAGACCCATAGACTCACACAGAGACCCATAGACTCACACAGAGACACATAGACTGACACAGAGACTCATAGACTCACACAGAGACCCATAGACTCACACAGAGACCCATAGACTCACACAGAGACCCATAGACGCACACAGAGACACATAGACTCACACAGAGACCCACAGACTCACACAGAGACCCACAGAGTCACACAGAGACCCATAGACTCACACAGAGATCCACAGACTCACACATAGACCCATAGACTCACACAGAGACCCATAAACTCACACAGAGACCCATAGACTCACACAGAGACACATAGACTCACACAGAGACCCATAGACTCACACAGAGACCCATAGATTCACGCAGAGAAACATAGACTCACAAAGAGACCCACAGACTCACACAGAGACCCATAGACTCACACAGAGACCCACAGACTCACACAGAGACCCATAGACTCACACAGAGACACATAGACTCACACAGAGACCCATAGACTCACACAGAGACACATAGACTCACACAGAGACCCATAGACTCACACAGAGACCCACAGACTCACACAGAGACCCATAGACTCACACAGAGACCCACAGACTCACACAGAGACCCACAGACTCGCACAGAGATCCACAGACTCACACAGAGACCCATAGACTAACACAGAGACCCATAAACTCACACAGAGACCCATAGATTCACACAGAGACCCATAGACTCACACAGAGAGCCATAGACTCACACAGAGACACATAGACTCACACACAGACCCATAGACTCACACAGAGACACATAGACTCACACAGAGACCCATAGACTCACACAGAGACCCACAGACTCACACAGAGACCCACAGACTCACACAGAGACCCACAGACTCACACAGACACCCACAGACTCGCACAGAGATCCACAGACTCACACATAGACCCATAGACTCACACAGAGACCCATAAACTCACACAGAGACCCATAGACTCACACAGAGACCCATAGACTTACACAGAGACCCACAGACTCACACAGAGACCCATAGACTCACACAGAGACCCACAGACTCACACAGAGACCCACAGACTCACACAAAGACCCAAAGACTCGCACAGAGATCCACAGACTCACACAGAGACCCATAGACTCACACAGAGACCCATAGACTCACACAACGACCCATAGACTCACACAGAGACCCATAGACTCACACAGAGACCCATGGACTCACATAGAGACCCATAGACTCACACAGAGACCAAAAGACTCGCACAGAGACCCACAGACTCGCACAGAGACCCATAGACTCACACAGCAGAGCCCCATAGACTCACGCAGAGACCCATAGACTCACACATAGACCCACAGACTCGCACAGAGACCCACAGACTCGCACAGAGACCCATAGACTCACAGCAGAGACCCATAGACTCACAGCAGAGACCCATAGACTCACGCAGAGACCCACAGATTCACACAGAGACACATAGACTCACACAGAGACCCATAGACTCACACAGAGACCCATAGACTCACACAGAGACACATAGACTCGCACAGAGACCCACAGACTCGCACAGAGACCCATAGACTCACACAGCAGAGACCCATAGACTCACGCAGAGACCCATAGACTCACACAGAGACCCACAGACTCGCACAGAGACCCACAGACTCGCACAGAGACCCATAGACTCACACAGCAGAGACCCATATAGACTCACAGCAGAGTCCCACAGACTCACACAGAGACACATAGACTCACACAGAGACCCACAGACTCACACAGAGACCCATAGACTCACACAGAGACCCATAGACGCACACAGAGACACATAGACTCACACAGAGACCCACAGACTCACACAGAGACCCACAGAGTCACACAGAGACCCATAGACTCACACAGAGACCCATAGACTCACACAGAGACCCATTGACTCACACAGAGACCCATAGACTCACACAGAGACACATAGCCTCACACAGAGACCCATAGACTCACACAGAGACACATAGACCCACACAGAGACCCATAGACTCACACAGAGACCCATAGACTCACACAGAGACCCACAGACTCACACAGAGACCCATAGACTCACACAAAGACCCATAGACTCACACAGAGACACATAGACTCACACAGAGACTCATAGACTCACACAGAGACACATAGACTCACACAGAGACACATAGACTCACACAGAGACCCATAGACTCACACAGAGACCCATAGACTCACACAGAGACCCACAGACTCACACAGAAACCCATAGACTCGGACAGAGATCCACAGACTCACACATAGACCCATAGACTAACACAGAGACCCATAAACTCGCACAGAGACCCATAGACTCACACAGAGACACATAGACTCACACAGAGACCCATAGACTCACACAGAGACCCACAGACTCAGACAGAGACCCATAGACTCACACAGAGACCCACAGACTCACACAGAGACCCACAGACTCGCACAGAGATCCACAGACTCACACATAGACCCATAGACTCACACAGAGACCCATAGACTTACACAGAGACCCAAAGACTCGCACAGAGATCCATAGACTCACACAGAGACCCATAGACTCACACAGAGACCCATAGACTCACACAACGACCCATAGACTCACACAGAGACCCATAGACTCACACAGAGACCCATAGACTCACATAGAGACCCATAGACTCACACAGAGACCAAAAGACGCGCACAGAGACCCACAGACTCGCACAGAGACCCATAGACTCACACAGCAGAGACCCATAGACTCACGCAGAGACCCATAGACTCACACATAGACCCACAGACTCGCACAGAGACCCACAGACTCGCACAGAGACCCATAGACTCACACAGCAGAGACCCATAGACTCACAGCAGAGACCCATAGACTCACGCAGAGACCCACAGATTCACACAGAGACACATAGACTCACACAGAGACCCATAGCCTCACACAGAGACCCACAGACTCACACAGAGACACATAGACTCGCACAGAGACCCACAGACTCGCACAGAGACCCATAGACTCACACAGCAGAGACCCATAGACTCACACAGAGACCCATAGACTCACACAGAGACCCACAGACTCACACAGAGACCCATAGACTCACACAGAGACCCATAGACTCACACAGAGACCCATAGACTCACACAGAGACCCATCGACTCACACAGAGACCCACAGACTCACACAGAGACCCATAGACTCACAAAGCGACCCATAGACTCACACAGAGATCCACAGACTCACACATAGACCCATAGACTCACACAGAGACCCATAAACTCACACAGAGACACATAGACTCACACAGAGACCCATAGACTCACACAGAGACCCACAGACTCACACAGAGACCCACAGACTCACACAGAGACCCACAGACTCACACAGACACCCACAGACTCGCACAGAGACCCATAGACTCACACAGAGACACATAGACTCACACAGAGACTCATAGACTCACACAGAGACCCATAGACTCACACAGAGACCCATAGACTCACACAGAGACCCATAGACGCACACAGAGACACATAGACTCACACAGAGACCCACAGACTCACACAGAGACCCACAGAGTCACACAGAGACCCATAGACTCACACAGAGATCCACAGACTCACACATAGACCCATAGACTCACACAGAGACCCATAAACTCACACAGAGACCCATAGACTCACACAGAGACACATAGACTCACACAGAGACCCATAGACTCACACAGAGACCCATAGATTCACGCAGAGACACATAGACTCACACAGAGACCCACAGACTCACACAGAGACCCATAGACTCACACAGAGACCCACAGACTCACACAGAGACCCATAGACTCACACAGAGACACATAGACTCACACAGAGACCCATAGACTCACACAGAGACACATAGACTCACACAGAGACCCATAGACTCACACAGAGACCCACAGACTCACACAGAGACCCATAGACTCACACAGAGACCCACAGACTCACACAGAGACCCACAGACTCGCACAAAGATCCACAGACTCACACAGAGACCCATAGACTAACACAGAGACCCATAAACTCACACAGAGACCCATAGATTCACACAGAGACCCATAGACTCACACAGAGACCCATAGACTCACACAGAGACACATAGACTCACACACAGACCCATAGACTCACACAGAGACACATAGACTCACACAGAGACCCATAGACTCACACAGAGACCCACAGACTCACACAGAGACCCACAGACTCACACAGAGACCCACAGACTCACACAGACACCCACAGACTCGCACAGAGATCCACAGACTCACACATAGACCCATAGACTCACACAGAGACCCATAAACTCACACAGAGACCCATAGACTCACACAGAGACCCATAGACTTACACAGAGACCCACAGACTCACACAGAGACCCATAGACTCACACAGAGACCCACAGACTCACACAGAGACCCACAGACTCACACAAAGACCCAAAGACTCGCACAGAGATCCACAGACTCACACAGAGACCCATAGACTCACACAGAGACCCATAGACTCACACAACGACCCATAGACTCACACAGAGACCCATAGACTCACACAGAGACCCATAGACTCACATAGAGACCCATAGACTCACACAGAGACCAAAAGACTCGCACAGAGACCCACAGACTCGCACAGAGACCCATAGACTCACACAGCAGAGACCCATAGACTCACGCAGAGACCCATAGACTCACACATAGACCCACAGACTCGCACAGAGACCCACAGACTCGCACAGAGACCCATAGACTCACAGCAGAGACCCATAGACTCACAGCAGAGGCCCATAGACTCACGCAGAGACCCACAGATTCACACAGAGACACATAGACTCACACAGAGACCCATAGACTCACACAGAGACCCATAGACTCACACAGAGACACATAGACTCGCACAGAGACCCACAGACTCGCACAGAGACCCATAGACTCACACAGCAGAGACCCATAGACTCACGCAGAGACCCATAGACTCACACAGAGACCCACAGACTCGCACAGAGACCCACAGACTCGCACAGAGACCCATAGACTCACACAGCAGAGACCCATAGACTCACAGCAGAGTCCCACAGACTCACACAGAGACACATAGACTCACACAGAGACCCATAGACTCACACAGAGACCCATAGACTCACACAGAGACCCATAGACGCACACAGAGACACATAGACTCACACAGAGACCCACAGACTCACACAGAGACCCACAGAGTCACACAGAGACCCATAGACTCACACAGAGACCCATAGACTCACACAGAGACCCATTGACTCACACAGAGACCCATAGACTCACACAGAGACACATAGCCTCACACAGAGACCCATAGACTCACACAGAGACACATAGACCCACACAGAGACCCATAGACTCACACAGAGACCCATAGACTCACACAGAGACCCACAGACTCACACAGAGACCCATAGACTCACACAAAGACCCATAGACTCACACAGAGACACATAGACTCACACAGAGACTCATAGACTCACACAGAGACACATAGACTCACACAGAGACACATAGACTCACACAGAGACCCATAGACTCACACAGAGACCCATAGACTCACACAGAGACCCACAGACTCACACAGAAACCCATAGACTCGGACAGAGATCCACAGACTCACACATAGACCCATAGACTAACACAGAGACCCATAAACTCGCACAGAGACCCATAGACTCACACAGAGACACATAGACTCACACAGAGACCCATAGACTCACACAGAGACCCACAGACTCAGACAGAGACCCATAGACTCACACAGAGACCCACAGACTCACACAGAGACCCACAGACTCGCACAGAGATCCACAGACTCACACATAGACCCATAGACTCACACAGAGACCCATAGACTTACACAGAGACCCAAAGACTCGCACAGAGATCCATAGACTCACACAGAGACCCATAGACTCACACAGAGACCCATAGACTCACACAACGACCCATAGACTCACACAGAGACCCATAGACTCACACAGAGACCCATAGACTCACATAGAGACCCATAGACTCACACAGAGACCAAAAGACGCGCACAGAGACCCACAGACTCGCACAGAGACCCATAGACTCACACAGCAGAGACCCATAGACTCACGCAGAGACCCATAGACTCACACATAGACCCACAGACTCGCACAGAGACCCACAGACTCGCACAGAGACCCATAGACTCACACAGCAGAGACCCATAGACTCACAGCAGAGACCCATAGACTCACGCAGAGACCCACAGATTCACACAGAGACACATAGACTCACACAGAGACCCATAGACTCACACAGAGACCCACAGACTCACACAGAGACACATAAACTCGCACAGAGACCCACAGACTCGCACAGAGACCCATAGACTCACACAGCAGAGACCCATAGACTCACACAGAGACCCATAGACTCACACAGAGACCCACAGACTCACACAGAGACCCATAGACTCACACGGAGACCCATAGACTCACACAGAGACCCATAGACTCACACAGAGACCCATCGACTCACACAGAGACCCACAGACTCACACAGAGACCCATAGACTCACAAAGCGACCCATAGACTCACACAGAGATCCACAGACTCACACATAGACCCATAGACTCACACAGAGACCCATTAACTCACACAGAGACACATAGACTCACACAGAGACCCATAGACTCACACAGAGACCCACAGACTCACACAGAGACCCACAGACTCACACAGAGACCCACAGACTCACACAGACACCCACAGACTCGCACAGAGATCCACAGACTCACACATAGACCCATAGACTCACACAGAGACCCATAAACTCACACAGAGACCCATAGACTCACACAGAGACCCATAGACTTACACAGAGACCCACAGACTCACACAGAGACCCATAGACTCACACAGAGACCCACAGACTCACACAGAGACCCACAGACTCACACAGAGACCCAAAGACTCGCACAGAGATCCACAGACTCACACAGAGACCCATAGACTCACACAGAGACCCATAGACTCACACAACGACCCATAGACTCACACAGAGACCCATAGACTCACACAGAGACCCATAGACTCACATAGAGACCCATAGACTCACACAGAGACCAAAAGACTCGCACAGAGACCCACAGACTCGCACAGAGACCCATAGACTCACACAGCAGAGACCCATAGACTCACGCAGAGACCCATAGACTCACACATAGACCCACAGACTCGCACAGAGACCCACAGACTCGCACAGAGACCCATAGACTCACAGCAGAGACCCATAGACTCACAGCAGAGACCCATAGACTCACGCAGAGACCCACAGATTCACACAGAGACACATAGACTCACACAGAGACCCATAGACTCACACAGAGGCCCATAGACTCACACAGAGACACATAGACTCGCACAGAGACCCACAGACTCGCACAGAGACCCATAGACTCACACAGCAGAGACCCATAGACTCACGCAGAGACCCATAGACTCACACAGAGACCCACAGACTCGCACAGAGACCCACAGACTCGCACAGAGACCCATAGACTCACACAGCAGAGACCCATAGACTCACAGCAGAGTCCCACAGACTCACACAGAGACCCATAGACTCACACAGAGACCCATAGACTCACACATAGACCCACAGACTCGCACAGAGACCCACAGACTCGCACAGAGACCCATAGACTCACAGCAGAGACCCATAGACTCACAGCAGAGACCCATAGACTCACGCAGAGACCCACAGATTCACACAGAGACACATAGACTCACACAGAGACCCATAGACTCACACAGAGGCCCATAGACTCACACAGAGACACATAGACTCGCACAGAGACCCACAGACTCGCACAGAGACCCATAGACTCACACAGCAGAGACCCATAGACTCACGCAGAGACCCATAGACTCACACAGAGACCCACAGACTCGCACAGAGACCCACAGACTCGCACAGAGACCCATAGACTCACACAGCAGAGACCCATAGACTCACAGCAGAGTCCCACAGACTCACACAGAGACCCATAGACTCACACAGAGACCCATAGACTCACACAGAGACCCATAGACGCACACAGAGACACATAGACTCACACAGAGACCCACAGACTCACACAGAGACCCACAGAGTCACACAGAGACCCATAGACTCACACAGAGACCCATAGACTCACACAGAGACCCATTGACTCACACAGAGACCCATAGACTCACACAGAGACACATAGCCTCACACAGAGACCCATAGACTCACACAGAGACACATAGCCTCACACAGAGACACATAGACTCACACAGAGACCCACAGACTCACACAGAGACCCACAGAGTCACACAGAGACCCATAGACTCACACAGAGACCCATAGACTCACACAGAGACCCATTGACTCACACAGAGACCCATAGACTCACACAGAGACCCATTGACTCACACAGAGACCCATAGACTCACACAGAGACACATAGCCTCACACAGAGACCCATAGACTCACACAGAGTCACATAGACCCACACAGAGACCCATAGACTCACACAGAGACCCACAGACTCACACAGAGACCCATAGACTCACACAGAGACCCATAGACTCACACAGAGACACATAGACTCACACAGAGACTCATAGACTCACACAGAGACACATAGACTCACACAGAGACCCATAGACTCACACAGAGACCCATAGACTCACACAGAGACCCACAGACTCACACAGAAACCCATAGACTCGCACAGAGATCCACAAACTCACACATAGACCCATAGACTAACACAGAGACCCATAAACTCACACAGAGACCCATAGACTCACACAGAGACACATAGACTCACACAGAGACCCATAGACTCACACAGAGACCCACAGACTCAGACAGAGACCCATAGACTCACACAGAGACCCACAGACTCACACAGAGACCCACAGACTCGCACAGAGCTCCACAGACTCACACATAGACCCATAGACTCAAACAGAGACCCATAAACTCACACAGAGACCCATAGACTCACACAGAGACCCATAGACTTACACAGAGACCCACAGACTCACACAGAGACCCATAGACTCACACAGAGACCCACAGACTCACACAGAGACCCATAGACTCACACAGAGACCCATAGACTCACACAGAGACCCACAGACTCACACAGAGACCCATAGACTCACAAAGCGACCCATAGACTCACACAGAGATCCACAGACTCACACATAGACCCATAGACTCACACCGAGACCCATAAACTCACACAGAGACCCATAGACTCACACAGAGACCCATAGACTCACACAGAGACCCATAGACTCACACAGAGACCCACAGACTCACACAGAGACCCATAGATTCACGCAGAGACACATAGACTCACACAGAGACCCACAGACTCACACAGAGACCCATAGACTCACACAGAGACCCACAGACTCACACAGAGACCCATAGACTCACACAGAGACACATAGACTCACACAGAGACCCATAGACTCACACAGAGACACATAGACTCACACAGAGACCCATAGACTCACACAGAGACCCATAGACTCACACAGAGACCCACAGACTCATGCAGTGACCCATACACTCACACAGAGACCTACAGACTCACACAGAGACCCACAGACTCACACAGAGACCCACAGACTCGCACAGAGATCCACAGACTCACACAGAGACCCATAGACTCGCACAGAGACCCATAGACTCACACAGAGACCCATAGACTCACACAGAGACCCATAGACTCACACAGAGACCCATAGAGTCACACAGAGACACATAGACTCACACAGAGACCCACAGATTCACACAGAGACACATAGACTCACACAGAGACCCATAGACTCACACAGAGGCCCATAGACTCACACAGAGACACATAGACTCGCACAGAGACCCACAGACTCGCACAGAGACCCATAGACTCACACAGCAGAGACCCATAGACTCACGCAGAGACCCATAGACTCACAC
The DNA here is from genome assembly GCF_048934315.1 of Petromyzon marinus. Classification (NCBI taxonomy): domain Eukaryota; kingdom Metazoa; phylum Chordata; class Hyperoartia; order Petromyzontiformes; family Petromyzontidae; genus Petromyzon; species Petromyzon marinus. The sequence goes on along the minus strand of NW_027422972.1, from coordinate 1,049,548 downwards.
AGAGACCCACAGACTCGCACAGAGACCCACAGACTCGCACAGAGACCCATAGACTCACACAGCAGAGACCCATAGACTCACAGCAGAGTCCCACAGACTCACACAGAGACACATAGACTCACACAGAGACCCATAGACTCACACAGAGACCCATAGACTCACACAGAGACCCATAGACGCACACAGAGACACATAGACTCACACAGAGACCCAGAGACTCACACAGAGACCCACAGAGTCACACAGAGACCCATAGACTCACACAGAGACCCATAGACTCACACAGAGACCCATTGACTCACACAGAGACCCATAGACTCACACAGAGACACATAGCCTCACACAGAGACCCATAGACTCACACAGAGACACATAGCCTCACACAGAGACACATAGACTCACACAGAGACCCACAGACTCACACAGAGACCCACAGAGTCACACAGAGACCCATAGACTCACACAGAGACCCATAGACTCACACAGAGACCCATAGACTCACACAGAGACCCATTGACTCACACAGAGACCCATAGACTCACACAGAGACACATAGCCTCACACAGAGACCCATAGACTCACACAGAGTCACATAGACCCACACAGAGACCCATAGACTCACACAGAGACCCACAGACTCACACAGAGACCCATAGACTCACACAGAGACCCATAGACTCACACAGAGACACATAGACTCACACAGAGACTCATAGACTCACACAGAGACACATAGACTCACACAGAGACCCATAGACTCACACAGAGACCCATAGACTCACACAGAGACCCACAGACTCACACAGAAACCCATAGACTCGCACAGAGATCCACAGACTCACACATAGACCCATAGACTAACACAGAGACCCATAAAATCACACAGAGACCCATAGACTCACACAGAGACACATAGACTCACACAGAGACCCATAGACTCACACAGAGACCCACAGACTCACACAGAGACCCATAGACTCACAAAGCGACCCATAGACTCACACAGAGATCCACAGACTCACACATAGACCCATAGACTCACACCGAGACCCATAAACTCACACAGAGACCCATAGACTCACACAGAGACCCATAGACTCACACAGAGACCCATAGACTCACACAGAGACCCACAGACTCACACAGAGACCCATAGATTCACGCAGAGACACATAGACTCACACAGAGACCCACAGACTCACACAGAGACCCATAGACTCACACAGAGACCCACAGACTCACACAGAGACCCATAGACTCACACAGAGACACATAGACTCACACAGAGACCCATAGACTCACACAGAGACACATAGACTCACACAGAGACCCATAGACTCACACAGAGACCCATAGACTCACACAGAGACCCACAGACTCATGCAGTGACCCATACACTCACACAGAGACCTACAGACTCACACAGAGACCCACAGACTCACACAGAGACCCACAGACTCGCACAGAGATCCACAGACTCACAAAGAGACCCATAGACTCACACAGAGACCCATAGACTCACACAGAGACCCATAGACTCACACAGAGACCCATAGACTCACACAGAGACCCATAGAGTCACACAGAGACACATAGACTCACACAGAGACCCCATAGACTCACACAGAGACCAAAAGACTCACTCAGAGACCCATAGACTCACGCAGAGACCCATAGACTCACATAGAGACCCATAGACTCACTCAGAGACCCATAGACTCACACAGAGACCCTTAGACTCACACAGAGACCCATAGACTCACACAGAGACCCACAGACTCACACAGAGACACATAGACTCACACAGAGACCCATAGACTCACACAGAGAACCATAGACTCACACAGAGACACATAGACTCACACAGAGACACATAGACTCACACAGAGACCCATAGACTCACACAGAGACCCATAGACTCACACAGAGACCCACAGACTCACACAGAGACCCACAGACTCACACAGAGACCCATAGACTCACACAGAGACCCATAGACTCACACAGAGACCCATAGACTCACACAGAGACCCATAGACTCACACAGAGACCCATAGACTCACACAGAGACCCATAGACTCACACAGAGACACATAGACTCACACAGAGACTCATAGACTCACACAGAGACACATAGACTCACACAGAGACCCATAGACCCACACAGAGACCCATAGACTCACACAGAGACCCATAGACTCACACAGAGACCCACAGACTTACACAGAAACCCATAGACTCACACATAGACCCATAGACTAACACAGAGACCCATAAACTCACACAGAGACCCATAGACTCACACAGAGACACATAGCCTCACACAGAGACCCATAGACTCACACAGAGACCCACAGACTCACACAGAGACCCATAGACTCACACAGAGACCCACAGACTCACACAGAGACCCACAGACTCGCACAGAGATCCACAGACTCACACATAGACCCATAGACTCACGCAGAGACCCATAAAGTCACACAGAGACCCATAGACTCACACAGAGACCGATAGACTTACACAGAGACCCACAGACTCACACAGAGACCCATAGACTCACACAGAGACCCACAGACTCACACAGAGACCCATCGACTCACACAGAGACCCATAGACTCACACAGAGACCCACAGACTCACACAGAGACCCATAGACTCACAAAGCGACCCATAGACTCACACAGAGATCCACAGACTCACACATAGACCCATAGACTCACAGCAGAGTCCCACAGACTCACACAGAGACACATAGACTCACACAGAGACCCATAGACGCACACAGAGACACATAGACTCACACAGAGACCCACAGACTCACACAGAGACCCACAGAGTCACACAGAGACCCATAGACTCACACAGAGACCCATAGACTCACACAGAGACCCATTGACTCACACAGAGACCCATAGACTCACACAGAGACACATAGCCTCAGACAGAGACCCATAGACTCACACAGAGACACATAGACCCACACAGAGACCCATAGACTCACACAGAGACCCATAGACTCACACAGAGACCCACAGACTCACACAGAGACCCATAGACTCACACAGAGACCCATAGACTCACACAGAGACACATAGACTCACACAGAGACACATAGACTCACACAGAGACCCATAGACTCACACAGAGACCCACAGACTCACACAGAGACCCATAGACTCACACAGAGACCCACAGACTCACACAGAGACCCACAGACTCCCACAGAGATCCACAGACTCACACATAGACCCATAGACTCACACAGAGACCCATAAACTCACACAGAGACCCATAGACTCACACAGAGACCCATAGACTTACACAGAGACCCACAGACTCACACAGAGACCCATAGACTCACACAGAGACCCACAGACTCACACAGAGACCCATAGACTCACACAGAGACCCATAGACTCACACAGAGACCCATAGACTCACACAGAGACCCATAGACTCACACAGAGACCCACAGACTCACACAGAGACCCATAGACTCACAAAGCGACCCATAGACTCACACAGAGATCCACAGACTCACACATAGACCCATAGACTCACACAGAGACCCATAAACTCACACAGAGACCCATAGACTCACACAGAGACCCATAGACTCACACAGAGACCCACAGACTCACACAGAGACCCATAGACTCACACAGAGACCCACAGACTCACACAGAGACCCATAGACTCACACAGAGACACATAGACTCACACAGAGACCCACAGACTCACACAGAGACCCATAGACTCACACAGAGACCCACAGACTCACACAGAGACCCATAGACTCACACAGAGACCCATAGACTCACACAGAGACCCATAGACTCACACAGAGACCCATAGACTCACACAGAGACCCATAGACTCACAAAGCGACCCATAGACTCACACAGAGATCCACAGACTCACACATAGACCCATAGACTCACACAGAGACCCATAAACTCACACAGAGACCCATAGACTCACACAGAGACCCACAGACTCACACAGAGACCCATAGACTCACACAGAGACACATAGACTCACACAGAGACCCATAGACTCACACAGAGACACATAGACTCACACAGAGACCATAGACTCACACAGAGACCCATAGACTCACACAGAGACCCACAGACTCACGCAGTGACCCATACACTCACACAGAGACCTACAGACTCACACAGAGACCCACAGACTCACACAGAGACCCACAGACTCGCACAGAGATCCACAGACTCACACAGAGACCCATAGACTCACACAGAGACCCATAGACTCACACAGAGACCCATAGACTCACACAGAGACCCATAGAGTCACACAGAGACACATAGACTCACACAGAGACCCCATAGACTCACACAGAGACCAAAAGACTCACTCAGAGACCCATAGACTCACGCAGAGACCCATAGACTCACATAGAGACCCATAGACTCACTCAGAGACCCATAGACTCACACAGAGACCCTTAGACTCACACAGAGACCCATAGACTCACACAGAGACCCACAGACTCACACAGAGACACATAGACTCACACAGAGACCCATAGACTCACACAGAGACCCATAGACTCACACAGAGACACATAGACTCACACAGAGACCCATAGACTCACACAGAGACCCATAGACTCACACAGAGACCCACAGACTCACACAGAGACCCACAGACTCACACAGAGACCCATAGACTCACACAGAGACCCATAGACTCACACAGAGACCCATAGACTCACACAGAGACCCATAGACTCACACAGAGACCCATAGACTCACACAGAGACCCATAGACTCACACAGAGACTCATAGACTCACACAGAGACACATAGACTCACACAGAGACCCATAGACCCACACAGAGACCCATAGACTCACACAGAGACCCATAGACTCACACAGAGACCCACAGACTTACACAGAAACCCATAGACTCGCATATAGATCCACAGACTCACACATAGACCCATAGACTAACACAGAGACCCATAAACTCACACAGAGACCCATAGACTCACACAGAGACACATAGCCTCACACAGAGACCCATAGACTCACACAGAGACCCACAGACTCACACAGAGACCCATAGACTCACACAGAGACCCACAGACTCACACAGAGACCCACAGACTCGCACAGAGATCCACAGACTCACACATAGACCCATAGACTCACACAGAGACCCATAAAGTCACACAGAGACCCATAGACTCACACAGAGACCGATAGACTTACACAGAGACCCACAGACTCACACAGAGACCCATAGACTCACACAGAGACCCACAGACTCACACAGAGACCCATCGACTCACACAGAGACCCATAGACTCACACAGAGACCCACAGACTCACACAGAGACCCATAGACTCACAAAGCGACCCATAGACTCACACAGAGATCCACAGACTCACACATAGACCCATAGACTCACAGCAGAGTCCCACAGACTCACACAGAGACACATAGACTCACACAGAGACCCATAGACGCACACAGAGACACATAGACTCACACAGAGACCCACAGACTCACACAGAGACCCACAGAGTCACACAGAGACCCATAGACTCACACAGAGACCCATAGACTCACACAGAGACCCATTGACTCACACAGAGACCCATAGACTCACACAGAGACACATAGCCTCACACAGAGACCCATAGACTCACACAGAGACACATAGACCCACACAGAGACCCATAGACTCACACAGAGACCCATAGACTCACACAGAGACCCACAGACTCACACAGAGACCCATAGACTCACACAGAGACCCACAGACTCACACAGAGACACATAGACTCACACAGAGACCCATAGACTCACACAGAGACCCATAGACTCACACAGAGACACATAGACTCACACAGAGACCCATAGACTCACACAGAGACCCATAGACTCACACAGAGACCCACAGACTCACACAGAGACCCACAGACTCACACAGAGACCCATAGACTCACACAGAGACCCATAGACTCACACAGAGACCCATAGACTCACACAGAGACCCATAGACTCACACAGAGACCCATAGACTCACACAGAGACACATAGACTCACACAGAGACTCATAGACTCACACAGAGACACATAGACTCACACAGAGACCCATAGACCCACACAGAGACCCATAGACTCACACAGAGACCCATAGACTCACACAGAGACCCACAGACTTACACAGAAACCCATAGACTCGCATATAGATCCACAGACTCACACATAGACCCATAGACTAACACAGAGACCCATAAACTCACACAGAGACCCATAGACTCACACAGAGACACATAGCCTCACACAGAGACCCATAGACTCACACAGAGACCCACAGACTCACACAGAGACCCATAGACTCACACAGAGACCCACAGACTCACACAGAGACCCACAGACTCGCACAGAGATCCACAGACTCACACATAGACCCATAGACTCACACAGAGACCCATAAAGTCACACAGAGACCCATAGACTCACACAGAGACCGATAGACTTACACAGAGACCCACAGACTCACACAGAGACCCATAGACTCACACAGAGACCCACAGACTCACACAGAGACCCATCGACTCACACAGAGACCCATAGACTCACACAGAGACCCACAGACTCACACAGAGACCCATAGACTCACAAAGCGACCCATAGACTCACACAGAGATCCACAGACTCACACATAGACCCATAGACTCACAGCAGAGTCCCACAGACTCACACAGAGACACATAGACTCACACAGAGACCCATAGACGCACACAGAGACACATAGACTCACACAGAGACCCACAGACTCACACAGAGACCCACAGAGTCACACAGAGACCCATAGACTCACACAGAGACCCATAGACTCACACAGAGACCCATTGACTCACACAGAGACCCATAGACTCACACAGAGACACATAGCCTCACACAGAGACCCATAGACTCACACAGAGACACATAGACCCACACAGAGACCCATAGACTCACACAGAGACCCATAGACTCACACAGAGACCCACAGACTCACACAGAGACCCATAGACTCACACAGAGACCCATAGACTCACACAGAGACACATAGACTCACACAGAGACACATAGACTCACACAGAGACCCATAGACTCACACAGAGACCCACAGACTCACACAGATACCCATAGACTCACACAGAGACCCACAGACTCACACAGAGACCCACAGACTCCCACAGAGATCCACAGACTCACACATAGACCCATAGACTCACACAGAGACCCATAAACTCACACAGAGACCCATAGACTCACACATAGACCCATAGACTTACACAGAGACCCACAGACTCACACAGAGACCCATAGACTCACACAGAGACCCACAGACTCACACAGAGACCCATAGACTCACACAGAGACCCATAGACTCACACAGAGACCCATAGACTCACACAGAGACCCATAGACTCACACAGAGACCCACAGACTCACACAGAGACCCATAGACTCACAAAGCGACCCATAGACTCACACAGAGATCCACAGACTCACACATAGACCCATAGACTCACACAGTGACCCATAAACTCACACAGAGACCCATAGACTCACACAGAGACCCATAGACTCACACAGAGACCCACAGACTCACACAGAGACCCATAGACTCACACAGAGACCCACAGACTCACACAGAGACCCATAGACTCACACAGAGACACATAGACTCACACAGAGACCCACAGACTCACACAGAGACCCATAGACTCACACAGAGACCCACAGACTCACACAGAGACCCATAGACTCACACAGAGACCCATAGACTCACACAGAGACCCATAGACTCACACAGAGACCCATAGACTCACACAGAGACCCATAGACTCACAAAGCGACCCATAGACTCACACAGAGATCCACAGACTCACACATAGACCCATAGACTCACACAGAGACCCATAAACTCACACAGAGACCCATAGACTCACACAGAGACCCATAGACTCACACAGAGACCCATAGACTCACACAGAGACCCACAGACTCGCACAGAGATCCACAGACTCACACAGAGACCCATAGACTCACACAGAGACCCATAGACTCACACAGAGACCCATAGACTCACACAGAGACCCATAGACTCACACAGAGACCCATAGAGTCACACAGAGACACATAGACTCACACAGAGACCCCATAGACTCACACAGAGACCAAAAGACTCACTCAGAGACCCATAGACTCACGCAGAGACCCATAGACTCACATAGAGACCCATAGACTCACTCAGAGACCCATAGACTCACACAGAGACCCTTAGACTCACACAGAGACCCATAGACTCACAAAGCGACCCATAGACTCACACAGAGATCCACAGACTCACACATAGACCCATAGACTCACACAGAGACCCATAAACTCACACAGAGACCCATAGACTCACACAGAGACCCATAGACTCACACAGAGACCCATAGACTCACACAGAGACCCACAGACTCGCACAGAGATCCACAGACTCACACAGAGACCCATAGACTCACACAGAGACCCATAGACTCACACAGAGACCCATAGACTCACACAGAGACCCATAGACTCACACAGAGACCCATAGAGTCACACAGAGACACATAGACTCACACAGAGACCCCATAGACTCACACAGAGACCAAAAGACTCACTCAGAGACCCATAGACTCACGCAGAGACCCATAGATTCACATAGAGACCCATAGACTCACTCAGAGACCCATAGACTCACACAGAGACCCTTAGACTCACACAGAGACCCATAGACTCACACAGAGACCCACAGACTCACACAGAGACACATAGACTCACACAGAGACCCATAGACTCACAAAGCGACCCATAGACTCACACAGAGATCCACAGACTCACACATAGACCCATAGACTCACACAGAGACCCATAAACTCACACAGAGACCCATAGACTCACACAGAGACCCATAGACTCACACAGAGACCCATAGACTCACACAGAGACCCACAGACTCGCACAGAGATCCACAGACTCACACAGAGACCCATAGACTCACACAGAGACCCATAGACTCACACAGAGACCCATAGACTCACACAGAGACCCATAGAGTCACACAGAGACACATAGACTCACACAGAGACCCCATAGACTCACACAGAGACCAAAAGACTCACTCAGAGACCCATAGACTCACGCAGAGACCCATAGATTCACATAGAGACCCATAGACTCACTCAGAGACCCATAGACTCACACAGAGACCCTTAGACTCACACAGAGACCCATAGACTCACACAGAGACCCACAGACTCACACAGAGACACATCGACTCACACAGAGACCCATAGACTCACACAGAGACCCGTAGACTCTCACAGAGACCCACAGACTCACACAGAGAACCCATAGACTCACACAGAGACCCATAGACTCACACAGAGACCCATAGACTCACACAGAGACCCATAGACCCACACAGAGACCCATAGACTCACACAGAGACCCATAGACTCACACAGAGACCCACAGACTTACACAGAAACCCATAGACTCGCATATAGATCCACAGACTCACACATAGACCCATAGACTAACACAGAGACCCATAAACTCACACAGAGACCCATAGACTCACACAGAGACACATAGCCTCACACAGAGACCCATAGACTCACACAGAGACCCACAGACTCACACAGAGACCCATAGACTCACACAGAGACCCATAGACTCACACAGAGACCCATAGAGTCACACAGAGACACATAGACTCACACAGAGACCCCATAGACTCACACAGAGACCAAAAGACTCACTCAGAGACCCATAGACTCACGCAGAGACCCATAGACTCACATAGAGACCCATAGACTCACTCAGAGACCCATAGACTCACACAGAGACCCTTAGACTCACACAGAGACCCATAGACTCACACAGAGACCCACAGACTCACACAGAGACACATAGACTCACACAGAGACCCATAGACTCACACAGAGACCCATAGACTCACACAGAGACACATAGACTCACAGAGAGACACATAGACTCACACAGAGACCCATAGACTCACACAGAGACCCATAGACTCACACAGAGACCCACAGACTCACACAGAGACCCACAGACTCACACAGAGACCCATAGACTCACACAGAGACCCATAGACTCACACAGAGACCCATAGACTCACACAGAGACCCATAGACTCACACAGAGACCCATAGACTCACACAGAGACACATAGACTCACACAGAGACTCATAGACTCACACAGAGACACATAGACTCACACAGAGACCCATAGACCCACACAGAGACCCATAGACTCACACAGAGACCCATAGACTCACACAGAGACCCACAGACTTACACAGAAACCCATAGACTCGCATATAGATCCACAGACTCACACATAGACCCATAGACTAACACAGAGACCCATAAACTCACACAGAGACCCATAGACTCACACAGAGACACATAGCCTCACACAGAGACCCATAGACTCACACAGAGACCCACAGACTCACACAGAGACCCATAGACTCACACAGAGACCCACAGACTCACACAGAAACCCACAGACTCGCACAGAGATCCACAAACTCACACATAGACCCATAGACTCACACAGAGACCCATAAAGTCACACAGAGACCCATAGACTCACACAGAGACCGATAGACTTACACAGAGACCCACAAACTCACACAGAGACCCATAGACTCACACAGAGACCCACAGACTCACACAGAGACCCACAGACTCACACAGAGACCCATAGACTCACACAGAGACCCATAGACTCACACAGAGACACATAGACTCACACAGAGACACATAGACTCACACAGAGACCCATAGACTCACACAGAGACCCACAGACTCACACAGATACCCATATACTCACACAGAGACCCACAGACTCACACAGAGACCCACAGACTCCCACAGAGATCCACAGACTCACACAGAGACCCATAGACTCACACAGAGACCCATAGACTCACACAGAGACCCATAGAGTCACACAGAGACACATAGACTCACACAGAGACCCCATAGACTCACACAGAGACCAAAAGACTCACTCAGAGACCCATAGACTCACGCAGAGACCCATAGACTCACATAGAGACCCATAGACTCACTCAGAGACCCATAGACTCACACAGAGACCCTTAGACTCACACAGAGACCCATAGACTCACACAGAGACCCACAGACTCACACAGAGACACATAGACTCACACAGAGACCCATAGACTCACACAGAGACCCATAGACTCACACAGAGACACATAGACTCACAGAGAGACACATAGACTCACACAGAGACCCATAGACTCACACAGAGACCCATAGACTCACACAGAGACCCACAGACTCACACAGAGACCCACAGACTCACACAGAGACCCATAGACTCACACAGAGACCCATAGACTCACACAGAGACCCATAGACTCACACAGAGACCCATAGACTCACACAGAGACCCATAGACTCACACAGAGACACATAGACTCACACAGAGACTCATAGACTCACACAGAGACACATAGACTCACACAGAGACCCATAGACCCACACAGAGACCCATAGACTCACACAGAGACCCATAGACTCACACAGAGACCCACAGACTTACACAGAAACCCATAGACTCGCATATAGATCCACAGACTCACACATAGACCCATAGACTAACACAGAGACCCATAAACTCACACAGAGACCCATAGACTCACACAGAGACACATAGCCTCACACAGAGACCCATAGACTCACACAGAGACCCACAGACTCACACAGAGACCCATAGACTCACACAGAGACCCACAGACTCACACAGAAACCCACAGACTCGCACAGAGATCCACAAACTCACACATAGACCCATAGACTCACACAGAGACCCATAAAGTCACACAGAGACCCATAGACTCACACAGAGACCGATAGACTTACACAGAGACCCACAAACTCACACAGAGACCCATAGACTCACACAGAGACCCACAGACTCACACAGAGACCCACAGACTCACACAGAGACCCATAGACTCACACAGAGACCCATAGACTCACACAGAGACACATAGACTCACACAGAGACACATAGACTCACACAGAGACCCATAGACTCACACAGAGACCCACAGACTCACACAGATACCCATAGACTCACACAGAGACCCACAGACTCACACAGAGACCCACAGACTCCCACAGAGATCCACAGACTCACACATAGACCCATAGACTCACACAGAGACCCATAAACTCACACAGAGACCCATAGACTCACACAGAGACCCATAGACTTACACAGAGACCCACAGACTCACACAGAGACCCATAGACTCACACAGAGACCCACAGACTCACACAGAGACCCATAGACTCACACAGAGACCCATAGACTCACACAGAGACCCATAGACTCACACAGAGACCCACAGACTCACACAGAGACCCATAGACTCACAAAGCGACCCATAGACTCACACAGAGATCCACAGACTCACACATAGACCCATAGACTCACACAGTGACCCATAAACTCACACAGAGACCCATAGACTCACACAGAGACCCATAGACTCACACAGAGACCCACAGACTCACACAGAGACCCATAGACTCACACAGAGACCCACAGACTCACACAGAGACCCATAGACTCACACAGAGACACATAGACTCACACAGAGACCCACAGACTCACACAGAGACCCATAGACTCACACAGAGACCCACAGACTCACACAGAGACCCATAGACTCACACAGAGACCCATAGACTCACACAGAGACCCATAGACTCACACAGAGACCCATAGACTCACACAGAGACCCATAGACTCACAAAGCGACCCATAGACTCACACAGAGATCCACAGACTCACACATAGACCCATAGACTCACACAGAGACCCATAAACTCACACAGAGACCCATAGACTCACACAGAGACCCATAGACTCACACAGAGACCCATAGACTCACACAGAGACCCACAGACTCGCACAGAGATCCACAGACTCACACAGAGACCCATAGACTCACACAGAGACCCATAGACTCACACAGAGACCCATAGACTCACACAGAGACCCATAGACTCACACAGAGACCCATAGAGTCACACAGAGACACATAGACTCACACAGAGACCCCATAGACTCACACAGAGACCAAAAGACTCACTCAGAGACCCATAGACTCACGCAGAGACCCATAGACTCACATAGAGACCCATAGACTCACTCAGAGACCCATAGACTCACACAGAGACCCTTAGACTCACACAGAGACCCATAGACTCACAAAGCGACCCATAGACTCACACAGAGATCCACAGACTCACACATAGACCCATAGACTCACACAGAGACCCATAAACTCACACAGAGACCCATAGACTCACACAGAGACCCATAGACTCACACAGAGACCCATAGACTCACACAGAGACCCACAGACTCGCACAGAGATCCACAGACTCACACAGAGACCCATAGACTCACACAGAGACCCATAGACTCACACAGAGACCCATAGACTCACACAGAGACCCATAGACTCACACAGAGACCCATAGAGTCACACAGAGACACATAGACTCACACAGAGACCCCATAGACTCACACAGAGACCAAAAGACTCACTCAGAGACCCATAGACTCACGCAGAGACCCATAGATTCACATAGAGACCCATAGACTCACTCAGAGACCCATAGACTCACACAGAGACCCTTAGACTCACACAGAGACCCATAGACTCACACAGAGACCCACAGACTCACACAGAGACACATAGACTCACACAGAGACCCATAGACTCACAAAGCGACCCATAGACTCACACAGAGATCCACAGACTCACACATAGACCCATAGACTCACACAGAGACCCATAAATTCACACAGAGACCCATAGACTCACACAGAGACCCATAGACTCACACAGAGACCCATAGACTCACACAGAGACCCACAGACTCGCACAGAGATCCACAGACTCACACAGAGACCCATAGACTCACACAGAGACCCATAGACTCACACAGAGACCCATAGACTCACACAGAGACCCATAGAGTCACACAGAGACACATAGACTCACACAGAGACCCCATAGACTCACACAGAGACCAAAAGACTCACTCAGAGACCCATAGACTCACGCAGAGACCCATAGATTCACATAGAGACCCATAGACTCACTCAGAGACCCATAGACTCACACAGAGACCCTTAGACTCACACAGAGACCCATAGACTCACACAGAGACCCACAGACTCACACAGAGACACATCGACTCACACAGAGACCCATAGACTCACACAGAGACCCGTAGACTCTCACAGAGACCCACAGACTCACACAGAGAACCCATAGACTCACACAGAGACCCATAGACTCACACAGAGACCCATAGACTCACACAGAGACCCATAGACCCACACAGAGACCCATAGACTCACACAGAGACCCATAGACTCACACAGAGACCCACAGACTTACACAGAAACCCATAGACTCGCATATAGATCCACAGACTCACACATAGACCCATAGACTAACACAGAGACCCATAAACTCACACAGAGACCCATAGACTCACACAGAGACACATAGCCTCACACAGAGACCCATAGACTCACACAGAGACCCACAGACTCACACAGAGACCCATAGACTCACACAGAGACCCATAGACTCACACAGAGACCCATAGAGTCACACAGAGACACATAGACTCACACAGAGACCCCATAGACTCACACAGAGACCAAAAGACTCACTCAGAGACCCATAGACTCACGCAGAGACCCATAGACTCACATAGAGACCCATAGACTCACTCAGAGACCCATAGACTCACACAGAGACCCTTAGACTCACACAGAGACCCATAGACTCACACAGAGACCCACAGACTCACACAGAGACACATAGACTCACACAGAGACCCATAGACTCACACAGAGACCCATAGACTCACACAGAGACACATAGACTCACAGAGAGACACATAGACTCACACAGAGACCCATAGACTCACACAGAGACCCATAGACTCACACAGAGACCCACAGACTCACACAGAGACCCACAGACTCACACAGAGACCCATAGACTCACACAGAGACCCATAGACTCACACAGAGACCCATAGACTCACACAGAGACCCATAGACTCACACAGAGACCCATAGACTCACACAGAGACACATAGACTCACACAGAGACTCATACTCTCACACAGAGACACATAGACTCACACAGAGACCCATAGACCCACACAGAGACCCATAGACTCACACAGAGACCCATAGACTCACACAGAGACCCACAGACTTACACAGAAACCCATAGACTCGCATATAGATCCACAGACTCACACATAGACCCATAGACTAACACAGAGACCCATAAACTCACACAGAGACCCATAGACTCACACAGAGACACATAGCCTCACACAGAGACCCATAGACTCACACAGAGACCCACAGACTCACACAGAGACCCATAGACTCACACAGAGACCCACAGACTCACACAGAAACCCACAGACTCGCACAGAGATCCACAAACTCACACATAGACCCATAGACTCACACAGAGACCCATAAAGTCACACAGAGACCCATAGACTCACACAGAGACCGATAGACTTACACAGAGACCCACAAACTCACACAGAGACCCATAGACTCACACAGAGACCCACAGACTCACACAGAGACCCATCGACTCACACAGAGACCCATAGACTCACACAGAGACCCACAGACTCACACAGAGACCCATAGACTCACAAAGCGACCCATAGACTCACACAGAGATCCACAGACTCACACATAGACCCATAGACTCACACAGAGACCCATAAACTCACACAGAGACCCATAGACTCACACAGAGACCCATAGACTCACACAGAGACCCATAGACTCACACAGAGACCCATAGACTCACACAGACCCATAGATTCACGCAGAGACACATAGACTCACACAGAGACCCATAGACTCACGCAGAGACCCATAGACTCACACAGAGACCCACAGTCTCGCACAGAGACCCACAGACTCGCACAGAGACCCATAGACTCACACAGCAGAGACCCATAGACTCACAGCAGAGACCCATAGACTCACGCAGAGACCCACAGATTCACACAGAGACACATAGACTCACACAGAGACCCATAGACTCACACAGAGACCCATAGACTCACACAGAGACACATAGACTCGCACAGAGACCCACAGACTCGCACAGAGACCCATAGACTCACACAGCAGAGACCCATAGACTCACGCAGAGACCCATAGACTCACACAGAGACCCACAAACTCGCACAGAGACCCACAGACTCGCACAGAGACCCATAGACTCACACAGCAGAGACCCATAGACTCACAGCAGAGTCCCACAGACTCACACAGAGACACATAGACTCACACAGAGACCCATAGACTCACACAGAGACCCATAGACTCACACAGAGACCCATAGACGCACACAGAGACACATAGACTCACACAGAGACCCACAGACTCACACAGAGACCCACAGAGTCACACAGAGACCCATAGACTCACACAGAGACCCATAGACTCACACAGGGACCCATTGACTCACACAGAGACCCATAGACTCACACAGAGACACATAGCCTCACACAGAGACCTATAGACTCACACAGAGACACATAGACCCACACAGAGACCCATAGACTCACACAGAGACCCATAGACTCACACAGAGACCCACAGACTCACACAGAGACCCATAGACTCACACAGAGACCCATAGACTCACACAGAGACACATAGACTCACACAGAGACTCATAGACTCACACAGAGACACATAGACTCACACAGAGACCCATAGACTCACACAGAGACCCATAGACTCACACAGAGACCCACAGACTCACACAGAAACCCATAGACTCGCACAGAGATCCACAGACTCACACATAGACCCATAGACTAACACAGAGACCCATAAACTCACACAGAGACCCATAGACTCACACAGAGACACATAGACTCACACAGAGACCCATAGACTCACACAGAGACCCACAGACTCACACAGAGACCCATAGACTCACACAGAGACCCACAGACTCACACAGAGACCCACAGACTCCCACAGAGATCCACAGACTCACACATAGACCCATAGACTCACACAGAGACCCATAAACTCACACAGAGACCCATAGACTCACACAGAGACCCATAGACTTACACAGAGACCCACAGACTCACACAGAGACCCATAGACTCACACAGAGACCCACAGACTCACACAGAGACCCATAGACTCACACAGAGACCCATAGACTCACACAGAGACCCATAGACTCACACAGAGACCCATAGACTCACACAGAGACCCACAGACTCACACAGAGACCCATAGACTCACAAAGCGACCCATAGACTCACACAGAGATCCACAGACTCACACATAGACCCATAGACTCACACAGAGACCCATAAACTCACACAGAGACCCATAGACTCACACAGAGACCCATAGACTCACACAGAGACCCATAGACTCACACAGAGGCCCATAGACTCACACAGAGACCCATAGATTCACGCAGAGACACATAGACTCACACAGAGACCCACAGACTCACACAGAGACCCACAGACTCACACAGAGACACATAGACTCACACAGAGACCCATAGACTCACACAGAGACCCGTAGACTCACACAGAGACACATAGACTCACACAGAGACACATAGACTCACACAGAGACCCATAGACTCACACAGAGACCCATAGACTCACACAGAGACCCACAGACTCACACAGAGTCCCACAGACTCACACAGAGAACCCATAGACTCACACAGAGACCCATAGACTCACACAGAGACCCATAGACTCACAAAGCGACCCATAGACTCACACAGAGATCCACAGACTCACACAGAGACCCATAGACTCACACAGAGACCCATAAACTCACACAGAGACCCATAGACTCGCATATAGATCCACAGACTCACACATAGACCCATAGACTAACACAGAGACCCATAAACTCACACAGAGACCCATAGACTCACACAGAGACACATAGCCTCACACAGAGACCCATAGACTCACACAGAGACCCACAGACTCACACAGAGACCCATAGACTCACACAGAGACCCATAGACTCACACAGAGACCCATAGAGTCACACAGAGACACATAGACTCACACAGAGACCCCATAGACTCACACAGAGACCAAAAGACTCACTCAGAGACCCATAGACTCACGCAGAGACCCAGAGACTCACATAGAGACCCATAGACTCACTCAGAGACCCATAGACTCACACAGAGACCCTTAGACTCACACAGAGACCCATAGACTCACACAGAGACCCACAGACTCACACAGAGACACATAGACTCACACAGAGACCCATAGACTCACACAGAGACCCATAGACTCACACAGAGACACATAGACTCACAGAGAGACACATAGACTCACACAGAGACCCATAGACTCACACAGAGACCCATAGACTCACACAGAGACCCACAGACTCACACAGAGACCCACAGACTCACACAGAGACCCATAGACTCACACAGAGACCCATAGACTCACACAGAGACCCATAGACTCACACAGAGACCCATAGACTCACACAGAGACCCATAGACTCACACAGAGACCCATAGACTCACACAGAGACACATAGACTCACACAGAGACTCATAGACTCACACAGAGACACATAGACTCACACAGAGACCCATAGACCCACACAGAGACCCATAGACTCACACAGAAACCCATAGACTCGCACAGAGATCCACAGACTCACACATAGACCCATAGACTAACACAGAGACCCATAAACTCACACAGAGACCCATAGACTCACACAGAGACACATAGACTCACACAGAGACCCATAGACTCACACAGAGACCCACAGACTCACACAGAGACCCATAGACTCACACAGAGACCCACAGACTCACACAGAGACCCACAGACTCCCACAGAGATCCACAGACTCACACATAGACCCATAGACTCACACAGAGACCCATAAACTCACACAGAGACCCATAGACTCACACAGAGACCCATAGACTTACACAGAGACCCACAGACTCACACAGAGACCCATAGACTCACACAGAGACCCACAGACTCACACAGAGACCCATAGACTCACACAGAGACCCATAGACTCACACAGAGACCCATAGACTCACACAGAGACCCATAGACTCACACAGAGACCCACAGACTCACACAGAGACCCATAGACTCACAAAGCGACCCATAGACTCACACAGAGATCAACAGACTCACACATAGACACATAGACTCACACAGAGACCCATAAACTCACACAGAGACCCATAGACTCACACAGAGACCCATAGACTCACACAGAGACCCATAGACTCACACAGAGGCCCATAGACTCACACAGAGACCCATAGATTCACGCAGAGACACATAGACTCACACAGAGACCCACAGACTCACACAGAGACCCACAGACTCACACAGAGACACATAGACTCGCACAGAGACCCATAGACTCACACAGAGACCCGTAGACTCACACAGAGACACATAGACTCACACAGAGACACATAGACTCACACAGAGACCCATAGACTCACACAGAGACCCATAGACTCACACAGAGACCCACAGACTCACACAGAGACCCACAGACTCACACAGAGAACCCATAGACTCACACAGAGACCCATAGACTCACACAGAGACCCATAGACTCACAAAGCGACCCATAGACTCACACAGAGATCCACAGACTCACACAGAGACCCATAGACTCACACAGAGACCCATAAACTCACACAGAGACCCATAGACTCGCATATAGATCCACAGACTCACACATAGACCCATAGACTAACACAGAGACCCATAAACTCACACAGAGACCCATAGACTCACACAGAGACACATAGCCTCACACAGAGACCCATAGACTCACACAGAGACCCACAGACTCACACAGAGACCCATAGACTCACACAGAGACCCATAGACTCACACAGAGACCCATAGAGTCACACAGAGACACATAGACTCACACAGAGACCCCATAGACTCACACAGAGACCAAAAGACTCACTCAGAGACCCATAGACTCACGCAGAGACCCATAGACTCACATAGAGACCCATAGACTCACTCAGAGACCCATAGACTCACACAGAGACCCTTAGACTCACACAGAGACCCATAGACTCACACAGAGACCCACAGACTCACACAGAGACACATAGACTCACACAGAGACCCATAGACTCACACAGAGACCCATAGACTCACACAGAGACACATAGACTCACAGAGAGACACATAGACTCACACAGAGACCCATAGACTCACACAGAGACCCATAGACTCACACAGAGACCCACAGACTCACACAGAGACCCACAGACTCACACAGAGACCCATAGACTCACACAGAGACCCATAGACTCACACAGAGACCCATAGACTCACACAGAGACCCATAGACTCACACAGAGACCCATAGACTCACACAGAGACCCATAGACTCACACAGAGACACATAGACTCACACAGAGACTCATAGACTCACACAGAGACACATAGACTCACACAGAGACCCATAGACCCACACAGAGACCCATAGACTCACACAGAGACCCATAGACTCACACAGAGACCCACAGACTTACACAGAAACCCATAGACTCGCATATAGATCCACAGACTCACACATAGACCCATAGACTAACACAGAGACCCATAAACTCACACAGAGACCCATAGACTCACACAGAGACACATAGCCTCACACAGAGACCCATAGACTCACACAGAGACCCACAGACTCACACAGAGACCCATAGACTCACACAGAGACCCACAGACTCACACAGAAACCCACAGACTCGCACAGAGATCCACAAACTCACACATAGACCCATAGACTCACACAGAGACCCATAAAGTCACACAGAGACCCATAGACTCACACAGAGACCGATAGACTTACACAGAGACCCACAGACTCACACAGAGACCCATAGACTCACACAGAGACCCACAGACTCACACAGAGACCCATCGACTCACACAGAGACCCATAGACTCACACAGAGACCCACAGACTCACACAGAGACCCATAGACTCACAAAGCGACCCATAGACTCACACAGAGATCCACAGACTCACACATAGACCCATAGACTCACACAGAGACCCATAAACTCACACAGAGACCCATAGACTCACACAGAGACCCATAGACTCACACAGAGACCCATAGACTCACACAGAGACCCATAGACTCACACAGACCCATAGATTCACGCAGAGACACATAGACTCACACAGAGACCCATAGACTCACGCAGAGACCCATAGACTCACACAGAGACCCACAGACTCGCACAGAGACCCACAGACTCGCACAGAGACCCATAGACTCACACAGCAGAGACCCATAGACTCACAGCAGAGACCCATAGACTCACGCAGAGACCCACAGATTCACACAGAGACACATAGACTCACACAGAGACCCATAGACTCACACAGAGACCCATAGACTTACACAGAGACACATAGACTCGCACAGAGACCCACAGACTCGCACAGAGACCCATAGACTCACACAGCAGAGACCCATAGACTCACGCAGAGACCCATAGACTCACACAGAGACCCACAGACTCGCACAGAGACCCACAGACTCGCACAGAGACCCATAGACTCACACAGCAGAGACCCATAGACTCACAGCAGAGTCCCACAGACTCACACAGAGACACATAGACTCACACAGAGACCCATAGACTCACACAGAGACACATAGACTCACACAGAGACCCACAGACTCACACAGAGACCCACAGAGTCACACAGAGACCCATAGACTCACACAGAGACCCATAGACTCACACAGGGACCCATTGACTCACACAGAGACCCATAGACTCACACAGAGACACATAGCCTCACACAGAGACCTATAGACTCACACAGAGACACATAGACCCACACAGAGACCCATAGACTCACACAGAGACCCATAGACTCACACAGAGACCCACAGACTCACACAGAGACCCATAGACTCACACAGAGACCCATAGACTCACACAGAGACACATAGACTCACACAGAGACTCATAGACTCACACAGAGACACATAGACTCACACAGAGACCCATAGACTCACACAGAGACCCATAGACTCACACAGAGACCCACAGACTCACACAGAAACCCATAGACTCGCACAGAGATCCACAGACTCACACATAGACCCATAGACTAACACAGAGACCCATAAACTCACACAGAGACCCATAGACTCACACAGAGACACATAGACTCACACAGAGACCCATAGACTCACACAGAGACCCACAGACTCACACAGAGACCCATAGACTCACACAGAGCCCACAGACTCACACAGAGACCCACAGACTCCCACAGAGATCCACAGACTCACACATAGACCCATAGACTCACACAGAGACCCATAAACTCACACAGAGACCCATAGACTCACACAGAGACCCATAGACTTACACAGAGACCCACAGACTCACACAGAGACCCATAGACTCACACAGAGACCCACAGACTCACACAGAGACCCATAGACTCACACAGAGACCCATAGACTCACACAGAGACCCATAGACTCACACAGAGACCCATAGACTCACACAGAGACCCACAGACTCACACAGAGACCCATAGACTCACAAAGCGACCCATAGACTCACACAGAGATCCACAGACTCACACATAGACCCATAGACTCACACAGAGACCCCATAAACTCACACAGAGACCCATAGACTCACACAGAGACCCATAGACTCACACAGAGACCCATAGACTCACACAGAGGCCCATAGACTCACACAGAGACCCATAGATTCACCCAGAGACACATAGACTCACACAGAGACCCACAGACTCACACAGAGACCCATAGACTCACACAGAGACCCACAGACTCACACAGAGACCCATAGACTCACACAGAGACACATAGACTCACACAGAGACCCACAGACTCACACAGAGACCCATAGACTCACACAGAGACCCACAGACTCACACAGAGACCCATAGACTCACACAGAGACCCATAGACTCACACAGAGACCCATAGACTCACACAGAGACCCATAGACTCACACAGAGACCCACAGACTCACACAGAGACCCATAGACTCACAAAGCGACCCATAGACTCACACAGAGATCCACAGACTCACACATAGACCCATAGACTCACACAGAGACCCATAAACTCACACAGAGACCCATAGACTCACACAGAGACCCATAGACTCACACAGAGACCCATAGACTCACACAGAGACCCACAGACTCGCACAGAGATCCACAGACTCACACAGAGACCCATAGACTCACACAGAGACCCATAGACTCACACAGAGACCCATAGACTCACACAGAGACCCATAGACTCACACAGAGACCCATAGAGTCACACAGAGACACATAGACTCACACAGAGACCCCATAGACTCACACAGAGACCAAAAGACTCACTCAGAGACCCATAGACTCACACAGAGACCCATAGACTCACACAGAGACACATAGACTCACACAGAGACCCACAGACTCACACAGAGACCCATAGACTCACACAGAGACCCACAGACTCACACAGAGACCCATAGACTCACACAGAGACCCATAGACTCACACAGAGACCCATAGACTCACACAGAGACCCATAGACTCACACAGAGACCCACAGACTCACACAGAGACCCATAGACTCACAAAGCGACCCATAGACTCAAACAGAGATCCACAGACTCACACATAGACCCATAGACTCACACAGAGACCCATAAACTCACACAGAGACCCATAGACTCACACAGAGACCCATAGACTCACACAGAGACCCATAGACTCACACAGAGACCCACAGACTCGCACAGAGATCCACAGACTCACACAGAGACCCATAGACTCACACAGAGACCCATAGACTCACACAGAGACCCATAGACTCACACAGAGACCCATAGACTCACACAGAGACCCATAGAGTCACACAGAGACACATAGACTCACACAGAGACCCCATAGACTCACACAGAGACCAAAAGACTCACTCAGAGACCCATAGACTCACGCAGAGACCCATAGACTCACATAGAGACCCATAGACTCACTCAGAGACCCATAGACTCACACAGAGACCCACAGACTCACACAGAGACCCATAGACTCACACAGAGACCCATAGACTCACACAGAGACCCTTAGACTCACACAGAGACCCATAGACTCACACAGAGACCCACAGACTCACACAGAGACACATAGACTCACACAGAGACCCATAGACTCACACAGAGACCAATAGACTCACACAGAGACACATAGACTCACACAGAGACACATAGACTCACACAGAGACCCATATACTCACACAGAGACCCATAGACTCACACAGAGACCCACAGACTCACACAGAGACCCACAGACTCACACAGAGACCCATAGACTCACACAGAGACCCATAGACTCACACAGAGACCCATAGACTCACACAGAGACCCATAGACTCACACAGAGACCCATAGACTCACACAGAGACACATAGACTCACACAGAGACTCATAGACTCACACAGAGACACATAGACTCACACAGAGACCCATAGACCCACACAGAGACCCATAGACTCACACAGAGACCCACAGACTTACACAGAAAC
Source organism: Petromyzon marinus (assembly GCF_048934315.1). Classification (NCBI taxonomy): domain Eukaryota; kingdom Metazoa; phylum Chordata; class Hyperoartia; order Petromyzontiformes; family Petromyzontidae; genus Petromyzon; species Petromyzon marinus. The sequence continues at coordinate 1,024,699 of NW_027422972.1, read as the reverse complement.
CCATAGACTCGCATATAGATCCACAGACTCACACATAGACCCATAGACTAACACAGAGACCCATAAACTCACACAGAGACCCATAGACTCACACAGAGACACATAGCCTCACACAGAGACCCATAGACTCACACAGAGACCCACAGACTCACACAGAGACCCATAGACTCACACAGAGACCCACAGACTCACACAGAGACCTACAGACTCGCACAGAGATCCACAGACTCACACATAGACCCATAGACTCACACAGAGACCCATAAAGTCACACAGAGACCCATAGACTCACACAGAGACCGATAGACTTACACAGAGACCCACAGACTCACACAGAGACCCATAGACTCACACAGAGACCCACAGACTCACACAGAGACCCATCGACTCACAGAGAGACCCATAGACTCACACAGAAACCCACAGACTCACACAGAGACCCATAGACTCACAAAGCGACCCATAGACTCACACAGAGATCCACAGACTCACACATAGACCCATAGACTCACACAGAGACCCATAAACTCACACAGAGACCCATAGACTCACACAGAGACCCATAGACTCACACAGAGACCCATAGACTCACACAGAGACCCATAGACTCACACAGACCCATAGATTCACGCAGAGACACATAGACTCACACAGAGACCCATAGACTCACGCAGAGACCCACAGACTCGCACAGAGACCCACAGACCCGCACAGAGACCCATAGACTCACACAGCAGAGACCCATAGACTCACAGCAGAGACCCATAGACTCACGCAGAGACCCACAGATTCACACAGAGACACATAGACTCACACAGAGACCCATAGACTCACACAGAGACCCATAGACTCACACAGAGACACATAGACTCGCACAGAGACCCACAGACTCGCACAGAGACCCATAGACTCACACAGCAGAGACCCATAGACTCACGCAGAGACCCATAGACTCACACAGAGACCCACAGACTCGCACAGAGACCCACAGACTCGCACAGAGACCCATAGACTCACACAGCAGAGACCCATAGACTCACAGCAGAGTCCCACAGACTCACACAGAGACCCATAGACTCACACAGAGACCCATAGACTCACACAGAGACCCATAGACGCACACAGAGACACATAGACTCACACAGAGACCCACAGACTCACACAGAGACCCATAGACTCACACAGAGACCCACAGACTCACACAGAGACCCACAGACTCACACAGAGACCCATAGACTCACACAGAGACCCATAGACTCACACAGAGACCCATAGACTCACACAGAGACCCATAGACTCACACAGAGACCCATAGACTCACACAGAGACACATAGACTCACACAGAGACTCATAGACTCACACAGAGACACATAGACTCACACAGAGACCCATAGACCCACACAGAGACCCATAGACTCACACAGAGACCCACAGACTTACACAGAAACCCATAGACTCGCATATAGATCCACAGACTCACACATAGACCCATAGACTAACACAGAGACCCATAAACTCACACAGAGACCCATAGACTCACACAGAGACACATAGCCTCACACAGAGACCCATAGACTCACACAGAGACCCACAGACTCACACAGAGACCCATAGACTCACACAGAGACCCACAGACTCACACAGAGACCTACAGACTCGCACAGAGATCCACAGACTCACACATAGACCCATAGACTCACACAGAGACCCATAAAGTCACACAGAGACCCATAGACTCACACAGAGACCGATAGACTTACACAGAGACCCACAGACTCACACAGAGACCCATAGACTCACACAGAGACCCACAGACTCACACAGAGACCCATCGACTCACAGAGAGACCCATAGACTCACACAGAGACCCACAGACTCACACAGAGACCCATAGACTCACAAAGCGACCCATAGACTCACACAGAGATCCACAGACTCACACATAGACCCATAGACTCACACAGAGACCCATAAACTCACACAGAGACCCATAGACTCACACAGAGACCCATAGACTCACACAGAGACCCATAGACTCACACAGAGACCCATAGACTCACACAGACCCATAGATTCACGCAGAGACACATAGACTCACACAGAGACCCATAGACTCACGCAGAGACCCACAGACTCGCACAGAAACCCACAGACCCGCACAGAGACCCATAGACTCACACAGCAGAGACCCATAGACTCACAGCAGAGACCCATAGACTCACGCAGAGACCCACAGATTCACACAGAGACACATAGACTCACACAGAGACCCATAGACTCACACAGAGACCCATAGACTCACACAGAGACACATAGACTCGCACAGAGACCCACAGACTCGCACAGAGACCCATAGACTCACACAGCAGAGACCCATAGACTCACGCAGAGACCCATAGACTCACACAGAGACCCACAGACTCGCACAGAGACCCACAGACTCGCACAGAGACCCATAGACTCACACAGCAGAGACCCATAGACTCACAGCAGAGTCCCACAGACTCACACAGAGACACATAGACTCACACAGAGACCCATAGACTCACACAGAGACCCATAGACTCACACAGAGACCCATAGACGCACACAGAGACACATAGACTCACACAGAGACCCACAGACTCACACAGAGACCCACAGAGTCACACAGAGACCCATAGACTCACACAGAGACCCATAGACTCACACAGAGACCCATTGACTCACACAGAGACCCATAGACTCACACAGAGACACATAGCCTCACACAGAGACCCATAGACTCACACAGAGACACATAGACCCACACAGAGACCCATAGACTCACACAGAGACCCATAGACTCACACAGAGACCCACAGACTCACACAGAGACCCATAGACTCACACAGAGACCCATAGACTCACACAGAGACACATAGACTCACACAGAGACTCAGAGACTCACACAGAGACACATAGACTCACACAGAGACCCATAGACTCACACAGAGACCCATAGACTCACACAGAGACCCACAGACTCACACAGAAACCCATAGACTCGCACAGAGATCCACAGACTCACACATAGACCCATAGACTAACACAGAGACCCATAAACTCACACAGAGACCCATAGACTCACACAGAGACCCACAGACTCACACAGAGACCCATAGACTCACACAGAGACCCATAGACTCACACAGAGACACATAGACTCACACAGAGACTCATAGACTCACACAGAGACACATAGACTCACACAGAGACCCATAGACTCACACAGAGACCCATAGACTCACACAGAGACCCACAGACTCACACAGAAACCCATAGACTCGCACAGAGATCCACAGACTCACACATAGACCCATAGACTAACACAGAGACCCATAAACTCACACAGAGACCCATAGACTCACACAGAGACACATAGACTCACACAGAGACCCATAGACTCACACAGAGACCCACAGACTCACACAGAGACCCATAGACTCACACAGAGACCCACAGACTCACACAGAGACCCACAGACTCCCACAGAGATCCACAGACTCACACATAGACCCATAGACTCACACAGAGACCCATAAACTCACACAGAGACCCATAGACTCACACAGAGACCCATAGACTTACACAGAGACCCACAGACTCACACAGAGACCCATAGACTCACACAGAGACCCACAGACTCACACAGAGACCCATAGACTCACACAGAGACCCATAGACTCACACAGAGACCCATAGACTCACACAGAGACCCATAGACTCACACAGAGACCCACAGACTCACACAGAGACCCATAGACTCACAAAGCGACCCATAGACTCACACAGAGATCCACAGACTCACACATAGACCCATAGACTCACACAGAGACCCCATAAACTCACACAGAGACCCATAGACTCACACAGAGACCCATAGACTCACACAGAGACCCATAGACTCACACAGAGGCCCATAGACTCACACAGAGACCCATAGATTCACCCAGAGACACATAGACTCACACAGAGACCCACAGACTCACACAGAGACCCATAGACTCACACAGAGACCCACAGACTCACACAGAGACCCATAGACTCACACAGAGACACATAGACTCACACAGAGACCCACAGACTCACACAGAGACCCATAGACTCACACAGAGACCCACAGACTCACACAGAGACCCATAGACTCACACAGAGACCCATAGACTCACACAGAGACCCATAGACTCACACAGAGACCCATAGACTCACACAGAGACCCACAGACTCACACAGAGACCCATAGACTCACAAAGCGACCCATAGACTCACACAGAGATCCACAGACTCACACATAGACCCATAGACTCACACAGAGACCCATAAACTCACACAGAGACCCATAGACTCACACAGAGACCCATAGACTCACACAGAGACCCATAGACTCACACAGAGACCCACAGACTCGCACAGAGATCCACAGACTCACACAGAGACCCATAGACTCACACAGAGACCCATAGACTCACACAGAGACCCATAGACTCACACAGAGACCCATAGACTCACACAGAGACCCATAGAGTCACACAGAGACACATAGACTCACACAGAGACCCCATAGACTCACACAGAGACCAAAAGACTCACTCAGAGACCCATAGACTCACACAGAGACCCATAGACTCACACAGAGACACATAGACTCACACAGAGACCCACAGACTCACACAGAGACCCATAGACTCACACAGAGACCCACAGACTCACACAGAGACCCATAGACTCACACAGAGACCCATAGACTCACACAGAGACCCATAGACTCACACAGAGACCCATAGACTCACACAGAGACCCACAGACTCACACAGAGACCCATAGACTCACAAAGCGACCCATAGACTCACACAGAGATCCACAGACTCACACATAGACCCATAGACTCACACAGAGACCCATAAACTCACACAGAGACCCATAGACTCACACAGAGACCCACAGACTCACACAGAAACCCATAGACTCGCACAGAGATCCACAGACTCACACATAGACCCATAGACTAACACAGAGACCCATAGACTCACACAGAGACACATAGACTCACACAGAGACACATAGACTCACACAGAGACCCATAGACTCACACAGAGACCCATAGACTCACACAGAGACCCACAGACTCACACAGAGACCCACAGACTCACACAGAGACCCATAGACTCACACAGAGACCCATAGACTCACACAGAGACCCATAGACTCACACAGAGACCCATAGACTCACACAGAGACCCATAGACTCACACAGAGACACATAGACTCACACAGAGACTCATAGACTCACACAGAGACACATAGACTCACACAGAGACCCATAGACCCACACAGAGACCCATAGACTCACACAGAGACCCATAGACTCACACAGAGACCCACAGACTTACACAGAAACCCATAGACTCGCATATAGATCCACAGACTCACACATAGACCCATAGACTAACACAGAGACCCATAAACTCACACAGAGACCCATAGACTCACACAGAGACACATAGCCTCACACAGAGACCCATAGACTCACACAGAGACCCACAGACTCACACAGAGACCCATAGACTCACACAGAGACCCACAGACTCACACAGAGACCTACAGACTCGCACAGAGATCCACAGACTCACACATAGACCCATAGACTCACACAGAGACCCATAAAGTCACACAGAGACCCATAGACTCACACAGAGACCGATAGACTTACACAGAGACCCACAGACTCACACAGAGACCCATAGACTCACACAGAGACCCACAGACTCACACAGAGACCCATCGACTCACAGAGAGACCCATAGACTCACACAGAGACCCACAGACTCACACAGAGACCCATAGACTCACAAAGCGACCCATAGACTCACACAGAGATCCACAGACTCACACATAGACCCATAGACTCACACAGAGACCCATAAACTCACACAGAGACCCATAGACTCACACAGAGACCCATAGACTCACACAGAGACCCATAGACTCACACAGAGACCCATAGACTCACACAGACCCATAGATTCACGCAGAGACACATAGACTCACACAGAGACCCATAGACTCACGCAGAGACCCACAGACTCGCACAGAGACCCACAGACCCGCACAGAGACCCATAGACTCACACAGCAGAGACCCATAGACTCACAGCAGAGACCCATAGACTCACGCAGAGACCCACAGATTCACACAGAGACACATAGACTCACACAGAGACCCATAGACTCACACAGAGACCCATAGACTCACACAGAGACACATAGACTCGCACAGAGACCCACAGACTCGCACAGAGACCCATAGACTCACACAGCAGAGACCCATAGACTCACGCAGAGACCCATAGACTCACACAGAGACCCACAGACTCGCACAGAGACCCACAGACTCGCACAGAGACCCATAGACTCACACAGCAGAGACCCATAGACTCACAGCAGAGTCCCACAGACTCACACAGAGACACATAGACTCACACAGAGACCCATAGACTCACACAGAGACCCATAGACTCACACAGAGACCCATAGACGCACACAGAGACACATAGACTCACACAGAGACCCACAGACTCACACAGAGACCCACAGAGTCACACAGAGACCCATAGACTCACACAGAGACCCATAGACTCACACAGAGACCCATTGACTCACACAGAGACCCATAGACTCACACAGAGACACATAGCCTCACACAGAGACCCATAGACTCACACAGAGACACATAGACCCACACAGAGACCCATAGACTCACACAGAGACCCATAGACTCACACAGAGACCCACAGACTCACACAGAGACCCATAGACTCACACAGAGACCCATAGACTCACACAGAGACACATAGACTCACACAGAGACTCAGAGACTCACACAGAGACACATAGACTCACACAGAGACCCATAGACTCACACAGAGACCCATAGACTCACACAGAGACCCACAGACTCACACAGAAACCCATAGACTCGCACAGAGATCCACAGACTCACACATAGACCCATAGACTAACACAGAGACCCATAAACTCACACAGAGACCCATAGACTCACACAGAGACACATAGACTCACACAGAGACCCATAGACTCACACAGAGACCCACAGACTCACACAGAGACCCATAGACTCACACAGAGCCCCACAGACTCACACAGAGACCCACAGACTCCCACAGAGATCCACAGACTCACACATAGACCCATAGACTCACACAGAGACCCATAAACTCACACAGAGACCCATAGACTCACACAGAGACCCATAGACTTACACAGAGACCCACAGACTCACACAGAGACCCATAGACTCACACAGAGACCCATAGACTCACACAGAGACCCATAGACTCACACAGAGACCCACAGACTCACACAGAGACCCATAGACTCACAAAGCGACCCATAGACTCACACAGAGATCCACAGACTCACACATAGACCCATAGACTCACACAGAGACCCATAAACTCACACAGAGATCCATAGACTCACACAGAGACCCATAGACTCACACAGAGACCCATAGACTCACACAGAGACCCATAGACTCACACAGAGACCCATAGATTCACGCAGAGACACATAGACTCACACAGAGACCCACAGACTCACACAGAGACCCATAGACTCACACAGAGACCCACAGACTCACACAGAGACCCATAGACTCACACAGAGACACATAGACTCACACAGAGACCCACAGACTCACACAGAGACCCATAGACTCACACAGAGACCCACAGACTCACACAGAGACCCATAGACTCACACAGAGACCCAAAGACTCACACAGAGACCCATAGACTCACACAGAGACCCATAGACTCACACAGAGACCCACAGACTCACACAGAGACCCATAGACTCACAAAGCGACCCATAGACTCACACAGAGATCCACAGACTCACACATAGACCCATAGACTCACACAGAGACCCATAAACTCACACAGAGACCCATAGACTCACACAGAGACCCATAGACTCACACAGAGACCCATAGACTCACACAGAGACCCATAGACTCACACAGAGACCCATAGATTCACGCAGAGACACATAGACTCACACAGAGACCCACAGACTCACACAGAGACCCATAGACTCACACAGAGACCCACAGACTCACACAGAGACCCATAGACTCACACAGAGACACATAGACTCACACAGAGACCCATAGACTCACACAGAGAAACATAGACTCACACAGAGACCCATAGACACACACAGAGACCCATAGACTCACACAGAGACCCACAGACTCACGCAGTGACCCATACACTCACACAGAGACCCACAGACTCACACAGAGACCCACAGACTCACACAGAGACCCACAGACTCGCACAGAGATCTACAGACTCACACAGAGACCCATAGACTCACACAGAGACCCATAGACTCACACAGAGACCCATAGAGTCACACAGAGACACATAGACTCACACAGAGACCCCATAGACTCACACAGAGACCAAAAGACTCACTCAGAGACCCATAGACTCACGCAGAGACCCATAGACTCACATAGAGAACCATAGACTCACTCAGAGACCCATAGACTCACACAGAGACCCTTAGACTCACACAGAGACCCATAGACTCACACAGAGACCGACAGACTCACACAGAGACACATAGACTCACACAGAGACCCATAGACTCACACAGAGACCCATAGACTCACACAGAGACACATAGACTCACACAGAGACACATAGACTCACACAGAGACCCATAGACTCACACAGAGACCCATAGACTCACACAGAGACCCACAGACTCACACAGAGACCCACAGACTCACACAGAGACCCATAGACTCACACAGAGACCCATAGACTCACACAGAGACCCATAGACTCACACAGAGACCCATAGACTCACACAGAGACACATAGACTCACACAGAGACTCATAGACTCACACAGAGACACATAGACTCACACAGAGACCCATAGACCCACACAGAGACCCATAGACTCACACAGAGACCCATAGACTCACACAGAGACCCATAGACCCACACAGAGACCCATAGACTCACACAGAGACACATAGACTCACACAGAGACCCATAGACCCACACAGAGACCCATAGACTCACACAGAGACCCATAGACTCACACAGAGACCCACAGACTTACACAGAAACCCATAGACTCGCATAGAGATCCACAGACTCACACATAGACCCATAGACTAACACAGAGACCCATAAACTCACACAGAGACCCATAGACTCACACAGAGACCCATAGACTCACACAGAGACCCACAGACTCACACAGAGACCCATAGACTCACACAGAGACCCATAGACTCACACAGAGACACATAGACTCACACAGAGACTCATAGACTCACACAGAGACACATAGACTCACACAGAGACCCATAGACTCACACAGAGACCCATAGACTCACACAGAGACCCACAGACTCACACAGAAACCCATAGACTCGCACAGAGATCCACAGACTCACACATAGACCCATAGACTAACACAGAGACCCATAAACTCACACAGAGACCCATAGACTCACACAGAGACACATAGACTCACACAGAGACCCATAGACTCACACAGAGACCCACAGACTCACACAGAGACCCATAGACTTACACAGAGACCCACAGACTCACACAGAGACCCACAGACTCACACAGAGATCCACAGACTCACACATAGACCCATAGACTCACACAGAGACCCATAAACTCACACAGAGACCCATAGACTCACACAGAGACCCATAGACTTACACAGAGACCCACAGACTCACACAGAGACCCATAGACTCACACAGAGACCCACAGACTCACACAGAGACCCATAGACTCACACAGAGACCCATAGACTCACACAGAGACCCATAGACTCACACAGAGACACATAGACTCACACAGAGACTCATAGACTCACACAGAGACACATAGACTCACACAGAGACCCATAGACTCACACAGAGACCCATAGACTCACACAGAGACCCACAGACTCACACAAAAACCTATAGACTCGCACAGAGATCCACAGACTCACACATAGACCCATAGACTAACACAGAGACCCATAAACTCACACAGAGACCCATAGACTCACACAGAGACACATAGACTCACACAGAGACCCATAGACTCACACAGAGACCCACAGACTCACACAGAGACCCATAGACTCACACAGAGACCCACAGACTCACACAGAGACCCACAGACTCACACAGAGATCCACAGACTCACACATAGACCCATAGACTCACACAGAGACCCATAAACTCACACAGAGTCCCATAGACTCACACAGAGACCCATAGACTTACACAGAGACCCACAGACTCAAACAGAGACCCATAGACTCACACAGAGATCCACAGACTCACACAGAGACCCATAGACTCACACAGAGACCCATAGACTCACACAGAGACCCATAGACTCACACAGAGACCCATAGACTCACACAGAGACCCACAGACTCACACAGAGACCCATAGACTCACAAAGCGACCCATAGACTCACACAGAGATCCACAGACTCACACATAGACCCATAGACTCACACAGAGACCCATAAACTCACACAGAGACCCATAGACTCACACAGAGACCCATAGACTCACACAGAGACCCATAGACTCACACAGAGGCCCATAGACTCACACAGAGACCCATAGATTCACGCAGAGACACATAGACTCACACAGAGACCCACAGACTCACACAGAGACCCACAGACTCACACAGAGACACATAGACTCACACAGAGACCCATAGACTCACACAGAGACCCGTAGACTCACACAGAGACACATAGACTCACACAGAGACACATAGACTCACACAGAGACCCATAGACTCACACAGAGACCCATAGACTCACACAGAGACCCACAGACTCACACAGAGACCCACAGACTCACACAGAGAACCCATAGACTCACACAGAGACCCATAGACTCACACAGAGACCCATAGACTCACAAAGCGACCCATAGACTCACACAGAGATCCACAGACTCACACAGAGACCCATAGACTCACACAGAGACCCATAAACTCACACAGAGACCCATAGACTCGCATATAGATCCACAGACTCACACATAGACCCATAGACTAACACAGAGACCCATAAACTCACACAGAGACCCATAGACTCACACAGAGACACATAGCCTCACACAGAGACCCATAGACTCACACAGAGACCCACAGACTCACACAGAGACCCATAGACTCACACAGAGACCCATAGACTCACACAGAGACCCATAGAGTCACACAGAGACACATAGACTCACACAGAGACCCCATAGACTCACACAGAGACCAAAAGACTCACTCAGAGACCCATAGACTCACGCAGAGACCCATAGACTCACATAGAGACCCATAGACTCACTCAGAGACCCATAGACTCACACAGAGACCCTTAGACTCACACAGAGACCCATAGACTCACACAGAGACCCACAGACTCACACAGAGACACATAGACTCACACAGAGACCCATAGACTCACACAGAGACCCATAGACTCACACAGAGACACATAGACTCACAGAGAGACACATAGACTCACACAGAGACCCATAGACTCACACAGAGACCCATAGACTCACACAGAGACCCACAGACTCACACAGAGACCCACAGACTCACACAGAGACCCATAGACTCACACAGAGACCCATAGACTCACACAGAGACCCATAGACTAACACAGAGACCCATAGACTCACACAGAGACCCATAGACTCACACAGAGACACATAGACTCACACAGAGACTCATAGACTCACACAGAGACACATAGACTCACACAGAGACCCATAGACCCACACAGAGACCCATAGACTCACACAGAGACCCATAGACTCACACAGAGACCCACAGACTTACACAGAAACCCATAGACTCGCATATAGATCCACAGACTCACACATAGACCCATAGACTAACACAGAGACCCATAAACTCACACAGAGACCCATAGACTCACACAGAGACACATAGCCTCACACAGAGACCCATAGACTCACACAGAGACCCACAGACTCACACAGAGACCCATAGACTCACACAGAGACCCACAGACTCACACAGAAACCCACAGACTCGCACAGAGATCCACAAACTCACACATAGACCCATAGACTCACACAGAGACCCATAAAGTCACACAGAGAACCATAGACTCACACAGAGACCGATAGACTTACACAGAGACCCACAGACTCACACAGAGACCCATAGACTCACACAGAGACCCACAGACTCACACAGAGACCCATCGACTCACACAGAGACCCATAGACTCACACAGAGACCCACAGACTCACACAGAGACCCATAGACTCACAAAGCGACCCATAGACTCACACAGAGATCCACAGACTCACACATAGACCCATAGACTCACACAGAGACCCATAAACTCACACAGAGACCCATAGACTCACACAGAGACCCATAGACTCACACAGAGACCCATAGACTCACACAGAGACCCATAGACTCACACAGAGACCCATAGACTCACACAGAGACCCATAGACTCACACAGAGACCCATAGATTCACGCAGAGACACATAGACTCACACAGAGACCCACAGACTCACACAGAGACCCATAGACTCACACAGAGACCCACAGACTCACACAGAGACCCATAGACTCACACAGAGACACATAGACTCACACAGAGACCCATAGACTCACACAGAGAAACATAGACTCACACAGAGACCCATAGACACACACAGAGACCCATAGACTCACACAGAGACCCACAGACTCACGCAGTGACCCATACACTCACACAGAGACCCACAGACTCACACAGAGACCCACAGACTCACACAGAGACCCACAGACTCGCACAGAGATCTACAGACTCACACAGAGACCCATAGACTCACACAGAGACCCATAGACTCACACAGAGACCCATAGAGTCACACAGAGACACATAGACTCACACAGAGACCCCATAGACTCACACAGAGACCAAAAGACTCACTCAGAGACCCATAGACTCACGCAGAGACCCATAGACTCACATATAGAACCATAGACTCACTCAGAGACCCATAGACTCACACAGAGACCCTTAGACTCACACAGAGACCCATAGACTCACACAGAGACCGACAGACTCACACAGAGACACATAGACTCACACAGAGACCCATAGACTCACACAGAGACCCATAGACTCACACAGAGACACATAGACTCACACAGAGACACATAGACTCACACAGAGACCCATAGACTCACACAGAGACCCACAGACTCACACAGAGACCCACAGACTCACACAGAGACCCATAGACTCACACAGAGACCCATAGACTCACACAGAGACCCATAGACTCACACAGAGACCCATAGACTCACACAGAGACACATAGACTCACACAGAGACTCATAGACTCACACAGAGACACATAGACTCACACAGAGACCCATAGACCCACACAGAGACCCATAGACTCACACAGAGACCCATAGACTCACACAGAGACCCATAGACCCACACAGAGACCCATAGACTCACACAGAGACACATAGACTCACACAGAGACCCATAGACCCACACAGAGACCCATAGACTCACACAGAGACCCATAGACTCACACAGAGACCCACAGACTTACACAGAAACCCATAGACTCGCATAGAGATCCACAGACTCACACATAGACCCATAGACTAACACAGAGACCCATAAACTCACACAGAGACCCATAGACTCACACAGAGACCCATAGACTCACACAGAGACCCACAGACTCACACAGAGACCCATAGACTCACACAGAGACCCATAGACTCACACAGAGACACATAGACTCACACAGAGACTCATAGACTCACACAGAGACACATAGACTCACACAGAGACCCATAGACTCACACAGAGACCCATAGACTCACACAGAGACCCACAGACTCACACAGAAACCCATAGACTCGCACAGAGATCCACAGACTCACACATAGACCCATAGACTAACACAGAGACCCATAAACTCACACAGAGACCCATAGACTCACACAGAGACACATAGACTCACACAGAGACCCATAGACTCACACAGAGACCCACAGACTCACACAGAGACCCATAGACTTACACAGAGACCCACAGACTCACACAGAGACCCACAGACTCACACAGAGATCCACAGACTCACACATAGACCCATAGACTCACACAGAGACCCATAAACTCACACAGAGACCCATAGACTCACACAGAGACCCATAGACTTACACAGAGACCCACAGACTCACACAGAGACCCATAGACTCACACAGAGACCCACAGACTCACACAGAGACCCATAGACTCACACAGAGACCCATAGACTCACACAGAGACCCATAGACTCACACAGAGACACATAGACTCACACAGAGACTCATAGACTCACACAGAGACACATAGACTCACACAGAGACCCATAGACTCACACAGAGACCCATAGACTCACACAGAGACCCACAGACTCACACAAAAACCTATAGACTCGCACAGAGATCCACAGACTCACACATAGACCCATAGACTAACACAGAGACCCATAAACTCACACAGAGACCCATAGACTCACACAGAGACACATAGACTCACACAGAGACCCATAGACTCACACAGAGACCCACAGACTCACACAGAGACCCATAGACTCACACAGAGACCCACAGACTCACACAGAGACCCACAGACTCACACAGAGATCCACAGACTCACACATAGACCCATAGACTCACACAGAGACCCATAAACTCACACAGAGTCCCATAGACTCACACAGAGACCCATAGACTTACACAGAGACCCACAGACTCAAACAGAGACCCATAGACTCACACAGAGATCCACAGACTCACACAGAGACCCATAGACTCACACAGAGACCCATAGACTCACACAGAGACCCATAGACTCACACAGAGACCCATAGACTCACACAGAGACCCACAGACTCACACAGAGACCCATAGACTCACACAGAGACCCACAGACTCACACAGAGACCCATCGACTCACACAGAGACCCATAGACTCACACAGAGACCCACAGACTCACACAGAGACCCATAGACTCACAAAGCGACCCATAGACTCACACAGAGATCCACAGACTCACACATAGACCCATAGACTCACACAGAGACCCATAAACTCACACAGAGACCCATAGACTCACACAGAGACCCATAGACTCACACAGAGACCCATAGACTCACACAGAGACCCATAGACTCACACAGAGACCCATAGACTCACACAGAGACCCATAGACTCACACAGAGACCCATAGATTCACGCAGAGACACATAGACTCACACAGAGACCCACAGACTCACACAGAGACCCATAGACTCACACAGAGACCCACAGACTCACACAGAGACCCATAGACTCACACAGAGACACATAGACTCACACAGAGACCCATAGACTCACACAGAGAAACATAGACTCACACAGAGACCCATAGACACACACAGAGACCCATAGACTCACACAGAGACCCACAGACTCACGCAGTGACCCATACACTCACACAGAGACCCACAGACTCACACAGAGACCCACAGACTCACACAGAGACCCACAGACTCGCACAGAGATCTACAGACTCACACAGAGACCCATAGACTCACACAGAGACCCATAGACTCACACAGAGACCCATAGAGTCACACAGAGACACATAGACTCACACAGAGACCCCATAGACTCACACAGAGACCAAAAGACTCACTCAGAGACCCATAGACTCACGCAGAGACCCATAGACTCACATATAGAACCATAGACTCACTCAGAGACCCATAGACTCACACAGAGACCCTTAGACTCACACAGAGACCCATAGACTCACACAGAGACCGACAGACTCACACAGAGACACATAGACTCACACAGAGACCCATAGACTCACACAGAGACCCATAGACTCACACAGAGACACATAGACTCACACAGAGACACATAGACTCACACAGAGACCCATAGACTCACACAGAGACCCACAGACTCACACAGAGACCCACAGACTCACACAGAGACCCATAGACTCACACAGAGACCCATAGACTCACACAGAGACCCATAGACTCACACAGAGACCCATAGACTCACACAGAGACACATAGACTCACACAGAGACTCATAGACTCACACAGAGACACATAGACTCACACAGAGACCCATAGACCCACACAGAGACCCATAGACTCACACAGAGACCCATAGACTCACACAGAGACCCATAGACCCACACAGAGACCCATAGACTCACACAGAGACACATAGACTCACACAGAGACCCATAGACCCACACAGAGACCCATAGACTCACACAGAGACCCATAGACTCACACAGAGACCCACAGACTTACACAGAAACCCATAGACTCGCATAGAGATCCACAGACTCACACATAGACCCATAGACTAACACAGAGACCCATAAACTCACACAGAGACCCATAGACTCACACAGAGACCCATAGACTCACACAGAGACCCACAGACTCACACAGAGACCCATAGACTCACACAGAGACCCATAGACTCACACAGAGACACATAGACTCACACAGAGACTCATAGACTCACACAGAGACACATAGACTCACACAGAGACCCATAGACTCACACAGAGACCCATAGACTCACACAGAGACCCACAGACTCACACAGAAACCCATAGACTCGCACAGAGATCCACAGACTCACACATAGACCCATAGACTAACACAGAGACCCATAAACTCACACAGAGACCCATAGACTCACACAGAGACACATAGACTCACACAGAGACCCATAGACTCACACAGAGACCCACAGACTCACACAGAGACCCATAGACTTACACAGAGACCCACAGACTCACACAGAGACCCACAGACTCACACAGAGATCCACAGACTCACACATAGACCCATAGACTCACACAGAGACCCATAAACTCACACAGAGACCCATAGACTCACACAGAGACCCATAGACTTACACAGAGACCCACAGACTCACACAGAGACCCATAGACTCACACAGAGACCCACAGACTCACACAGAGACCCATAGACTCACACAGAGACCCATAGACTCACACAGAGACCCATAGACTCACACAGAGACACATAGACTCACACAGAGACTCATAGACTCACACAGAGACACATAGACTCACACAGAGACCCATAGACTCACACAGAGACCCATAGACTCACACAGAGACCCACAGACTCACACAAAAACCTATAGACTCGCACAGAGATCCACAGACTCACACATAGACCCATAGACTAACACAGAGACCCATAAACTCACACAGAGACCCATAGACTCACACAGAGACACATAGACTCACACAGAGACCCATAGACTCACACAGAGACCCACAGACTCACACAGAGACCCATAGACTCACACAGAGACCCACAGACTCACACAGAGACCCACAGACTCACACAGAGATCCACAGACTCACACATAGACCCATAGACTCACACAGAGACCCATAAACTCACACAGAGTCCCATAGACTCACACAGAGACCCATAGACTTACACAGAGACCCACAGACTCAAACAGAGACCCATAGACTCACACAGAGATCCACAGACTCACACAGAGACCCATAGACTCACACAGAGACCCATAGACTCACACAGAGACCCATAGACTCACACAGAGACCCATAGACTCACACAGAGACCCACAGACTCACACAGAGACCCATAGACTCACAAAGCGACCCATAGACTCACACAGAGATCCACAGACTCACACATAGACCCATAGACTCACACAGAGACCCATAAACTCACACAGAGACCCATAGACTCACACAGAGACCCATAGACTCACACAGAGACCCATAGACTCACACAGAGGCCCATAGACTCACACAGAGACCCATAGATTCACGCAGAGACACATAGACTCACACAGAGACCCACAGACTCACACAGAGACCCACAGACTCACACAGAGACACATAGACTCACACAGAGACCCATAGACTCACACAGAGACCCGTAGACTCACACAGAGACACATAGACTCACACAGAGACACATAGACTCACACAGAGACCCATAGACTCACACAGAGACCCATAGACTCACACAGAGACCCACAGACTCACACAGAGACCCACAGACTCACACAGAGAACCCATAGACTCACACAGAGACCCATAGACTCACACAGAGACCCATAGACTCACAAAGCGACCCATAGACTCACACAGAGATCCACAGACTCACACAGAGACCCATAGACTCACACAGAGACCCATAAACTCACACAGAGACCCATAGACTCGCATATAGATCCACAGACTCACACATAGACCCATAGACTAACACAGAGACCCATAAACTCACACAGAGACCCATAGACTCACACAGAGACACATAGCCTCACACAGAGACCCATAGACTCACACAGAGACCCACAGACTCACACAGAGACCCATAGACTCACACAGAGACCCATAGACTCACACAGAGACCCATAGAGTCACACAGAGACACATAGACTCACACAGAGACCCCATAGACTCACACAGAGACCAAAAGACTCACTCAGAGACCCATAGACTCACGCAGAGACCCATAGACTCACATAGAGACCCATAGACTCACTCAGAGACCCATAGACTCACACAGAGACCCTTAGACTCACACAGAGACCCATAGACTCACACAGAGACCCACAGACTCACACAGAGACACATAGACTCACACAGAGACCCATAGACTCACACAGAGACCCATAGACTCACACAGAGACACATAGACTCACAGAGAGACACATAGACTCACACAGAGACCCATAGACTCACACAGAGACCCATAGACTCACACAGAGACCCACAGACTCACACAGAGACCCACAGACTCACACAGAGACCCATAGACTCACACAGAGACCCATAGACTCACACAGAGACCCATAGACTAACACAGAGACCCATAGACTCACACAGAGACCCATAGACTCACACAGAGACACATAGACTCACACAGAGACTCATAGACTCACACAGAGACACATAGACTCACACAGAGACCCATAGACCCACACAGAGACCCATAGACTCACACAGAGACCCATAGACTCACACAGAGACCCACAGACTTACACAGAAACCCATAGACTCGCATATAGATTAACAGACTCACACATAGACCCATAGACTAACACAGAGACCCATAAACTCACACAGAGACCCATAGACTCACACAGAGACACATAGCCTCACACAGAGACCCATAGACTCACACAGAGACCCACAGACTCACACAGAGACCCATAGACTCACACAGAGACCCACAGACTCACACAGAAACCCACAGACTCGCACAGAGATCCACAAACTCACACATAGACCCATAGACTCACACAGAGACCCATAAAGTCACACAGAGAACCATAGACTCACACAGAGACCGATAGACTTACACAGAGACCCACAGACTCACACAGAGACCCATAGACTCACACAGAGACCCACAGACTCACACAGAGACCCATCGACTCACACAGAGACCCATAGACTCACACAGAGACCCACAGACTCACACAGAGACCCATAGACTCACAAAGCGACCCATAGACTCACACAGAGATCCACAGACTCACACATAGACCCATAGACTCACACAGAGACCCATAAACTCACACAGAGACCCATAGACTCACACAGAGACCCATAGACTCACACAGAGACCCATAGACTCACACAGAGACCCATAGACTCACACAGACCCATAGATTCACGCAGAGACACATAGACTCACACAGAGACCCATAGACTCACGCAGAGACCCATAGACTCACACAGAGACCCACAGACTCGCACAGAGACCCACAGACTCGCACAGAGACCCATAGACTCACACAGCAGAGACCCATAGACTCACAGCAGAGACCCATAGACTCACGCAGAGACCCACAGATTCACACAGAGACACATAGACTCACACAGAGACCCATAGACTCACACAGAGACCCATAGACTCACACAGAGACACATAGACTCGCACAGAGACCCACAGACTCGCACAGAGACCCATAAACTCACACAGCAGAGACCCATAGACTCACGCAGAGACCCATAGACTCACACAGAGACCCACAGACTCGCACAGAGACCCACAGACTCGCACAGAGACCCATAGACTCACACAGCAGAGACCCATAGACTCACAGCAGAGTCCCACAGACTCACACAGAGACACATAGACTCACACAGAGACCCATAGACTCACACAGAGACCCATAGACTCACACAGAGACCCATAGACGCACACAGAGACACATAGACTCACACAGAGACCCACAGACTCACGCAGAGACCCACAGAGTCACACAGAGACCCATAGACTCACACAGAGACCCATAGACTCACACAGGGACCCATTGACTCACACAGAGACCCATAGACTCACACAGAGACACATAGCCTCACACAGAGACCTATAGACTCACACAGAGACACATAGACCCACACAGAGACCCATAGACTCACACAGAGACCCATAGACTCACACAGAGACCCACAGACTCACACAGAGACCCATAGACTCACACAGAGACCCATAGACTCACACAGAGACTCATAGACTCACACAGAGACACATAGACTCACACAGAGACCCATAGACTCACACAGAGACCCATAGACTCACACAGAGACCCACAGACTCACACAGAAACCTATAGACTCGCACAGAGATCCACAGACTCACACATAGACCCATAGACTAACACAGAGACCCATAAACTCACACAGAGACCCATAGACTCACACAGAGACACATAGACTCACACAGAGACCCATAGACTCACACAGAGACCCACAGACTCACACAGAGACCCATAGACTCACACAGAGACCCACAGACTCACACAGAGACCCACAGACTCCCACAGAGATCCACAGACTCACACATAGACCCATAGACTCACACAGAGACCCATAAACTCACACAGAGACCCATAGACTCACACAGAGACCCATAGACTTACACAGAGACCCACAGACTCACACAGAGACCCATAGACTCACACAGAGACCCACAGACTCACACAGAGACCCATAGACTCACACAGAGACCCATAGACTCACACAGAGACCCATAGACTCACACAGAGACCCATAGACTCACACAGAGACCCACAGACTCACACAGAGACCCATAGACTCACAAAGCGACCCATAGACTCACACAGAGATCCACAGACTCACACATAGACCCATAGACTCACACAGAGACCCATAAACTCACACAGAGACCCATAGACTCACACAGAGACCCATAGACTCACACAGAGACCCATAGACTCACACAGAGGCCCATAGACTCACACAGAGACCCATAGATTCACGCAGAGACACATAGACTCACACAGAGACCCACAGACTCACACAGAGACCCATAGACTCACACAGAGACCCACAGACTCGCACAGAGACCCATAGACTCACACAGAGACACATAGACTCACACAGAGACCCACAGACTCACACAGAGACCCATAGACTCACACAGAGACCCACAGACTCACACAGAGACCCATAGACTCACACAGAGACCCATAGACTCACACAGAGACCCATAGACTCACACAGAGACCCATAGACTCACACAGAGACCCACAGACTCACACAGAGACCCATAGACTCACAAAGCGACCCATAGACTCACACAGAGATCCACAGACTCACACATAGACCCATAGACTCACACAGAGACCCATAAACTCACACAGAGACCCATAGACTCACACAGAGACCCATAGACTCACACAGAGACCCATAGACTCACACAGAGACCCACAGACTCGCACAGAGATCCACAGACTCACACAGAGACCCATAGACTCACACAGAGACCCATAGACTCACACAGAGACCCATAGACTCACACAGAGACCCATAGAGTCACACAGAGACACATAGACTCACACAGAGACCCCATAGACTCACACAGAGACCAAAAGACTCACTCAGAGACCCATAGACTCACACAGAGACCCATAGACTCACACAGAGACACATAGACTCACACAGAGACCCACAGACTCACACAGAGACCCATAGACTCACACAGAGACCCACAGACTCACACAGAGACCCATAGACTCACACAGAGACCCATAGACTCACACAGAGACCCATAGACTCACACAGAGACCCATAGACTCACACAGAGACCCACAGACTCACACAGAGACCCATAGACTCACAAAGCGACCCATAGACTCACACAGAGATCCACAGACTCACACATAGACCCATAGACTCACACAGAGACCCATAAACTCACACAGAGACCCATAGACTCACACAGAGACCCATAGACTCACACAGAGACCCATAGACTCACACAGAGACCCACAGACTCGCACAGAGATCCACAGACTCACACAGAGACCCATAGACTCACACAGAGACCCATAGACTCACACAGAGACCCATAGACTCACACAGAGACCCATAGACTCACACAGAGACCCATAGAGTCACACAGAGACACATAGACTCACACAGAGACCCCATAGACTCACACAGAGACCAAAAGACTCACTCAGAGACCCATAGACTCACGCAGAGACCCATAGACTCACATAGAGACCCATAGACTCACTCAGAGACCCATAGACTCACACAGAGACCCACAGACTCACACAGAGACCCATAGACTCACACAGAGACCCATAGACTCACACAGAGACCCTTAGACTCACACAGAGACCCATAGACTCACACAGAGACCCACAGACTCACACAGAGACACATAGACTCACACAGAGACCCATAGACTCACACAGAGACCCATAGACTCACACAGAGACACATAGACTCACACAGAGACACATAGACTCACACAGAGACCCATAGACTCACACAGAGACCCATAGACTCACACAGAGACCCACAGACTCACACAGAGACCCATAGACTCACACAGAGACCCATAGACTCACACAGAGACCCATAGACTCACACAGAGACCCATAGACTCACACAGAGACCCATAGACTCACACAGAGACACATAGACTCACACAGAGACTCATAGACTCACACAGAGACACATAGACTCACACAGAGACCCATAGACCCACACAGAGACCCATAGACTCACACAGAGACCCATAGACTCACACAGAGACCCACAGACTTACACAGAAACCCATAGACTCGCATATAGATCCACAGACTCACACATAGACCCATAGACTAACACAGAGACCCATAAACTCACACAGAGACCCATAGACTCACACAGAGACACATAGCCTCACACAGAGACCCATAGACTCACACAGAGACCCACAGACTCACACAGAGACCCATAGACTCACACAGAGACCCACAGACTCACACAGAGACCTACAGACTCGCACAGAGATCCACAGACTCACACATAGACCCATAGACTCACACAGAGACCCATAAAGTCACACAGAGACCCATAGACTCACACAGAGACCGATAGACTTACACAGAGACCCACAGACTCACACAGAGACCCATAGACTCACACAGAGACCCACAGACTCACACAGAGACCCATCGACTCACAGAGAGACCCATAGACTCACACAGAGACCCACAGACTTACACAGAGACCCATAGACTCACAAAGCGACCCATAGACTCACACAGAGATCCACAGACTCACACATAGACCCATAGACTCACACAGAGACCCATAAACTCACACAGAGACCCATAGACTCACACAGAGACCCATAGACTCACACAGAGACCCATAGACTCACACAGACCCATAGATTCACGCAGAGACACATAGACTCACACAGAGACCCATAGACTCACGCAGAGACCCACAGACTCGCACAGAGACCCACAGACCCGCACAGAGACCCATAGATTCACACAGCAGAGACCCATAGACTCACAGCAGAGACCCATAGACTCACGCAGAGACCCACAGATTCACACAGAGACACATAGACTCACACAGAGACCCATAGACTCACACAGAGACCCATAGACTCACACAGAGACACATAGACTCGCACAGAGACCCACAGACTCGCACAGAGACCCATAGACTCACACAGCAGAGACCCATAGACTCACGCAGAGACCCATAGACTCACACAGAGACCCACAGACTCGCACAGAGACCCACAGACTCGCACAGAGACCCATAGACTCACACAGCAGAGACCCATAGACTCACAGCAGAGTCCCACAGACTCACACAGAGACACATAGACTCACACAGAGACCCATAGACTCACACAGAGACCCATAGACTCACACAGAGACCCATAGACGCACACAGAGACACATAGACTCACACAGAGACCCACAGACTCACACAGAGACCCACAGAGTCACACAGAGACCCATAGACTCACACAGAGACCCATAGACTCACACAGAGACCCATTGACTCACACAGAGACCCATAGACTCACACAGAGACACATAGCCTCACACAGAGACCCATAGACTCACACAGAGACACATAGACCCACACAGAGACCCATAGACTCACACAGAGACCCATAGACTCACACAGAGACCCACAGACTCACACAGAGACCCATAGACTCACACAGAGACCCATAGACTCACACAGAGACACATAGACTCACACAGAGACTCAGAGACTCACACAGAGACACATAGACTCACACAGAGACCCATAGACTCACACAGAGACCCATAGACTCACACAGAGACCCACAGACTCACACAGAAACCCATAGACTCGCACAGAGATCCACAGACTCACACATAGACCCATAGACTAACACAGAGACCCATAAACTCACACAGAGACCCATAGACTCACACAGAGACACATAGACTCACACAGAGACCCATAGACTCACACAGAGACCCACAGACTCGCACAGAGACCCATAGACTCACACAGAGCCCCACAGACTCACACAGAGACCCACAGACTCCCACAGAGATCCACAGACTCACACATAGACCCATAGACTCACACAGAGACCCATAAACTCACACAGAGACCCATAGACTCACACAGAGACCCATAGACTTACACAGAGACCCACAGACTCACACAGAGACCCATAGACTCACACAGAGACCCATAGACTCACACAGAGACCCATAGACTCACACAGAGACCCACAGACTCACACAGAGACCCATAGACTCACAAAGCAACCCATAGACTCACACAGAGATCCACAGACTCACACATAGACCCATAGACTCACACAGAGACCCATAAACTCACACAGAGACCCATAGACTCACACAGAGACCCATAGACTCACACAGAGACCCATAGACTCACACAGAGACCCATAGACTCACACAGAGACCCATAGATTCACGCAGAGACACATAGACTCACACAGAGACCCACAGACTCACACAGAGACCCATAGACTCACACAGAGACCCACAGACTCACACAGAGACCCATAGACTCACACAGAGACACATAGACTCACACAGAGACCCACAGACTCACACAGAGACCCATAGACTCACACAGAGACCCACAGACTCACACAGAGACCCATAGACTCACACAGAGACCCATAGACTCACACAGAGACCAATAGACTCACACAGAGACCCATAGACTCACACAGAGACCCACAGACTCACACAGAGACCCATAGACTCACAAAGCGACCCATAGACTCACACAGAGATCCACAGACTCACACATAGACCCATAGACTCACACAGAGACCCATAAACTCACACAGAGACCCATAGACTCACACAGAGACCCATAGACTCACACAGAGACCCATAGACTCACACAGAGACCCATAGACTCACACAGAGACCCATAGATTCACGCAGAGACACATAGACTCACACAGAGACCCACAGACTCACACAGAGACCCATAGACTCACACAGAGACCCACAGACTCACACAGAGACCCATAGACTCACACAGAGACACATAGACTCACACAGAGACCCATAGACTCACACAGAGAAACATAGACTCACACAGAGACCCATAGACTCACACAGAGACCCATAGACTCACACAGAGACCCACAGACTCACGCAGTGACCCATACACTCACACAGAGACCCACAGACTCACACAGAGACCCACAGACTCACACAGAGACCCACAGACTCGCACAGAGATCCACAGACTCACACAGAGACCCATAGACTCACACAGAGACCCATAGACTCACACAGAGACCCATAGACTCACACAGAGACCCATAGACTCACACAGAGACCCATAGAGTCACACAGAGACACATAGACTCACACAGAGACCCTATAGACTCACACAGAGACCAAAAGACTCACTCAGAGACCCATAGACTCACGCAGAGACCCATAGACTCACATAGAGACCCATAGACTCACTCAGAGACCCATAGACTCACACAGAGACCCTTAGACTCACACAGAGACCCATAGACTCACACAGAGACCGACAGACTCACACAGAGACACATAGACTCACACAGAGACCCATAGACTCACACAGAGACCCATAGACTCACACAGAGACACATAGACTCACACAGAGACCCATAGACTCACACAGAGACCCATAGACTCACACAGAGACCCACAGACTCACACAGAGACCCACAGACTCACACAGAGACCCATAGACTCACACAGAGACCCATAGACTCACACAGAGACCCATAGACTCACACAGAGACACATAGACTCACACAGAGACTCATAGACTCACACAGAGACACATAGACTCACACAGAGACCCATAGACCCACACAGAGACCCATAGACTCACACAGAGACCCATAGACTCACACAGAGACCCACAGACTTACACAGAAACCCATAGACTCGCATAGAGATCCACAGACTCACACATAGACCCATAGACTAACACAGAGACCCATAAACTCACACAGAGACCCATAGACTCACACAGAGACACATAGACTCACACAGAGACCTATAGACTCACACAGAGACCCACAGACTCACACAGAGACCCATAGACTCACACAGAGACCCACAGACTCACACAGAGACCCACAGACTCGCACAGAGATCCACAGACTCACACATAGACCCATAGACTCACACAGAGACCCATAAAGTCACACAGAGACCCATAGACTCACACAGAGACCGATAGACTTACACAGAGACCCACAGACTCACACAGAGACCCATAGACTCACACAGAGACCCACAGACTCACACAGAGACCCACAGACTCACGCAGTGACCCATACACTCACACAGAGACCCACAGACTCACACAGAGACCCACAGACTCACACAGAGACCCACAGACTCGCACAGAGATCCACAGACTCACACAGAGACCCATAGACTCACACAGAGACCCATAGACTCACACAGAGACCCATAGACTCACACAGAGACCCATAGACTCACACAGAGACCCATAGAGTCACACAGAGATACATAGACTCACACAGAGACCCCATAGACTCACACAGAGACCAAAAGACTCACTCAGAGACCCATAGACTCACGCAGAGACCCATAGACTCACATAGAGACTCATAGACTCACTCAGAGACCCATAGACTCACACAGAGACCCTTAGACTCACACAGAGAACCATAGACTCACACAGAGACCGACAGACTCACACAGAGACACATAGACTCACACAGAGACCCATAGACTCACACAGAGACCCATAGACTCACACAGAGACACATAGACTCACACAGAGACCCATAGACTCACACAGAGACACATAGACTCACACAGAGACCCATAGACTCACACAGAGACCCACAGACTCACACAGAGACCCATAGACTCACACAGAGACCCACAGACTCACACAGAGACCCACAGACTCGCAACAGAGATCCACAGACTCACACATAGACCCATAGACTCACACAGAGACCCATAAAGTCACACAGAGACCCATAGACTCACACAGAGACTGATAGACTTACACAGAGACCCACAGACTCACACAGAGACCCATAGACTCACACAGAGACCCACAGACTCACACAGAGACCCATCGACTCACACAGAGACCCATAGACTCACACAGAGACCCATAGACTCACACAAAGACCCATAGACTCACACAGAGACCCACAGACTCACACAGAGACCCATAGACTCACAAAGCGACCCATAGACTCACACAGAGATCCACAGACTCACACATAGACCCATAGACTCACACAGAGACCCATAAACTCACACAGAGACCCATAGACTCACACAGAGACCCATAGACTCACACAGAGACCCATAGACTCACACAGAGACCCATAGACTCACACAGAGACCCATAGATGCACGCAGAGACACATAGACTCACACAGAGACCCACAGACTCACACAGAGACCCATAGACTCACACAGACACCCACAGACTCACACAGAGACCCATAGACTCACACAGAGACACATAGATTCACACAGAGACCCATAGACTCACACAGAGACACATAGACTCACACAGAGACCCATAGACTCACACAGAGACCCACAGACTCACACAGAGGCCCATAGACTCACACAGAGACCCACAGACTCACACAGAGACCCACAGACTCACGCAGTGACCCATACACTCACACAGAGACCCACAGACTCACACAGAGACCCACAGACTCACACAGAGACCCACAGACTCGCACAGAGATCCACAGACTCACACAGAGACCCATAGACTCACACAGAGACCCATAGACTCACACAGAGACCCATAGACTCACACAGAGACCCATAGAGTCACACAGAGACACATAGACTCACACAGAGACCCCATAGACTCACACAGAGACCAAAAGACTCACTCAGAGACCCATAGACTCACGCAGAGACCCATAGACTCACATAGAGACCCATAGACTCACTCAGAGACCCATAGACTCACACAGAGACCCTTAGACTCACACAGAGACCCATAGACTCACACAGAGACCGACAGACTCACACAGAGACACATAGACTCACACAGAGACCCATAGACTCACACAGAGACCCATAGACTCACACAGAGACACATAGACTCACACAGAGACACATAGACTCACACAGAGACCCATAGACTCACACAGAGACCCATAGACTCACACAGAGACCCACAGACTCACACAGAGACCCACAGACTCACACAGAGACCCATAGACTCACACAGAGACCCATAGACTCACACAGAGACCCATAGACTCACACAGAGACCCATAGACTCACACAGAGACACATAGACTCACACAGAGACTCATAGACTCACACAGAGACACATAGACTCACACAGAGACCCATAGACCCACACAGAGACCCATAGACTCACACAGAGACCCATAGACTCACACAGAGACCCACAGACTTACACAGAAACCCATAGACTCGCATAGAGATCCACAGACTCACACATAGACCCATAGACTAACACAGAGACCCATAAACTCACACAGAGACCCATAGACTCACACAGAGACACATAGACTCACACAGAGACCCATAGAATCACACAGAGACCCACAGACTCACACAGAGACCCATAGACTCACACAGAGACCCACAGACTCACACAGAGACCCACAGACTCGCACAGAGATCCACAGACTCACACATAGACCCATAGACTCACACAGAGACCCATAAAGTCACACAGAGACCCATAGACTCACACAGAGACCGATAGACTTACACAGAGACCCACAGACTCACACAGAGACCCATAGACTCACACAGAGACCCACAGACTCACACAGAGACCCACAGACTCACGCAGTGACCCATACACTCACACAGAGACCCACAGACTCACACAGAGACCCACAGACTCACACAGAGACCCACAGACTCGCACAGAGATCCACAGACTCACACAGAGACCCATAGACTCACACAGAGACCCATAGACTCACACAGAGACCCATAGACTCACACAGAGACCCATAGACTCACACAGAGACCCATAGAGTCACACAGAGACACATAGACTCACACAGAGACCCCATAGACTCACACAGAGACCAAAAGACTCACTCAGAGACCCATAGACTCACGCAGAGACCCATAGACTCTCATAGAGACTCATAGACTCACACAGAGACCCTTAGACTCACACAGAGACCCATAGACTCACACAGAGACCGACAGACTCACACAGAGACACATAGACTCACACAGAGACCCATAGACTCACACAGAGACCCACAGACTCACACAGAGACACATAGACTCACACAGAGACACATAGACTCACACAGAGACCCATAGACTCACACAGAGACCCATAGACTCACACAGAGACCCACAGACTCACACAGAGACCCACAGACTCACACAGAGACCCATAGACTCACACAGAGACCCATAGACTCACACAGAGACCCATAGACTCACACAGAGACCCATAGACTCACACAGATACAAATAGACTCACACAGAGACTCATAGACTCACACAGAGACACATAGACTCACACAGAGACCCATAGACCCACACAGAGACCCATAGACTCAAACAGAGACCCATAGACTCACACAGAGACCCACAGACTTACACAGAAACCCATAGACTCGCATAGAGATCCACAGACTCACACATAGACCCATAGACTAACACAGAGACCCATAAACTCACACAGAGACCCATAGACTCACACAGAGACACATAGACTCACACAGAGACCCATAGACTCACACAGAGACCCACAGACTCACACAGAGACCCATAGACTCACACAGAGACCCACAGACTCACACAGAGACCCACAGACTCGCAACAGAGATCCACAGACTCACACATAGACCCATAGACTCACACAGAGACCCATAAAGTCACACAGAGACCCATAGACTCACACAGAGACTGATAGACTTACACAGAGACCCACAGACTCACACAGAGACCCATAGACTCACACAGAGACCC
This sequence comes from Petromyzon marinus, assembly GCF_048934315.1. NCBI lineage: Eukaryota > Metazoa > Chordata > Hyperoartia > Petromyzontiformes > Petromyzontidae > Petromyzon > Petromyzon marinus. The sequence goes on along the minus strand of NW_027422972.1, from coordinate 993,715 downwards.
ACAGACTCACACAGAGACCCATCGACTCACACAGAGACCCATAGACTCACACAGAGACCCATAGACTCACACAAAGACCCATAGACTCACACAGAGACCCACAGACTCACACAGAGACCCATAGACTCACAAAGCGACCCATAGACTCACACAGAGATCCACAGACTCACACATAGACCCATAGACTCACACAGAGACCTATAAACTCACACAGAGACCCATAGACTCTCATAGAGACCCATAGACTCACACAGAGACCCTTAGACTCACACAGAGACCCATAGACTCACACAGAGACCGACAGACTCACACAGAGACACATAGACTCACACAGAGACCCATAGACTCACACAGAGACCCACAGACTCACACAGAGACACATAGACTCACACAGAGACACATAGACTCACACAGAGACCCATAGACTCACACAGAGACCCATAGACTCACACAGAGACCCACAGACTCACACAGAGACCCACAGACTCACACAGAGACCCACAGACTCACACAGAGACCCATAGACTCACACAGAGACCCACAGACTCACACAGAGACCCACAGACTCACGCAGTGACCCATACACTCACACAGAGACCCACAGACTCACACAGAGACCCACAGACTCACACAGAGACCCACAGACTCGCACAGAGATCCACAGACTCACACAGAGACCCATAGACTCACACAGAGACCCATAGACTCACACAGAGACCCATAGACTCACACAGAGACCCATAGAGTCACACAGAGACACATAGACTCACACAGAGACCCCATAGACTCACACAGAGACCAAAAGACTCACTCAGAGACCCATAGACTCACGCAGAGACCCATAGACTCTCATAGAGACTCATAGACTCACACAGAGACCCTTAGACTCACACAGAGACCCATAAACTCACACAGAGACCGACAGACTCACACAGAGACACATAGACTCACACAGAGACCCATAGACTCACACAGAGACCCACAGACTCACACAGAGACACATAGACTCACACAGAGACACATAGACTCACACAGAGACCCATAGACTCACACAGAGACCAATAGACTCACACAGAGACCCACAGACTCACACAGAGACCCACAGACTCACACAGAGACCCATAGACTCACACAGAGACCCATAGACTCACACAGAGACCCATAGACTCACACAGAGACCCATAGACTCACACAGAGACACATAGACTCACACAGAGACTCATAGACTCACACAGAGACACATAGACTCACACAGAGACCCATAGACCCACACAGAGACCCATAGACTCACACAGAGACCCATAGACTCACACAGAGACCCACAGACTTACACAGAAACCCATAGACTCGCATAGAGATCCACAGACTCACACATAGACCCATAGACTAACACAGAGACCCATAAACTCACACAGAGACCCATAGACTCACACAGAGACACATAGACTCACACAGAGACCCATAAACTCACACAGAGACCCACAGACTCACACAGAGACCCATAGACTCACACAGAGACCCACAGACTCACACAGAGACCCACAGACTCGCAACAGAGATCCACAGACTCACACATAGACCCATAGACTCACACAGAGACCCATAAAGTCACACAGAGACCCATAGACTCACACAGAGACTGATAGACTTACACAGAGACCCACAGACTCACACAGAGACCCATAGACTCACACAGAGACCCACAGACTCACACAGAGACCCATCGACTCACACAGAGACCCATAGACTCACACAGAGACCCATAGACTCACACAAAGACCCATAGACTCACACAGAGACCCACAGACTCACACAGAGACCCATAGACTCACACAGAGACCCACAGACTCACACAGAGACACATAGACTCACACAGAGACACATAGACTCACACAGAGACCCATAGACTCACACAGAGACCCATAGACTCACACAGAGACCCACAGACTCACACAGAGACCCACAGACTCACACAGAGACCCATAGACTCACACAGAGACCCATAGACTCACACAGAGACCCATAGACTCACACAGAGACCCATAGACTCACACAGAGACACATAGACTCACACAGAGACTCATAGACTCACACAGAGACACATAGACTCACACAGAGACCCATAGACCCACACAGAGACCCATAGACTCACACAGAGACCCATAGACTCACACAGAGACCCACAGACTTACACAGAAACCCATAGACTCGCATAGAGATCCACAGACTCACACATAGACCCATAGACTAACACAGAGACCCATAAACTCACACAGAGACCCATAGACTCACACAGAGACACATAGACTCACACAGAGACCCATAGACTCACACAGAGACCCACAGACTCACACAGAGACCCATAGACTCACACAGAGACCCACAGACTCACACAGAGACCCACAGACTCGCAACAGAGATCCACAGACTCACACATAGACCCATAGACTCACACAGAGACCCATAAAGTCACACAGAGACCCATAGACTCACACAGAGACTGATAGACTTACACAGAGACCCACAGACTCACACAGAGACCCATAGACTCACACAGAGACCCACAGACTCACACAGAGACCCATCGACTCACACAGAGACCCATAGACTCACACAGAGACCCATAGACTCACACAAAGACCCATAGACTCACACAGAGACCCACAGACTCACACAGAGACCCATAGACTCACAAAGCGACCCATAGACTCACACAGAGATCCACAGACTCACACATAGACCCATAGACTCACACAGAGACCTATAAACTCACACAGAGACCCATAGACTCACACAGAGACCCATAGACTCACACAGAGACCCATAGACTCACACAGAGACCCATAGACTCACACAGAGACCCATAGATGCACGCAGAGACACATAGACTCACACAGAGACCCACAGACTCACACAGAGACCCATAGACTCACACAGACACCCACAGACTCACACAGAGACCCATAGACTCACACAGAGACACATAGATTCACACAGAGACCCATAGACTCACACAGAGACACATAGACTCACACAGAGACCCATAGACTCACACAGAGACCCACAGACTCACACAGAGGCCCATAGACTCACACAGAGACCCACAGACTCACACAGAGTCCCACAGACTCGCACAGAGATCCACAGACTCACACAGAGACCCATAGACTAACACAGAGACCCATAAACTCACACAGAGACCCATAGATTCACACAGAGACCCATAGACTCACACAGAGACCCCCAGAGACTCACACAGAGACACATAGACTCACACAGAGACCCATAGAATCACACAGAGACACATAGACTCACACAGAGACCGATAGACTCACACAGAGACACATAGACTCACACAGAGACCCATAGACTCACACAGAGACCCATAGACTCACACAGAGACCCATAGACTCACACAGAGACCCATAGACTCACACAGAGACCCACAGACTCACACAGAGACCCATAGACTCACACAAAGACCCATAGACTCACACAGAGACCCATAGACTCACACAGAGACCCATAGATTCACGCAGAGACACATAGACTCACACAGAGACCCACAGACTCACACAGAGACCCATAGACTCACACAGAGACCCACAGACTCACACAGAGACCCATAGACTCACACAGAGACACATAGACTCACACAGAGACCCACAGACTCACACAGAGACCTATAGACTCACACAGAGACCCACAGACTCACACAGAGACCCATAGACTCACACAGAGACCCATAGACTCACACAGAGACCCATAGACTCACACAGAGACCCATAGACTCACACAGAGACCCACAGACTCACACAGAGACCCATAGACTCACAAAGCGACCCATAGACTCACACAGAGACCCACAGACTCACACATAGACCCATAGACTCACACAGAGACCCATAAACTCACACAGAGACCCATAGACTCACACAGAGACCCATAGACTCACACAGAGACCCATAGACTCACACAGAGACCCATAGACTCACACAGAGACCCATAGATTCACGCAGAGACACATAGACTCACACAGAGACCCACAGACTCACACAGAGACCCGTAGACTCACACAGAGACCCACAGACTCACACAGAGACCCATAGACTCACACAGAGACACATAGACTCACACAGAGACCCATAGACTCACACAGAGAAACATAGACTCACACAGAGACCCATAGACTCACACAGAGACCCATAGACTCACACAGAGACCCACAGACTCACGCAGTGACCCATACACTCACACAGAGACCCACAGACTCACACAGAGACCCACAGACTCACACAGAGACCCACAGACTCGCACAGAGATCCACAGACTCACACAGAGACCCACAGACTCGCACAGAGATCCACAGACTCACACATAGACCCATAGACTCACACAAAGACCCATAAAGTCACACAGAGACCCATAGACTCACACAGAGACCGATAGACTTACACAGAGACCCACAGACTCACACAGAGACCCATAGACTCACACAGAGACCCACAGACTCACACAGAGACCCACAGACTCACGCAGTGACCCATACACTCACACAGAGACCCACAGACTCACACAGAGACCCACAAACTCACACAGAGACCCATAGACTCACACAGAGACCCATAGACTCACACAGAGACCCATAGACTCACACAGAGACCCATAGACTCACACAGAGACCCATAGAGTCACACAGAGACACATAGACTCACAAAGAGACCCCATAGACTCACACAGAGACCAAAAGACTCACTCAGAGACCCATAGACTCACGCAGAGACCCATAGACTCACATAGAGACTCATAGACTCACTCAGAGACCCATAGACTCACACAGAGACCCTTAGACTCACACAGAGACCCATAGACTCACACAGAGACCGACAGACTCACACAGAGACCGACAGACTCACACAGAGACACATAGACTCACACAGAGACCCATAGACTCACACAGAGACCCATAGACTCACACAGAGACACATAGACTCACACAGAGACCCATAGACTCACACAGAGACCCATAGACTCACACAGAGACCCACAGACTCACACAGAGACCCACAGACTCACACAGAGACCCATAGACTCACACAGAGACCCATAGACTCACACAGAGACCCATAGACTCACACAGAGACCCATAGACTCACACAGAGACACATAGACTCACACAGAGACTCATAGACTCACACAGAGACACATAGACTCACACAGAGACCCATAGACCCACACAGAGACCCATAGACTCACACAGAGACCCATAGACTCACACAGAGACCCACAGACTTACACAGAGACCCACAGACTTACACAGAAACCCATAGACTCGCATAGAGATCCACAGACTCACACATAGACCCATAGACTAACACAGAGACCCATAAACTCACACAGAGACCCATAGACTCACACAGAGACCCATAGACTCACACAGAGACCCACAGACTCACACAGAGACCCATAGACTCACACAGAGACCCACAGACTCACACAGAGACCCACAGACTCGCACAGAGATCCACAGACTCACACATAGACCCATAGACTCACACAGAGACCCATAAAGTCACACAGAGACCCATAGACTCACACAGAGACCGATAGACTTACACAGAGACCCACAGACTCACACAGAGACCCACAGACTCACACAGAGACCCATAGACTCACACAGAGACCCACAGACTCACACAGAGACCCATCGACTCACACAGAGACCCATAGACTCACACAGAGACCCATAGACTCACACAAAGACCCATAGACTCACACAGAGACCCACAGACTCACACAGAGACCCATAGACTCACAAAGCGACCCATAGACTCACTCAGAGATCCACAGACTCACACATAGACCCATAGACTCACACAGAGACCTATAAACTCACACAGAGACCCATAGACTCACACAGAGACCCATAGACTCACACAGAGACCCATAGACTCACACAGAGACCCATAGACTCACACAGAGACCCATAGATGCACGCAGAGACACATAGACTCACACAGAGACCCACAGACTCACACAGAGACCCATAGACTCACACAGAGACACACAGACTCACACAGAGACCCATAGACTCACACAGAGACACATAGATTCACACAGAGACCCATAGACTCACACAGAGACACATAGACTCACACAGAGACCCATAGACTCACACAGAGACCCACAGACTCACACAGAGGCCCATAGACTCACACAGAGACCCACAGACTCACACAGAGTCCCACAGACTCGCACAGAGACCCATAAACTCACACAGAGACCCATAGATTCACACAGAGACCCATAGACTCACACAGAGACCCCCAGAGACTCACACAGAGACACATAGACTCACACAGAGACCCATAGAATCACACAGAGACACATAGACTCACACAGAGACCCATAGACTCACACAGAGACACATAGACTCACACAGAGACCCATAGACTCACACAGAGACCCATAGACTCACACAGAGACCCATAGACTCACAAAGCGACCCATAGACTCACACAGAGATCCACAGACTCACACATAGACCCATAGACTCACACAGAGACCCATAGACTCACACATAGACCCATAGACTCACACAGAGACCCATAGACTCACACAGAGACCCACAGACTCACACAGAGACCCATCGACTCACACAGAGACCCATAGACTCACACAGAGACCCATAGACTCACACAAAGACCCATAGACTCACACAGAGACCCATAGACTCACACAGAGACCCATAGATTCACGCAGAGACACATAGACTCACACAGAGACCCACAGACTCACACAGAGACCCATAGACTCACACAGAGACCCACAGACTCACACAGAGACCCATAGACTCACACAGAGACACATAGACTCACACAGAGACCCACAGACTCACACAGAGACCCATAGACTCACACAGAGACCCACAGACTCACACAGAGACCCATAGACTCACACAGAGACCCATAGACTCACACAGAGACCCATAGACTCACACAGAGACCCATAGACTCACACAGAGACCCACAGACTCACACAGAGACCCATAGACTCACAAAGCGACCCATAGACTCACACATAGATCCACAGACTCACACATAGACCCATAGACTCACACAGAGACCCATAAACTCACACAGAGACCCATAGACTCACACAGAGACCCATAGACTCACACAGAGCCCCATAGACTCACACAGAGACCCATAGACTCACACAGAGACCCATAGATTCACGCAGAGACACATAGACTCACACAGAGACCCACAGACTCACACAGAGACCCGTAGACTCACACAGAGACCCACAGACTCACACAGAGACCCATAGACTCACACAGAGAGACATAGACTCACACAGAGACCCATAGACTCACACAGAGACCCATAGACTCACACAGAGACCCACAGACTCACACAGAGACCCATAGACTCACAAAGCGACCCATAGACTCACACATAGATCCACAGACTCACACATAGACCCATAGACTCACACAGAGACCCATAAACTCACACAGAGACCCATAGACTCACACAGAGACCCACAGACTCACACAGAGACCCATAGACTCACACAGAGACCCACAGACTCACACAGAGACCCACAGACTCGCACAGAGATCCACAGACTCACACATAGACCCATAGACTCACACAGAGACCCATAAAGTCACACAGAGACCCATAGACTCACACAGAGACCGATAGACTTGCACAGAGACCCACAGACTCACACAGAGACCCACAGACTCACACAGAGACCCATAGACTCACACAGAGACCCACAGACTCACACAGAGACCCATCGACTCACACAGAGACCCATAGACTCACACAGAGACCCATAGACTCACACAAAGACCCATAGACTCACACAGAGACCCACAGACTCACACAGAGACCCATAGACTCACAAAGCGACCCATAGACTCACACAGAGATCCACAGACTCACACATAGACCCATAGACTCACACAGAGACCTATAAACTCACACAGAGACCCATAGACTCACACAGAGGCCCATAGACTCACACAGAGACCCATAGACTCACACAGAGACCCATAGACTCACACAGAGACCCATAGATGCACGCAGAGACACATAGACTCACACAGAGACCCACAGACTCACACAGAGACCCATAGACTCACACAGAGACACACAGACTCACACAGAGACCCATAGACTCACACAGAGACACATAGATTCACACAGAGACCCATAGACTCACACAGAGACACATAGACTCACACAGAGAACCCATAGACTCACACAGAGACCCACAGACTCACACAGAGGCCCATAGACTCACACAGAGACCCACAGACTCACACAGAGTCCCACAGACTCGCACAGAGACCCATAAACTCACACAGAGACCCATAGATTCACACAGAGACCCATAGACTCACACAGAGACCCCCAGAGACTCACACAGAGACACATAGACTCACACAGAGACCCATAGAATCACACAGAGACACATAGACTCACACAGAGACCCATAGACTCACACAGAGACACATAGACTCACACAGAGACCCATAGACTCACACAGAGACACATAGACTCACACAGAGACCCATAGACTCACAAAGCGACCCATAGACTCACACAGAGATCCACAGACTCACACATAGACCCATAGACTCACACAGAGACCCATAGACTCACACATAGACCCATAGACTCACACAGAGACCCATAGACTCACACAGAGACCCACAGACTCACACAGAGACCCATCGACTCACACAGAGACCCATAGACTCACACAGAGACCCATAGACTCACACAAAGACCCATAGACTCACACAGAGACCCATAGACTCACACAGAGACCCATAGATTCACGCAGAGACACATAGACTCACACAGAGACCCACAGACTCACACAGAGACCCATAGACTCACACAGAGACCCACAGACTCACACAGAGACCCATAGACTCACACAGAGACACATAGACTCACACAGAGACCCACAGACTCACACAGAGACCCATAGACTCACACAGAGACCCACAGACTCACACAGAGACCCATAGACTCACACAGAGACCCATAGACTCACACAGAGACCCATAGACTCACACAGAGACCCATAGACTCACACAGAGACCCACAGACTCACACAGAGACCCATAGACTCACAAAGCGACCCATAGACTCACACATAGATCCACAGACTCACACATAGACCCATAGACTCACACAGAGACCCATAAACTCACACAGAGACCCATAGACTCACACAGAGACCCATAGACTCACACAGAGCCCCATAGACTCACACAGAGACCCATAGACTCACACAGAGACCCATAGATTCACGCAGAGACACATAGACTCACACAGAGACCCACAGACTCACACAGAGACCCGTAGACTCACACAGAGACCCACAGACTCACACAGAGACCCATAGACTCACACAGAGACACATAGACTCACACAGAGACCCATAGACTCACACAGAGAAACATAGACTCACACAGAGACCCATAGACTCACACAGAGACCCATAGACTCACACAGAGACCCACAGACTCACGCAGTGACCCATACACTCACACAGAGACCCACAGACTCACACAGAGACCCACAGACTCACACAGAGACCCACAGACTCGCACAGAGATCCACAGACTCACACAGAGACCCATAGACTCACACAGAGACCCATAGACTCACACAGAGACCCATAGACTCACACAGAGACCCATAGACTCACACAGAGACCCATAGAGTCACACAGAGACACATAGACTCACACAGAGACCCCATAGACTCACACAGAGACCAAAAGACTCACTCAGAGACCCATAGACTCACGCAGAGACCCATAGACTCACATAGAGACCCATAGACTCACTCAGAGACCCATAGACTCACACAGAGACCCTTAGACTCACACAGAGACCCATAGACTCACACAGAGACCCATAGACTCACACAGAGACCCACAGACTCACACAGAGGCCCATAGACTCACACAGAGACCCACAGACTCACACAGAGTCCCACAGACTCGCACAGAGATCCACAGACTCACACAGAGACCCATAGACTCACACAGAGACCCACAGACTCACACAGAGACCCATAGACTCACACAGAGACCCATAGACTCACACAGAGACCCATAGACTCACACAGAGACCCATCGACTCTCACAGAGACCCACAGACTCACACAGAGACCCATAGACTCACAAAGCGACCCATAGACTCACACAGAGATCTACAGACTCACACATAGACCCATAGACTCACACAGAGACCCATAAACTCACACAGAGACCCATAGACTCACACAGAGACCCATAGACTCACACAGAGACCCATTGACTCACACAGAGACCCATAGACTCGCACAGAGATCCACAGACTCACACATAGACCCATAGACTAACACAGAGACCCATAAACTCACACAGAGACCCATAAACTCACACAGAGACACATAGACTCAAACAGAGACCCATAGACTCACAGAGACCCACAGACTCACACAGAGACCCATAGACTCACACAGAGACCCACAGACTCACACAGAGACCCACAGACTCGCACAGAGATCCACAGACTCACACATAGACTCACACAGAGACCCATAAACTCACACAGAGACCCATAGACTCACACAGAGACCCATAGACTTACACAGCGACCCACAGACTCACACAGAGACCCATAGACTCACACAGAGACCCACAGACTCACACAGAGACCCATAGACTCACACAGAGACCCATTGACTCACACAGAGACCCACAGACTCGCACAGAGACCCACAGACTCGCACAGAGACCCATAGACTCACACAGAGACACATAGACTCACACAGAGACTCATAGACTCACACAGAGACACATAGACTCACACAGAGACCCATAGACTCACATAGAGACCCACAGACTCACACAGAGACCCACAGACTCACACAGAGACCCACAGACTCGCACAGAAATCCACAGACTCACACATAGACCCATAGACTCACACAGAGACCCATAAACTCACACAGAGACCCATAGACTCACACAGAGACCCATAGACTTACACAGAGACCCACAGACTCACACAGAGGCCCATAGACTCACACAGAGACCCACAGACTCACACAGAGACCCATAGACTCACACAGAGACCCATAGACTCACACAGAGACCCATAGACTCACACAGAGACCCATCGACTCACACAGAGACCCACAGACTCACACAGAGACCCATAGACTCACAAAGCGACCCATAGACTCACACAGAGATCCACAGACTCACACATAGACCCATAGATTCACACAAAGACCCATAAACTCACACAGAGACCCATAGACTCACACAGAGTCACATAGACTCACACAGAGACCCATAGACTCACACAGAGACCCATAGACTCACACAGAGACCCATAGATTCACGCAGAGACACATAGACTCACACAGAGACCCAGAGACTCACACAGAGACCCATAAACTCACACAGAGACCCATAGACTCACACAGAGACACATAGACTCACACAGAGACCCATAGACTCACACAGAGACACATAGACTCACACAGAGACCCATAGACTCACACAGAGACCCACAGACTCACACAGAGACCCATAGACTCACACAGAGACCCACAGACTCACACAGAGACCCACAGACTCGCACAGAGATCCACAGACTCACACAGAGACCCATAGACTAACACAGAGACCCATAAACTCACACAGAGACCCATAGATTCACACAGAGACCCATAGACTCCCACAGAGACCCATAGACTCACACAGAGACCCATAGACTCACACAGAGACACATAGACTCACACAGAGACCCACAGACTCACACGGAGAACCACAGACTCACACAGAGACCCACAGACTCACACAGACACCCACAGACTCGCACAGAGATCCACAGACTCACACATAGACCCACACAGAGACCCATAAACTCACACAGAGACCCATAGACTCACACAGAGACCCATAGACTTACACAGTGACCCACAGACTCACACAGAGACCCATAGACTCACACAGAGACCCACAGACTCACACAGAGACCCATAGACTCACACAGAGACCCATAGACTCACACAGAGACCCACAGACTCGCACAGAGACCCACAGACTCGCACAGAGACCCATAGACTCACACAGCAGAGACCCATAGACTCACAGCAGAGTCCCACAGACTCACACAGAGACACATAGACTCACACAGAGACCCATAGACTCACACAGAGACCCATAGACTCACACAGAGACCCATAGACTCACACAGAGACACATAGACTCACACAGAGACTCATAGACTCACACAGAGACACATAGACTCACACAGAGACCCATAGACTCACACAGAGACCCACAGACTCACACAGAGACCCATAGACTCACACAGAGACCCATAGACTCACACAGAGACCCACAGACTCGCACAGAGACCCACAGACTCGCACAGAGACCCATAGACTCACACAGCAGAGACCCATAGACTCACAGCAGAGTCCCACAGACTCACACAGAGACACATAGACTCACACAGAGACCCATAGACTCACACAGAGACCCATAGACTCACACAGAGACCCATAGACTCACACAGAGACACATAGACTCACACAGAGACTCATAGACTCACACAGAGACACATAGACTCACACAGAGACCCATAGACTCACATAGAGACCCACAGACTCACACAGAGACCCACAGACTCACACAGAGACCCACAGACTCGCACAGAAATCCACAGACTCACACATAGACCGATAGACTCACACAGAGACCCATAAACTCACACAGAGACCCATAGACTCACACAGAGACCCATAGACTTACACAGAGACCCACAGACTCACACAGAGACCCATAGACTCACACAGAGACCCACAGACTCACACAGAGACCCATAGACTCACACAGAGACCCATAGACTCACACAGAGACCCATAGACTCACACAGAGACCCATCGACTCACACAGAGACCCACAGACTCACACAGAGACCCATAGACTCACAAAGCGACCCATAGACTCACACAGAGATCTACAGACTCACACATAGACCCATAGACTCACACAGAGACCCATAAACTCACACAGAGACCCATAGACTCACACAGAGACCCATAGACTCACACAGAGACCCATTGACTCACACAGAGACCCACAGACTCGCACAGAGATCCACAGACTCACACATAGACCCATAGACTAACACAGAGACCCATAAACTCACACAGAGACCCATATACTCACACAGAGACACATAGACTCAAACAGAGACCCATAGACTCACAGAGACCCACAGACTCACACAGAGACCCATAGACTCACACAGAGACCCACAGACTCACACAGAGACCCACAGACTCGCACAGAGATCCACAGACTCACACATAGACTCACACAGAGACCCATAAACTCACACAGAGACCCATAGACTCACACAGAGACCCATAGACTTACACAGCGACCCACAGACTCACACAGAGACCCATAGACTCACACAGAGACCCACAGACTCACACAGAGACCCATAGACTCACACAGAGACCCATAGACTCACACAGAGACCCACAGACTCGCACAGAGACCCACAGACTCGCACAGAGACCCATAGACTCACACAGAGACACATAGACTCACACAGAGACCCATAGACTCACACAGAGACACATAGACTCACACAGAGACCCATAGACTCACATAGAGACCCACAGACTCACACAGAGACCCACAGACTCACACAGAGACCCACAGACTCGCACAGAAATCCACAGACTCACACATAGACCCATAGACTCACACAGAGACCCATAAACTCACACAGAGACCCATAGACTCACACAGAGACCCATAGACTCCCACAGAGACCCACAGACTCACACGGAGAACCACAGACTCACACAGAGACCCACAGACTCACACAGACACCCACAGACTCGCACAGAGATCCACAGACTCACACATAGACTCACACAGAGACCCATAAACTCACACAGAGACCCATAGACTCACACAGAGGCCCATAGACTTACACAGTGACCCACAGACTCACACAGAGACCCATAGACTCACACAGAGACCCACAGACTCACACAGAGACCCATAGACTCACACAGAGACCCATAGACTCACACAGAGACCCACAGACTCGCACAGAGACCCACAGACTCGCACAGAGACCCATAGACTCACACAGCAGAGACCCATAGACTCACAGCAGAGTCCCACAGACTCACACAGAGACACATAGACTCACACAGAGACCCATAGACTCACACAGAGACCCATAGACTCACACAGAGACCCATAGACTCACACAGAGACACATAGACTCACACAGAGACTCATAGACTCACACAGAGACACATAGACTCACACAGAGACCCATAGACTCACACAGAGACCCACAGACTCACACAGAGACCCATAGACTCACACAGAGACCCATAGACTCACACAGAGACCCACAGACTCGCACAGAGACCCACAGACTCGCACAGAGACCCATAGACTCACACAGCAGAGACCCATAGACTCACAGCAGAGTCCCACAGACTCACACAGAGACACATAGACTCACACAGAGACCCATAGACTCACACAGAGACCCATAGACTCACACAGAGACCCATAGACTCACACAGAGACACATAGACTCACACAGAGACTCATAGACTCACACAGAGACACATAGACTCACACAGAGACCCATAGACTCACATAGAGACCCACAAACTCACACAGAGACCCACAGACTCACACAGAGACCCACAGAATCGCACAGAAATCCACAGACTCACACATAGACCCATAGACTCACACAGAGACCCATAAACTCACACAGAGACCCATAGACTCACACAGAGACCCATAGACTTACACAGAGACCCACAGACTCACACAGAGACCCATAGACTCACACAGAGACCCACAGACTCACACAGAGACCCATAGACTCACACAGAGACCCATAGACTCACACAGAGACCCATAGACTCACACAGAGACCGATCGACTCACACAGAGACCCACAGACTCACACAGAGACCCATAGACTCACAAAGCGACCCATAGACTCACACAGAGATCTACAGACTCACACATAGACCCATAGACTCACACAGAGACCCATAAACTCACACAGAGACCCATAGACTCACACAGAGACCCATAGACTCACACAGAGACCCATTGACTCACACAGAGACCCACAGACTCGCACAGAGATCCACAGACTCACACATAGACCCATAGACTAACACAGAGACCCATAAACTCACACAGAGACCCATATACTCACACAGAGACACATAGACTCAAACAGAGACCCATAGACTCACAGAGACCCACAGACTCACACAGAGACCCATAGACTCACACAGAGACCCACAGACTCACACAGAGACCCACAGACTCGCACAGAGATCCACAGACTCACACATAGACTCACATAGAGACCCATAAACTCACACAGAGACCCATAGACTCACACAGAGACCCATAGACTTACACAGCGACCCACAGACTCACACAGAGACCCATAGACTCACACAGAGACCCACAGACTCACACAGAGACCCATAGACTCACACAGAGACCCACAGACTCACACGGAGAACCACAGACTCACACATAGACCCACAGACTCACACAGACACCCACAGACTCGCACAGAGATCCACAGACTCACACATAGACTCACACAGAGACCCATAGACTCACACAGAGACACATAGACTCACACAGAGACTCATAGACTCACACAGAGACACATAGACTCACACAGAGACCCATAGACTCACATAGAGACCCACAGACTCACACAGAGACCCACAGACTCACACAGAGACCCACAGACTCGCACAGAAATCCACAGACTCACACATAGACCCATAGACTCACACAGAGACCCATAAACTCACACAGAGACCCATAGACTCACACAGAGACCCATAGACTTACACAGAGACCCACAGACTCACACAGAGACCCATAGACTCACACAGAGACCCACAGACTCACACAGAGACCCATAGACTCACACAGAGACCCATAGACTCACACAGAGACCCATCGACTCACACAGAGAACCACAGACTCACACAGAGACCCATAGACTCACAAAGCGACCCATAGACTCACACAGAGATCCACAGACTCACACATAGACCCATAGACTCACACAGAGACCCATAAACTCACACAGAGACCCATAGACTCACACAGAGACCCAAAGACTCACACAGAGACCCATAGACTCGCACAGAGATCCACAGACTCACACATAGACCCATAGACTAACATAGAGACCCATAAACTCACACAGAGACCCATATACTCACACAGAGACACATAGACTCAAACAGAGACCCATAGACTCACAGAGACCCACAGACTCACACAGAGACCCATAGACTCACACAGAGACCCACAGACTCACACAGAAACCCACAGACTCGCACAGAGATCCACAGACTCACACATAGACTCACACAGAGACCCATAAACTCACACAGAGACCCATAGACTCACACAGAGACCCATAGACTTACACAGCGACCCACAGACTCACACAGAGACCCATAGACTCACACAGAGACCCACAGACTCACACAGAGACCCATAGACTCACACAGAGACCCATAGACTCACACAGAGACCCACAGACTCGCACAGAGACCCACAGACTCGCACAGAGACCCATAGACTCACACAGCAGAGACTCATAGACTCACAGCAGAGTCCCACAGACTCACACAGAGACCCATAGACTCACACAGAGACCCATAGACTCACATAGAGACCCACAGACTCACACAGACACCCACAGACTCACACAGAGACCCACAGACTCGCACAGAAATCCACAGACTCACACATAGACCCATAGACTCACACAGAGACCCATAAACTCACACAGAGACCCATAGACTCACACAGAGACCCATAGACTTACACAGAGACCCACAGACTCACACAGAGACCCATAGACTCACACAGAGACCCATAGACTCACACAGAGACCCATAGACTCACACAGAGACCCATAGACTCACACAGAGACCCACAGACTCACACAGAGACCCATAGACTCACAAAGCGACCCATAGACTCACACAGAGATCCACAGACTCACACATAGACCCATAGACTCACACAGAGACCCATAAACTCACACAGAGACCCATAGACTCACACAGAGACACATAGACTCACACAGAGACCCATAGACTCACACAGAGACCCATAGACTCACACAGAGACCCATAGATTCACGCAGAGACACATAGACTCACACAGAGACCCACAGACTCACACAGAGACCCATAGACTCACACAGAGACCCACAGACTCACACAGAGACCCATAGACTCACACAGAGACACATAGACTCACACAGAGACCCATAGACTCACACAGAGACACATAGACTCACACAGAGACCCATAGACTCACACAGAGACCCCACAGACTCACACAGAGACCCATAGACTCACACAGAGACCCACAGACTCACACAGAGACCCACATACTCGCACAGAGACCCATAGACTAACACAGAGACCCATAAACTCACACAGAGACCCATAGATTCACACAGAGACCCATAGACTCACACAGAGACCCATAGACTCACACAGAGACACATAGACTCACACAGAGACCCATAGACTCACACAGAGACACATAGACTCATACAGAGACCCATAGACTCACACAGAGACACATAGACTCACACAGAGACTCATAGACTCACACAGAGACACATAGACTCACACAGAGACCCATAGACTCACACAGAGATCCACAGACTCACACATAGACCCATAGACTCACACAGAGACCCATAAACTCACACAGAGACCCATAGACTCACACAGAGACACATAGACTCACACAGAGACGCATAGACTCACACAGAGACCCATAGACTCACACAGAGACCCACAGACTCACACAGAGACCCACAGACTCACACAGAGACCCATAGACTCACAGAGACCCACAGACTCACACAGAGACCCATAGACTCACACAGAGACCCACAGACTCACACAGAAACCCACAGACTCGCACAGAGTTCCACAGACTCACACATAGACTCACACAGAGACCCATAAACTCACACAGAGACCCATAGACTCACACAGAGACCCATAGACTTACACAGCGACCCACAGACTCACACAGAGACCCATAGACTCACACAGAGACCCACAGACTCACACAGAGACCCATAGACTCACACAGAGACCCATAGACTCACACAGAGACCCACAGACTCGCACAGAGACCCACAGACTCGCACAGAGACCCATAGACTCACACAGCAGAGACTCATAGACTCACAGCAGAGTCCCACAGACTCACACAGAGACCCATAGACTCACACAGAGACCCATAGACTCACATAGAGACCCACAGACTCACACAGACACCCACAGACTCACACAGAGACCCACAGACTCGCACAGAAATCCACAGACTCACACATAGACCCATAGACTCACACAGAGACCCATAAACTCACACAGAGACCCATAGACTCACACAGAGACCCATAGACTTACACAGAGACCCACAGACTCACACAGAGACCCATAGACTCACACAGAGACCCATAGACTCACACAGAGACCCATAGACTCACACAGAGACCCATAGACTCACACAGAGACCCACAGACTCACACAGAGACCCATAGACTCACAAAGCGACCCATAGACTCACACAGAGATCCACAGACTCACACATAGACCCATAGACTCACACAGAGACCCATAAACTCACACAGAGACCCATAGACTCACACAGAGACACATAGACTCACACAGAGACCCATAGACTCACACAGAGACCCCACAGACTCACACAGAGACCCATAGACTCACACAGAGACCCACAGACTCACACAGAGACCCACATACTCGCACAGAGACCCATAGACTAACACAGAGACCCATAAACTCACACAGAGACCCATAGATTCACACAGAGACCCATAGACTCACACAGAGACCCATAGACTCACACAGAGACACATAGACTCACACAGAGACCCATAGACTCACACAGAGACACATAGACTCATACAGAGACCCATAGACTCACACAGAGACACATAGACTCACACAGAGACTCATAGACTCACACAGAGACACATAGACTCACACAGAGACCCATAGACTCACACAGAGATCCACAGACTCACACATAGACCCATAGACTCACACAGAGACCCATAAACTCACACAGAGACCCATAGACTCACACAGAGACACATAGACTCACACAGAGACCTACAGACTCACACAGAGACACATAGACTCACACAGAGACCCATAGACTCACACAGAGACCCATAGACTCACACAGAGACACATAGACTCACACAGAGACACATAGACTCACACAGAGACGCATAGACTCACACAGAGACCCATAGACTCACACAGAGACCCACAGACTCACACAGAGACCCACAGACTCACACAGAGACCCATAGACTCACAGAGACCCACAGACTCACACAGAGACCCATAGACTCACACAGAGACCCACAGACTCACACAGAAACCCACAGACTCGCACAGAGTTCCACAGACTCACACATAGACTCACACAGAGACCCATAAACTCACACAGAGACCCATAGACTCACACAGAGACCCATAGACTTACACAGCGACCCACAGACTCACACAGAGACCCATAGACTCACACAGAGACCCACAGACTCACACAGAGACCCATAGACTCACACAGAGACCCATAGACTCACACAGAGACCCACAGACTCGCACAGAGACCCACAGACTCGCACAGAGACCCATAGACTCACACAGCAGAGACTCATAGACTCACAGCAGAGTCCCACAGACTCACACAGAGACCCATAGACTCACACAGAGACCCATAGACTCACATAGAGACCCACAGACTCACACAGACACCCACAGACTCACACAGAGACCCACAGACTCGCACAGAAATCCACAGACTCACACATAGACCCATAGACTCACACAGAGACCCATAAACTCACACAGAGACCCATAGACTCACACAGAGACCCATAGACTTACACAGAGACCCACAGACTCACACAGAGACCCATAGACTCACACAGAGACCCATAGACTCACACAGAGACCCATAGACTCACACAGAGACCCATAGACTCACACAGAGACCCACAGACTCACACAGAGACCCATAGACTCACAAAGCGACCCATAGACTCACACAGAGATCCACAGACTCACACATAGACCCATAGACTCACACAGAGACCCATAAACTCACACAGAGACCCATAGACTCACACAGAGACACATAGACTCACACAGAGACCCATAGACTCACACAGAGACCCATAGACTCACACAGAGACCCATAGATTCACGCAGAGACACATAGACTCACACAGAGACCCACAGACTCACACAGAGACCCATAGACTCACACAGAGACCCACAGACTCACACAGAGACCCATAGACTCACACAGAGACACATAGACTCACACAGAGACCCATAGACTCACACAGAGACACATAGACTCACACAGAGACCCATAGACTCACACAGAGACCCCACAGACTCACACAGAGACCCATAGACTCACACAGAGACCCACAGACTCACACAGAGACCCACATACTCGCACAGAGACCCATAGACTAACACAGAGACCCATAAACTCACACAGAGACCCATAGATTCACACAGAGACCCATAGACTCACACAGAGACCCATAGACTCACACAGAGACACATAGACTCACACAGAGACCCATAGACTCACACAGAGACACATAGACTCATACAGAGACCCATAGACTCACACAGAGACACATAGACTCACACAGAGACTCATAGACTCACACAGAGACACATAGACTCACACAGAGACCCATAGACTCACATAGAGACCCACAGACTCACACAGAGACCCACAGACTCACACAGAGACCCACAGACTCGCACAGAAATCCACAGACTCACACATATACCCATAGACTCACACAGAGACCCATAAACTCACACAGAGACCCATAGACTCACACAGAGACCCATAGACTTACACAGAGACCCACAGACTCACACAGAGACCCATAGACTCACACAGAGACCCACAGACTCACACAGAGACCCATAGACTCACACAGAGACCCATAGACTCACACAGAGACCCATAGACTCACACAGAGACCCATCGACTCACACAGAGAACCACAGACTCACACAGAGACCCATAGACTCACAAAGCGACCCATAGACTCACACAGAGATCCACAGACTCACACATAGACCCATAGACTCACACAGAGACCCATAAACTCACACAGAGACCCATAGACTCACACAGAGACCCATAGACTCACACAGAGACCCATTGACTCACACAGAGACCCATAGACTCGCACAGAGATCCACAGACTCACACATAGACCCATAGACTAACACAGAGACCCATAATACTCACACAGAGACCCATATACTCACACAGAGACACATAGACTCAAACAGAGACCCATAGACTCACAGAGACCCACAGACTCACACAGAGACCCATAGACTCACACAGAGACCCACAGACTCACACAGAAACCCACAGACTCGCACAGAGATCCACAGACTCACACATAGACTCACACAGAGACCCATAAACTCACACAGAGACCCATAGACTCACACAGAGACCCATAGACTTACACAGCGACCCACAGACTCACACAGAGACCCATAGACTCACACAGAGACCCACAGACTCACACAGAGACCCATAGACTCACACAGAGACCCATAGACTCACACAGAGACCCACAGACTCGCACAGAGACCCACAGACTCGCACAGAGACCCATAGACTCACACAGCAGAGACCCATAGACTCACAGCAGAGTCCCACAGACTCACACAGAGACCCATAGACTCACACAGAGACCCATAGACTCACATAGAGACCCACAGACTCACACAGAGTCCCACAGACTCACACAGAGACCCACAGACTCGCACAGAAATCCACAGACTCACACATAGACCCATAGACTCACACAGAGGCCCATAAACTCACACAGAGACCCATAGACTCACACAGAGACCCATAGACTTACACAGAGACCCACAGACTCACACAGAGACCCATAGACTCACACAGAGACCCACAGACTCACACAGAGACCCATAGACTCACACAGAGACCCATAGACTCACACAGAGACCCATAGACTCACACAGAGACCCATCGACTCACACAGAGACCCACAGACTCACACAGAGACCCATAGAATCACAAAGCGACCCATAGACTCACACAGAGATCCACAGACTCACACATAGACCCATAGACTCACACAGAGACCCATAAACTCACACAGAGACCCATAGACTCACACAGAGACACATAGACTCACACAGAGACCCATAGACTCACACAGAGACCCATAGACTCACACAGAGACCCATAGATTCACGCAGAGACACATAGACTCACACAGAGACCCACACACTCACACAGAGACCCATAGACTCACACAGAGACCCACAGACTCACACAGAGACCCATAGACTCACACAGAGACACATAGACTCACACAGAGACCCATAGACTCACACAGAGACACATAGACTCACACAGAGACCCATAGACTCACACAGAGACCCACAGACTCACACAGAGACCCATAGACTCACACAGAGACCCACAGACTCACACAGAGACCCACAGACTCGCACAGAGATCCACAGACTCACACAGAGACCCATAGACTAACACAGAGACCCATAAACTCACACAGAGACCCATAGATTCAACATAGACTCGCACAGAGACCCACAGACTCGCACAGAGACCCATAGACTCACACAGCAGAGACCCATAGACTCACGCAGAGACCCATAGACTCACACAGAGACCCACAGACTCGCACAGAGACCCACAGACTCGCACAGAGACCCATAGACTCACACAGCAGAGACCCATAGACTCACACAGAGACCCATAGACTCACACAGAGACACATAGACTCACACAGAGACCCATAGACTCACACAGAGACACATAGACTCACACAGAGACCCATAGACTCACACAGAGACACATAGACTCACACAGAGACCCATAGACTCACACAGAGACACATAGACTCACACAGAGACCCATAGACTCACACAGAGACCCATAGACTCACACAGAGACACATAGACTCATACAGAGACCCATAGACTCACACAGAGACACATAGACTCACACAGAGACTCATAGACTCACACAGAGACACATAGACTCACACAGAGACCCATAGACTCACATAGAGACCCACAGACTCACACAGAGACCCACAGACTCACACAGAGACCCACAGACTCGCACAGAAATCCACAGACTCACACATATACCCATAGACTCACACAGAGACCCATAAACTCACACAGAGACCCATAGACTCACACAGAGACCCATAGACTTACACAGAGACCCACAGACTCACACAGAGACCCATAGACTCACACAGAGACCCACAGACTCACACAGAGACCCATAGACTCACACAGAGACCCATAGACTCACACAGAGACCCATAGACTCACACAGAGACCCATCGACTCACACAGAGAACCACAGACTCACACAGAGACCCATAGACTCACAAAGCGACCCATAGACTCACACAGAGATCCACAGACTCACACATAGACCCATAGACTCACACAGAGACCCATAAACTCACACAGAGACCCATAGACTCACACAGAGACCCATAGACTCACACAGAGACCCATTGACTCACACAGAGACCCATAGACTCGCACAGAGATCCACAGACTCACACATAGACCCATAGACTAACACAGAGACCCATAATACTCACACAGAGACCCATATACTCACACAGAGACACATAGACTCAAACAGAGACCCATAGACTCACAGAGACCCACAGACTCACACAGAGACCCATAGACTCACACAGAGACCCACAGACTCACACAGAAACCCACAGACTCGCACAGAGATCCACAGACTCACACATAGACTCACACAGAGACCCATAAACTCACACAGAGACCCATAGACTCACACAGAGACCCATAGACTTACACAGCGACCCACAGACTCACACAGAGACCCATAGACTCACACAGAGACCCACAGACTCACACAGAGACCCATAGACTCACACAGAGACCCATAGACTCACACAGAGACCCACAGACTCGCACAGAGACCCACAGACTCGCACAGAGACCCATAGACTCACACAGCAGAGACCCATAGACTCACAGCAGAGTCCCACAGACTCACACAGAGACCCATAGACTCACACAGAGACCCATAGACTCACATAGAGACCCACAGACTCACACAGAGACCCACAGACTCACACAGAGACCCACAGACTCGCACAGAAATCCACAGACTCACACATAGACCCATAGACTCACACAGAGGCCCATAAACTCACACAGAGACCCATAGACTCACACAGAGACCCATAGACTTACACAGAGACCCACAGACTCACACAGAGACCCATAGACTCACACAGAGACCCACAGACTCACACAGAGACCCATAGACTCACACAGAGACCCATAGACTCACACAGAGACCCATAGACTCACACAGAGACCCATCGACTCACACAGAGACCCACAGACTCACACAGAGACCCATAGAATCACAAAGCGACCCATAGACTCACACAGAGATCCACAGACTCACACATAGACCCATAGACTCACACAGAGACCCATAAACTCACACAGAGACCCATAGACTCACACAGAGACACATAGACTCACACAGAGACCCATAGACTCACACAGAGACCCATAGACTCACACAGAGACCCATAGATTCACGCAGAGACACATAGACTCACACAGAGACCCACACACTCACACAGAGACCCATAGACTCACACAGAGACCCACAGACTCACACAGAGACCCATAGACTCACACAGAGACACATAGACTCACACAGAGACCCATAGACTCACACAGAGACACATAGACTCACACAGAGACCCATAGACTCACACAGAGACCCACAGACTCACACAGAGACCCATAGACTCACACAGAGACCCACAGACTCACACAGAGACCCACAGACTCGCACAGAGATCGACAGACTCACACAGAGACCCATAGACTAACACAGAGACCCATAAACTCACACAGAGACCCATAGATTCAACATAGACTCGCACAGAGACCCACAGACTCGCACAGAGACCCATAGACTCACACAGCAGAGACCCATAGACTCACGCAGAGACCCATAGACTCACACAGAGACCCACAGACTCGCACAGAGACCCACAGACTCGCACAGAGACCCATAGACTCACACAGCAGAGACCCATAGACTCACACAGAGACCCATAGACTCACACAGAGACACATAGACTCACACAGAGACCCATAGACTCACACAGAGACACATAGACTCACACAGAGACCCATAGACTCACACAGAGACACATAGACTCACACAGAGACCCATAGACTCACACAGAGACACATAGACTCACACAGAGACCCATAGACTCACACAGAGACCCACAGACTCACACAGAGACCCACAGACTCACACAGAGACCCACAGACTCACAAAGAGACCCACAGACTCACACAGACACCCACAGACTCGCACAGAGACCCATAGACTCACACAGCAGAGACCCATAGACTCACAGCAGAGTCCCACAGACTCACACAGAGACCCATAGACTCACACAGAGACCCATAGACTCACATAGAGACCCACAGACTCACACAGAGACCCACAGACTCACACAGAGACCCACAGACTCGCACAGAAATCCACAGACTCACACATAGACCCATAAACTCACACAGAGACCCATAGACTCACACAGAGACCCATAGACTTACACAGAGACCCACAGACTCACACAGAGACCCATAGACTCACACAGAGTGCCACAGACTCACACAGAGACCCATAGACTCACACAGAGACCCATAGACTCACACAGAGACCCATAGACTCACACAGAGACCCATAGATTCACGCAGAGACACATAGACTCACACAGAGACCCACAGACTCACACAGAGACCCATAGACTCACACAGAGACCCACAGACTCACACAGAGACCCATAGACTCACACAGAGACACATAGACTCACACAGAGACCCATAGACTCACACAGAGACACATAGACTCACACAGAGACCCATAGACTCACACAGAGACCCAAAGACTCACACAGAGACCCATAGACTCACACAGAGACCCACAGACTCACACAGAGACCCACAGACTCGCACAGAGATCCACAGACTCACACAGAGACCCATAGACTAACACAGAGACCCATAAACTCACACAGAGACCCATAGATTCACACAGAGACCCATTGACTCACACAGAGACCCATAGACTCACACAGAGACACATAGACTCACACAGAGACCCATAGACTCACACAGAGACACATAGACTCACACAGAGACCCATAGACTCACACAGAGACCCACAGACTCACACAGAGATCCCATAGACTCACACAGACACGCACAGACTCACACAGAGACCCATAGACTCACACAGAGACCCATAGACTCACACAGAGACCCATAGACTTACACAGAGACCCACAGACTCACACAGAGACCCATAGACTCACACAGAGACCCACAGACTCACACAGAGACCCATAGACTCACACAGAGACCCATAGACTCACACAGAGACCCATAGACTCACACAGAGACCCATCGACTCACACAGAGACCCACAGACTCACACAGAGACCCATAGAATCACAAAGCGACCCATAGACTCACACAGAGATCCACAGACTCACACATAGACCCATAGACTCACACAGAGACCCATAAACTCACACAGAGACCCATAGACTCACACAGAGACACATAGACTCACACAGAGACCCATAGACTCACACAGAGACCCATAGACTCACACAGAGACCCATAGATTCACGCAGAGACACATAGACTCACACAGAGACCCACACACTCACACAGAGACCCATAGACTCACACAGAGACCCACAGACTCACACAGAGACCCATAGACTCACACAGAGACACATAGACTCACACAGAGACCCATAGACTCACACAGAGACACATAGACTCACACAGAGACCCATAGACTCACACAGAGACCCACAGACTCACACAGAGACCCATAGACTCACACAGAGACCCACAGACTCACACAGAGACCCACAGACTCGCACAGAGATCCACAGACTCACACAGAGACCCATAGACTAACACAGAGACCCATAAACTCACACAGAGACCCATAGATTCAACATAGACTCGCACAGAGACCCACAGACTCGCACAGAGACCCATAGACTCACACAGCAGAGACCCATAGACTCACGCAGAGACCCATAGACTCACACAGAGACCCACAGACTCGCACAGAGACCCACAGACTCGCACAGAGACCCATAGACTCACACAGCAGAGACCCATAGACTCACACAGAGACCCATAGACTCACACAGAGACACATAGACTCACACAGAGACCCATAGACTCACACAGAGACACATAGACTCACACAGAGACCCATAGACTCACACAGAGACACATAGACTCACACAGAGACCCATAGACTCACACAGAGACACATAGACTCACACAGAGACCCATAGACTCACACAGAGACCCACAGACTCACACAGAGACCCACAGACTCACACAGAGACCCACAGACTCACAAAGAGACCCACAGACTCACACAGACACCCACAGACTCGCACAGAGACCCATAGACTCACACAGCAGAGACCCATAGACTCACAGCAGAGTCCCACAGACTCACACAGAGACCCATAGACTCACACAGAGACCCATAGACTCACATAGAGACCCACAGACTCACACAGAGACCCACAGACTCACACAGAGACCCACAGACTCGCACAGAAATCCACAGACTCACACATAGACCCATAAACTCACACAGAGACCCATAGACTCACACAGAGACCCATAGACTTACACAGAGACCCACAGACTCACACAGAGACCCATAGACTCACACAGAGTGCCACAGACTCACACAGAGACCCATAGACTCACACAGAGACCCATAGACTCACACAGAGACCCATAGACTCACACAGAGACCCATAGATTCACGCAGAGACACATAGACTCACACAGAGACCCACAGACTCACACAGAGACCCATAGACTCACACAGAGACCCACAGACTCACACAGAGACCCATAGACTCACACAGAGACACATAGACTCACACAGAGACCCATAGACTCACACAGAGACACATAGACTCACACAGAGACCCATAGACTCACACAGAGACCCAAAGACTCACACAGAGACCCATAGACTCACACAGAGACCCACAGACTCACACAGAGACCCACAGACTCGCACAGAGATCCACAGACTCACACAGAGACCCATAGACTAACACAGAGACCCATAAACTCACACAGAGACCCATAGATTCACACAGAGACCCATTGACTCACACAGAGACCCATAGACTCACACAGAGACACATAGACTCACACAGAGACCCATAGACTCACACAGAGACACATAGACTCACACAGAGACCCATAGACTCACACAGAGACCCACAGACTCACACAGAGATCCCATAGACTCACACAGACACCCACAGACTCACACAGAGACCCATAGACTCACACAGAGACCCATAGACTCACACAGAGACCCATAGACTTACACAGAGACCCACAGACTCACACAGAGACCCATAGACTCACACAGAGACCCACAGACTCACACAGAGACCCATAGACTCACACAGAGACCCATAGACTCACACAGAGACCCATAGACTCACACAGAGACCCATCGACTCACACAGAGACCCACAGACTCACACAGAGACCCATAGAATCACAAAGCGACCCATAGACTCACACAGAGATCCACAGACTCACACATAGACCCATAGACTCACACAGAGACCCATAAACTCACACAGAGACCCATAGACTCACACAGAGACACATAGACTCACACAGAGACCCATAGACTCACACAGAGACCCATAGACTCACACAGAGACCCATAGATTCACGCAGAGACACATAGACTCACACAGAGACCCACACACTCACACAGAGACCCATAGACTCACACAGAGACCCACAGACTCACACAGAGACCCATAGACTCACACAGAGACACATAGACTCACACAGAGACCCATAGACTCACACAGAGACACATAGACTCACACAGAGACCCATAGACTCACACAGAGACCCACAGACTCACACAGAGACCCATAGACTCACACAGAGACCCACAGACTCACACAGAGACCCACAGACTCGCACAGAGATCCACAGACTCACACAGAGACCCATAGACTAACACAGAGACCCATAAACTCACACAGAGACCCATAGATTCAACATAGACTCGCACAGAGACCCACAGACTCGCACAGAGACCCATAGACTCACACAGCAGAGACCCATAGACTCACGCAGAGACCCATAGACTCACACAGAGACCCACAGACTCGCACAGAGACCCACAGACTCGCACAGAGACCCATAGACTCACACAGCAGAGACCCATAGACTCACACAGAGACCCATAGACTCACACAGAGACACATAGACTCACACAGAGACCCATAGACTCACACAGAGACACATAGACTCACACAGAGACCCATAGACTCACACAGAGACACATAGACTCACACAGAGACCCATAGACTCACACAGAGACACATAGACTCACACAGAGACCCATAGACTCACACAGAGACCCACAGACTCACACAGAGACCCACAGACTCACACAGAGACCCACAGACTCACAAAGAGACCCACAGACTCACACAGACACCCACAGACTCGCACAGAGACCCATAGACTCACACAGCAGAGACCCATAGACTCACAGCAGAGTCCCACAGACTCACACAGAGACCCATAGACTCACACAGAGACCCATAGACTCACATAGAGACCCACAGACTCACACAGAGACCCACAGACTCACACAGAGACCCACAGACTCGCACAGAAATCCACAGACTCACACATAGACCCATAAACTCACACAGAGACCCATAGACTCACACAGAGACCCATAGACTTACACAGAGACCCACAGACTCACACAGAGACCCATAGACTCACACAGAGTGCCACAGACTCACACAGAGACCCATAGACTCACACAGAGACCCATAGACTCACACAGAGACCCATAGACTCACACAGAGACCCATAGATTCACGCAGAGACACATAGACTCACACAGAGACCCACAGACTCACACAGAGACCCATAGACTCACACAGAGACCCACAGACTCACACAGAGACCCATAGACTCACACAGAGACACATAGACTCACACAGAGACCCATAGACTCACACAGAGACACATAGACTCACACAGAGACCCATAGACTCACACAGAGACCCAAAGACTCACACAGAGACCCATAGACTCACACAGAGACCTACAGACTCACACAGAGACCCACAGACTCGCACAGAGATCCACAGACTCACACAGAGACCCATAGACTAACACAGAGACCCATAAACTCACACAGAGACCCATAGATTCACACAGAGACCCATTGACTCACACAGAGACCCATAGACTCACACAGAGACACATAGACTCACACAGAGACCCATAGACTCACACAGAGACACATAGACTCACACAGAGACCCATAGACTCACACAGAGACCCACAGACTCACACAGAGATCCCATAGACTCACACAGACACCCACAGACTCACACAGAGACCCATAGACTCACACAGAGACCCATAGACTCACACAGAGACCCATCGACTCACACAGAGAACCACAGACTCACACAGAGACCCATAGACTCACAAAGCGACCCATAGACTCACACAGAGATCCACAGACTCACACATAGACCCATAGACTCACACAGAGACCCATAAACTCACACAGAGACCCATAGACTCACACAGAGAACCATAGACTCACACAGAGACCCATTGACTCACACAGAGACCCATAGACTCGCACAGAGATCCACAGACTCACACATAGACCCATAGACTAACACAGAGACCCATAAACTCACACAGAGACCCATATACTCACACAGAGACACATAGACTCAAACAGAGACCCATAGACTCACAGAGACCCACAGACTCACACAGAGACCCATAGACTCACACAGAGACCCACAGACTCACACAGAAACCCACAGACTCGCACAGAGATCCACAGACTCACACATAGACTCACACAGAGACCCATAAACTCACACAGAGACCATAGACTCACACAGAGATCCATAGACTTACACAGCGACCCACAGACTCACACAGAGACCCATAGACTCACACAGAGACCCACAGACTCACACAGAGACCCATAGACTAACACAGAGACCCATAAACTCACACAGAGACCCATAGATTCACACAGAGACCCATAGACTCACACAGAGACCCATAGACTCACACAGAGACACATAGACTCACACAGAGACCCATAGACTCACACAGAGACACATAGACTCACACAGAGACCCATAGACTCACACAGAGACACATAGACTCACACAGAGACCCATAGACTCACACAGAGACACATAGACTCACACAGAGACCCATAGACTCACACAGAGACCCACAGACTCACACAGAGACCCACAGACTCACACAGAGACCCACAGACTCACACAGAGACCCACAGACTCACACAGACACCCACAGACTCGCACAGAGACCCATAGACTCACACAGCAGAGACCCATAGACTCACAGCAGAGTCCCACAGACTCACACAGAGACCCATAGACTCACACAGAGACCCATAGACTCACATAGAGACCCACAGACTCACACAGAGACCCACAGACTCACACAGAGACCCACAGACTCGCACAGAAATCCACAGACTCACACATAGACCCATAAACTCACACAGAGACCCATAGACTCACACAGAGACCCATAGACTTACACAGAGACCCACAGACTCACACAGAGACCCATAGACTCACACAGAGTGCCACAGACTCACACAGAGACCCATAGACTCACACAGAGACCCATAGACTCACACAGAGACCCATAGACTCACACAGAGACCCATAGATTCACGCAGAGACACATAGACTCACACAGAGACCCACAGACTCACACAGAGACCCATAGACTCACACAGAGACCCACAGACTCACACAGAGACCCATAGACTCACACAGAGACACATAGACTCACACAGAGACCCATAGACTCACACAGAGACACATAGACTCACACAGAGACCCATAGACTCACACAGAGACCCACAGACTCACACAGAGACCCATAGACTCACACAGAGACCCACAGACTCACACAGAGACCCACAGACTCGCACAGAGATCCACAGACTCACACAGAGACCCATAGACTAACACAGAGACCCATAAACTCACACAGAGACCCATAGATTCACACAGAGACCCATAGACTCACACAGAGACCCATAGACTCACACAGAGACACATAGACTCACACAGAGACTCATAGACTCACACAGAGACACATAGACTCACACAGAGACCCATAGACTCACACAGAGACACATAGACTCACACAGAGACTCATAGACTCACACAGAGACACATAGACTCACACAGAGACCCATAGACTCACATAGAGACCCACAGACTCACACAGAGACCCACAGACTCACACAGAGACCCACAGACTCGCACATAAATTTACAGACTCACACATAGACCCATAGACTCACACAGAGACCCATAAACTCACACAGAGACCCATAGACTCACACAGAGACCCATAGACTTACACAGAGACCCACAGACTCACACAGAGACCCATAGACTCACACAGACACCCACAGACTCACACAGAGACCCATAGACTCACACAGAGACCCATAGACTCACACAGAGACCCACAGACTCACACAGAGACCCACAGACTCACACAGAGACCCACAGACTCGCACAGAGACCCATAGACTCACACAGCAGAGACCCATAGACTCACAGCAGAGTCCCACAGACTCACACAGAGACCCATAGACTCACACAGAGACCCATAGACTCACATAGAGACCCACAGACTCACACAGAGACCCACAGACTCACACAGAGACCCACAGACTCGCACAGAAATCCACAGACTCACACATAGACCCATAAACTCACACAGAGACCCATAGACTCACACAGAGACCCATAGACTTACACAGAGACCCACAGACTCACACAGAGACCCATAGACTCACACAGAGTGCCACAGACTCACACAGAGACCCATAGACTCACACAGAGACCCATAGACTCACACAGAGACCCATAGACTCACACAGAGACCCATAGATTCACGCAGAGACACATAGACTCACACAGAGACCCACAGACTCACACAGAGACCCATAGACTCACACAGAGACCCACAGACTCACACAGAGACCCATAGACTCACACAGAGACACATAGACTCACACAGAGACCCATAGACTCACACAGAGACACATAGACTCACACAGAGACCCATAGACTCACACAGAGACCCACAGACTCACACAGAGACCCATAGACTCACACAGAGACCCACAGACTCACACAGAGACCCACAGACTCGCACAGAGATCCACAGACTCACACAGAGACCCATAGACTAACACAGAGACCCATAAACTCACACAGAGACCCATAGATTCACACAGAGAACCATAGACTCACACAGAGACCCATAGACTCACACAGAGACACATAGACTCACACAGAGACCCATAGACTCACACAGAGACACATAGACTCACACAGAGACCCATAGACTCACACAGAGACACATAGACTCACACAGAGACACATAGACTCACACAGAAATCCACAGACTCACACATAGACCCATAGACTCACACAGAGACCCATAAACTCACACAGAGACCCATAGACTCACACAGAGACCCATAGACTCACACAGAGACCCATAGACTCACACAGAGACACATAGACTCACACAGAGACCCATAGACTCACACAGAGACACATAGACTCACACAGAGACCCATAGACTCACATAGAGACCCACAGACTCACACAGAGACCCACAGACTCACACAGAGACCCACAGACTCGCACATAAATCCACAGACTCACACATAGACCCATAGACTCACACAGAGACCCATAAACTCACACAGAGACCCATAGACTCACACAGAGACCCATAGACTTACACAGAGACCCACAGACTCACACAGAGACCCATAGACTCACACAGACACCCACAGACTCACACAGAGACCCATAGACTCACACAGAGACCCATAGACTCACACAGAGACCCATAGACTCACACAGAGACCCATCGACTCACACAGAGAACCACAGACTCACACAGAGACCCATAGACTCACAAAGCGACCCATAGACTCACACAGGTATCCACAGACTCACACATAGACCCATAGACTCACACAGAGACCCATAAACTCACACAGAGACCCATAGACTCACACAGAGACCCATAGACTCACACAGAGACCCATTGACTCACACAGAGACCCATAGACTCGCACAGAGATCCACAGACGCACACATAGACCCATAGACTAACACAGAGACCCATAAACTCACACAGAGACCCATATACTCACACAGAGACACATAGACTCAAACAGAGACCCATAGACTCACAGAGACCCACAGACTCACACAGAGACCCATAGACTCACACAGAGACCCACAGACTCACACAGAAACCCACAGACTCGCACAGAGATCCACAGACTCACACATAGACTCACACAGAGACCCATAAACTCACACAGAGGCCATAGACTCACACAGAGATCCATAGACTTACACAGCGACCCACAGACTCACACAGAGACCCATAGACTCACACAGAGACCCATAGACTCACACAGAGACCCACAGACTCGCACAGAGACCCAAAGACTCGCACAGAGACCCATAGACTCACACAGCAGAGACCCATAGACTCACAGCAGAGTCCCACAGACTCACACAGAGACGCATAGACTCACACAGAGACCCATAGACTCACATAGAGACCCACAGACTCACACAGAGACCCACAGACTCACACAGAGACCCACAGACTCGCACAGAAATCCACAGACTCACACATAGACCCATAGACTCACACAGAGACCCACAGACTCACACAGAGACCCATAGACTCACACAGAGTCCCATAGACTCACACAGAGACCCATAGACTCACACAGAGACCCATCGACTCACACAGAGACCCACAGACTCACACAGAGACCCATAGACTCACAAAGCGACCCATAGACTCACACAGAGATCCACAGACTCACACATAGACCCATAGACTCACACAGAGACCCATAAACTCACACAGAGACCCATAGACTCACACAGAGACACATAGACTCACACAGAGACCCATAGACTCACACAGAGACCCATAGACTCACACAGAGACCCATAGATTCACGCAGAGACACATAGACTCACACAGAGACCCACAGACTCACACAGAGGCCCATAGACTCACACAGAGACCCACAGACTCACACAGAGACCCATAGACTCACACAGAGACACATAGACTCACACAGAGACCCATAGACTCACACAGAGACACGTAGACTCACACAGAGACCCATAGACTCACACAGAGACCCACAGACTCACACAGAGACCCATAGACTCACACAGAGACCCACAGACTCACACAGAGACCCACAGACTCACACAGAGACCCACAGACTCACACAGACACCCACAGACTCGCACAGAGCCCCATAGACTCACACAGCAGAGACCCATAGACTCACAGCAGAGTCCCACAGACTCACACAGAGACCCATAGACTCACACAGAGACCCATAGACTCACATAGAGACCCACAGACTCACACAGAGACCCACAGACTCACACAGAGACCCACAGACTCGCACAGAAATCCACAGACTCACACATAGACCCATAAACTCACACAGAGACCCATAGACTCACACAGAGACCCATAGACTTACACAGAGACCCACAGACT
Source organism: Petromyzon marinus (assembly GCF_048934315.1). Classification (NCBI taxonomy): domain Eukaryota; kingdom Metazoa; phylum Chordata; class Hyperoartia; order Petromyzontiformes; family Petromyzontidae; genus Petromyzon; species Petromyzon marinus. The sequence continues at coordinate 957,602 of NW_027422972.1, read as the reverse complement.
CACACAGAGACCCATAGACTCACACAGAGTGCCACAGACTCACACAGAGACCCATAGACTCACACAGAGACCCATAGACTCACACAGAGACCCATAGACTCACACAGAGACCCATAGATTCACGCAGAGACACATAGACTCACACAGAGACCCACAGACTCACACAGAGACCCATAGACTCACACAGAGACCCACAGACTCACATAGAGACCCATAGACTCACACAGAGACACATAGACTCACACAGAGACCCATAGACTCACACAGAGACACATAGACTCACACAGAGACCCATAGACTCACACAGAGACCCACAGACTCACACAGAGACCCATAGACTCACACAGAGACCCACAGACTCACACAGAGACCCACAGACTCGCACAGAGATCCACAGACTCACACAGAGACCCATAGACTAACACAGAGACCCATAAACTCACACAGAGACCCATAGATTCACACAGAGACCCATAGACTCACACAGAGACCCATAGACTCACACAGAGACACATAGACTCACACAGAGACCCATAGACTCACACAGAGACAAATAGACTCACACAGAGACCCATAGACTCACACAGAGACACATAGACTCACACAGAGACTCATAGACTCACACAGAGACACATAGACTCACACAGAGACCCATAGACTCACATAGAGACCCACAGACTCACACAGAGACCCACAGACTCACACAGAGACCCACAGACTCGCACAGAAATCCACAGACTCACACATAGACCCATAGACTCACACAGAGACCCATAAACTCACACAGAGACCCATAGACTCACACAGAGACCCATAGACTTACACAGAGACCCACAGACTCACACAGAGACCCATAGACTCACACAGACACCCACAGACTCACACAGAGACCCATAGACTCACACAGAGACCCATAGACTCACACAGAGACCCACAGACTCACACAGAGACCCACAGACTCACACAGAGACCCACAGACTCACACAGACACCCACAGACTCGCACAGAGACCCATAGACTCACACAGCAGAGACCCATAGACTCACAGCAGAGTCCCACAGACTCACACAGAGACCCATAGACTCACACAGAGACCCATAGACTCACATAGAGACCCACAGACTCACACAGAGACCCACAGACTCACACAGAGACCCACAGACTCGCACAGAAATCCACAGACTCACACATAGACCCATAAACTCACACAGAGACCCATAGACTCACACAGAGACCCACAGACTCACACAGAGACCCATAGACTCACACAGAGTGCCACAGACTCACACAGAGACCCATAGACTCACACAGAGACCCATAGACTCACACAGAGACCCATAGACTCACACAGAGACCCATAGATTCACGCAGAGACACATAGACTCACACAGAGACCCACAGACTCACACAGAGACCCATAGACTCACACAGAGACCCACAGACTCACACAGAGACCCATAGACTCACACAGAGACACATAGACTCACACAGAGACCCATAGACTCACACAGAGACACATAGACTCACACAGAGACCCATAGACTCACACAGAGACCCACAGACTCACACAGAGACCCATAGACTCACACAGAGACCCACAGACTCACACAGAGACCCACAGACTCGCACAGAGATCCACAGACTCACACAGAGACCCATAGACTAACACAGAGACCCATAAACTCACACAGAGACCCATAGATTCACACAGAGACCCATAGACTCACACAGAGACCCATAGACTCACACAGAGACACATAGACTCACACAGAGACCCATAGACTCACACAGAGACACATAGACTCACACAGAGACCCATAGACTCACACAGAGACACATAGACTCACACAGAGACTCATAGACTCACACAGAGACACATAGACTCACACAGAGACCCATAGACTCACATAGAGACCCACAGACTCACACAGAGACCCAAAGACTCACACAGAGACCCACAGACTCGCACAGAAATCCACAGACTCACACATAGACCCATAGACTCACACAGAGACCCATAAACTCACACAGAGACCCATAGACTCACACAGAGACCCATAGACTTACACAGAGACCCACAGACTTACACAGAGACCCATAGACTCACACAGACACCCACAGACTCACACAGAGACCCATAGACTCACACAGAGACCCACAGACTCACACAGAGACCCATAGACTCACACAGAGACCCATAGACTCACATAGAGACCCACAGACTCACACAGAGACCCACAGACTCACACAGAGACCCACAGACTCGCACAGAAATCCACAGACTCACACATAGACCCATAGACTCACACAGAGACCCACAGACTCACACAGAGACCCATAGACTCACACAGAGTCCCATAGACTCACACAGAGACCCATAGACTCACACAGAGACCCATCGACTCACACAGAGACCCACAGACTCACACAGAGACCCATAGACTCACAAAGCGACCCATAGACTCACACAGAGATCCACAGACTCACACATAGACCCATAGACTCACACAGAGACCCATAAACTCACACAGAGACCCATAGACTCACACAGAGACCCATAGACTCACACAGAGACCCATAGACTCACGCAGAGACACATAGACTCACACAGAGACCCACAGACTCACACAGAGGCCCATAGACTCACACAGAGACCCACAGACTCACACAGAGACCCATAGACTCACACAGAGACACATAGACTCACACAGAGACCCATAGACTCACACAGAGACACGTAGACTCACACAGAGACCCATAGACTCACACAGAGACCCACAGACTCACACAGAGACCCATAGACTCACACAGAGACCCACAGACTCACACAGAGACCCACAGACTCGCACAGAGATCCACAGACTCACACAGAGACCCATAGACTAACACAGAGACCCATAAACTCACACAGAGACCCATAGATTCACACAGAGACCCATAGACTCACACAGAGACCCATAGACTCACACAGAGACACATAGACTCACACAGAGACCCATAGACTCACACAGAGACACATAGACTCACACAGAGACCCATAGACTCACACAGAGACACATAGACTCACACAGAGACCCATAGACTCACACAGAGACACATAGACTCACACAGAGACCCATAGACTCACACAGAGACCCACAGACTCACACAGAGACCCACAGACTCACACAGAGACCCACAGACTCACACAGACACCCACAGACTCGCACAGAGATCCACAGACTCACACATAGACCCATAGACTCACACAGAGACCCATAAACTCACACAGAGACCCATAGACTCACACAGAGACCCATAGACTCACACAGAGACCCACAGACTCACACAGAGACCCACAGACTCACACAGAGACCCACAGACTCGCACAGAAATCCACAGACTCACACATAGACCCATAGACTCACACAGAGACCCATAAACTCACACAGAGACCCATAGACTCACACAGAGACCCATAGACTTACACAGAGACCCACAGACTCACACAGAGACCCATAGACTCACACAGAGACCCACAGACTCACACAGAGACCCATAGACTCACACAGAGACCCATAGACTCACACAGAGACCCATAGACTCACACAGAGACCCATCGACTCACACAGAGACCCACAGACTCACACAGAGACCCATCGACTCACAAAGCGACCCATAGACTCACACAGAGATCCACAGACTCACACATAGACCCATAGACTCACACAGAGACCCATAAACTCACACAGAGACCCATAGACTCACACAGAGACACATAGACTCACACAGAGACCCATAGACTCACACAGAGACCCATAGACTCACACAGAGACCCATAGATTCACGCAGAGACACATAGACTCACACAGAGACCCACAGACTCACACAGAGACCCATAGACTCACACAGAGACCCACAGACTCACACAGAGACCCATAGACTCACACAGAGACACATAGACTCACACAGAGACCCATAGACTCACACAGAGACACATAGACTCACACAGAGACCCATAGACTCACACAGAGACCCACAGACTCACACAGAGACCCATAGACTCACACAGAGACCCACAGACTCACACAGAGACCCACAGACTCGCACAGAGATCCACAGACTCACACAGAGACCCATAGACTAACACAGAGACCCATAAACTCACACAGAGACCCATAGATTCACACAGAGACCCATAGACTCACACAGAGACCCATAGACTCACACAGAGACACATAGACTCACATAGAGACCCATAGACTCACACAGAGACACATAGACTCACACAGAGACCCATAGACTCACACAGAGACACATAGACTCACACAGAGACACATAGACTCACACAGAGACCCATAGACTCACACAGAGACCCACAGACTCACACAGAGACCCACAGACTCACACAGAGACCCACAGACTCACACAGACACCCACAGACTCGCACAGAGATCCACAGACTCACACATAGACCCATAGACTCACACAGAGACCCATAAACTCACACAGAGACCCATAGACTCACACAGAGACCCATAGACTTACACAGAGACCCACAGACTCACACAGAGACCCATAGACTCACACAGAGACCCACAGACTCACACAGAGACCCACAGACTCACACAGAGACCCAAAGACTCGCACAGAGATCCATAGACTCACACAGAGACCCATAGACTCACACAGAGACCCATAGACTCACACAATGACCCATAGACTCACAATAAGACCCATAGACTCACACAGAGACCCATAGACTCACATAGAGACCCATAGACTCACACAGAGACCAAAAGACTCGCACAGAGACCCATAGACTCACGCAGAGACCCATAGACTCACACATAGACCCACAGACTCGCACAGAGACCCACAGACTCGCACAGAGCCCCATAGACTCACACAGCCGAGACCCATAGACTCACAGCAGAGACCCATAGACTCACACAGAGACCCACAGATTCACACAGAGACACATAGACTCACACAGAGACCCATAGACTCACACAGAGACCCATCGACTCACACAGAGACCCACAGACTCACACAGAGACCCATAGACTCACAAAGCGACCCATAGACTCACACAGAGATCCACAGACTCACACATAGACCCATAGACTCACACAGAGACCCATAAACTCACACAGAGACCCATAGACTCACACAGAGACACATAGACTCACACAGAGACCCATAGACTCACACAGAGACCCATAGACTCACACAGAGACCCATAGATTCACGCAGAGACACATAGACTCACACAGAGACCCACAGACTCACACAGAGACCCATAGACTCACACAGAGACCCACAGACTCACACAGAGACACATAGACTCACACAGAGACACATAGACTCACACAGAGACCCATAAACTCACACAGAGACCCATAGACTCACACAGAGACCCATAGACTTACACAGAGACCCACAGACTTACACAGAGACCCATAGACTCACACAGACACCCACAGACTCACACAGAGACCCATAGACTCACACAGAGACCCACAGACTCACACAGAGACCCATAGACTCACACAGAGACCCATAGACTCACATAGAGACCCACAGACTCACACAGAGACCCACAGACTCACACAGAGACCCACAGACTCGCACAGAAATCCACAGACTCACACATAGACCCATAGACTCACACAGAGACCCACAGACTCACACAGAGACCCATAGACTCACACAGAGTCCCATAGACTCACACAGAGACCCATAGACTCACACAGAGACCCATCGACTCACACAGAGACCCACAGACTCACACAGAGACCCATAGACTCACAAAGCGACCCATAGACTCACACAGAGATCCACAGACTCACACATAGACCCATAGACTCACACAGAGACCCATAAACTCACACAGAGACCCATAGACTCACACAGAGACCCATAGACTCACACAGAGACCCATAGACTCACGCAGAGACACATAGACTCACACAGAGACCCACAGACTCACACAGAGGCCCATAGACTCACACAGAGACCCACAGACTCACACAGAGACCCATAGACTCACACAGAGACACATAGACTCACACAGAGACCCATAGACTCACACAGAGACACGTAGACTCACACAGAGACCCATAGACTCACACAGAGACCCACAGACTCACACAGAGACCCATAGACTCACACAGAGACCCACAGACTCACACAGAGACCCACAGACTCGCACAGAGATCCACAGACTCACACAGAGACCCATAGACTAACACAGAGACCCATAAACTCACACAGAGACCCATAGATTCACACAGAGACCCATAGACTCACACAGAGACCCATAGACTCACACAGAGACACATAGACTCACACAGAGACCCATAGACTCACACAGAGACACATAGACTCACACAGAGACCCATAGACTCACACAGAGACACATAGACTCACACAGAGACCCATAGACTCACACAGAGACACATAGACTCACACAGAGACCCATAGACTCACATAGAGACCCACAGACTCACACAGAGACCCACAGACTCACACAGAGACCCACAGACTCACACAGACACCCACAGACTCGCACAGAGATCCACAGACTCACACATAGACCCATAGACTCACACAGAGACCCATAAACTCACACAGAGACCCATAGACTCACACAGAGACCCATAGACTTACACAGAGACCCACAGACTCACACAGAGACCCATAGACTCACACAGAGACCCACAGACTCACACAGAGACCCATAGACTCACACAGAGACCCATAGACTCACACAGAGACCCATAGACTCACACAGAGACCCATCGACTCACACAGAGACCCACAGACTCACACAGAGACCCATCGACTCACAAAGCGACCCATAGACTCACACAGAGATCCACAGACTCACACATAGACCCATAGACTCACACAGAGACCCATAAACTCACACAGAGACCCATAGACTCACACAGAGACACATAGACTCACACAGAGACCCATAGACTCACACAGAGACCCATAGACTCACACAGAGACCCATAGATTCACGCAGAGACACATAGACTCACACAGAGACCCACAGACTCACACAGAGACCCATAGACTCACACAGAGACCCACAGACTCACACAGAGACCCATAGACTCACACAGAGACACATAGACTCACACAGAGACCCATAGACTCACACAGAGACACATAGACTCACACAGAGACCCATAGACTCACACAGAGACCCACAGACTCACACAGAGACCCATAGACTCACACAGAGACCCACAGACTCACACAGAGACCCACAGACTCGCACAGAGATCCACAGACTCACACAGAGACCCATAGACTAACACAGAGACCCATAAACTCACACAGAGACCCATAGATTCACACAGAGACCCATAGACTCACACAGAGACCCATAGACTCACACAGAGACACATAGACTCACATAGAGACCCATAGACTCACACAGAGACACATAGACTCACACAGAGACCCATAGACTCACACAGAGACACATAGACTCACACAGAGACACATAGACTCACACAGAGACCCATAGACTCACACAGAGACCCACAGACTCACACAGAGACCCACAGACTCACACAGAGACCCACAGACTCACACAGACACCCACAGACTCGCACAGAGATCCACAGACTCACACATAGACCCATAGACTCACACAGAGACCCATAAACTCACACAGAGACCCATAGACTCACACAGAGACCCATAGACTTACACAGAGACCCACAGACTCACACAGAGACCCATAGACTCACACAGAGACCCACAGACTCACACAGAGACCCACAGACTCACACAGAGACCCAAAGACTCGCACAGAGATCCATAGACTCACACAGAGACCCATAGACTCACACAGAGACCCATAGACTCACACAATGACCCATAGACTCACAATAAGACCCATAGACTCACACAGAGACCCATAGACTCACATAGAGACCCATAGACTCACACAGAGACCAAAAGACTCGCACAGAGACCCATAGACTCACGCAGAGACCCATAGACTCACACATAGACCCACAGACTCGCACAGAGACCCACAGACTCGCACAGAGCCCCATAGACTCACACAGCCGAGACCCATAGACTCACAGCAGAGACCCATAGACTCACACAGAGACCCACAGATTCACACAGAGACACATAGACTCACACAGAGACCCATAGACTCACACAGAGACCCATCGACTCACACAGAGACCCACAGACTCACACAGAGACCCATAGACTCACAAAGCGACCCATAGACTCACACAGAGATCCACAGACTCACACATAGACCCATAGACTCACACAGAGACCCATAAACTCACACAGAGACCCATAGACTCACACAGAGACACATAGACTCACACAGAGACCCATAGACTCACACAGAGACCCATAGACTCACACAGAGACCCATAGATTCACGCAGAGACACATAGACTCACACAGAGACCCACAGACTCACACAGAGACCCATAGACTCACACAGAGACCCACAGACTCACACAGAGACCCATAGACTCACACAGAGACACATAGACTCACACAGAGACCCATAGACTCACACAGAGACACATAGACTCACACAGAGACCCATAGACTCACACAGAGACCCACAGACTCACACAGAGACCCATAGACTCACACAGAGACCCACAGACTCACACAGAGACCCACAGACTCGCACAGAGATCCACAGACTCACACAGAGACCCATAGACTAACACAGAGACCCATAAACTCACACAGAGACCCATAGATTCACACAGAGACCCATAGACTCACACAGAGACCCATAGACTCACACAGAGACACATAGACTCACACAGAGACCCATAGACTCACACAGAGACACATAGACTCACACAGAGACCCATAGACTCACACAGAGACCCACAGACTCACACAGAGACCCACAGACTCGCACAGAGATCCACAGACTCACACATAGACCCATAGACTCACACAGAGACCCATAAACTCACACAGAGACCCATAGACTCACACAGAGACCCATAGACTTACACAGAGACCCAAAGACTCGCACAGAGATCCATAGACTCACACAGAGACCCATAGACTCACACAGAGACCCATAGACTCACACAACGACCCATAGACTCACACAGAGACCCATAGACTCACACAGAGACCCATAGACTCACATAGAGACCCATAGACTCACACAGAGACCAAAAGACTCGCACAGAGACCCATAGACTCACACAGAGACACATAGACTCACACAGAGACCCATAGACTCACACAGAGACCCACAGACTCACACAGAGACCCACAGACTCGCACAGAGATCCACAGACTCACACATAGACCCATAGACTCACACAGAGACCCATAAACTCACACAGAGACCCATAGACTCACACAGAGACCCATAGACTTACACAGAGACCCAAAGACTCGCACAGAGATCCATAGACTCGCACAGAGACCCATAGACTCACACAGCAGAGACCCATAGACTCACGCAGAGACCCATAGACTCACACATAGACCCACAGACTCACACAAAGACCCACAGACTCGCACAGAGACCCATAGACTCACACAGCAGAGACCCATAGACTCACAGCAGAGACCCATAGACTCACGCAGAGACCCACAGATTCACACAGAGACACATAGACTCACACAGAGACCCATAGACTCACACAGAGACCCATAGACTCACACAGAGACACATAGACTCGCACAGAGACCCATAGACTCACACAGAGACCCACAGACTCACACAGAGACCCACAGACTCACACAGAGACCCACAGACTCGCACAGAAATCCACAGACTCACACATAGACCCATAGACTCACACAGAGACCCATAAACTCACACAGAGACCCATAGACTCACACAGAGACCCATAGACTTACACAGAGACCCATAGACTCACACAGAGACACATAGACTCACACAGAGACCCATAGACTCACACAGAGACACATAGACTCACACAGAGACCCATAGACTCACACAGAGACACATAGACTCACACAGAGACACATAGACTCACACAGAGACCCATAGACTCACACAGAGACCCACAGACTCACACAGAGACCCACAGACTCACACAGAGACCCACAGACTCACACAGACACCCACAGACTCGCACAGAGACCCACAGACTCACACAGAGACCCATAGACTCACACAGAGACCCACAGACTCACACAGAGACCCACAGACTCGCACAGAGATCCACAGACTCACACAGAGACCCATAGACTAACACAGAGACCCATAAACTCACACAGAGACCCATAGATTCACACAGAGACCCATAGACTCACACAGAGACCCATAGACTCACACAGAGACACATAGACTCACATAGAGACCCATAGACTCACACAGAGACACATAGACTCACACAGAGACCCATAGACTCACACAGAGACACATAGACTCACACAGAGACACATAGACTCACACAGAGACCCATAGACTCACACAGAGACCCACAGACTCACACAGAGACCCACAGACTCACACAGAGACCCACAGACTCACACAGACACCCACAGACTCGCACAGAGATCCACAGACTCACACATAGACCCATAGACTCACACAGAGACCCATAAACTCACACAGAGACCCATAGACTCACACAGAGACCCATAGACTTACACAGAGACCCACAGACTCACACAGAGACCCATAGACTCACACAGAGACCCACAGACTCACACAGAGACCCACAGACTCACACAGAGACCCAAAGACTCGCACAGAGATCCATAGACTCACACAGAGACCCATAGACTCACACAGAGACCCATAGACTCACACAATGACCCATAGACTCACAATAAGACCCATAGACTCACACAGAGACCCATAGACTCACATAGAGACCCATAGACTCACACAGAGACCAAAAGACTCGCACAGAGACCCATAGACTCACGCAGAGACCCATAGACTCACACATAGACCCACAGACTCGCACAGAGACCCACAGACTCGCACAGAGCCCCATAGACTCACACAGCCGAGACCCATAGACTCACAGCAGAGACCCATAGACTCACACAGAGACCCACAGATTCACACAGAGACACATAGACTCACACAGAGACCCATAGACTCACACAGAGACCCATCGACTCACACAGAGACCCACAGACTCACACAGAGACCCATAGACTCACAAAGCGACCCATAGACTCACACAGAGATCCACAGACTCACACATAGACCCATAGACTCACACAGAGACCCATAAACTCACACAGAGACCCATAGACTCACACAGAGACACATAGACTCACACAGAGACCCATAGACTCACACAGAGACCCATAGACTCACACAGAGACCCATAGATTCACGCAGAGACACATAGACTCACACAGAGACCCACAGACTCACACAGAGACCCATAGACTCACACAGAGACCCACAGACTCACACAGAGACCCATAGACTCACACAGAGACACATAGACTCACACAGAGACCCATAGACTCACACAGAGACACATAGACTCACACAGAGACCCATAGACTCACACAGAGACCCACAGACTCACACAGAGACCCATAGACTCACACAGAGACCCACAGACTCACACAGAGACCCACAGACTCGCACAGAGATCCACAGACTCACACAGAGACCCATAGACTAACACAGAGACCCATAAACTCACACAGAGACCCATAGATTCACACAGAGACCCATAGACTCACACAGAGACCCATAGACTCACACAGAGACACATAGACTCACACAGAGACCCATAGACTCACACAGAGACACATAGACTCACACAGAGACCCATAGACTCACACAGAGACCCACAGACTCACACAGAGACCCACAGACTCGCACAGAGATCCACAGACTCACACATAGACCCATAGACTCACACAGAGACCCATAAACTCACACAGAGACCCATAGACTCACACAGAGACCCATAGACTTACACAGAGACCCAAAGACTCGCACAGAGATCCATAGACTCACACAGAGACCCATAGACTCACACAGAGACCCATAGACTCACACAACGACCCATAGACTCACACAGAGACCCATAGACTCACACAGAGACCCATAGACTCACATAGAGACCCATAGACTCACACAGAGACCAAAAGACTCGCACAGAGACCCATAGACTCACACAGAGACACATAGACTCACACAGAGACCCATAGACTCACACAGAGACCCACAGACTCACACAGAGACCCACAGACTCGCACAGAGATCCACAGACTCACACATAGACCCATAGACTCACACAGAGACCCATAAACTCACACAGAGACCCATAGACTCACACAGAGACCCATAGACTTACACAGAGACCCAAAGACTCGCACAGAGATCCATAGACTCGCACAGAGACCCATAGACTCACACAGCAGAGACCCATAGACTCACGCAGAGACCCATAGACTCACACATAGACCCACAGACTCACACAAAGACCCACAGACTCGCACAGAGACCCATAGACTCACACAGCAGAGACCCATAGACTCACAGCAGAGACCCATAGACTCACGCAGAGACCCACAGATTCACACAGAGACACATAGACTCACACAGAGACCCATAGACTCACACAGAGACCCATAGACTCACACAGAGACACATAGACTCGCACAGAGACCCATAGACTCACACAGAGACCCACAGACTCACACAGAGACCCACAGACTCACACAGAGACCCACAGACTCGCACAGAAATCCACAGACTCACACATAGACCCATAGACTCACACAGAGACCCATAAACTCACACAGAGACCCATAGACTCACACAGAGACCCATAGACTTACACAGAGACCCATAGACTCACACAGAGACACATAGACTCACACAGAGACCCATAGACTCACACAGAGACACATAGACTCACACAGAGACCCATAGACTCACACAGAGACACATAGACTCACACAGAGACACATAGACTCACACAGAGACCCATAGACTCACACAGAGACCCACAGACTCACACAGAGACCCACAGACTCACACAGAGACCCACAGACTCACACAGACACCCACAGACTCGCACAGAGATCCACAGACTCACACATAGACCCATAGACTCACACAGAGACCCATAAACTCACACAGAGACCCATAGACTCACACAGAGACCCATAGACTTACACAGAGACCCACAGACTCACACAGAGACCCATAGACTCACACAGAGACCCACAGACTCACACAGAGACCCACAGACTCACACAGAGACCCAAAGACTCGCACAGAGATCCATAGACTCACACAGAGACCCATAGACTCACACAGAGACCCATAGACTCACACAATGACCCATAGACTCACAATAAGACCCATAGACTCACACAGAGACCCATAGACTCACATAGAGACCCATAGACTCACACAGAGACCAAAAGACTCGCACAGAGACCCATAGACTCACGCAGAGACCCATAGACTCACACATAGACCCACAGACTCGCACAGAGACCCACAGACTCGCACAGAGCCCCATAGACTCACACAGCCGAGACCCATAGACTCACAGCAGAGACCCATAGACTCACACAGAGACCCACAGATTCACACAGAGACACATAGACTCACACAGAGACCCATAGACTCACACAGAGACCCATCGACTCACACAGAGACCCACAGACTCACACAGAGACCCATAGACTCACAAAGCGACCCATAGACTCACACAGAGATCCACAGACTCACACATAGACCCATAGACTCACACAGAGACCCATAAACTCACACAGAGACCCATAGACTCACACAGAGACACATAGACTCACACAGAGACCCATAGACTCACACAGAGACCCATAGACTCACACAGAGACCCATAGATTCACGCAGAGACACATAGACTCACACAGAGACCCACAGACTCACACAGAGACCCATAGACTCACACAGAGACCCACAGACTCACACAGAGACCCATAGACTCACACAGAGACACATAGACTCACACAGAGACCCATAGACTCACACAGAGACACATAGACTCACACAGAGAGCCATAGACTCACACAGAGACCCACAGACTCACACAGAGACCCATAGACTCACACAGAGACCCACAGACTCACACAGAGACCCACAGACTCGCACAGAGATCCACAGACTCACACAGAGACCCATAGACTAACACAGAGACCCATAAACTCACACAGAGACCCATAGATTCACACAGAGACCCATAGACTCACACAGAGACCCATAGACTCACACAGAGACACATAGACTCACACAGAGACCCATAGACTCACACAGAGACACATAGACTCACACAGAGACCCATAGACTCACACAGAGACCCACAGACTCACACAGAGACCCACAGACTCGCACAGAGATCCACAGACTCACACATAGACCCATAGACTCACACAGAGACCCATAAACTCACACAGAGACCCATAGACTCACACAGAGACCCATAGACTTACACAGAGACCCAAAGACTCGCACAGAGATCCATAGACTCACACAGAGACCCATAGACTCACACAGAGACCCATAGACTCACACAACGACCCATAGACTCACACAGAGACCCATAGACTCACACAGAGACCCATAGACTCACATAGAGACCCATAGACTCACACAGAGACCAAAAGACTCGCACAGAGACCCATAGACTCACACAGAGACACATAGACTCACACAGAGACCCATAGACTCACACAGAGACCCACAGACTCACACAGAGACCCACAGACTCGCACAGAGATCCACAGACTCACACATAGACCCATAGACTCACACAGAGACCCATAAACTCACACAGAGACCCATAGACTCACACAGAGACCCATAGACTTACACAGAGACCCAAAGACTCGCACAGAGATCCATAGACTCGCACAGAGACCCATAGACTCACACAGCAGAGACCCATAGACTCACGCAGAGACCCATAGACTCACACATAGACCCACAGACTCACACAAAGACCCACAGACTCGCACAGAGACCCATAGACTCACACAACAGAGACCCATAGACTCACAGCAGAGACCCATAGACTCACGCAGAGACCCACAGATTCACACAGAGACACATAGACTCACACAGAGACCCATAGACTCACACAGAGACCCATAGACTCACACAGAGACACATAGACTCGCACAGAGACCCATAGACTCACACAGAGACCCACAGACTCACACAGAGACCCACAGACTCACACAGAGACCCACAGACTCGCACAGAAATCCACAGACTCACACATAGACCCATAGACTCACACAGAGACCCATAAACTCACACAGAGACCCATAGACTCACACAGAGACCCATAGACTTACACAGAGACCCACAGACTCACACAGAGACCCATAGACTCACACAGAGACCCACAGACTCACACAGAGACCCATAGACTCACACAGAGACCCATAGACTCACACAGAGACCCATAGACTCACACAGAGACCCATCGACTCACAGAGACCCACAGACTCACACAGAGACCCATCGACTCACAAAGCGACCCATAGACTCACACAGAGATCCACAGACTCACACATAGACCCATAGACTCACACAGAGACCCATAAACTCACACAGAGACCCATAGACTCACACAGAGACACATAGACTCACACAGAGACCCATAGACTCACACAGAGACCCATAGACTCACACAGAGACCCATAGATTCACGCAGAGACACATAGACTCACACAGAGACCCACAGACTCACACAGAGACCCATAGACTCACACAGAGACCCACAGACTCACACAGAGACCCATAGACTCACACAGAGACACATAGACTCACACAGAGACCCATAGACTCACACAGAGACACATAGACTCACACAGAGACCCATAGACTCACACAGAGACCCACAGACTCACACAGAGACCCATAGACTCACACAGAGACCCACAGACTCACACAGAGACCCACAGACTCGCACAGAGATCCACAGACTCACACAGAGACCCATAGACTAACACAGAGACCCATAAACTCACACAGAGACCCATAGATTCACACAGAGACCCATAGACTCACACAGAGACCCATAGACTCACACAGAGACACATAGACTCACACAGAGAGCCATAGACTCACACAGAGACACATAGACTCACACAGAGACCCATAGATTCACACAGAGACCCATAGACTCACACAGAGACCCATAGACTCACACAGAGACACATAGACTCACACAGAGACCCACAGACTCGCACAGAAATCCACAGACTCACACATAGACCCATAGACTCACACAGAGACCCATAAACTCACACAGAGACCCATAGACTCACACAGAGACCCATAGACTTACACAGAGACCCACAGACTCACACAGAGACCCATAGACTCACACAGAGACCCACAGACTCACACAGAGACCCATAGACTCACACAGAGACCCATAGACTCACACAGAGACCCATAGACTCACACAGAGACCCATCGACTCACAGAGACCCACAGACTCACACAGAGACCCATCGACTCACAAAGCGACCCATAGACTCACACAGAGATCCACAGACTCACACATAGACCCATAGACTCACACAGAGACCCATAAACTCACACAGAGACCCATAGACTCACACAGAGACACATAGACTCACACAGAGACCCATAGACTCACACAGAGACCCATAGACTCACACAGAGACCCATAGATTCACGCAGAGACACATAGACTCACACAGAGACCCACAGACTCACACAGAGACCCATAGACTCACACAGAGACCCACAGACTCACACAGAGACCCATAGACTCACACAGAGACACATAGACTCACACAGAGACCCATAGACTCACACAGAGACACATAGACTCACACAGAGACCCATAGACTCACACAGAGACCCACAGACTCACACAGAGACCCATAGACTCACACAGAGACCCACAGACTCACACAGAGACCCACAGACTCGCACAGAGATCCACAGACTCACACAGAGACCCATAGACTAACACAGAGACCCATAAACTCACACAGAGACCCATAGATTCACACAGAGACCCATAGACTCACACAGAGACCCATAGACTCACACAGAGACACATAGACTCACACAGAGAGCCATAGACTCACACAGAGACACATAGACTCACACAGAGACCCATAGACTCACACAGAGACACATAGACTCACACAGAGACACATAGACTCACACAGAGACCCATAGACTCACACAGAGACCCACAGACTCACACAGAGACCCACAGACTCACACAGAGACCCACAGACTCACACAGACACCCACAGACTCGCACAGAGATCCACAGACTCACACATAGACCCATAGACTCACACAGAGACCCATAAACTCACACAGAGACCCATAGACTCACACAGAGACCCATAGACTTACACAGAGACCCACAGACTCACACAGAGACCCATAGACTCACACAGAGACCCACAGACTCACACAGAGACCCACAGACTCACACAGAGACCCAAAGACTCGCACAGAGATCCATAGACTCACACAGAGACCCATAGACTCACACAGAGACCCATAGACTCACACAACGACCCATAGACTCACAATAAGACCCATAGACTCACACAGAGACCCATAGACTCACATAGAGACCCATAGACTCACACAGAGACCAAAAGACTCGCACAGAGACCCACAGACTCGCACAGAGACCCATAGACTCACACAGCAGAGACCCATAGACTCACACAGAGACCCATAGACTCACACATAGACCCACAGACTCGCACAGAGACCCACAGACTCGCACAGAGCCCCATAGACTCACACAGCCGAGACCCATAGACTCACAGCAGAGACCCATAGACTCACACAGAGACCCACAGATTCACATAGAGACACATAGACTCACACAGAGACCCATAGACTCACACAGAGACCCATAGACTCACACAGAGACACATAGACTCGCACAGAGACCCACAGACTCGCACAGAGACCCATAGACTCACACAGCAGAGACCCATAGACTCACACAGAGACCCATAGACTCACACAGAGACCCACAGACTCACACAGAGACCCATCGACTCACACAGAGACCCATAGACTCACACAGAGACCCATAGACTCACACAGAGACCCATCGACTCACACAGAGACCCACAGACTCACACAGAGACCCATAGACTCACAAAGCGACCCATAGACTCACACAGAGATCCACAGACTCACACATAGACCCATAGACTCACACAGAGACCCATAAACTCACACAGAGACCCATAGACTCACACAGAGACACATAGACTCACACAGAGACCCATAGACTCACACAGAGACCCATAGACTCACACAGAGACCCATAGATTCACGCAGAGACACATAGACTCACACAGAGACCCACAGACTCACACAGAGACCCATAGACTCACACAGAGACCCACAGACTCACACAGAGACCCATAGACTCACACAGAGACACATAGACTCACACAGAGACCCATAGACTCACACAGAGACACATAGACTCACACAGAGACCCATAGACTCACACAGAGACCCACAGACTCACACAGAGACCCATAGACTCACACAGAGACCCACAGACTCACACAGAGACCCACAGACTCGCACAGAGATCCACAGACTCACACAGAGACCCATAGACTAACACAGAGACCCATAAACTCACACAGAGACCCATAGATTCACACAGAGACCCATAGACTCACACAGAGACCCATAGACTCACACAGAGACACATAGACTCACACAGAGACCCATAGACTCACACAGAGACACATAGACTCACATAGAGACCCATAGACTCACACAGAGACCCACAGACTCACACAGAGACCCACAGACTCGCACAGAGATCCACAGACTCACACATAGACCCATAGACTCACACAGAGACCCATAAACTCACACAGAGACCCATAGACTCACACAGAGACCCATAGACTTACACAGAGACCCAAAGACTCGCACAGAGATCCATAGACTCACACAGAGACCCATAGACTCACACAGAGACCCATAGACTCACACAACGACCCATAGACTCACACAGAGACCCATAGACTCACACAGAGACCCATAGACTCACATAGAGACCCATAGACTCACACAGAGACCAAAAGACTCGCACAGAGACCCACAGACTCGCACAGAGACCCATAGACTCACACAGCAGAGACCCATAGACTCACGCAGAGACCCATAGACTCACACATAGACCCACAGACTCGCACAGAGACCCACAGACTCGCACAGAGACCCATAGACTCACACAGCAGAGACCCATAGACTCACAGCAGAGACCCATAGACTCACGCAGAGACCCACAGATTCACACAGAGACACATAGACTCACACAGAGACCCATAGACTCACACAGAGACCCATAGACTCACACAGAGACACATAGACTCGCACAGAGACCCACAGACTCGCACAGAGACCCATAGACTCACACAGCAGAGACCCATAGACTCACACAGAGACCCATAGACTCACACAGAGACCCACAGACTCACACAGAGACCCATAGACTCACACAGAGACCCATAGACTCACACAGAGACCCATAGACTCACACAGAGACCCACAGACTCACACAGAGACCCATAGACTCACAAAGCGACCCATAGACTCACACAGAGATCCACAGACTCACATATAGACCCATAGACTCACACAGAGACCCATAAACTCACACAGAGACCCATAGACTCACACAGAGACACATAGACTCACACAGAGACCCATAGACTCACACAGAGACCCATAGACTCACACAGAGACCCATAGATTCATGCATAGACACATAGACTCACACAGAGACCCACAGACTCACACAGAGACCCATAGACTCACACAGAGACCCACAGACTCACACAGAGACCCATAGACTCACACAGAGACACATAGACTCACACAGAGACCCATAGACTCACACAGAGACCCATAGACTCACACAGAGACCCATAGACTCACACAGAGACCCACAGACTCACACAGAGACCCACAGACTCGCACAAAGATCCACAGACTCACACAGAGACCCATAGACTAACACAGAGACCCATAAACTCACACAGAGACCCATAGATTCACACAGAGACCCATAGACTCACACAGAGACCCATAGACTCACACAGAGACACATAGACTCACACACAGACCCATAGACTCACACAGAGACACATAGACTCACACAGAGACCCATAGACTCACACAGAGACCCACAGACTCACACAGAGACCCACAGACTCACACAGAGACCCACAGACTCACACAGACACCCACAGACTCGCACAGAGATCCACAGACTCACACATAGACCCATAGACTCACACAGAGACCCATAAACTCACACAGAGACCCATAGACTCACACAGAGACCCATAGACTTACACAGAGACCCACAGACTCACACAGAGACCCATAGACTCACACAGAGACCCACAGACTCACACAGAGACCCACAGACTCACACAGAGACCCAAAGACTCGCACAGAGATCCACAGACTCACACAGAGACCCATAGACTCACACAGAGACCCATAGACTCACACAACGACCCATAGACTCACACAGAGACCCATAGACTCACACAGAGACCCATAGACTCACATAGAGACCCATAGACTCACACAGAGACCAAAAGACTCGCACAGAGACCCACAGACTCGCACAGAGACCCATAGACTCACACAGCAGAGACCCATAGACTCACGCAGAGACCCATAGACTCACACATAGACCCACAGACTCGCACAGAGACCCACAGACTCGCACAGAGACCCATAGACTCACAGCAGAGACCCATAGACTCACAGCAGAGACCCATAGACTCACGCAGAGACCCACAGATTCACACAGAGACACATAGACTCACACAGAGACCCATAGACTCACACAGAGACCCATAGACTCACACAGAGACACATAGACTCGCACAGAGACCCACAGACTCGCACAGAGACCCATAGACTCACACAGCAGAGACCCATAGACTCACGCAGAGACCCATAGACTCACACAGAGACCCACAGACTCGCACAGAGACCCACAGACTCGCACAGAGACCCATAGACTCACACAGCAGAGACCCATAGACTCACAGCAGAGTCCCACAGACTCACACAGAGACACGTAGACTCACACAGAGACCCATAGACTCACACAGAGACCCATAGACTCACACAGAGACCCATAGACGCACACAGAGACACATAGACTCACACAGAGACCCACAGACTCACACAGAGACCCACAGAGTCAAACAGAGACCCATAGACTCACACAGAGACCCATAGACTCACACAGAGACCCATTGACTCACACAGAGACCCATAGACTCACACAGAGACACATAGCCTCACACAGAGACCCATAGACTCACACAGAGACACATAGACCCACACAGAGACCCATAGACTCACACAGAGACCCATAGACTCACACAGAGACCCACAGACTCACACAGAGACCCATAGACTCACACAGAGACCCATAGACTCACACAGAGACACATAGACTCACACAGAGACTCATAGACTCACACAGAGACCCATAGACTCACACAGAGACCCATAGACTCACACAGAGACCCATAGACGCACACAGAGACACATAGACTCACACAGAGACCCACAGACTCACACAGAGACCCACAGAGTCACACAGAGACCCATAGACTCACACAGAGATCCACAGACTCACACATAGACCCATAGACTCACACAGAGACCCATAAACTCACACAGAGACCCATAGACTCACACAGAGACACATAGACTCACACAGAGACCCATAGACTCACACAGAGACCCATAGATTCACGCAGAGAAACATAGACTCACACAGAGACCCACAGACTCACACAGAGACCCATAGACTCACACAGAGACCCACAGACTCACACAGAGACCCATAGACTCACACAGAGACACATAGACTCACACAGAGACCCATAGACTCACACAGAGACACATAGACTCACACAGAGACCCATAGACTCACACAGAGACCCACAGACTCACACAGAGACCCATAGACTCACACAGAGACCCACAGACTCACACAGAGACCCACAGACTCGCACAGAGATCCACAGACTCACACAGAGACCCATAGACTAACACAGAGACCCATAAACTCACACAGAGACCCATAGATTCACACAGAGACCCATAGACTCACACAGAGACCCACAGACTCACACAGAGACACATAGACTCACACACAGACCCATAGACTCACACAGAGACACATAGACTCACACAGAGACCCACAGACTCACACAGAGACCCACAGACTCACACAGAGACCCACAGACTCACACAGACACCCACAGACTCGCACAGAGATCCACAGACTCACACATAGACCCATAGACTCACACAGAGACCCATAAACTCACACAGAGACCCATAGACTCACACAGAGACCCATAGACTTACACAGAGACCCACAGACTCACACAGAGACCCATAGACTCACACAGAGACCCACAGACTCACACAGAGACCCACAGACTCACACAAAGACCCAAAGACTCGCACAGAGATCCACAGACTCACACAGAGACCCATAGACTCACACAGAGACCCATAGACTCACACAACGACCCATAGACTCACACAGAGACCCATAGACTCACACAGAGACCCATAGACTCACATAGAGACCCATAGACTCACACAGAGACCAAAAGACTCGCACAGAGACCCACAGACTCGCACAGAGACCCATAGACTCACACAGCAGAGACCCATAGACTCACGCAGAGACCCATAGACTCACACATAGACCCACAGACTCGCACAGAGACCCACAGACTCGCACAGAGACCCATAGACTCACAGCAGAGACCCATAGACTCACAGCAGAGACCCATAGACTCACGCAGAGACCCACAGATTCACACAGAGACACATAGACTCACACAGAGACCCATAGACTCACACAGAGACCCATAGACTCACACAGAGACACATAGACTCGCACAGAGACCCACAGACTCGCACAGAGACCCATAGACTCACACAGCAGAGACCCATAGACTCACGCAGAGACCCATAGACTCACACAGAGACCCACAGACTCGCACAGAGACCCACAGACTCGCACAGAGACCCATAGACTCACACAGCAGAGACCCATATAGACTCACAGCAGAGTCCCACAGACTCACACAGAGACACATAGACTCACACAGAGACCCATAGACTCACACAGAGACCCATAGACTCACACAGAGACCCATAGACGCACACAGAGACACATAGACTCACACAGAGACCCACAGACTCACACAGAGACCCACAGAGTCACACAGAGACCCATAGACTCACACAGAGACCCATAGACTCACACAGAGACCCATTGACTCACACAGAGACCCATAGACTCACACAGAGACACATAGCCTCACACAGAGACCCATAGACTCACACAGAGACACATAGACCCACACAGAGACCCATAGACTCACACAGAGACCCATAGACTCACACAGAGACCCACAGACTCACACAGAGACCCATAGACTCACACAAAGACCCATAGACTCACACAGAGACACATAGACTCACACAGAGACTCATAGACTCACACAGAGACACATAGACTCACACAGAGACACATAGACTCACACAGAGACCCATAGACTCACACAGAGACCCACAGACTCACACAGAAACCCATAGACTCGGACAGAGATCCACAGACTCACACATAGACCCATAGACTAACACAGAGACCCATAAACTCGCACAGAGACCCATAGACTCACACAGAGACACATAGACTCACACAGAGACCCATAGACTCACACAGAGACCCACAGACTCAGACAGAGACCCATAGACTCACACAGAGACCCACAGACTCACACAGAGACCCACAGACTCGCACAGAGATCCACAGACTCACACATAGACCCATAGACTCACACAGAGACCCATAGACTTACACAGAGACCCAAAGACTCGCACAGAGATCCATAGACTCACACAGAGACCCATAGACTCACACAGAGACCCATAGACTCACACAACGACCCATAGACTCACACAGAGACCCATAGACTCACACAGAGACCCATAGACTCACATAGAGACCCATAGACTCACACAGAGACCAAAAGACGCGCACAGAGACCCACAGACTCGCACAGAGACCCATAGACTCACACAGCAGAGACCCATAGACTCACGTAGAGACCCATAGACTCACACATAGACCCACAGACTCGCACAGAGACCCACAGACTCGCACAGAGACCCATAGACTCACACAGCAGAGACCCATAGACTCACAGCAGAGACCCATAGACTCACGCAGAGACCCACAGATTCACACAGAGACACATAGACTCACACAGAGACCCATAGACTCACGCAGAGACCCACAGACTCACACAGAGACACATAGACTCGCACAGAGACCCACAGACTCGCACAGAGACCCATAGACTCACACAGCAGAGACCCATAGACTCACACAGAGACCCATAGACTCACACAGAGACCCACAGACTCACACAGAGACCCATAGACTCACACAGAGACCCATAGACTCACACAGAGACCCATAGACTCACACAGAGACCCATCGACTCACACAGAGACCCACAGACTCACACAGAGACCCATAGACTCACAAAGCGACCCATAGACTCACACAGAGATCCACAGACTCACACATAGACCCATAGACTCACACAGAGACCCATAAACTCACACAGAGACACATAGACTCACACAGAGACCCATAGACTCACACAGAGACCCACAGACTCACACAGAGACCCACAGACTCACACAGAGACCCACAGACTCACACAGACACCCACAGACTCGCACAGAGACCCATAGACTCACACAGAGACACATAGACTCACACAGAGACTCATAGACTCACACAGAGACCCATAGACTCACACAGAGACCCATAGACTCACACAGAGACCCATAGACGCACACAGAGACACATAGACTCACACAGAGACCCACAGACTCACACAGAGACCCACAGAGTCACACAGAGACCCATAGACTCACACAGAGATCCACAGACTCACACATAGACCCATAGACTCACACAGAGACCCATAAACTCACACAGAGACCCATAGACTCACACAGAGACACATAGACTCACACAGAGACCCATAGACTCACACAGAGACCCATAGATTCACGCAGAGAAACATAGACTCACACAGAGACCCACAGACTCACACAGAGACCCATAGACTCACACAGAGACCCACAGACTCACACAGAGACCCATAGACTCACACAGAGACACATAGACTCACACAGAGACCCATAGACTCACACAGAGACACATAGACTCACACAGAGACCCATAGACTCACACAGAGACCCACAGACTCACACAGAGACCCATAGACTCACACAGAGACCCACAGACTCACACAGAGACCCACAGACTCGCACAGAGATCCACAGACTCACACAGAGACCCATAGACTAACACAGAGACCCATAAACTCACACAGAGACCCATAGTTTCACACAGAGACCCATAGACTCACACAGAGACCCATAGACTCACACAGAGACACATAGACTCACACACAGACCCATAGACTCACACAGAGACACATAGACTCACACAGAGACCCATAGACTCACACAGAGACCCACCGACTCACACAGAGATCCACAGACTCACACAGAGACCCACAGACTCACACAGACACCCACAGACTCGCACAGAGATCCACAGACTCACACATAGACCCATAGACTCACACAGAGACCCATAAACTCACACAGAGACCCATAGACTCACACAGAGACCCATAGACTTACACAGAGACCCACAGACTCACACAGAGACCCATAGACTCACACAGAGACCCACAGACTCACACAGAGACCCACAGACTCACACAAAGACCCAAAGACTCGCACAGAGATCCACAGACCAACACAGAGACCCATAGACTCACACAGAGACCCATAGACTCACACAACGACCCATAGACTCACACAGAGACCCATAGACTCACACAGAGACCCATAGACTCACATAGAGACCCATAGACTCACACAGAGACCAAAAGACTCGCACAGAGACCCACAGACTCGCACAGAGACCCATAGACTCACACAGCAGAGACCCATAGACTCACGCAGAGACCCATAGACTCACACATAGACCCACAGACTCGCACAGAGACCCACAGACTCGCACAGAGACCCATAGACTCACAGCAGAGACCCATAGACTCACAGCAGAGACCCATAGACTCACGCAGAGACCCACAGATTCACACAGAGACACATAGACTCACACAGAGACCCATAGACTCACACAGAGACCCATAGACTCACACAGAGACACATAGACTCGCACAGAGACCCACAGACTCGCACAGAGACCCATAGACTCACACAGCAGAGACCCATAGACTCACGCAGAGACCCATAGACTCACACAGAGACCCACAGACTCGCACAGAGACCCACAGACTCGCACAGAGACCCATAGACTCACACAGCAGAGACCCATAGACTCACAGCAGAGTCCCACAGACTCACACAGAGACACATAGACTCACACAGAGACCCATAGACTCACACAGAGACCCACAGACTCACACAGCAGAGACCCATAGACTCACGCAGAGACCCATAGACTCACACAGAGACCCACAGACTCGCACAGAGACCCACAGACTCGCACAGAGACCCATAGACTCACACAGCAGAGACCCATAGACTCACAGCAGAGTCCCACAGACTCACACAGAGACACATAGACTCACACAGAGACCCATAGACTCACACAGAGACCCATAGACTCACACAGAGACCCATAGACGCACACAGAGACACATAGACTCACACAGAGACCCACAGACTCACACAGAGACCCACAGAGTCACACAGAGACCCATAGACTCACACAGAGACCCATAGACTCACACAGAGACCCATTGACTCACACAGAGACCCATAGACTCACACAGAGACACATAGCCTCACACAGAGACCCATAGACTCACACAGAGACACATAGACCCACACAGAGACCCATAGACTCACACAGAGACCCATAGACTCACACAGAGACCCACAGACTCACACAGAGACCCATAGACTCACACAAAGACCCATAGACTCACACAGAGACACATAGACTCACACAGAGACTCATAGACTCACACAGAGACACATAGACTCACACAGAGACACATAGACTCACACAGAGACCCATAGACTCACACAGAGACCCATAGACTCACACAGAGACCCACAGACTCACACAGAAACCCATAGACTCGGACAGAGATCCACAGACTCACACATAGACCCATAGACTAACACAGAGACCCATAAACTCGCACAGAGACCCATAGACTCACACAGAGACACATAGACTCACACAGAGACCCATAGACTCACACAGAGACCCACAGACTCAGACAGAGACCCATAGACTCACACAGAGACCCACAGACTCACACAGAGACCCACAGACTCGCACAGAGATCCACAGACTCACACATAGACCCATAGACTCACACAGAGACCCATAGACTTACACAGAGACCCAAAGACTCGCACAGAGATCCATAGACTCACACAGAGACCCATAGACTCACACAGAGACCCATAGACTCACACAACGACCCATAGACTCACACAGAGACCCATAGACTCACACAGAGACCCATAGACTCACATAGAGACCCATAGACTCACACAGAGACCAAAAGACGCGCACAGAGACCCACAGACTCGCACAGAGACCCATAGACTCACACAGCAGAGACCCATAGACTCACGCAGAGACCCATAGACTCACACATAGACCCACAGACTCGCACAGAGACCCACAGACTCGCACAGAGACCCATAGACTCACACAGCAGAGACCCATAGACTCACAGCAGAGACCCATAGACTCACGCAGAGACCCACAGATTCACACAGAGACACATAGACTCACACAGAGACCCATAGACTCACACAGAGACCCACAGACTCACACAGAGACACATAGACTCGCACAGAGACCCACAGACTCGCACAGAGACCCATAGACTCACACAGCAGAGACCCATAGACTCACACAGAGACCCATAGACTCACACAGAGACCCACAGACTCACACAGAGACCCATAGACTCACACAGAGACCCATAGACTCACACAGAGACCCATAGACTCACACAGAGACCCATCGACTCACACAGAGACCCACAGACTCACACAGAGACCCATAGACTCACAAAGCGACCCATAGACTCACACAGAGATCCACAGACTCACACATAGACCCATAGACTCACACAGAGACCCATAAACTCACACAGAGACACATAGACTCACACAGAGACCCATAGACTCACACAGAGACCCACAGACTCACACAGAGACCCACAGACTCACACAGAGACCCACAGACTCACACAGACACCCACAGACTCGCACAGAGATCCACAGACTCACACATAGACCCATAGACTCACACAGAGACCCATAAACTCACACAGAGACCCATAGACTCACACAGAGACCCATAGACTTACACAGAGACCCACAGACTCACACAGAGACCCATAGACTCACACAGAGACCCACAGACTCACACAGAGACCCACAGACTCACACAGAGACCCAAAAACTCGCACAGAGATCCACAGACTCACACAGAGACCCATAGACTCACACAGAGACCCATAGACTCACACAACGACCCATAGACTCACACAGAGACCCATAGACTCACACAGAGACCCATAGACTCACATAGAGACCCATAGACTCACACAGAGACCAAAAGACTCGCACAGAGACCCACAGACTCGCACAGAGACCCATAGACTCACACAGCAGAGACCCATAGACTCACGCAGAGACCCATAGACTCACACATAGACCCACAGACTCGCACAGAGACCCACAGACTCGCACAGAGACCCATAGACTCACAGCAGAGACCCATAGACTCACAGCAGAGACCCATAGACTCACGCAGAGACCCACAGATTCACACAGAGACACATAGACTCACACAGAGACCCATAGACTCACACAGAGGCCCATAGACTCACACAGAGACACATAGACTCGCACAGAGACCCACAGACTCGCACAGAGACCCATAGACTCACACAGCAGAGACCCATAGACTCACGCAGAGACCCATAGACTCACACAGAGACCCACAGACTCGCACAGAGACCCACAGACTCGCACAGAGACCCATAGACTCACACAGCAGAGACCCATAGACTCACAGCAGAGTCCCACAGACTCACACAGAGACACATAGACTCACACAGAGACCCATAGACTCACACAGAGACCCATAGACTCACACAGAGACCCATAGACGCACACAGAGACACATAGACTCACACAGAGACCCACAGACTCACACAGAGACCCACAGAGTCACACAGAGACCCATAGACTCACACAGAGACCCATAGACTCACACAGAGACCCATTGACTCACACAGAGACCCATAGACTCACACAGAGACACATAGCCTCACACAGAGACCCATAGACTCACACAGAGACACATAGCCTCACACAGAGACACATAGACTCACACAGAGACCCACAGACTCACACAGAGACCCACAGAGTCACACAGAGACCCATAGACTCACACAGAGACCCATAGACTCACACAGAGACCCATTGACTCACACAGAGACCCATAGACTCACACAGAGACCCATTGACTCACACAGAGACCCATAGACTCACACAGAGACACATAGCCTCACACAGAGACCCATAGACTCACACAGAGTCACATAGACCCACACAGAGACCCATAGACTCACACAGAGACCCACAGACTCACACAGAGACCCATAGACTCACACAGAGACCCATAGACTCACACAGAGACACATAGACTCACACAGAGACTCATAGACTCACACAGAGACACATAGACTCACACAGAGACCCATAGACTCACACAGAGACCCATAGACTCACACAGAGACCCACAGACTCACACAGAAACCCATAGACTCGCACAGAGATCCACAGACTCACACATAGACCCATAGACTAACACAGAGACCCATAAACTCACACAGAGACCCATAGACTCACACAGAGACACATAGACTCACACAGAGACCCATAGACTCACACAGAGCCCCACAGACTCAGACAGAGACCCATAGACTCACACAGAGACCCACAGACTCACACAGAGACCCACAGACTCGCACAGAGCTCCACAGACTCACACATAGACCCATAGACTCACACAGAGACCCATAAACTCACACAGAGACCCATAGACTCACACAGAGACCCATAGACTTACACAGAGACCCACAGACTCACACAGAGACCCATAGACTCACACAGAGACCCACAGACTCACACAGAGACCCATAAACTCACACAGAGACCCATAGACTCACACAGAGACCCACAGACTCACACAGAGACCCATAGACTCACAAAGCGACCCATAGACTCACACAGAGATCCACAGACTCACACATAGACCCTTAGACTCACACCGAGACCCATAAACTCACACAGAGACCCATAGACTCACACAGAGACCCACAGACTCACACAGAGACCCATAGATTCACGCAGAGACACATAGACTCACACAGAGACCCACAGACTCACACAGAGACCCATAGACTCACACAGAGACCCACAGACTCACACAGAGACCCATAGACTCACACAGAGACACATAGACTCACACAGAGACCCATAGACTCACACAGAGACACATAGACTCACACAGAGACCCATAGACTCACACAGAGACCCATAGACTCACACAGAGACCCACAGACTCACGCAGTGACCCATACACTCACACAGAGACCTACAGACTCACACAGAGACCCACAGACTCACACAGAGACCCACAGACTCGCACAGAGATCCACAGACTCACACAGAGACCCATAGACTCACACAGAGACCCATAGACTCACACAGAGACCCATAGACTCACACAGAGACCCATAGACTCACACAGAGACCCATAGAGTCACACAGAGACACATAGACTCACACAGAGACCCCATAGACTCACACAGAGACCAAAAGACTCACTCAGAGACCCATAGACTCACGCAGAGACCCATAGACTCACATAGAGACCCATAGACTCACTCAGAGACCCATAGACTCATACAGAGACCCTTAGACTCACACAGAGACCCATAGACTCACACAGAGACCCACAGACTCACACAGAGACACATAGACTCACACAGAGACCCATAGACTCACACAGAGAACCATAGACTCACACAGAGACACATAAACTCACACAGAGACACATAGACTCACACAGAGACCCATAGACTCACACAGAGACCCATAGACTCACACAGAGACCCACAGACTCACACAGAGACCCACAGACTCACACAGAGACCCATAGACTCACACAGAGACCCATAGACTCACACAGAGACCCATAGACTCACACAGAGACCCATAGACTCACACAGAGACCCATAGACTCACACAGAGAGACATAGACTCACACAGAGACTCATAGACTCACACAGAGACACATAGACTCACACAGAGACCCATAGACCCACACAGAGACCCATAGACTCACACAGAGACCCATAGACTCACACAGAGACCCACAGACTTACACAGAAACCCATAGACTCACACATAGACCCATAGACTAACACAGAGACCCATAAACTCACACAGAGACCCATAGACTCACACAGAGACACATAGCCTCACACAGAGACCCATAGACTCACACAGAGACCCACAGACTCACACAGAGACCCATAGACTCACACAGAGACCCACAGACTCACACAGAGACCCACAGACTCGCACAGAGATCCACAGACTCACACATAGACCCATAGACTCACGCAGAGACCCATAAAGTCACACAGAGACCCATAGACTCACACAGAGACCGATAGACTTACACAGAGACCCACAGACTCACACAGAGACCCATCGACTCACACAGAGACCCATAGACTCACACAGAGACCCACAGACTCACACAGAGACCCATCGACTCACACAGAGACCCATAGACTCACACAGAGACCCACAGACTCACACAGAGACCCATAGACTCACAAAGCGACCCATAGACTCACACAGAGATCCACAGACTCACACATAGACCCATAGACTCACAGCAGAGTCCCACAGACTCACACAGAGACACATAGACTCACATAGAGACCCATAGACGCACACAGAGACACATAGACTCACACAGAGACCCACAGACTCACACAGAGACCCACAGAGTCACACAGAGACCCATAGACTCACACAGAGACCCATAGACTCACACAGAGACCCATTGACTCACACAGAGACCCATAGACTCACACAGAGACACATAGCCTCACACAGAGACCCATAGACTCACACAGAGACACATAGACCCACACAGAGACCCATAGACTCACACAGAGACCCATAGACTCACACAGAGACCCACAGACTCACACAGAGACCCATAGACTCACACAGAGACCCATAGACTCACACAGAGACACATAGACTCACACAGAGACACATAGACTCACACAGAGACCCATAGACTCACACAGAGACCCACAGACTCACACAGAGACCCAAAGACTCACACAGAGACCCACAGACTCACACAGAGACCCACAGACTCCCACAGAGATCCACAGACTCACACATAGACCCATAGACTCACACAGAGACCCATAAACTCACACAGAGACCCATAGACTCACACAGAGACCCATAGACTTACACAGAGACCCACAGACTCACACAGAGACCCATAGACTCACACAGAGACCCACAGACTCACACAGAGACCCATAGACTCACACAGAGACCCATAGACTCACACAGAGACCCACAGACTCACGCAGTGACCCATACACTCACACAGAGACCTACAGACTCACACAGAGACCCACAGACTCACACAGAGACCCACAGACTCGCACAGAGATCCACAGACTCACACAGAGACCCATAGACTCACACAGAGACCCATAGACTCACACAGAGACCCATAGACTCACACAGAGACCCATAGACTCACACAGAGACCCATAGAGTCACACAGAGACACATAGACTCACACAGAGACCCCATAGACTCACACAGAGACCAAAAGACTCACTCAGAGACCCATAGACTCACGCAGAGACCCATAGACTCACATAGAGACCCATAGACTCACTCAGAGACCCATAGACTCACACAGAGACCCTTAGACTCACACAGAGACCCATAGACTCACACAGAGACCCACAGACTCACACAGAGACACATAGACTCACACAGAGACCCATAGACTCACACAGAGAACCATAGACTCACACAGAGACACATAGACTCACACAGAGACACATAGACTCACACAGAGACCCATAGACTCACACAGAGACCCATAGACTCACACAGAGACCCACAGACTCACACAGAGACCCACAGACTCACACAGAGACCCATAGACTCACACAGAGACCCATAGACTCACACAGAGACCCATAGACTCACACAGAGACCCATAGACTCACACAGAGACCCATAGACTCACACAGAGACCCATAGACTCACACAGAGACACATAGACTCACACAGAGACTCATAGACTCACACAGAGACACATAGACTCACACAGAGACCCATAGACCCACACAGAGACCCATAGACTCA
Source organism: Petromyzon marinus (assembly GCF_048934315.1). NCBI lineage: Eukaryota > Metazoa > Chordata > Hyperoartia > Petromyzontiformes > Petromyzontidae > Petromyzon > Petromyzon marinus. The sequence goes on along the minus strand of NW_027422972.1, from coordinate 923,923 downwards.
CACAGAGGCCCATAGACTCACACAGAGACCCACAGACTTACACAGAAACCCATAGACTCACACATAGACCCATAGACTAACACAGAGACCCATAAACTCACACAGAGACCCATAGACTCACACAGAGACACATAGCCTCACACAGAGACCCATAGACTCACACAGAGACCCACAGACTCACACAGAGACCCATAGACTCACACAGAGACCCACAGACTCACACAGAGACCCACAGACTCGCACAGAGATCCACAGACTCACACATAGACCCATAGACTCACGCAGAGACCCATAAAGTCACACAGAGACCCATAGACTCACACAGAGACCGATAGACTTACACAGAGACCCACAGACTCACACAGAGACCCATAGACTCACACAGAGACCCACAGACTCACACAGAGACCCATCGACTCACACAGAGACCCATAGACTCACACAGAGACCCACAGACTCACACAGAGACCCATAGACTCACAAAGCGACCCATAGACTCACACAGAGATCCACAGACTCACACATAGACCCATAGACTCACAGCAGAGTCCCACAGACTCACACAGAGACACATAGACTCACACAGAGACCCATAGACGCACACAGAGACACATAGACTCACACAGAGACCCACAGACTCACACAGAGACCCACAGAGTCACACAGAGACCCATAGACTCACACAGAGACCCATAGACTCACACAGAGACCCATTGACTCACACAGAGACCCATAGACTCACACAGAGACACATAGCCTCACACAGAGACCCATAGACTCACACAGAGACACATAGACCCACACAGAGACCCATAGACTCACACAGAGACCCATAGACTCACACAGAGACCCACAGACTCACACAGAGACCCATAGACTCACACAGAGACCCATAGACTCACACAGAGACACATAGACTCACACAGAGACACATAGACTCACACAGAGACCCATAGACTCACACAGAGACCCACAGACTCACACAGAGACCCAAAGACTCACACAGAGACCCACAGACTCACACAGAGACCCACAGACTCCCACAGAGATCCACAGACTCACACATAGACCCATAGACTCACACAGAGACCCATAAACTCACACAGAGACCCATAGACTCACACAGAGACCCATAGACTTACACAGAGACCCACAGACTCACACAGAGACCCATAGACTCACACAGAGACCCACAGACTCACACAGAGACCCATAGACTCACACAGAGACCCATAGACTCACACAGAGACCCATAGACTCACACAGAGACCCATAGACTCACACAGAGACCCACAGACTCACACAGAGACCCATAGACTCACAAAGCGACCCATAGACTCACACAGAGATCCACAGACTCACACATAGACCCATAGACTCACACAGAGACCATTAACTCACACAGAGACCCATAGACTCACACAGAGACCCATAGACTCACACAGAGACCCACAGACTCACACAGAGACCCATAGACTCACACAGAGACCCACAGACTCACACAGAGACCCATAGACTCACACAGAGACACATAGACTCACACAGAGACCCACAGACTCACACAGAGACCCATAGACTCACACAGAGACCCACAGACTCACACAGAGACCCATAGACTCACACAGAGACCCATAGACTCACACAGAGACCCATAGACTCACACAGAGACCCATAGACTCACACAGAGACCCATAGACTCACAAAGCGACCCATAGACTCACACAGAGATCCACAGACTCACACATAGACCCATAGACTCACACAGAGACCCATAAACTCACACAGAGACCCATAGACTCACACAGAGACCCACAGACTCACACAGAGACCCATAGACTCACACAGAGACACATAGACTCACACAGAGACCATAGACTCACACAGAGACCCACAGACTCACGCAGTGACCCATACACTCACACAGAGACCTACAGACTCACACAGAGACCCACAGACTCACACAGAGACCCACAGACTCGCACAGAGATCCACAGACTCACACAGAGACCCATAGACTCACACAGAGACCCATAGACTCACACAGAGACCCATAGAGTCACACAGAGACACATAGACTCACACAGAGACCCCATAGACTCACACAGAGACCAAAAGACTCACTCAGAGACCCATAGACTCACGCAGAGACCCATAGACTCACGTAGAGACCCATAGACTCACTCAGAGACCCATAGACTCACACAGAGACCCTTAGACTCACACAGAGACCCATAGACTCACACAGAGACCCACAGACTCACACAGAGACACATAGACTCACACAGAGACCCATAGACTCACACAGAGACCCATAGACTCACACAGAGACACATAGACTCACACAGAGACACATAGACTCACACAGAGACCCATAGACTCACACAGAGACACATAGACTCACACAGAGACCCACAGACTCACACAGAGACCCACAGACTCACACAGAGACCCATAGACTCACACAGAGACCCATAGACTCACACAGAGACACATAGACTCACACAGAGACCCACAGACTCACACAGAGACCCACAGAGTCACACAGAGACCCATAGACTCACACAGAGACCCATAGACTCACACAGAGACCCATTGACTCACACAGAGACCCATAGACTCACACAGAGACACATAGCCTCACACAGAGACCCATAGACTCACACAGAGACACATAGACCCACACAGAGACCCATAGACTCACACAGAGACCCATAGACTCACACAGAGACCCACAGACTCACACAGAGACCCATAGACTCACACAGAGACCCATAGACTCACACAGAGACACATAGACTCACACAGAGACACATAGACTCACACAGAGACCCATAGACTCACACAGAGACCCACAGACTCACACAGAGACCCAAAGACTCACACAGAGACCCACAGACTCACACAGAGACCCACAGACTCCCACAGAGATCCACAGACTCACACATAGACCCATAGACTCACACAGAGACCCATAAACTCACACAGAGACCCATAGACTCACACAGAGACCCATAGACTTACACAGAGACCCACAGACTCACACAGAGACCCATAGACTCACACAGAGACCCACAGACTCACACAGAGACCCATAGACTCACACAGAGACCCATAGACTCACACAGAGACCCACAGACTCACGCAGTGACCCATACACTCACACAGAGACCTACAGACTCACACAGAGACCCACAGACTCACACAGAGACCCACAGACTCGCACAGAGATCCACAGACTCACACAGAGACCCATAGACTCACACAGAGACCCATAGACTCACACAGAGACCCATAGACTCACACAGAGACCCATAGACTCACACAGAGACCCATAGAGTCACACAGAGACACATAGACTCACACAGAGACCCCATAGACTCACACAGAGACCAAAAGACTCACTCAGAGACCCATAGACTCACGCAGAGACCCATAGACTCACATAGAGACCCATAGACTCACTCAGAGACCCATAGACTCACACAGAGACCCTTAGACTCACACAGAGACCCATAGACTCACACAGAGACCCACAGACTCACACAGAGACACATAGACTCACACAGAGACCCATAGACTCACGCAGAGAACCATAGACTCACACAGAGACACATAGACTCACACAGAGACACATAGACTCACACAGAGACCCATAGACTCACACAGAGACCCATAGACTCACACAGAGACCCACAGACTCACACAGAGACCCACAGACTCACACAGAGACCCATAGACTCACACAGAGACCCATAGACTCACACAGAGACCCATAGACTCACACAGAGACCCATAGACTCACACAGAGACCCATAGACTCACACAGAGACCCATAGACTCACACAGAGACACATAGACTCACACAGAGACTCATAGACTCACACAGAGACACATAGACTCACACAGAGACCCATAGACCCACACAGAGACCCATAGACTCACACAGAGGCCCATAGACTCACACAGAGACCCACAGACTTACACAGAAACGCATAGACTCACACATAGACCCATAGACTAACACAGAGACCCATAAACTCACACAGAGACCCATAGACTCACACAGAGACACATAGCCTCACACAGAGACCCATAGACTCACACAGAGACCCACAGACTCACACAGAGACCCATAGACTCACACAGAGACCCACAGACTCACACAGAGACCCACAGACTCGCACAGAGATCCACAGACTCACACATAGACCCATAGACTCACGCAGAGACCCATAAAGTCACACAGAGACCCATAGACTCACACAGAGACCGATAGACTTACACAGAGACCCACAGACTCACACAGAGACCCATAGACTCACACAGAGACCCACAGACTCACACAGAGACCCATCGACTCACACAGAGACCCATAGACTCACACAGAGACCCACAGACTCACACAGAGACCCATAGACTCACAAAGCGACCCATAGACTCACACAGAGATCCACAGACTCACACATAGACCCATAGACTCACAGCAGAGTCCCACAGACTCACACAGAGACACATAGACTCACACAGAGACCCATAGACGCACACAGAGACACATAGACTCACACAGAGACCCACAGACTCACACAGAGACCCACAGAGTCACACAGAGACCCATAGACTCACACAGAGACCCATAGACTCACACAGAGACCCATTGACTCACACAGAGACCCATAGACTCACACAGAGACACATAGCCTCACACAGAGACCCATAGACTCACACAGAGACACATAGACCCACACAGAGACCCATAGACTCACACAGAGACCCATAGACTCACACAGAGACCCACAGACTCACACAGAGACCCATAGACTCACACAGAGACCCATAGACTCACACAGAGACACATAGACTCACACAGAGACACATAGACTCACACAGAGACCCATAGACTCACACAGAGACCCACAGACTCACACAGAGACCCAAAGACTCACACAGAGACCCACAGACTCACACAGAGACCCACAGACTCCCACAGAGATCCACAGACTCACACATAGACCCATAGACTCACACAGAGACCCATAAACTCACACAGAGACCCATAGACTCACACAGAGACCCATAGACTTACACAGAGACCCACAGACTCACACAGAGACCCATAGACTCACACAGAGACCCACAGACTCACACAGAGACCCATAGACTCACACAGAGACCCATAGACTCACACAGAGACCCATAGACTCACACAGAGACCCATAGACTCACACAGAGACCCACAGACTCACACAGAGACCCATAGACTCACAAAGCGACCCATAGACTCACACAGAGATCCACAGACTCACACATAGACCCATAGACTCACACAGAGACCATTAACTCACACAGAGACCCATAGACTCACACAGAGACCCATAGACTCACACAGAGACCCACAGACTCACACAGAGACCCATAGACTCACACAGAGACCCACAGACTCACACAGAGACCCATAGACTCACACAGAGACACATAGACTCACACAGAGACCCACAGACTCACACAGAGACCCATAGACTCACACAGAGACCCACAGACTCACACAGAGACCCATAGACTCACACAGAGACCCATAGACTCACACAGAGACCCATAGACTCACACAGAGACCCATAGACTCACACAGAGACCCATAGACTCACAAAGCGACCCATAGACTCACACAGAGATCCACAGACTCACACATAGACCCATAGACTCACACAGAGACCCATAAACTCACACAGAGACCCATAGACTCACACAGAGACCCACAGACTCACACAGAGACCCATAGACTCACACAGAGACACATAGACTCACACAGAGACCATAGACTCACACAGAGACCCACAGACTCACGCAGTGACCCATACACTCACACAGAGACCTACAGACTCACACAGAGACCCACAGACTCACACAGAGACCCACAGACTCGCACAGAGATCCACAGACTCACACAGAGACCCATAGACTCACACAGAGACCCATAGACTCACACAGAGACCCATAGAGTCACACAGAGACACATAGACTCACACAGAGACCCCATAGACTCACACAGAGACCAAAAGACTCACTCAGAGACCCATAGACTCACGCAGAGACCCATAGACTCACGTAGAGACCCATAGACTCACTCAGAGACCCATAGACTCACACAGAGACCCTTAGACTCACACAGAGACCCATAGACTCACACAGAGACCCACAGACTCACACAGAGACACATAGACTCACACAGAGACCCATAGACTCACACAGAGACCCATAGACTCACACAGAGACACATAGACTCACACAGAGACACATAGACTCACACAGAGACCCATAGACTCACACAGAGACACATAGACTCACACAGAGACCCACAGACTCACACAGAGACCCACAGACTCACACAGAGACCCATAGACTCACACAGAGACCCATAGACTCACACAGAGACCCATAGACTCACACAGAGACCCATAGACTCACACAGAGACCCATAGACTCACACAGAGACCCATAGACTCACACAGAGACACATAGACTCACACAGAGACTCATAGACTCACACAGAGACACATAGACTCACACAGAGACCCATAGACCCACACAGAGACCCATAGACTCACACAGAGACCCATAGACTCACACAGAGACCCACAGACTTACACAGAAACCCATAGACTCGCATATAGATCCACAGACTCACACATAGACCCATAGACTAACACAGAGACCCATAAACTCACACAGAGACCCATAGACTCACACAGAGACACATAGCCTCACACAGAGACCCATAGACTCACACAGAGACCCACAGACTCACACAGAGACCCATAGACTCACACAGAGACCCACAGACTCACACAGAGACCCACAGACTCGCACAGAGATCCACAGACTCACACATAGACCCATAGACTCACACAGAGACCCATAAAGTCACACAGAGACCCATAGACTCACACAGAGACCGATAGACTTACACAGAGACCCACAGACTCACACAGAGACCCATAGACTCACACAGAGACCCACAGACTCACACAGAGACCCATCGACTCACACAGAGACCCATAGACTCACACAGAGACCCACAGACTCACACAGAGACCCATAGACTCACAAAGCGACCCATAGACTCACACAGAGATCCACAGACTCACACATAGACCCATAGACTCACAGCAGAGTCCCACAGACTCACACAGAGACACATAGACTCACACAGAGACCCATAGACGCACACAGAGACACATAGACTCACACAGAGACCCACAGACTCACACAGAGACCCACAGAGTCACACAGAGACCCATAGACTCACACAGAGACCCATAGACTCACACAGAGACCCATTGACTCACACAGAGACCCATAGACTCACACAGAGACACATAGCCTCACACAGAGACCCATAGACTCACACAGAGACACATAGACCCACACAGAGACCCATAGACTCACACAGAGACCCATAGACTCACACAGAGACCCACAGACTCACACAGAGACCCATAGACTCACACAGAGACCCATAGACTCACACAGAGACACATAGACTCACACAGAGACACATAGACTCACACAGAGACCCATAGACTCACACAGAGACCCACAGACTCACACAGAGACCCATAGACTCACACAGAGACCCACAGACTCACACAGAGACCCACAGACTCCCACAGAGATCCACAGACTCACACATAGACCCATAGACTCACACAGAGACCCATAAACTCACACAGAGACCCATAGACTCACACAGAGACCCATAGACTTACACAGAGACCCACAGACTCACACAGAGACCCATAGACTCACACAGAGACCCATAGACTCACACAGAGACCCATAGACTCACACAGAGACCCACAGACTCACACAGAGACCCATAGACTCACAAAGCAACCCATAGACTCACACAGAGATCCACAGACTCACACATAGACCCATAGACTCTCACAGTGACCCATAAACTCACACAGAGACCCATAGACTCACACAGAGACCCATAGACTCACACAGAGACCCACAGACTCACACAGAGACCCATAGGCTCACACAGAGACCCACAGACTCACACAGAGACCCATAGACTCACACAGAGACACATAGACTCACACAGAGACCCACAGACTCACACAGAGACCCATAGACTCACACAGAGACCCACAGACTCACACAGAGACCCATAGACTCACACAGAGACCCATAGACTAACACAGAGACCCATAGACTCACACAGAGACCCATAGACTCACACAGAGACCCATAGACTCACAAAGCGACCCATAGACTCACACAGAGATCCACAGACTCACACATAGACCCATAGACTCACACAGAGACCCATAAACTCACACAGAGACCCATAGACTCACACAGAGACCCATAGACTCACACAGAGACCCATAGACTCACACAGAGACCCACAGACTCGCACAGAGATCCACAGACTCACACAGAGACCCATAGACTCACACAGAGACCCATAGACTCACACAGAGACCCATAGACTCACACAGAGACCCATAGACTCACACAGAGACCCATAGAGTCACACAGAGACACATAGACTCACACAGAGACCCCATAGACTCACACAGAGACCAAAAGACTCACTCAGAGACCCATAGACTCACGCAGAGACCCATAGACTCACATAGAGACCCATAGACTCACTCAGAGACCCATAGACTCACACAGAGACCCTTAGACTCACACAGAGACCCATAGACTCACAAAGCGACCCATAGACTCACACAGAGATCCACAGACTCACACATAGACCCATAGACTCACACAGAGACCCATAAACTCACACAGAGACCCATAGACTCACACAGAGACCCATAGACTCACACAGAGACCCATAGACTCACACAGAGACCCACAGACTCGCACAGAGATCCACAGACTCACACAGAGACCCATAGACTCACACAGAGACCCATAGACTCACACAGAGACCCATAGACTCACACAGAGACCCATAGACTCACACAGAGACCCATAGAGTCACACAGAGACACATAGACTCAAACAGAGACCCCATAGACTCACACAGAGACCAAAAGACTCACTCAGAGACCCATAGACTCACGCAGAGACCCATAGATTCACATAGAGACCCATAGACTCACTCAGAGACCCATAGACTCACACAGAGACCCTTAGACTCACACAGAGACCCATAGACTCACACAGAGACCCACAGACTCACACAGAGACACATAGACTCACACAGAGACCCATAGACTCACAAAGCGACCCATAGACTCACACAGAGATCCACAGACTCACACATAGACCCATAGACTCACACAGAGACCCATAAACTCACACAGAGACCCATAGACTCACACAGAGACCCATAGACTCACACAGAGACCCATAGACTCACACAGAGACCCACAGACTCGCACAGAGATCCACAGACTCACACAGAGACCCATAGACTCACACAGAGACCCATAGACTCACACAGAGACCCATAGACTCACACAGAGACCCATAGACTCACACAGAGACCCATAGAGTCACACAGAGACACATAGACTCACACAGAGACCCCATAGACTCACACAGAGACCAAAAGACTCACTCAGAGACCCATAGACTCACGCAGAGACCCATAGATTCACATAGAGACCCATAGACTCACTCAGAGACCCATAGACTCACACAGAGACCCTTAGACTCACACAGAGACCCATAGACTCACACAGAGACCCACAGACTCACACAGAGACACATAGACTCACACAGAGACCCATAGACTCACACAGAGACCCGTAGACTCACACAGAGACCCACAGACTCACACAGAGAACCCATAGACTCACACAGAGACCCATAGACTCACACAGAGACCCATAGACTCACACAGAGACCCATAGACCCACACAGAGACCCATAGACTCACACAGAGACCCATAGACTCACACAGAGACCCACAGACTTACACAGAAACCCATAGACTCGCATATAGATCCACAGACTCACACATAGACCCATAGACTAACACAGAGACCCATAAACTCACACAGAGACCCATAGACTCACACAGAGACACATAGCCTCACACAGAGACCCATAGACTCACACAGAGGCCCACAGACTCACACAGAGACCCATAGACTCACACAGAGACCCATAGACTCACACAGAGACCCATAGAGTCACACAGAGACACATAGACTCACACAGAGACCCCATAGACTCACACAGAGACCAAAAGACTCACTCAGAGACCCATAGACTCACGCAGAGACCCATAGACTCACATAGAGACCCATAGACTCACTCAGAGACCCATAGACTCACACAGAGACCCTTAGACTCACACAGAGACCCATAGACTCACACAGAGACCCACAGACTCACACAGAGACACATAGACTCACACAGAGACCCATAGACTCACACAGAGACCCATAGACTCACACAGAGACACATAGACTCACAGAGAGACACATAGACTCACACAGAGACCCATAGACTCACACAGAGACCCATAGACTCACACAGAGACCCACAGACTCACACAGAGACCCACAGACTCACACAGAGACCCATAGACTCACACAGAGACCCATAGACTCACACAGAGACCCATAGACTCACACAGAGACCCATAGACTCACACAGAGACACATAGACTCACACAGAGACTCATAGACTCACACAGAGACACATAGACTCACACAGAGACCCATAGACCCACACAGAGACCCATAGACTCACACAGAGACCCATAGACTCACACAGAGACCCACAGACTTACACAGAAACCCATAGACTCGCATATAGATCCACAGACTCACACATAGACCCATAGACTAACACAGAGACCCATAAACTCACACAGAGACCCATAGACTCACACAGAGACACATAGCCTCACACAGAGACCCATAGACTCACACAGAGACCCACAGACTCACACAGAGACCCATAGACTCACACAGAGACCCACAGACTCACACAGAAACCCACAGACTCGCACAGAGATCCACAAACTCACACATAGACCCATAGACTCACACAGAGACCCATAAAGTCACACAGAGACCCATAGACTCACACAGAGACCGATAGACTTACACAGAGACCCACAGACTCACACAGAGACCCATAGACTCACACAGAGACCCACAGACTCACACAGAGACCCATCGACTCACACAGAGACCCATAGACTCACACAGAGACCCACAGACTCACACAGAGACCCATAGACTCACACAGAGATCCACAGACTCACACATAGACCCATAGACTCACACAGAGACCCATAAACTCACACAGAGACCCATAGACTCACACAGAGACCCATAGACTCACACAGAGACCCATAGACTCACACAGAGACCCATAGACTCACACAGACCCATAGATTCACGCAGAGACACATAGACTCACACAGAGACCCATAGACTCACGCAGAGACCCATAGACTCACACAGAGACCCACAGACTCGCACAGAGACCCACAGACTCGCACAGAGACCCATAGACTCACACAGCAGAGACCCATAGACTCACAGCAGAGACCCATAGACTCACGCAGAGACCCACAGATTCACACAGAGACACATAGACTCACACAGAGACCCATAGACTCACACAGAGACCCATAGACTCACACAGAGACACATAGACTCGCACAGAGACCCACAGACTCGCACAGAGACCCATAGACTCACACAGCAGAGACCCATAGACTCACGCAGAGACCCATAGACTCACACAGAGACCCACAGACTCGCACAGAGACCCACAGACTCGCACAGAGACCCATAGACTCACACAGCAGAGACCCATAGACTCACAGCAGAGTCCCACAGACTCACACAGAGACACATAGACTCACACAGAGACCCATAGACTCACACAGAGACCCATAGACTCACACAGAGACCCATAGACGCACACAGAGACACATAGACTCACACAGAGACCCACAGACTCACACAGAGACCCACAGAGTCACACAGAGACCCATAGACTCACACAGAGACCCATAGACTCACACAGGGACCCATTGACTCACACAGAGACCCATAGACTCACACAGAGACACATAGCCTCACACAGAGACCTATAGACTCACACAGAGACACATAGACCCACACAGAGACCCATAGACTCACACAGAGACCCAGAGACTCACACAGAGACCCACAGACTCACACAGAGACCCATAGACTCACACAGAGACCCATAGACTCACACAGAGACACATAGACTCACACAGAGACTCATAGACTCACACAGAGACACATAGACTCACACAGAGACCCATAGACTCACACAGAGACCCATAGACTCACACAGAGACCCACAGACTCACACAGAAACCCATAGACTCGCACAGAGATCCACAGACTCACACATAGACCCATAGACTAACACAGAGACCCATAAACTCACACAGAGACCCATAGACTCACACAGAGACACATAGACTCACACAGAGACCCATAGACTCACACAGAGACCCACAGACTCACACAGAGACCCATAGACTCACACAGAGACCCACAGACTCACACAGAGACCCACAGACTCCCACAGAGATCCACAGACTCACACATAGACCCATAGACTCACACAGAGACCCATAAACTCACACAGAGACCCATAGACTCACACAGAGACCCATAGACTTACACAGAGACCCACAGACTCATACAGAGACCCATAGACTCACACAGAGACCCACAGACTCACACAGAGACCCATAGACTCACACAGAGACCCATAGACTCACACAGAGACCCATAGACTCACACAGAGACCCATAGACTCACACAGAGACCCATAGACTCACAAAGCGACCCATAGACTCACACAGAGATCCACAGACTCACACATAGACCCATAGACTCACACAGAGACCCATAAACTCACACAGAGACCCATAGACTCACACAGAGACCCATAGACTCACACAGAGACCCATAGACTCACACAGAGGCCCATAGACTCACACAGAGACCCATAGATTCACGCAGAGACACATAGACTCACACAGAGACCCACAGACTCACACAGAGACCCACACACTCACACAGAGACACATAGACTCACCCAGAGACCCATAGACTTACACAGAGACCCACAGACTCACACAGAGACACATAGACTCACACAGAGACACATAGACTCACACAGAGACCCATAGACTCACACAGAGACCCATAGACTCACACAGAGACCCACAGACTCACACAGAGACCCATAGACTCACACAGAGAACCCATAGACTCACACAGAGACCCACAGACTCACACAGAGACCCATAGACTCACAAAGCGACCCATAGACTCACACAGAGATCCACAGACTCACACATAGACCCATAGACTCACACAGAGACCCATAAACTCACACAGAGACCCATAGACTCACACAGAGACCCATAGACTCACACAGAGACCCATAGACTCACACAGAGGCCCATAGACTCACACAGAGACCCATAGACTCACACAGAGACCCACAGACTCACACAGAAACCCATAGACTCGCACAGAGATCCACAGACTCACACATAGACCCATAGACTAACACAGAGACCCATAAACTCACACAGAGACCCATAGACTCACACAGAGACACATAGACTCACACAGAGACCCATAGACTCACACAGAGACCCACAGACTCACACAGAGACCCATAGACTCACACAGAGACCCACAGACTCACACAGAGACCCACAGACTCCCACAGAGATCCACAGACTCACACATAGACCCATAGACTCACACAGAGACCCATAAACTCACACAGAGACCCATAGACTCACACAGAGACCCATAGACTTACACAGAGACCCACAGACTCATACAGAGACCCATAGACTCACACAGAGACCCACAGACTCACACAGAGACCCATAGACTCACACAGAGACCCACAGACTCACACAGAGACCCACAGACTCCCACAGAGATCCACAGACTCACACATAGACCCATAGACTCACACAGAGACCCATAAACTCACACAGAGACCCATAGACTCACACAGAGACCCATAGACTTACACAGAGACCCACAGACTCATACAGAGACCCATAGACTCACACAGAGACCCACAGACTCACACAGAGACCCATAGACTCACACAGAGACCCATAGACTCACACAGAGACCCATAGACTCACACAGAGACCCATAGACTCACACAGAGACCCATAGACTCACAAAGCGACCCATAGACTCACACAGAGATCCACAGACTCACACATAGACCCATAGACTCACACAGAGACCCATAAACTCACACAGAGACCCATAGACTCACACAGAGACCCATAGACTCACACAGAGACCCATAGACTCACACAGAGGCCCATAGACTCACACAGAGACCCATAGATTCACGCAGAGACACATAGACTCACACAGAGACCCACAGACTCACACAGAGACCCACACACTCACACAGAGACACATAGACTCACCCAGAGACCCATAGACTTACACAGAGACCCACAGACTCACACAGAGACACATAGACTCACACAGAGACACATAGACTCACACAGAGACCCATAGACTCACACAGAGACCCATAGACTCACACAGAGACCCACAGACTCACACAGAGACCCATAGACTCACACAGAGAACCCATAGACTCACACAGAGACCCACAGACTCACACAGAGACCCATAGACTCACAAAGCGACCCATAGACTCACACAGAGATCCACAGACTCACACATAGACCCATAGACTCACACAGAGACCCATAAACTCACACAGAGACCCATAGACTCACACAGAGACCCATAGACTCACACAGAGACCCATAGACTCACACAGAGGCCCATAGACTCACACAGAGACCCATAGATTCACGCAGAGACACATAGACTCACACAGAGACCCACAGACTCACACAGAGACCCACACACTCACACAGAGACACATAGACTCACACAGAGACCCATAGACTCACACAGAGACCCGTAGACTCACACAGAGACACATAGACTCACACAGAGACACATAGACTCACACAGAGACCCATAGACTCACACAGAGACCCATAGACTCACACAGAGACCCACAGACTCACACAGAGACCCACAGACTCACACAGAGAACCCATAGACTCACACAGAGACCCACAGACTCACACAGAGACCCATAGACTCACAAAGCGACCCATAGACTCACACAGAGATCCACAGACTCACACAGAGACCCATAGACTCACACAGAGACCCATAAACTCACACAGAGACCCATAGACTCGCATATAGATCCACAGACTCACACATAGACCCATAGACTCACACAGAGACCCATAGACTCACACAGAGACCCATAGACTCACACAGAGACCCACAGACTCACACAGAGACCCATAGACTCACACAGAGACCCATAGACTCACACAGAGACCCATAGACTCACACAGAGACCCATAGACTCACACAGAGACCCATAGAGTCACACAGAGACACATAGACTCACACAGAGACCCCATAGACTCACACAGAGACCAAAAGACTCACTCAGAGACCCATAGACTCACGCAGAGACCCATAGACTCACATAGAGACCCATAGACTCACTCAGAGACCCATAGACTCACACAGAGACCCTTAGACTCACACAGAGACCCATAGACTCACACAGAGACCCACAGACTCACACAGAGACACATAGACTCACACAGAGACCCATAGACTCACACAGAGACCCATAGACTCACACAGAGACACATAGACTCACAGAGAGACACATAGACTCACACAGAGACCCACAGACTCACACAGAGACCCATAGACTCACACAGAGACCCATAGACTCACACAGAGACCCACAGACTCACACAGAGACCCATAGACTCACACAGAGACCCATAGACTCACACAGAGACCCATAGACTCACACAGAGACCCATAGACTCACACAGAGACCCATAGACTCACACAGAGACCCATAGACTCACACAGAGACACATAGACTCACACAGAGACTCATAGACTCACACAGAGACACATAGACTCACACAGAGACCCATAGACCCACACAGAGACCCATAGACTCACACAGAAACCCATAGACTCGCACAGAGATCCACAGACTCACACATAGACCCATAGACTAACACAGAGACCCATAAACTCACACAGAGACCCATAGACTCACACAGAGACACATAGACTCACACAGAGACCCATAGACTCACACAGAGACCCACAGACTCACACAGAGATCCATAGACTCACACAGAGACCCACAGACTCACACAGAGACCCACAGACTCACACAGAGACCCATAGACTCACACAGAGACCCACAGACTCACACAGAGACACATAGACTCACACAGAGACCCATAGACTCACACAGAGACCCGTAGACTCACACAGAGACCCACAGACTCACACAGAGAACCCATAGACTCACACAGAGACCCATAGACTCACACAGAGACCCATAGACTCACACAGAGACCCATAGACCCACACAGAGACCCATAGACTCACACAGAGACCCATAGACTCACACAGAGACCCACAGACTTACACAGAAACCCATAGACTCGCATATAGATCCACAGACTCACACATAGACCCATAGACTAACACAGAGACCCATAAACTCACACAGAGACCCATAGACTCACACAGAGACACATAGCCTCACACAGAGACCCATAGACTCACACAGAGACCCACAGACTCACACAGAGACCCATAGACTCACACAGAGACCCATAGACTCACACAGAGACCCATAGAGTCACACAGAGA
The DNA here is from genome assembly GCF_048934315.1 of Petromyzon marinus. Lineage (NCBI taxonomy): Eukaryota > Metazoa > Chordata > Hyperoartia > Petromyzontiformes > Petromyzontidae > Petromyzon > Petromyzon marinus. The sequence goes on along the minus strand of NW_027422972.1, from coordinate 907,154 downwards.
CACATAGACTCACACAGAGACCCCATAGACTCACACAGAGACCAAAAGACTTACTCAGAGACCCATAGACTCACGCAGAGACCCATAGACTCACATAGAGACCCATAGACTCACTCAGAGACCCATAGACTCACACAGAGACCCTTAGACTCACACAGAGACCCATAGACTCACACAGAGACCCACAGACTCACACAGAGACACATAGACTCACACAGAGACCCATAGACTCACACAGAGACCCATAGACTCACACAGAGACACATAGACTCACAGAGAGACACATAGACTCACACAGAGACCCATAGACTCACACAGAGACCCATAGACTCACACAGAGACCCACAGACTCACACAGAGACCCACAGACTCACACAGAGACCCATAGACTCACACAGAGACCCATAGACTCACACAGAGACCCATAGACTCACACAGAGACCCATAGACTCACACAGAGACCCATAGACTCACACAGAGACCCATAGACTCACACAGAGACACATAGACTCACACAGAGACTCATAGACTCACACAGAGACACATAGACTCACACAGAGACCCATAGACCCACACAGAGACCCATAGACTCACACAGAGACCCATAGACTCACACAGAGACCCACAGACTTACACAGAAACCCATAGACTCGCATATAGATCCACAGACTCACACATAGACCCATAGACTAACACAGAGACCCATAAACTCACACAGAGACCCATAGACTCACACAGAGACACATAGCCTCACACAGAGACCCATAGACTCACACAGAGACCCACAGACTCACACAGAGACCCATAGACTCACACAGAGACCCACAGACTCACACAGAAACCCACAGACTCGCACAGAGATCCACAAACTCACACATAGACCCATAGACTCACACAGAGACCCATAAAGTCACACAGAGACCCATAGACTCACACAGAGACCGATAGACTTACACAGAGACCCACAGACTCACACAGAGACCCATAGACTCACACAGAGACCCACAGACTCACACAGAGACCCATCGACTCACACAGAGACCCATAGACTCACACAGAGACCCACAGACTCACACAGAGACCCATAGACTCACAAAGCGACCCATAGACTCACACAGAGATCCACAGACTCACACATAGACCCATAGACTCACACAGAGACCCATAAACTCACACAGAGACCCATAGACTCACACAGAGACCCATAGACTCACACAGAGACCCATAGACTCACACAGAGACCCATAGACTCACACAGATCCATAGATTCACGCAGAGACACATAGACTCACACAGAGACCCATAGACTCACGCAGAGACCCATAGACTCACACAGAGACCCACAGACTCGCACAGAGACCCACAGACTCGCACAGAGACCCATAGACTCACACAGCAGAGACCCATAGACTCACAGCAGAGACCCATAGACTCACGCAGAGACCCACAGATTCACACAGAGACACATAGACTCACACAGAGACCCATAGACTCACACAGAGACCCATAGACTCACACAGAGACACATAGACTCGCACAGAGACCCACAGACTCGCACAGAGACCCATAGACTCACACAGCAGAGACCCATAGACTCACGCAGAGACCCATAGACTCACACAGAGACCCACAGACTCGCACAGAGACCCACAGACTCGCACAGAGACCCATAGACTCACACAGCAGAGACCCATAGACTCACAGCAGAGTCCCACAGACTCACACAGAGACACATAGACTCACACAGAGACCCATAGACTCACACAGAGACCCATAGACTCACACAGAGACCCATAGACGCACACAGAGACACATAGACTCACACAGAGACCCACAGACTTACACAGAAACCCATAGACTCGCATATAGATCCACAGACTCACACATAGACCCATAGACTAACACAGAGACCCATAAACTCACACAGAGACCCATAGACTCACACAGAGACACATAGCCTCACACAGAGACCCATAGACTCACACAGAGACCCACAGACTCACACAGAGACCCATAGACTCACACAGAGACCCACAGACTCACACAGAAACCCACAGACTCGCACAGAGATCCACAAACTCACACATAGACCCATAGACTCACACAGAGACCCATAAAGTCACACAGAGACCCATAGACTCACACAGAGACCGATAGACTTACACAGAGACCCACAGACTCACACAGAGACCCATAGACTCACACAGAGACCCACAGACTCACACAGAGACCCATCGACTCACACAGAGACCCATAGACTCACACAGAGACCCACAGACTCACACAGAGACCCATAGACTCACAAAGCGACCCATAGACTCACACAGAGATCCACAGACTCACACATAGACCCATAGACTCACACAGAGACCCATAAACTCACACAGAGACCCATAGACTCACACAGAGACCCATAGACTCACACAGAGACCCATAGACTCACACAGAGACCCATAGACTCACACAGATCCATAGATTCACGCAGAGACACATAGACTCACACAGAGACCCATAGACTCACGCAGAGACCCATAGACTCACACAGAGACCCACAGACTCGCACAGAGACCCACAGACTCGCACAGAGACCCATAGACTCACACAGCAGAGACCCATAGACTCACAGCAGAGACCCATAGACTCACGCAGAGACCCACAGATTCACACAGAGACACATAGACTCACACAGAGACCCATAGACTCACACAGAGACCCATAGACTCACACAGAGACACATAGACTCGCACAGAGACCCACAGACTCGCACAGAGACCCATAGACTCACACAGCAGAGACCCATAGACTCACGCAGAGACCCATAGACTCACACAGAGACCCACAGACTCGCACAGAGACCCACAGACTCGCACAGAGACCCATAGACTCACACAGCAGAGACCCATAGACTCACAGCAGAGTCCCACAGACTCACACAGAGACACATAGACTCACACAGAGACCCATAGACTCACACAGAGACCCATAGACTCACACAGAGACCCATAGACGCACACAGAGACACATAGACTCACACAGAGACCCACAGACTCACACAGAGACCCACAGAGTCACACAGAGACCCATAGACTCACACAGAGACCCATAGACTCACACAGGGACCCATTGACTCACACAGAGACCCATAGACTCACACAGAGACACATAGCCTCACACAGAGACCTATAGACTCACACAGAGACACATAGACCCACACAGAGACCCATAGACTCACACAGAGACCCATAGACTCACACAGAGACCCACAGACTCACACAGAGACCCATAGACTCACACAGAGACCCATAGACTCACACAGAGACACATAGACTCACACAGAGACTCATAGACTCACACAGAGACACATAGACTCACACAGAGACCCATAGACTCACACAGAGACCCATAGACTCACACAGAGACCCACAGACTCACACAGAAACCCATAGACTCGCACAGAGATCCACAGACTCACACATAGACCCATAGACTAACACAGAGACCCATAAACTCACACAGAGACCCATAGACTCACACAGAGACACATAGACTCACACAGAGACCCATAGACTCACACAGAGACCCACAGACTCACACAGAGACCCATAGACTCACACAGAGACCCACAGACTCACACAGAGACCCACAGACTCCCACAGAGATCCACAGACTCACACATAGACCCATAGACTCACACAGAGACCCATAAACTCACACAGAGACCCATAGACTCACACAGAGACCCATAGACTTACACAGAGACCCACAGACTCACACAGAGACCCATAGACTCACACAGAGACCCACAGACTCACACAGAGACCCATAGACTCACACAGAGACCCATAGACTCACACAGAGACCCATAGACTCACACAGAGACCCATAGACTCACACAGAGACCCATAGACTCACAAAGCGACCCATAGACTCACACAGAGATCCACAGACTCACACATAGACCCATAGACTCACACAGAGACCCATAAACTCACACAGAGACCCATAGACTCACACAGAGACCCATAGACTCACACAGAGACCCATAGACTCACACAGAGGCCCATAGACTCACACAGAGACCCATAGATTCACGCAGAGACACATAGACTCACACAGAGACCCACAGACTCACACAGAGACCCACACACTCACACAGAGACACATAGACTCACACAGAGACCCATAGACTCACACAGAGACCCGTAGACTCACACAGAGACACATAGACTCACACAGAGACCCATAAACTCACACAGAGACCCATAGACTCGCATATAGATCCACAGACTCACACATAGACCCATAGACTAACACAGAGACCCATAAACTCACACAGAGACCCATAGACTCACACAGAGACACATAGCCTCACACAGAGACCCATAGACTCACACAGAGACCCACAGACTCACACAGAGACCCATAGACTCACACAGAGACCCATAGACTCACACAGAGACCCATAGAGTCACACAGAGACACATAGACTCACACAGAGACCCCATAGACTCACACAGAGACCAAAAGACTCACTCAGAGACCCATAGACTCACGCAGAGACCCATAGACTCACATAGAGACCCATAGACTCACTCAGAGACCCATAGACTCACACAGAGACCCTTAGACTCACACAGAGACCCATAGACTCACACAGAGACCCACAGACTCACACAGAGACACATAGACTCACACAGAGACCCATAGACTCACACAGAGACCCATAGACTCACACAGAGACACATAGACTCACAGAGAGACACATAGACTCACACAGAGACCCATAGACTCACACAGAGACCCATAGACTCACACAGAGACCCACAGACTCACACAGAGACCCACAGACTCACACAGAGACCCATAGACTCACACAGAGACCCATAGACTCACACAGAGACCCATAGACTCACACAGAGACCCATAGACTCACACAGAGACCCATAGACTCACACAGAGACACATAGACTCACACAGAGACTCATAGACTCACACAGAGACACATAGACTCACACAGAGACCCATAGACCCACACAGAGACCCATAGACTCACACAGAAACCCATAGACTCGCACAGAGATCCACAGACTCACACATAGACCCATAGACTAACACAGAGACCCATAAACTCACACAGAGACCCATAGACTCACACAGAGACACATAGACTCACACAGAGACCCATAGACTCACACAGAGACCCATAGACTCACACAGAGACCCACAGACTCACACAGAGACCCATAGACTCACACAGAGACCCACAGACTCACACAGAGACCCACAGACTCCCACAGAGATCCACAGACTCACACATAGACCCATAGACTCACACAGAGACCCATAAACTCACACAGAGACCCATAGACTCACACAGAGACCCATAGACTTACACAGAGACCCACAGACTCACACAGAGACCCATAGACTCACACAGAGACCCACAGACTCACACAGAGACCCATAGACTCACACAGAGACCCATAGACTCACACAGAGACCCATAGACTCACACAGAGACCCATAGACTCACACAGAGACCCACAGACTCACACAGAGACCCATAGACTCACAAAGCGACCCATAGACTCACACAGAGACCCATAGACTCACACAGAGACCCATAGACTCACACAGAGACACATAGACTCACAGAGAGACACATAGACTCACACAGAGACCCATAGACTCACACAGAGACCCATAGACTCACACAGAGACCCACAGACTCACACAGAGACCCACAGACTCACACAGAGACCCATAGACTCACACAGAGACCCATAGACTCACACAGAGACCCATAGACTCACACAGAGACCCATAGACTCACACAGAGACCCATAGACTCACACAGAGACCCATAGACTCACACAGAGACACATAGACTCACACAGAGACTCATAGACTCACACAGAGACACATAGACTCACACAGAGACCCATAGACCCACACAGAGACCCATAGACTCACACAGAAACCCATAGACTCGCACAGAGATCCACAGACTCACACATAGACCCATAGACTAACACAGAGACCCATAAACTCACACAGAGACCCATAGACTCACACAGAGACACATAGACTCACACAGAGACCCATAGACTCACACAGAGACCCACAGACTCACACAGAGACCCATAGACTCACACAGAGACCCACAGACTCACACAGAGACCCACAGACTCCCACAGAGATCCACAGACTCACACATAGACCCATAGACTCACACAGAGACCCATAAACTCACACAGAGACCCATAGACTCACACAGAGACCCATAGACTTACACAGAGACCCACAGACTCACACAGAGACCCATAGACTCACACAGAGACCCACAGACTCACACAGAGACCCATAGACTCACACAGAGACCCATAGACTCACACAGAGACCCATAGACTCACACAGAGACCCACAGACTCACACAGAGACCCATAGACTCACAAAGCGACCCATAGACTCACACAGAGATCCACAGACTCACACATAGACCCATAGACTCACACAGAGACCCATAAACTCACACAGAGACCCATAGACTCACACAGAGACCCATAGACTCACACAGAGGCCCATAGACTCACACAGAGACCCATAGATTCACGCAGAGACACATAGACTCACACAGAGACCCACAGACTCACACAGAGACCCACAGACTCACACAGAGACACATAGACTCACACAGAGACCCATAGACTCACACAGAGACCCGTAGACTCACACAGAGACACATAGACTCACACAGAGACACATAGACTCACACAGAGACCCATAGACTCACACAGAGACCCATAGACTCACACAGAGACCCACAGACTCACACAGAGACCCACAGACTCACACAGAGAACCCATAGACTCACACAGAGACCCATAGACTCACACAGAGACCCATAGACTCACAAAGCGACCCATAGACTCACACAGAGATCCACAGACTCACACAGAGACCCATAGACTCACACAGAGACCCATAAACTCACACAGAGACCCATAGACTCGCATATAGATCCACAGACTCACACATAGACCCATAGACTAACACAGAGACCCATAAACTCACACAGAGACCCATAGACTCACACAGAGACACATAGCCTCACACAGAGACCCATAGACTCACACAGAGACCCACAGACTCACACAGAGACCCATAGACTCACACAGAGACCCATAGACTCACACAGAGACCCATAGAGTCACACAGAGACACATAGACTCACACAGAGACCCCATAGACTCACACAGAGACCAAAAGACTCACTCAGAGACCCATAGACTCACGCAGAGACCCATAGACTCACATAGAGACCCATAGACTCACTCAGAGACCCATAGACTCACACAGAGACCCTTAGACTCACACAGAGACCCATAGACTCACACAGAGACCCACAGACTCACACAGAGACACATAGACTCACACAGAGACCCATAGACTCACACAGAGACCCATAGACTCACACAGAGACACATAGACTCACAGAGAGACACATAGACTCACACAGAGACCCATAGACTCACACAGAGACCCATAGACTCACACAGAGACCCACAGACTCACACAGAGACCCACAGACTCACACAGAGACCCATAGACTCACACAGAGACCCATAGACTCACACAGAGACCCATAGACTCACACAGAGACCCATAGACTCACACAGAGACCCATAGACTCACACAGAGACCCATAGACTCACACAGAGACACATAGACTCACACAGAGACTCATAGACTCACACAGAGACACATAGACTCACACAGAGACCCATAGACCCACACAGAGACCCATAGACTCACACAGAGACCCATAGACTCACACAGAGACCCACAGACTTACACAGAAACCCATAGACTCGCATATAGATCCACAGACTCACACATAGACCCATAGACTAACACAGAGACCCATAAACTCACACAGAGACCCATAGACTCACACAGAGACACATAGCCTCACACAGAGACCCATAGACTCACACAGAGACCCACAGACTCACACAGAGACCCATAGACTCACACAGAGACCCACAGACTCACACAGAAACCCACAGACTCGCACAGAGATCCACAAACTCACACATAGACCCATAGACTCACACAGAGACCCATAAAGTCACACAGAGACCCATAGACTCACACAGAGACCGATAGACTTACACAGAGACCCACAGACTCACACAGAGACCCATAGACTCACACAGAGACCCACAGACTCACACAGAGACCCATCGACTCACACAGAGACCCATAGACTCACACAGAGACCCACAGACTCACACAGAGACCCATAGACTCACAAAGCGACCCATAGACTCACACAGAGATCCACAGACTCACACATAGACCCATAGACTCACACAGAGACCCATAAACTCACACAGAGACCCATAGACTCACACAGAGACCCATAGACTCACACAGAGACCCATTGACTCACACAGAGACCCATAGACTCACACAGACCCATAGATTCACGCAGAGACACATAGACTCACACAGAGACCCATAGACTCACGCAGAGACCCATAGACTCACACAGAGACCCACAGACTCGCACAGAGACCCACAGACTCGCACAGAGACCCATAGACTCACACAGCAGAGACCCATAGACTCACAGCAGAGACCCATAGACTCACGCAGAGACCCACAGATTCACACAGAGACACATAGACTCACACAGAGACCCATAGACTCACACAGAGACCCATAGACTCACACAGAGACACATAGACTCGCACAGAGACCCACAGACTCGCACAGAGACCCATAGACTCACACAGCAGAGACCCATAGACTCACGCAGAGACCCATAGACTCACACAGAGACCCACAGACTCGCACAGAGACCCACAGACTCGCACAGAGACCCATAGACTCACACAGCAGAGACCCATAGACTCACAGCAGAGTCCCACAGACTCACACAGAGACACATAGACTCACACAGAGACCCATAGACTCACACAGAGACCCATACACTCACACAGAGACCCATAGACGCACACAGAGACACATAGACTCACACAGAGACCCACAGACTCACACAGAGACCCACAGAGTCACACAGAGACCCATAGACTCACACAGAGACCCATAGACTCACACAGGGACCCATTGACTCACACAGAGACCCATAGACTCACACAGAGACACATAGCCTCACACAGAGACCTATAGACTCACACAGAGACACATAGACCCACACAGAGACCCATAGACTCACACAGAGACCCATAGACTCACACAGAGACCCACAGACTCACACAGAGACCCATAGACTCACACAGAGACCCATAGACTCACACAGAGACACATAGACTCACACAGAGACTCATATACTCACACAGAGACACATAGACTCACACAGAGACCCATAGACTCACACAGAGACCCATAGACTCACACAGAGACCCACAGACTCACACAGAAACCCATAGACTCGCACAGAGATCCACAGACTCACACATAGACCCATAGACTAACACAGAGACCCATAAACTCACACAGAGACCCATAGACTCACACAGAGACACATAGACTCACACAGAGACCCATAGACTCACACAGAGACCCACAGACTCACACAGAGACCCATAGACTCACACAGAGACCCACAGACTCACACAGAGACCCACAGACTCCCACAGAGATCCACAGACTCACACATAGACCCATAGACTCACACAGAGACCCATAAACTCACACAGAGACCCATAGACTCACACAGAGACCCATAGACTTACACAGAGACCCACAGACTCACACAGAGACCCATAGACTCACACAGAGACCCACAGACTCACACAGAGACCCATAGACTCACACAGAGACCCATAGACTCACACAGAGACCCATAGACTCACACAGAGACCCATAGACTCACACAGAGACCCACAGACTCACACAGAGACCCATAGACTCACAAAGCGACCCATAGACTCACACAGAGATCCACAGACTCACACATCGACCCATAGACTCACACAGAGACCCCATAAACTCACACAGAGACCCATAGACTCACACAGAGACCCATAGACTCACACAGAGACCCATAGACTCACACAGAGGCCCATAGACTCACACAGAGACCCATAGATTCACCCAGAGACACATAGACTCACACAGAGACCCACAGAGTCACACAGAGACCCATAGACTCACACAGAGACCCACAGACTCACACAGAGACCCATAGACTCACACAGAGACACATAGACTCACACAGAGACCCACAGACTCACACAGAGACCCATAGACTCACACAGAGACCCACAGACTCACACAGAGACCCATAGACTCACACAGAGACCCATAGACTCACACAGAGACCCATAGACTCACACAGAGACCCATAGACTCACACAGAGACCCACAGACTCACACAGAGACCCATAGACTCACAAAGCGACCCATAGACTCACACAGAGATCCACAGACTCACACATAGACCCATAGACTCACACAGAGACCCATAAACTCACACAGAGACCCATAGACTCACACAGAGACCCATAGACTCACACAGAGACCCATAGACTCACACAGAGACCCACAGACTCGCACAGAGATCCACAGACTCACACAGAGACCCATAGACTCACACAGAGACCCATAGACTCACACAGAGACCCATAGACTCACACAGAGACCCATAGACTCACACAGAGACCCATAGAGTCACACAGAGACACATAGACTCACACAGAGACCCCATAGACTCACACAGAGACCAAAAGACTCACTCAGAGACCCATAGACTCACACAGAGACCCATAGACTCACACAGAGACACATAGACTCACACAGAGACCCACAGACTCACACAGAGACCCATAGACTCACACAGAGACCCACAGACTCACACAGAGACCCATAGACTCACACAGAGACCCATAGACTCACACAGAGACCCATAGACTCACACAGAGACCCATAGACTCACACAGAGACCCACAGACTCACACAGAGACCCATAGACTCACAAAGCGACCCATAGACTCACACAGAGATCCACAGACTCACACATAGACCCATAGACTCACACAGAGACCCATAAACTCACACAGAGACCCATAGACTCACACAGAGACCCATAGACTCACACAGAGACCCATAGACTCACACAGAGACCCACAGACTCGCACAGAGATCCAAAGACTCACACAGAGACCCATAGACTCACACAGAGACCCATAGACTCACACAGAGACCCATAGACTCACACAGAGACCCATAGACTCACACAGAGACCCATAGAGTTACACAGAGACACATAGACTCACACAGAGACCCCATAGACTCACACAGAGACCAAAAGACTCACTCAGAGACCCATAGACTCACGCAGAGACCCATAGACTCATATAGAGACCCATAGACTCACTCAGAGACCCATAGACTCACACAGAGACCCACAGACTCACACAGAGACCCATAGACTCACACAGAGACCCATAGACTCACACAGAGACCCTTAGACTCACACAGAGACCCATAGACTCACACAGAGACCCACAGACTCACACAGAGACACATAGACTCACACAGAGACCCATAGACTCACACAGAGACCCATAGACTCACACAGAGACACATAGACTCACACAGAGACACATAGACTCACACAGAGACCCATAGACTCACACAGAGACCCACAGACTCACACAGAGACCCACAGACTCACACAGAGACCCATAGACTCACACAGAGACCCATAGACTCACACAGAGACCCATAGACTCACACAGAGACCCATAGACTCACACAGAGACCCATAGACTCACACAGAGACACATAGACTCACACAGAGACTCATAGACTCACACAGAGACACATAGACTCACACAGAGACCCATAGACCCACACAGAGACCCATAGACTTACACAGAGACCCATAGACTCACACAGAGACCCACAGACTTACACAGAAACCCATAGACTCGCATATAGATCCACAGACTCACACATAGACCCATAGACTAACACAGAGACCCATAAACTCACACAGAGACCCATAGACTCACACAGAGACCCATAGACTAACACAGAGACCCATAAACTCACACAGAGACCCATAGACTCACACAGAGACACATAGCCTCACACAGAGACCCATAGACTCACACAGAGACCCACAGACTCACACAGAGACCCATAGACTCACACAGAGACCCACAGACTCACACAGAGACCTACAGACTCGCACAGAGATCCACAGACTCACACATAGACCCATAGACTCACACAGAGACCCATAAAGTCACACAGAGACCCATAGACTCACACAGAGACCGATAGACTTACACAGAGACCCACAGACTCACACAGAGACCCATAGACTCACACAGAGACCCACAGACTCACACAGAGACCCATCGACTCACAGAGAGACCCATAGACTCACACAGAGACCCACAGACTCACACAGAGACCCATAGACTCACAAAGCGACCCATAGACTCACACAGAGATCCACAGACTCACACATAGACCCATAGACTCACACAGAAACCCATAAACTCACACAGAGACCCATAGACTCACACAGAGACCCATAGACTCACACAGAGACCCATAGACTCACACAGACCCATAGATTCACGCAGAGACACATAGACTCACACAGAGACCCATAGACTCACGCAGAGACCCACAGACTCGCACAGAGACCCACAGACCCGCACAGAGACCCATAGACTCACACAGCAGAGACCCATAGACTCACAGCAGAGACCCATAGACTCACGCAGAGACCCACAGATTCACACAGAGACACATAGACTCACACAGAGACCCATAGACTCACACAGAGACCCATAGACTCACACAGAGACACATAGACTCGCACAGAGACCCACAGACTCGCACAGAGACCCATAGACTCACACAGCAGAGACCCATAGACTCACGCAGAGACCCATAGACTCACACAGAGACCCACAGACTCGCACAGAGACCCACAGACTCGCACAGAGACCCATAGACTCACACAGCAGAGACCCATAGACTCACAGCAGAGTCCCACAGACTCACACAGAGACACATAGACTCACACAGAGACCCATAGACTCACACAGAGAACCATAGACTCACACAGAGACCCATAGACGCACACAGAGACACATAGACTCACACAGAGACCCACAGACTCACACAGAGACCCACAGAGTCACACAGAGACCCATAGACTCACACAGAGACCCATAGACTCACACAGAGACCCATTGACTCACACAGAGACCCATAGACTCACACAGAGACACATAGCCTCACACAGAGACCCATAGACTCACACAGAGACACATAGACCCACACAGAGACCCATAGACTCACACAGAGACCCATAGACTCACACAGAGACCCACAGACTCACACAGAGACCCATAGACTCACACAGAGACCCATAGACTCACACAGAGACACATAGACTCACACAGAGACTCAGAGACTCACACAGAGACACATAGACTCACACAGAGACCCATAGACTCACACAGAGACCCATAGACTCACACAGAGACCCACAGACTCACACAGAAACCCATAGACTCGCACAGAGATCCACAGACTCACACATAGACCCATAGACTAACACAGAGACCCATAAACTCACACAGAGACCCATAGACTCACACAGAGACACATAGACTCACACAGAGACCCATAGACTCACACAGAAACCCACAGACTCACACAGAGACCCATAGACTCACACAGAGCCCCACAGACTCACACAGAGACCCACAGACTCCCACAGAGATCCACAGACTCACACATAGACCCATAGACTCACACAGAGACCCATAAACTCACACAGAGACCCATAGACTCACACAGAGACCCATAGACTTACACAGAGACCACAGACTCACACAGAGACCCATAGACTCACACAGAGACCCATAGACTCACACAGAGACCCATAGACTCACACAGAGACCCACAGACTCACACAGAGACCCATAGACTCACAAAGCGACCCATAGACTCACACAGAGATCCACAGACTCACACATAGACCCATAGACTCACACAGAGACCCATAAACTCACACAGAGACCCATAGACTCACACAGAGACCCATAGACTCACACAGAGACCCATAGACTCACACAGAGACCCATAGACTCACACAGAGACCCATAGATTCACGCAGAGACACATAGACTCACACAGAGACCCACAGACTCACACAGAGACCCATAGACTCACACAGAGACCCACAGACTCACACAGAGACCCATAGACTCACACAGAGACACATAGACTCACACAGAGACCCACAGACTCACACAGAGACCCATAGACTCACACAGAGACCCACAGACTCACACAGAGACCCATAGACTCACACAGAGACCCATAGACTCACACAGAGACCCATAGGCTCACACAGAGACCCATAGACTCACACAGAGACCCACAGACTCACACAGAGACCCATAGACTCACAAAGCGACCCATAGACTCACACAGAGATCCACAGACTCACACATAGACCCATAGACTCACACAGAGACCCATAAACTCACACAGAGACCCATAGACTCACACAGAGACCCATAGACTCACACAGAGACCCATAGACTCACACAGAGACCCATAGACTCACACAGAGCCCCATAGATTCACGCAGAGACACATAGACTCAAACAGAGACCCACAGACTCACACAGAGACCCATAGACTCACACAGAGACCCACAGACTCACACAGAGACCCATAGACTCACACAGAGACACATAGACTCACACAGAGACCCATAGACTCACACAGAGAAACATAGACTCACACAGAGACCCATAGACTCACACAGAGACCCATAGACTCACACAGAGACCCACAGACTCACGCAGTGACCCATACACTCACACAGAGACCCACAGACTCACACAGAGACCCACAGACTCACACAGAGACCCACAGACTCGCACAGAGATCCACAGACTCACACAGAGACCCATAGACTCACACAGAGACCCATAGACTCACACAGAGACCCATAGAGTCACACAGAGACACATAGACTCACACAGAGACCCCATAGACTCACACAGAGACCAAAAGACTCACTCAGAGACCCATAGACTCACGCAGAGACCCATAGACTCACATAGAGACCCATAGACTCACTCAGAGACCCATAGACTCACACAGAGACCCTTAGACTCACACAGAGACCCATAGACTCACACAGAGACCGACAGACTCACACAGAGACACATAGACTCACACAGAGACCCATAGACTCACACAGAGACCCATAGACTCACACAGAGACACATAGACTCACACAGAGACACATAGACTCACACAGAGACCCATAGACTCACACAGAGACCCATAGACTCACACAGAGACCCACAGACTCACACAGAGACCCACAGACTCACACAGAGACCCATAGACTCACACAGAGACCCATAGACTCACACAGAGACCCATAGACTCACACAGAGACCCATAGACTCACAGAGAGACACATAGACTCACACAGACACTCATAGACTCACACAGAGACACATAGACTCACACAGAGACCCATAGACCCACACAGAGACCCATAGACTCACACAGAGACCCATAGACTCACACAGAGACCCATAGACCCACACAGAGACCCATAGACTCACACAGAGACACATAGACTCACACAGAGACCCATAGATCCACACAGAGACCCATAGACTCACACAGAGACCCATAGACTCACACAGAGACCCACAGACTTACACAGAAACCCATAGACTCGCATAGAGATCCACAGACTCACACATAGACCCATAGACTAACACAGAGACCCATAAACTCACACAGAGACCCATAGACTCACACAGAGACCCATAGACTCACACAGAGACCCACAGACTCACACAGAGACCCATAGACTCACACAGAGACCCATAGACTCACACAGAGACACATAGACTCACACAGAGACTCATAGACTCACACAGAGACACATAGACTCACACAGAGACCCATAGACTCACACAGAGACCCATAGACTCACACAGAGACCCACAGACTCACACAGAAACCCATAGACTCGCACAGAGATCCACAGACTCACACATAGACCCATAGACTAACACAGAGACCCATAAACTCACACAGAGACCCATAGACTCACACAGAGACACATAGACTCACACAGAGACCCATAGACTCACACAGAGACCCACAGACTCACACAGAGACCCATAGACTCACACAGAGACCCACAGACTCACACAGAGACCCACAGACTCACACAGAGATCCACAGACTCACACATAGACCCATAGACTCACACAGAGACCCATAAACTCACACAGAGACCCATAGACTCACACAGAGACCCATAGACTTACACAGAGACCCACAGACTCACACAGAGACCCATAGACTCACACAGAGACCCACAGACTCACACAGAGACCCATAGACTCACACAGAGACCCATAGACTCACACAGAGACCCATAGACTCACACAGAGACACATAGACTCACACAGAGACTCATAGACTCACACAGAGACACATAGACTCACACAGAGACCCATAGACTCACACAGAGACCCATAGACTCACACAGAGACCCACAGACTCACACAGAAACCCATAGACTCGCACAGAGATCCACAGACTCACACATAGACCCATAGACTAACACAGAGACCCATAAACTCACACAGAGACCCATAGACTCACACAGAGACACATAGACTCACACAGAGACCCATAGACTCACACAGAGACCCACAGACTCACACAGAGACCCATAGACTCACACAGAGACCCACAGACTCACACAGAGACCCACAGACTCACACAGAGATCCACAGACTCACACATAGACCCATAGACTCACACAGAGACCCATAAACTCACACAGAGACCCATAGACTCACACAGAGACCCATAGACTTACACAGAGACCCACAGACTCACACAGAGACCCATAGACTCACACAGAGACCCACAGACTCACACAGAGACCCATAGACTCACACAGAGACCCATAGACTCACACAGAGACCCATAGACTCACACAGAGACCCATAGACTCACACAGAGACCCACAGACTCACACAGAGACCCATAGACTCACAAAGCGACCCATAGACTCACACAGAGATCCACAGACTCACACATAGACCCATAGACTCACACAGAGACCCATAAACTCACACAGAGACCCATAGACTCACACAGAGACCCATAGACTCACACAGAGACCCATAGACTCACACAGAGGCCCATAGACTCACACAGAGACCCATAGATTCACGCAGAGACACATAGACTCACACAGAGACCCACAGACTCACACAGAGACCCACAGACTCACACAGAGACACATAGACTCACACAGAGACCCATAGACTCACACAGAGACCCGTAGACTCACACAGAGACACATAGACTCACACAGAGACACATAGACTCACACAGAGACCCATAGACTCACACAGAGACCCATAGACTCACACAGAGACCCACAGACTCACACAGAGACCCACAGACTCACACAGAGAACCCATAGACTCACACAGAGACCCATAGACTCACACAGAGACCCATAGACTCACAAAGCGACCCATAGACTCACACAGAGATCCACAGACTCACACAGAGACCCATAGACTCACACAGAGACCCATAAACTCACACAGAGACCCATAGACTCGCATATAGATCCACAGACTCACACATAGACCCATAGACTAACACAGAGACCCATAAACTCACACAGAGACCCATAGACTCACACAGAGACACATAGCCTCACACAGAGACCCATAGACTCACACAGAGACCCACAGACTCACACAGAGACCCATAGACTCACACAGAGACCCATAGACTCACACAGAGACCCATAGAGTCACACAGAGACACATAGACTCACACAGAGACCCCATAGACTCACACAGAGACCAAAAGACTCACTCAGAGACCCATAGACTCACGCAGAGACCCATAGACTCACATAGAGACCCATAGACTCACTCAGAGACCCATAGACTCACACAGAGACCCTTAGACTCACACAGAGACCCATAGACTCACACAGAGACCCACAGACTCACACAGAGACACATAGACTCACACAGAGACCCATAGACTCACACAGAGACCCATAGACTCACACAGAGACACATAGACTCACAGAGAGACACATAGACTCACACAGAGACCCATAGACTCACACAGAGACCCATAGACTCACACAGAGACCCACAGACTCACACAGAGACCCACAGACTCACACAGAGACCCATAGACTCACACAGAGACCCATAGACTCACACAGAGACCCATAGACTCACACAGAGACCCATAGACTCACACAGAGACCCATAGACTCACACAGAGACCCATAGACTCACACAGAGACACATAGACTCACACAGAGACTCATAGACTCACACAGAGACACATAGACTCACACAGAGACCCATAGACCCACACAGAGACCCATAGACTCACACAGAGACCCATAGACTCACACAGAGACCCACAGACTTACACAGAAACCCATAGACTCGCATATAGATCCACAGACTCACACATAGACCCATAGACTAACACAGAGACCCATAAACTCACACAGAGACCCATAGACTCACACAGAGACACATAGCCTCACACAGAGACCCATAGACTCACACAGAGACCCACAGACTCACACAGAGACCCATAGACTCACACAGAGACCCACAGACTCACACAGAAACCCACAGACTCGCACAGAGATCCACAAACTCACACATAGACCCATAGACTCACACAGAGACCCATAAAGTCACACAGAGACCCATAGACTCACACAGAGACCGATAGACTTACACAGAGACCCACAGACTCACACAGAGACCCATAGACTCACAAAGCGACCCATAGACTCACACAGAGATCCACAGACTCACACATAGACCCATAGACTCACACAGAGACCCATAAACTCACACAGAGACCCATAGACTCACACAGAGACCCATAGACTCACACAGAGACCCATAGACTCACACAGAAACCCATAGACTCACACAGACCCATAGATTCACGCACAGACACATAGACTCACACAGAGACCCATAGACTCACGCAGAGACCCATAGACTCACACAGAGACCCACAGACTCGCACAGAGACCCACAGACTCGCACAGAGACCCATAGACTCACACAGCAGAGACCCATAGACTCACAGCAGAGACCCATAGACTCACGCAGAGACCCACAGATTCACACAGAGACACATAGACTCACACAGAGACCCATAGACTCACACAGAGACCCATAGACTCACACAGAGACACATAGACTCGCACAGAGACCCACAGACTCGCACAGAGACCCATAGACTCACACAGCAGAGACCCATAGACTCACGCAGAGACCCATAGACTCACACAGAGACCCACAGACTCGCACAGAGACCCACAGACTCGCACAGAGACCCATAGACTCACACAGCAGAGACCCATAGACTCACAGCAGAGTCCCACAGACTCACACAGAGACACATAGACTCACACAGAGACCCATAGACTCACACAGAGACCCATAGACTCACACAGAGACCCATAGACGCACACAGAGACACATAGACTCACACAGAGACCCACAGACTCACACAGAGACCCACAGAGTCACACAGAGACCCATAGACTCACACAGAGACCCATAGACTCACACAGGGACCCATTGACTCACACAGAGACCCATAGACTCACACAGAGACACATAGCCTCACACAGAGACCTATAGACTCACACAGAGACACATAGACCCACACAGAGACCCATAGACTCACACAGAGACCCATAGACTCACACAGAGACCCACAGACTCACACAGAGACCCATAGACTCACACAGAGACCCATAGACTCACACAGAGACACATAGACTCACACAGAGACTCATAGACTCACACAGAGACACATAGACTCACACAGAGACCCATAGACTCACACAGAGACCCATAGACTCACACAGAGACCCACAGACTCACACAGAAACCCATAGACTCGCACAGAGATCCACAGACTCACACATAGACCCATAGACTAACACAGAGACCCATAAACTCACACAGAGACCCATAGACTCACACAGAGACACATAGACTCACACAGAGACCCATAGACTCACACAGAGACCCACAGACTCACACAGAGACCCATAGACTCACACAGAGACCCACAGACTCACACAGAGACCCACAGACTCCCACAGAGATCCACAGACTCACACATAGACCCATAGACTCACACAGAGACCCATAAACTCACACAGAGACCCATAGACTCACACAGAGACCCATAGACTTACACAGAGACCCACAGACTCACACAGAGACCCATAGACTCACACAGAGACCCACAGACTCACACAGAGACCCATAGACTCACACAGAGACCCATAGACTCACACAGAGACCCATAGACTCACACAGAGACCCATAGACTCACACAGAGACCCACAGACTCACACAGAGACCCATAGACTCACAAAGCGACCCATAGACTCACACAGAGATCCACAGACTCACACATAGACCCATAGACTCACACAGAGACCCATAAACTCACACAGAGACCCATAGACTCACACAGAGACCCATAGACTCACACAGAGACCCATAGACTCACACAGAGGCCCATAGACTCACACAGAGACCCATAGATTCACGCAGAGACACATAGACTCACACAGAGACCCACAGACTCACATAGAGACCCATAGACTCACACAGAGACCCACAGACTCACACAGAGACCCATAGACTCACACAGAGACACATAGACTCACACAGAGACCCACAGACTCACACAGAAACCCATAGACTCACACAGAGACCCACAGACTCACACAGAGACCCATAGACTCACACAGAGACCCATAGACTCACACAGAGACCCATAGACTCACACAGAGACCCACAGACTCACACAGAGACCCATAGACTCACAAAGCGACCCATAGACTCACACAGAGATCCACAGACTCACACATAGACCCATAGACTCACACAGAGACCCATAAACTCACACAGAGACCCATAGACTCACACAGAGACCCATAGACTCACACAGAGACCCATAGACTCACACAGAGACCCACAGACTCGCACAGAGATCCACAGACTCACACAGAGACCCATAGACTCACACAGAGACCCATAGACTCACACAGAGACCCATAGACTCACACAGAGACCCATAGACTCACACAGAGACCCATAGAGTCACACAGAGACACATAGACTCACACAGAGACCCCATAGACTCACACAGAGACCAAAAGACTCACTCAGAGACCCATAGACTCACACAGAGACCCATAGACTCACACAGAGACACATAGACTCACACAGAGACCCACAGACTCACACAGAGACCCATAGACTCACACAGAGACCCACAGACTCACACAGAGACCCATAGACTCACACAGAGACCCATAGACTCACACAGAGACCCATAGACTCACACAGAGACCCATAGACTCACACAGAGACCCACAGACTCACACAGAGACCCATAGACTCACAAAGCGACCCATAGACTCACACAGAGATCCACAGACTCACACATAGACCCATAGACTCACACAGAGACCCATAAACTCACACAGAGACCCATAGACTCACACAGAGACCCATAGACTCACACAGAGACCCATAGACTCACACAGAGACCCACAGACTCGCACAGAGATCCACAGACTCACACAGAGACCCATAGACTCACACAGAGACCCATAGACTCACACAGAGACCCATAGACTCACACAGAGACCCATAGACTCACACAGAGACCCATAGAGTCACACAGAGACACATAGACTCACACAGAGACCCCATAGACTCACACAGAGACCAAAAGACTCACTCAGAGACCCATAGACTCACGCAGAGACCCATAGACTCACATAGAGACCCATAGACTCACTCAGAGACCCATAGACTCACACAGAGACCCACAGACTCACACAGAGACCCATAGACTCACACAGAGACCCATAGACTCACACAGAGACCCTTAGACTCACACAGAGACCCATAGACTCACACAGAGACCCACAGACTCACACAGAGACACATAGACTCACACAGAGACCCATAGACTCACACAGAGACCCATAGACTCACACAGAGACACATAGACTCACACAGAGACACATAGACTCACACAGAGACCCATAGACTCACACAGAGACCCATAGACTCACACAGAGACCCACAGACTCACACAGAGACCCATAGACTCACACAGAGACCCATAGACTCACACAGAGACCCATAGACTCACACAGAGACCCATAGACTCACACAGAGACCCATAGACTCACACAGAGACACATAGACTCACACAGAGACTCATAGACTCACACAGAGACACATAGACTCACACAGAGACCCATAGACCCACACAGAGACCCATAGACTCACACAGAGACCCATAGACTCACACAGAGACCCACAGACTTACACAGAAACCCATAGACTCGCATATAGATCCACAGACTCACACATAGACCCATAGACTAACACAGAGACCCATAAACTCACACAGAGACCCATAGACTCACACAGAGACACATAGCCTCACACAGAGACCCATAGACTCACACAGAGACCCACAGACTCACACAGAGACCCATAGACTCACACAGAGACCCACAGACTCACACAGAGACCTACAGACTCGCACAGAGATCCACAGACTCACACATAGACCCATAGACTCACACAGAGACCCATAAAGTCACACAGAGACCCATAGACTCACACAGAGACCGATAGACTTACACAGAGACCCACAGACTCACACAGAGACCCATAGACTCACACAGAGACCCACAGACTCACACAGAGACCCATCGACTCACAGAGAGACCCATAGACTCACACAGAGACCCACAGACTCACACAGAGACCCATAGACTCACAAAGCGACCCATAGACTCACACAGAGATCCACAGACTCACACATAGACCCATAGACTCACACAGAGACCCATAAACTCACACAGAGACCCATAGACTCACACAGAGACCCATAGACTCACACAGAGACCCATAGACTCACACAGAGACCCATAGACTCACACAGACCCATAGATTCACGCAGAGACACATAGACTCACACAGAGACCCATAGACTCACGCAGAGACCCACAGACTCGCACAGAGACCCACAGACCCGCACAGAGACCCATAGACTCACACAGCAGAGACCCATAGACTCACAGCAGAGACCCATAGACTCACGCAGAGACCCACAGATTCACACAGAGACACATAGACTCACACAGAGACCCATAGACTCACACAGAGACCCATAGACTCACACAGAGACACATAGACTCGCACAGAGACCCACAGACTCGCACAGAGACCCATAGACTCACACAGCAGAGACCCATAGACTCACGCAGAGACCCATAGACTCACACAGAGACCCACAGACTCGCACAGAGACCCACAGACTCGCACAGAGACCCATAGACTCACACAGCAGAGACCCATAGACTCACAGCAGAGTCCCACAGACTCACACAGAGACACATAGACTCACACAGAGACCCATAGACTCACACAGAGACCCATAGACTCACACAGAGACCCATAGACGCACACAGAGACACATAGACTCACACAGAGACCCACAGACTCACACAGAGACCCACAGAGTCACACAGAGACCCATAGACTCACACAGAGACCCATAGACTCACACAGAGACCCATTGACTCACACAGAGACCCATAGACTCACACAGAGACACATAGCCTCACACAGAGACCCATAGACTCACACAGAGACACATAGACCCACACAGAGACCCATAGACTCACACAGAGACCCATAGACTCACACAGAGACCCACAGACTCACACAGAGACCCATAGACTCACACAGAGACCCATAGACTCACACAGAGACACATAGACTCACACAGAGACTCAGAGACTCACACAGAGACACATAGACTCACACAGAGACCCATAGACTCACACAGAGACCCATAGACTCACACAGAGACCCACAGACTCACACAGAAACCCATAGACTCGCACAGAGATCCACAGACTCACACATAGACCCATAGACTAACACAGAGACCCATAAACTCACACAGAGACCCATAGACTCACACAGAGACACATAGACTCACACAGAGACCCATAGACTCACACAGAGACCCACAGACTCACACAGAGACCCATAGACTCACACAGAGCCCCACAGACTCACACAGAGACCCACAGACTCCCACAGAGATCCACAGACTCACACATAGACCCATAGACTCACACAGAGACCCATAAACTCACACAGAGACCCATAGACTCACACAGAGACCCATAGACTTACACAGAGACCCACAGACTCACACAGAGACCCATAGACTCACACAGAGACCCATAGACTCACACAGAGACCCATAGACTCACACAGAGACCCACAGACTCACACAGAGACCCATAGACTCACAAAGCGACCCATAGACTCACACAGAGATCCACAGACTCACACATAGACCCATAGACTCACACAGAGACCCATAAACTCACACAGAGACCCATAGACTCACACAGAGACCCATAGACTCACACAGAGACCCATAGACTCACACAGAGACCCATAGACTCACACAGAGACCCATAGATTCACGCAGAGACACATAGACTCACACAGAGACCCACAGACTCACACAGAGACCCATAGACTCACACAGAGACCCACAGACTCACACAGAGACCCATAGACTCACACAGAGACACATAGACTCACACAGAGACCCACAGACTCACACAGAGACCCATAGACTCACACAGAGACCCACAGACTCACACAGAGACCCATAGACTCACACAGAGACCCATAGACTCACACAGAGACCCATAGACTCACACAGAGACCCATAGACTCACACAGAGACCCATAGACTCACACAGAGACCCATAGACTCACACAGAGACCCACAGACTCACACAGAGACCCATAGACTCACAAAGCGACCCATAGACTCACACAGAGATCCACAGACTCACACATAGACCCATAGACTCACACAGAGACCCATAAACTCACACAGAGACCCATAGACTCACACAGAGACCCATAGACTCACACAGAGACCCATAGACTCACACAGAGACCCATAGACTCACACAGAGACCCATAGATTCACGCAGAGACACATAGACTCACACAGAGACCCACAGACTCACACAGAGACCCATAGACTCACACAGAGACCCACAGACTCACACAGAGACCCATAGACTCACACAGAGACACATAGACTCACACAGAGACCCATAGACTCACACAGAGAAACATAGACTCACACAGAGACCCATGGACTCACACAGAGACCCATAGACTCACACAGAGACCCACAGACTCACGCAGTGACCCATACACTCACACAGAGACCCACAGACTCACACAGAGACCCACAGACTCACACAGAGACCCACAGACTCGCACAGAGATCCACAGACTCACACAGAGACCCATAGACTCACACAGAGACCCATAGACTCACACAGAGACCCATAGACTCACACAGAGACCCATAGACTCACACAGAGACCCATAGAGTCACACAGAGACACATAGACTCACACAGAGACCCCATAGACTCACACAGAGACCAAAAGACTCACTCAGAGACCCATAGACTCACGCAGAGACCCATAGACTCACATAGAGACCCATAGACTCACTCAGAGACCCATAGACTCACACAGAGACCCTTAGACTCACACAGAGACCCATAGACTCACACAGAGACCGACAGACTCACACAGAGACACATAGACTCACACAGAGACCCATAGACTCACACAGAGACCCATAGACTCACACAGAGACACATAGACTCACACAGAGACACATAGACTCACACAGAGACCCATAGACTCACACAGAGACCCATAGACTCACACAGAGACCCACAGACTCACACAGAGACCCACAGACTCACACAGAGACCCATAGACTCACACAGAGACCCATAGACTCACACAGAGACCCATAGACTCACACAGAGACACATAGACTCACACAGAGACTCATAGACTCACACAGAGACACATAGACTCACACAGAGACCCATAGACCCACACAGAGACCCATAGACTCACACAGAGACCCATAGACTCACACAGAGACCCACAGACTTACACAGAAACCCATAGACTCGCATAGAGATCCACAGACTCACACATAGACCCATAGACTAACACAGAGACCCATAAACTCACACAGAGACCCATAGACTCACACAGAGACACATAGACTCACACAGAGACCTATAGACTCACACAGAGACCCACAGACTCACACAGAGACCCATAGACTCACACAGAGACCCACAGACTCACACAGAGACCCACAGACTCGCACAGAGATCCACAGACTCACACATAGACCCATAGACTCACACAGAGACCCATAAAGTCACACAGAGACCCATAGACTCACACAGAGACCGATAGACTTACACAGAGACCCACAGACTCACACAGAGACCCATAGACTCACACAGAGACCCACAGACTCACACAGAGACCCACAGACTCACGCAGTGACCCATACACTCACACAGAGACCCACAGACTCACACAGAGACCCACAGACTCACACAGAGACCCACAGACTCGCACAGAGATCCACAGACTCACACAGAGACCCATAGACTCACACAGAGACCCATAGACTCACACAGAGACCCATAGACTCACACAGAGACCCATAGACTCACACAGAGACCCATAGAGTCACACAGAGATACATAGACTCACACAGAGACCCCATAGACTCACACAGAGACCAAAAGACTCACTCAGAGACCCATAGACTCACGCAGAGACCCATAGACTCACATAGAGACTCATAGACTCACTCAGAGACCCATAGACTCACACAGAGACCCTTAGACTCACACAGAGAACCATAGACTCACACAGAGACCGACAGACTCACACAGAGACACATAGACTCACACAGAGACCCATAGACTCACACAGAGACCCATAGACTCACACAGAGACACATAGACTCACACAGAGACCCATAGACTCACACAGAGACACATAGACTCACACAGAGACCCATAGACTCACACAGAGACCCACAGACTCACACAGAGACCCATAGACTCACACAGAGACCCACAGACTCACACAGAGACCCACAGACTCGCAACAGAGATCCACAGACTCACACATAGACCCATAAACTCACACAGAGACCCATAAAGTCACACAGAGACCCATAGACTCACACAGAGACTGATAGACTTACACAGAGACCCACAGACTCGCACAGAGACCCATAGACTCACACAGAGACCCACAGACTCACACAGAGACCCATCGACTCACACAGAGACCCATAGACTCACACAGAGACCCATAGACTCACACAAAGACCCATAGACTCACACAGAGACCCACAGACTCACACAGAGACCCATAGACTCACAAAGCGACCCATAGACTCACACAGAGATCCACAGACTCACACATAGACCCATAGACTCACACAGAGACCCATAAACTCACACAGAGACCCACAGACTCGCACAGAGATCCACAGACTCACACATAGACCCATAGACTCACACAGAGACCCATAAAGTCACACAGAGACCCATAGACTCACACAGAGACCGATAGACTTACACAGAGACCCACAGACTCACACAGAGACCCATAGACTCACACAGAGACCCACAGACTCACACAGAGACCCACAGACTCACGCAGTGACCCATACACTCACACAGAGACCCACAGACTCACACAGAGACCCACAGACTCACACAGAGACCCACAGACTCGCACAGAGATCCACAGACTCACACAGAGACCCATAGACTCACACAGAGACCCATAGACTCACACAGAGACCCATAGACTCACACAGAGACCCATAGACTCACACAGAGACCCATAGAGTCACACAGAGATACATAGACTCACACAGAGACCCCATAGACTCACACAGAGACCAAAAGACTCACTCAGAGACCCATAGACTCACGCAGAGACCCATAGACTCACATAGAGACTCATAGACTCACTCAGAGACCCATAGACTCACACAGAGACCCTTAGACTCACACAGAGAACCATAGACTCACACAGAGACCGACAGACTCACACAGAGACACATAGACTCACACAGAGACCCATAGACTCACACAGAGACCCATAGACTCACACAGAGACACATAGACTCACACAGAGACCCATAGACTCACACAGAGACACATAGACTCACACAGAGACCCATAGACTCACACAGAGACCCACAGACTCACACAGAGACCCATAGACTCACACAGAGACCCACAGACTCACACAGAGACCCACAGACTCGCAACAGAGATCCACAGACTCACACATAGACCCATAGACTCACACAGAGACCCATAAAGTCACACAGAGACCCATAGACTCACACAGAGACTGATAGACTTACACAGAGACCCACAGACTCGCACAGAGACCCATAGACTCACACAGAGACCCACAGACTCACACAGAGACCCATCGACTCACACAGAGACCCATAGACTCACACAGAGACCCATAGACTCACACAAAGACCCATAGACTCACACAGAGACCCACAGACTCACACAGAGACCCATAGACTCACAAAGCGACCCATAGACTCACACAGAGATCCACAGACTCACACATAGACCCATAGACTCACACAGAGACCCATAAACTCACACAGAGACCCATAGACTCACACAGAGACCCATAGACTCACACAGAGACCCATAGACTCACACAGAGACCCATAGACTCACACAGAGACCCATAGATGCACGCAGAGACACATAGACTCACACAGAGACCCACAGACTCACACAGAGACCCATAGACTCACACAGACACCCACAGACTCACACAGAGACCCATAGACTCATACAGAGACACATAGATTCACACAGAGACCCATAGACTCACACAGAGACACATAGACTCACACAGAGACCCATAGACTCACACAGAGACCCACAGACTCACACAGAGGCCCATAGACTCACACAGAGACCCACAGACTCACACAGAGACCCACAGACTCACGCAGTGACCCATACACTCACACAGAGACCCACAGACTCACACAGAGACCCACAGACTCACACAGAGACCCACAGACTCGCACAGAGATCCACAGACTCACACAGAGACCCATAGACTCACACAGAGACCCATAGACTCACACAGAGACCCATAGACTCACACAGAGACCCATAGACTCACACAGAGACCCATAGAGTCACACAGAGACACATAGACTCACACAGAGACCCCATAGACTCACACAGAGACCAAAAGACTCACTCAGAGACCCATAGACTCACGCAGAGACCCATAGACTCACATAGAGACCCATAGACTCACTCAGAGACCCATAGACTCACACAGAGACCCTTAGACTCACACAGAGACCCATAGACTCACACAGAGACCGACAGACTCACACAGAGACACATAGACTCACACAGAGACCCATAGACTCACACAGAGACCCATAGACTCACACAGAGACACATAGACTCACACAGAGACACATAGACTCACACAGAGACCCATAGACTCACACAGAGACCCACAGACTCACACAGAGACCCACAGACTCACACAGAGACCCATAGACTCACACAGAGACCCATAGACTCACACAGAGACCCATAGACTCACACAGAGACCCATAGACTCACACAGAGACACATAGACTCACACAGAGACTCATAGACTCACACAGAGACACATAGACTCACACAGAGACCCATAGACCCACACAGAGACCCATAGACTCACACAGAGCCCCATAGACTCACACAGAGACCCACAGACTTACATGGAAACCCATAGACTCGCATAGAGATCCACAGACTCACACATAGACCCATAGACTAACACAGAGACCCATAAACTCACACAGAGACCCATAGACTCACACAGAGACACATAGACTCACACAGAGACCCATAGAATCACACAGAGACCCACAGACTCACACAGAGACCCATAGACTCACACAGAGACCCACAGACTCACACAGAGACCCACAGACTCGCACAGAGATCCACAGACTCACACATAGACCCATAGACTCACACAGAGACCCATAAAGTCACACAGAGACCCATAGACTCACACAGAGACCGATAGACTTACACAGAGACCCACAGACTCACACAGAGACCCATAGACTCACACAGAGACCCACAGACTCACACAGAGACCCACAGACTCACGCAGTGACCCATACACTCACACAGAGACCCACAGACTCACACAGAGACCCACAGACTCACACAGAGACCCACAGACTCGCACAGAGATCCACAGACTCACACAGAGACCCATAGACTCACACAGAGACCCATAGACTCACACAGAGACCCATAGACTCACACAGAGACCCATAGACTCACACAGAGACCCATAGAGTCACACAGAGACACATAGACTCACACAGAGACCCCATAGACTCACACAGAGACCAAAAGACTCACTCAGAGACCCATAGACTCACGCAGAGACCCATAGACTCTCATAGAGACTCATAGACTCACTCAGAGACCCATAGACTCACACAGAGACCCTTAGACTCACACAGAGACCCATAGACTCACACAGAGACCGACAGACTCACACAGAGACACATAGACTCAAACAGAGACCCATAGACTCACACAGAGACCCACAGACTCACACAGAGACACATAGACTCACACAGAGACACATAGACTCACACAGAGACCCATAGACTCACACAGAGACCCATAGACTCACACAGAGACCCACAGACTCACACAGAGACCCACAGACTCACACAGAGACCCATAGACTCACACAGAGACCCATAGACTCACACAGAGACCCATAGACTCACACAGAGACACATAGACTCACACAGAGACTCATAGACTCACACAGAGACACATAGACTCACACAGAGACCCATAGACCCACACAGAGACCCATAGACTCACACAGAGACCCATAGACTCACACAGAGACCCACAGACTTACACAGAAACCCATAGACTCGCATAGAGATCCACAGACTCACACATAGACCCATAGACTAACACAGAGACCCATAAACTCACACAGAGACCCATAGACTCACACAGAGACACATAGACTCACACAGAGACCCATAGACTCACACAGAGACCCACAGACTCACACAGAGACCCATAGACTCACACAGAGACCCACAGACTCACACAGAGACCCACAGACTCGCAACAGAGATCCACAGACTCACACATAGACCCATAGACTCACACAGAGACCCATAAAGTCACACAGAGACCCATAGACTCACACAGAGACTGATAGACTTACACAGAGACCCACAGACTCACACAGAGACCCATAGACTCACACAGAGACCCACAGACTCACACAGAGACCCATCGACTCACACAGAGACCCATAGACTCACACAGAGACCCATAGACTCACACAAAGACCCATAGACTCACACAGAGACCCACAGACTCACACAGAGACCCATAGACTCACAAAGCGACCCATAGACTCACACAGAGATCCACAGACTCACACATAGACCCATAGACTCACACAGAGACCTATAAACTCACACAGAGACCCATAGACTCACACAGAGACCCATAGACTCACACAGAGACCCATAGACTCACACAGAGACCCATAGACTCACACAGAGACCCATAGATGCACGCAGAGACACATAGACTCACACAGAGACCCACAGACTCACACAGAGACCCATAGACTCACACAGACACCCACAGACTCACACAGAGACCCATAGACTCACACAGAGACACATAGATTCACACAGAGACCCATAGACTCACACAGAGACACATAGACTCACACAGAGACCCATAGACTCACACAGAGACCCACAGACTCACACAGAGGCCCATAGACTCACACAGAGACCCACAGACTCACACAGAGTCCCACAGACTCGCACAGAGATCCACAGACTCACACAGAGACCCATAGACTAACACAGAGACCCATAAACTCACACAGAGACCCATAGATTCAAACAGAGACCCATAGACTCACACAGAGACCCCCAGAGACTCACACAGAGACACATAGACTCACACAGAGACCCATAGAATCACACAGAGACACATAGACTCACACAGAGACCCATAGACTCACACAGAGACACATAGACTCACACAGAGACCCATAGACTCACACAGAGACACATAGACTCACACAGAGACCCATAGACTCACAAAGCGACCCATAGACTCACACAGAGATCCACAGACTCACACATAGACCCATAGACTCACACAGAGACCCATAGACTCACACAGAGACCCATAGACTCACACAGAGACCCATAGACTCACACAGAGACCCACAGACTCACACAGAGACCCATAGACTCACACAAAGACCCATAGACTCACACAGAGACCCATAGACTCACACAGAGACCCATAGATTCACGCAGAGACACATAGACTCACACAGAGACCCACAGACTCACACAGAGACCCATAGACTCACACAGAGACCCACAGACTCACACAGAGACCCATAGACTCACACAGAGACACATAGACTCACACAGAGACCCACAGACTCACACAGAGACCTATAGACTCACACAGAGACCCACAGACTCACACAGAGACCCATAGACTCACACAGAGACCCATAGACTCACACAGAGACCCATAGACTCACACAGAGACCCACAGACTCACACAGAGACCCATAGACTCACAAAGCGACCCATAGACTCACACAGAGACCCACAGACTCACACATAGACCCATAGACTCACACAGAGACCCATAAACTCACACAGAGACCCATAGACTCACACAGAGACCCATAGACTCACACAGAGACCCATAGACTCACACAGAGACCCATAGACTCACACAGAGACCCATAGATTCACGCAGAGACACATAGACTCACACAGAGACCCACAGACTCACACAGAGACCCGTAGACTCACACAGAGACCCACAGACTCACACAGAGACCCATAGACTCACACAGAGACACATAGACTCACACAGAGACCCATAGACTCACACAGAGAAACATAGACTCACACAGAGACCCATAGACTCACACAGAGACCCATAGACTCACACAGAGACCCACAGACTCACGCAGTGACCCATACACTCACACAGAGACCCACAGACTCACACAGAGACCCACAGACTCACACAGAGACCCACAGACTCGCACAGAGATCCACAGACTCACACAGAGACCCACAGACTCGCACAGAGATCCACAGACTCACACATAGACCCATAGACTCACACAAAGACCCATAAAGTCACACAGAGACCCATAGACTCACACAGAGACCGATAGACTTACACAGAGACCCACAGACTCACACAGAGACCCATAGACTCACACAGAGACCCACAGACTCACACAGAGACCCACAGACTCACGCAGTGACCCATACACTCACACAGAGACCCACAGACTCACGCAGAGACCCACAAACTCACACAGAGACCCATAGACTCACACAGAGACCCATAGACTCACACAGAGACCCATAGACTCACACAGAGACCCATAGACTCACACAGAGACCCATAGAGTCACACAGAGACACATAGACTCACACAGAGACCCCATAGACTCACACAGAGACCAAAAGACTCACTCAGAGACCCATAGACTCACGCAGAGACCCATAGACTCAAATAGAGACTCATAGACTCACTCAGAGACCCATAGACTCACACAGAGACCCTTAGACTCACACAGAGACCCATAGACTCACACAGAGACCGACAGACTCACACAGAGACCGACAGACTCACACAGAGACACATAGACTCACACAGAGACCCATAGACTCACACAGACACCCATAGACTCACACAGAGACCCATAGACTCACACAGAGACCCATAGACTCACACAGAGACCCACAGACTCACACAGAGACCCACAGACTCACACAGAGACCCATAGACTCACACAGAGACCCATAGACTCACACAGAGACCCATAGACTCACACAGAGACCCATAGACTCACACAGAGACACATAGACTCACACAGAGACTCATAGACTCACACAGAGACACATAGACTCACACAGAGACCCATAGACCCACACAGAGACCCATAGACTCACACAGAGACCCATAGACTCACACAGAGACCCACAGACTTACACAGAGACCCACAGACTTACACAGAAACCCATAGACTCGCATAGAGATCCACAGACTCACACATAGACCCATAGACTAACACAGAGACCCATAAACTCACACAGAGACCCATAGACTCACACAGAGACCCATAGACTCACACAGAGACCCACAGACTCACACAGAGACCCATAGACTCACACAGAGACCCACAGACTCACACAGAGACCCACAGACTCGCACAGAGATCCACAGACTCACACATAGACCCATAGACTCACACAGAGACCCATAAAGTCACACAGAGACCCATAGACTCACACAGAGACCGATAGACTTACACAGAGACCCACAGACTCACACAGAGACCCACAGACTCACACAGAGACCCATAGACTCACACAGAGACCCACAGACTCACACAGAGACCCATCGACTCACACAGAGACCCATAGACTCACACAGAGACCCATAGACTCACACAAAGACCCATAGACTCACACAGAGACCCACAGACTCACACAGAGACCCATAGACTCACAAAGCGACCCATAGACTCACACAGAGATCCACAGACTCACACATAGACCCATAGACTCACACAGAGACCTATAAACTCACACAGAGACCCATAGACTCACACAGAGACCCATAGACTCACACAGAGACCCATAGACTCACACAGAGACCCATAGACTCACACAGAGACCCATAGATGCACGCAGAGACACATAGACTCACACAGAGACCCACAGACTCACACAGAGACCCATAGACTCACACAGAGACACACAGACTCACACAGAGACCCATAGACTCACACAGAGACACATAGATTCACACAGAGACCCATAGACTCACACAGAGACACATAGACTCACACAGAGACCCATAGACTCACACAGAGACCCACAGACTCACACAGAGGCCCATAGACTCACACAGAGACCCACAGACTCACACAGAGTCCCACAGACTCGCACAGAGACCCATAAACTCACACAGAGACCCATAGATTCACACAGAGACCCATAGACTCACACAGAGACCCCCAGAGACTCACACAGAGACACATAGACTCACACAGAGACCCATAGAATCACACAGAGACACATAGACTCACACAGAGACCCATAGACTCACACAGAGACACATAGACTCACACAGAGACCCATAGACTCACACAGAGACACATAGACTCACACAGAGACCCATAGACTCACAAAGCGACCCATAGACTCACACAGAGATCCACAGACTCACACATAGACCCATAGACTCACACAGAGACCCATAGACTCACACATAGACCCATAGACTCACACAGAGACCCATAGACTCACACAGAGACCCACAGACTCACACAGAGACCCATCGACTCACACAGAGGCCCATAGACTCACACAGAGACCCATAGACTCACACAAAGACCCATAGACTCACACAGAGACCCATAGACTCACACAGAGACCCATAGATTCACGCAGAGACACATAGACTCACACAGAGACCCACAGACTCACACAGAGACCCATAGACTCACACAGAGACCCACAGACTCACACAGAGACCCATAGACTCACACAGAGACACATAGACTCACACAGAGACCCACAGACTCACACAGAGACCCATAGACTCACACAGAGACCCACAGACTCACACAGAGACCCATAGACTCACACAGAGACCCATAGACTCACACAGAGACCCATAGACTCACACAGAGACCCATAGACTCACACAGAGACCCACAGACTCACACAGAGACCCATAGACTCACAAAGCGACCCATAGACTCACACATAGATCCACAGACTCACACATAGACCCATAGACTCACACAGAGACCCATAAACTCACACAGAGACCCATAGACTCACACAGAGACCCATAGACTCACACAGAGCCCCATAGACTCACACAGAGACCCATAGACTCACACAGAGACCCATAGATTCACGCAGAGACACATAGACTCACACAGAGACCCACAGACTCACACAGAGACCCGTAGACTCACACAGAGACCCACAGACTCACACAGAGACCCATAGACTCACACAGAGACACATAGACTCACACAGAGACCCATAGACTCACACAGAGAAACATAGACTCACACAGAGACCCATAGACTCACACAGAGACCCATAGACTCACACAGAGACCCACAGACTCACGCAATGACCCATACACTCACACAGAGACCCACAGACTCACACAGAGACCCACAGACTCACACAGAGACCCACAGACTCGCACAGAGATCCACAGACTCACACAGAGACCCATAGACTCACACAGAGACCCATAGACTCACACAGAGACCCATAGACTCACACAGAGACCCATAGACTCACACAGAGACCCATAGAGTCACACAGAGACACATAGACTCACACAGAGACCCCATAGACTCACACAGAGACCAAAAGACTCACTCAGAGACCCATAGACTCACGCAGAGACCCATAGACTCACATAGAGACCCATAGACTCACTCAGAGACCCATAGACTCACACAGAGACCCTTAGACTCACACAGAGACCCATAGACTCACACAGAGACCCATAGACTCACACAGAGACCCACAGACTCACACAGAGGCCCATAGACTCACACAGAGACCCACAGACTCACACAGAGTCCCACAGACTCGCACAGAGATCCACAGACTCACACAGAGACCCCCAGAGACTCACACAGAGACACATAGACTCACACAGAGACCCATAGAATCACACAGAGACACATAGACTCACACAGAGACCCATAGACTCACACAGACACACATAGACTCACACAGAGACCCATAGACTCACACAGAGACACATAGACTCACACAGAGACCCATAGACTCACAAAGCGACCCATAGACTCACACAGAGATCCACAGACTCACACATAGACCCATAGACTCACACAGAGACCCATAGACTCACACAGAGACCCATAGACTCACACAGAGACCCATAGACTCACACAGAGACCCACAGACTCACACAGAGACCCATCGACTCACACAGAGACCCATAGACTCACACAGAGACCCATAGACTCACACAAAGACCCATAGACTCACACATAGACCCATAGACTCACACAGAGACCCATAGATTCACGCAGAGACACATAGACTCACACAGAGACCCACAGACTCACACAGAGACCCATAGACTCACACAGAGACCCACAGACTCACACAGAGACCCATAGACTCACACAGAGACACATAGACTCACACAGAGACCCACAGACTCACACAGAGACCCATAGACTCACACAGAGACCCACAGACTCACACAGAGACCCATAGACTCACACAGAGACCCATAGACTCACACAGAGACCCATAGACTCACACAGAGACCCATAGACTCACACAGAGACCCACAGACTCACACAGAGACCCATAGACTCACAAAGCGACCCATAGACTCACACAGAGATCCACAGACTCACACATAGACCCATAGACTCACACAGAGACCCATAAACTCACACAGAGACCCATAGACTCACACAGAGACCCATAGACTCACACAGAGACCCATAGACTCACACAGAGACCCATAGACTCACACAGAGAACCATAGATTCACGCAGAGACACATAGACTCACACAGAGACCCACAGACTCACACAGAGACCCGTAGACTCACACAGAGACCCACAGACTCACACAGAGACCCATAGACTCACACAGAGACACATAGACTCACACAGAGACCCATAGACTCACACAGAGAAACATAGACTCACACAGAGACCCATAGACTCACACAGAGACCCATAGACTCACACAGAGACCCACAGACTCACGCAGTGACCCATACACTCACACAGAGACCCACAGACTCACACAGAGACCCACAGACTCACACAGAGACCCACAGACTCGCACAGAGATCCACAGACTCACACAGAGACCCATAGACTCACACAGAGACCCATAGACTCACACAGAGACCCATAGACTCACACAGAGACCCATAGAGTCACACAGAGACACATAGACTCACACAGAGACCCCATAGACTCACACAGAGACCAAAAGACTCACTCAGAGACCCATAGACTCACGCAGAGACCCATAGACTCACATAGAGTCCCATAGACTCACTCAGAGACCCATAGACTCACACAGAGACCCTTAGACTCACACAGAGACCCATAGACTCACACAGAGACCGACAGACTCACACAGAGACACATAGACTCACACAGAGACCCATAGACTCACACAGAGACCCATAGACTCACACAGAGACACATAGACTCACACAGAGACACATAGACTCACACAGAGACCCATAGACTCACACAGAGACCCATAGACTCACACAGAGACCCACAGACTCACACAGAGACCCACAGACTCACACAGAGACCCATAGACTCACACAGAGACCCATAGACTCACACAGAGACCCATAGACTCACACAGAGACCCATAGACTCACACAGAGACACATAGACTCACACAGAGACTCATAGACTCACACAGAGACACATAGACTCACACAGAGACCCATAGACCCACACAGAGACCCATAGACTCACACAGAGACCCATAGATTCACACAGAGACCCACAGACTTACACAGAAACCCATAGACTCGCATAGAGATCCACAGACTCACACATAGACCCATAGACTAACACAGAGACCCATAAACTCACACAGAGACCCATAGACTCACACAGAGACACATAGACTCACACAGAGACCCATAGACTCACACAGAGACCCACAGACTCACACAGAGACCCATAGACTCACACAGAGACCCACAGACTCACACAGAGACCCACAGACTCGCACAGAGATCCACAGACTCACACATAGACCCATAGACTCACACAGAGACCCATAAAGTCACACAGAGACCCATAGACTCACACAGAGACCGATAGACTTACACAGAGACCCACAGACTCACACAGAGACCCATAGACTCACACAGAGACCCACAGACTCACACAGAGACCCACAGACTCACGCAGTGACCCATACACTCACACAGAGACCCACAGACTCACACAGAGACCCACAGACTCACACAGAGACCCACAGACTCGCACAGAGATCCACAGACTCACACAGAGACCCATAGACTCACACAGAGACCCATAGACTCACACAGAGACCCATAGACTCACACAGAGACCCATAGACTCACACAGAGACACATAGACTCACACAGAGACCCCATAGACTCACACAGAGACCAAAAGACTCACTCAGAGACCCATAGACTCACGCAGAGACCCATAGACTCACATAGAGACTCATAGACTCACTCAGAGACCCATAGACTCACACAGAGACCCTTAGACTCACACAGAGACCCATAGACTCACACAGAGACCGACAGACTCACACAGAGACACATAGACTCACACAGAGACCCATAGACTCACACAGAGACCCATAGACTCACACAGAGACCCATAGACTCACACAGAGACACATAGACTCACACAGAGACCCATAGACTCACACAGAGACCCATAGACTCACACAGAGACCCACAGACTCACACAGAGACCCACAGACTCACACAGAGACCCATAGACTCACACAGAGACCCATAGACTCACACAGAGACCCATAGACTCACACAGAGACCCATAGACTCACACAGAGACACATAGACTCACACAGAGACTCATAGACTCACACAGAGACACATAGACTCACACAGAGACCCATAGACCCACACAGAGACCCATAGACTCACACAGAGACCCATAGACTCACACAGAGACCCACAGACTTACACAGAAACCCATAGACTCGCATAGAGATCCATAGACTCACACATAGACCCATAGACTAACACAGAGACCCATAAACTCACACAGAGACCCATAGACTCACACAGAGACACATAGACTCACACAGAGACCCATAGACTCACACAGAGACCCACAGACTCACACAGAGACCCATAGACTCACACAGAGACCCACAGACTCACACAGAGACCCACAGACTCGCACAGAGATCCACAGACTCACACATAGACCCATAGACTCACACAGAGACCCATAAAGTCACACAGAGACCCATAGACTCACACAGAGACCGATAGACTTACACAGAGACCCACAGACTCACACAGAGACCCATAGACTCACACAGAGACCCACAGACTCACACAGAGACCCATCGACTCACACAGAGACCCATAGACTCACACAGAGACCCATAGACTCACACAAAGACCCATAGACTCACACAGAGACCCACAGACTCACACAGAGACCCATAGACTCACAAAGCGACCCATAGACTCACACAGAGATCCACAGACTCACACATAGACCCATAGACTCACACAGAGACCCATAAACTCACACAGAGACCCATAGACTCACACAGAGACCCATAGACTCACACAGAGACCCATAGACTCACACAGAGACCCATAGACTCACACAGAGACCCATAGATGCACGCAGAGACACATAGACTCACACAGAGACCCACAGACTCACACAGAGACCCATAGACTCACACAGACACCCACAGACTCACACAGAGACCCATAGACTCACACAGAGACACATAGATTCACACAGAGACCCATAGACTCACACAGAGACACATAGACTCACACAGAGACCCATAGACTCACACAGAGACCCACAGACTCACACAGAGGCCCATAGACTCACACAGAGACCCACAGACTCACACAGAGTCCCACAGACTCGCACAGAGATCCACAGACTCACACAGAGACCCATAGACTAACACAGAGACCCATAAACTCACACAGAGACCCATAGATTCACACAGAGACCCATAGACTCACACAGAGACCCCCAGAGACTCACACAGAGACACATAGACTCACACAGAGACCCATAGAATCACACAGAGACACATAGACTCACACAGAGACCCATAGACTCACACAGAGACACATAGACTCACACAGAGACCCATAGACTCACACAGAGACACATAGACTCACACAGAGACCCATAGACTCACAAAGCGACCCATAGACTCACACAGAGATCCACAGACTCACACATAGACCCATAGACTCACACAGAGATCCATAGACTCACACAGAGACCCATAGACTCACACAGAGACCCATAGACTCACACAGAGACCCACAGACTCACACAGAGACCCATCGACTCACACAGAGACCCATAGACTCACACAGAGACCCATAGACTCACACAAAGACCCATAGACTCACACAGAGACCCATAGACTCACACAGAGACCCATAGATTCACGCAGAGACACATAGACTCACACAGAGACCCACAGACTCACACAGAGACACATAGTCTCACACAGAGACCCACAGACTCACACAGAGACCCATAGACTCACACAGAGACACATAGACTCACACAGAGACCCACAGACTCACACAGAGACCCATAGACTCACACAGAGACCCACAGACTCACACAGAGACCCATAGACTCACACAGAGACCCATAGACTCACACAGAGACCCATAGACTCACACAGAGACCCATAGACTCACACAGAGACCCACAGACTCACACAGAGACCCATAGACTCACAAAGCGACCCATAGACTCACACAGAGATCCACAGACTCACACATAGACCCATAGACTCACACAGAGGCCCATAAACTCACACAGAGACCCATAGACTCACACAGAGACCCATAGACTCACACAGAGACCCATAGACTCACACAGAGACCCATAGACTCACACAGAGACCCATAGATTCACGCAGAGACACATAGACTCACACAGAGACCCACAGACTCACACAGAGACCCGTAGACTCACACAGAGACCCACAGACTCACACAGAGACCCATAGACTCACACAGAGACACATAGACTCACACAGAGACCCATAGACTCACACAGAGAAACATAGACTCACACAGAGACCCATAGACTCACACAGAGACCCATAGACTCACACAGAGACCCACAGACTCACGCAGTGACCCATACACTCACACAGAGACCCACAGACTCACACAGAGACCCACAGACTCACACAGAGACCCACAAACTCACACAGAGACCCATAGACTCACACAGAGACCCATAGACTCACACAGAGACCCATAGACTCACACAGAGACCCATAGACTCACACAGAGACCCATAGAGTCACACAGAGACACATAGACTCACACAGAGACCCCATAGACTCACACAGAGACCAAAAGACTCACTCAGAGACCCATAGACTCACGCAGAGACCCATAGACTCACATAGAGACCCATAGACTCACTCAGAGACCCATAGACTCACACAGAGACCCTTAGACTCACACAGAGACCCATAGACTCACACAGAGACCGACAGACTCACACAGAGACACATAGACTCACACAGAGACCCATAGACTCACACAGAGACCCATAGACTCACACAGAGACACATAGACTCACACAGAGACACATAGACTCACACAGAGACCCATAGACTCACACAGAGACCCATAGACTCACACAGAGACCCACAGACTCACACAGAGACCCACAGACTCACACAGAGACCCATAGACTCACACAGAGACCCATAGACTCACACAGAGACCCATAGACTCACACAGAGACCCATAGACTCACACAGAGACACATAGACTCACACAGAGACTCATAGACTCACACAGAGACACATAGACTCACACAGAGACCCATAGACCCACACAGAGACCCATAGACTCACACAGAGACCCATAGACTCACACAGAGACCCACAGACTTACACAGAAACCCATAGACTCGCATAGAGATCCACAGACTCACACATAGACCCATAGACTAACACAGGGACCCATAAACTCACACAGAGACCCATAGACTCACACAGAGACACATAGACTCACACAGAGACCCATAGACTCACACAGAGACCCACAGACTCACACAGAGACCCATAGACTCACACAGAGACCCACAGACTCACACAGAGACCCACAGACTCGCACAGAGATCCACAGACTCACACATAGACCCATAGACTCACACAGAGACCCATAAAGTCACACAGAGACCCATAGACTCACACAGAGACCGATAGACTTACACAGAGACCCACAGACTCACACAGAGACCCATAGACTCACACAGAGACCCACAGACTCACACAGAGACCCACAGACTCACGCAGTGACCCATACACTCACACAGAGACCCACAGACTCACACAGAGACCCACAGACTCACACAGAGACCCACAGACTCGCACAGAGATCCACAGACTCACACAGAGACCCATAGACTCACACAGAGACCCATAGACTCACACAGAGACCCATAGACTCACACAGAGACCCATAGACTCACACAGAGACCCATAGAGTCACACAGAGACACATAGACTCACACAGAGACCCCATAGACTCACACAGAGACCAAAAGACTCACTCAGAGACCCATAGACTCACGCAGAGACCCATAGACTCACATAGAGACTCATAGACTCACTCAGAGACCCATAGACTCACACAGAGACCCTTAGACTCACACAGAGACCCATAGACTCACACAGAGACCGACAGACTCACACAGAGACACATAGACTCACACAGAGACCCATAGACTCACACAGAGACCCATAGACTCACACAGAGACACATAGACTCACACAGAGACACATAGACTCACACAGAGACCCATAGACTCACACAGAGACCCATAGACTCACACAGAGACC
This sequence comes from Petromyzon marinus, assembly GCF_048934315.1. Lineage (NCBI taxonomy): Eukaryota > Metazoa > Chordata > Hyperoartia > Petromyzontiformes > Petromyzontidae > Petromyzon > Petromyzon marinus. The sequence continues at coordinate 863,205 of NW_027422972.1, read as the reverse complement.
CACAGACTCACACAGAGACCCACAGACTCACACAGAGACCCATAGACTCACACAGAGTCCCATAGACTCACACAGAGACCCATAGACTCACACAGAGACACATAGACTCACACAGAGACTCATAGACTCACACAGAGACACATAGACTCACACAGAGACCCATAGACCCACACAGAGACCCATAGACTCACACAGAGACCCATAGACTCACACAGAAACCCACAGACTTACACAGAAACCCATAGACTCGCATAGAGATCCACAGACTCACACATAGACCCATAGACTAACACAGAGACCCATAAACTCACACAGAGACCCATAGACTCACACAGAGACACATAGACTCACACAGAGACCCATAGACTCACACAGAGACCCACAGACTCACACAGAGACCCATAGACTCACACAGAGACCCACAGACTCACACAGAGACCCACAGACTCGCACAGAGATCCACAGACTCACACATAGACCCATAGACTCACACAGAGACCCATAAAGTCACACAGAGACCCATAGACTCACACAGAGACCGATAGACTTACACAGAGACCCACAGACTCACACAGAGACCCATAGACTCACACAGAGACCCACAGACTCACATAGAGACCCATCGACTCACACAGAGACCCATAGACTCACACAGAGACCCATAGACTCACACAAAGACCCATAGACTCACACAGAGACCCACAGACTCACACAGAGACCCATAGACTCACAAAGCGACCCATAGACTCACACAGAGATCCACAGACTCACACATTGACCCATAGACTCACACAGAGACCCATAAACTCACACAGAGACCCATAGACTCACACAGAGACCCATAGACTCACACAGAGACCCATAGACTCACACAGAGACCCATAGACTCACACAGAGACCCATAGATGCACGCAGAGACACATAGACTCACACAGAGACCCACAGACTCACACAGAGACCCATAGACTCACACAGACACCCACAGACTCACACAGAGACCCATAGACTCACACAGAGACACATAGATTCACACAGAGACCCATAGACTCACACATAGACTCACACAGAGACCCATAGACTCACACAGAGACCCACAGACTCACACAGAGGCCCATAGACTCACACAGAGACCCACAGACTCACACAGAGTCCCACAGACTCGCACAGAGAAACCCTCAGACTCACACAGAGACCCATAGACTAACACAGAGACCCATAAACTCACACAGAGACCCATAGATTCACACAGAGACCCATAGACTCACACAGAGACCCCCAGAGACTCACACAGAGACACATAGACTCACACAGAGACCCATAGAATCACACAGAGACACATAGACTCACACAGAGACCCATAGACTCACACAGAGACACATAGACTCATACAGAGACCCATAGACTCACACAGAGACACATAGACTCACACAGAGACCCATAGACTCACAAAGCGACCCATAGACTCACACAGAGATCCACAGACTCACACATAGACCCACAGACTCACACAGAGACCCATAGACTCACACAGAGACCCATAGACTCACACAGAGACCCATAGACTCACACAGAGACCCACAGACTCACACAGAGACCCATCGACTCACACAGAGACCCATAGACTCACACAGAGACCCATAGACTCACACAAAGACCCATAGACTCACACAGAGACCCACAGACTCACACAGAGACCCATAGACTCACAAAGCGACCCATAGACTCACACAGAGATCTACAGACTCACACATAGACCCATAGACTCACACAGAGACCCATAAACTCACACAGAGACCCATAGACTCACACAGAGACCCATAGACTCACACAGAGACCCATAGACTCACACAGAGACCCATAGACTCACACAGAGACCCATAGATGCACGCAGAGACACATAGACTCACACAGAGACCCACAGACTCACACAGAGACCCATAGACTCACACAGACACCCACAGACTCACACAGAGACCCATAGACTCACACAGAGACACATAGATTCACACAGAGACCCATAGACTCACACAGAGACACATAGACTCACACAGAGACCCATAGACTCACACAGAGACCCACAGACTCACACAGAGGCCCATAGACTCACACAGAGACCCACAGACTCACACAGAGTCCCACAGACTCGCACAGAGATCCACAGACTCACACAGAGACCCATAGACTAACACAGAGACCCATAAACTCACACAGAGACCCATAGATTCACACAGAGACCCATAGACTCACACAGAGACCCCCAGAGACTCACACAGAGACACATAGACTCACACAGAGACCCATAGAATCACACAGAGACACATAGACTCACACAGAGACCCATAGACTCACACAGAGACACATAGACTCACACAGAGACCCATAGACTCGCACAGAGATCCACAGACTCACACAGAGACCCATAGACTCACACAGAGACCCATAGACTCACACAGAGACCCATAGACTCACACAGAGACCCATAGACTCACACAGAGACCCATAGAGTCACACAGAGACACATAGACTCACACAGAGACCCCATAGACTCACACAGAGACCAAAAGACTCACTCAGAGACCCATAGACTCACGCAGAGACCCATAGACTCACATAGAGACTCATAGACTCACTCAGAGACCCATAGACTCACACAGAGACCCTTAGACTCACACAGAGACCCATAGACTCACACAGAGACCGACAGACTCACACAGAGACACACAGACTCACACAGAGACCCATAGACTCACACAGAGACCCATAGACTCACACAGAGACACATAGACTCACACAGAGACACATAGACTCACACAGAGACCCATAGACTCACACAGAGACCCATAGACTCACACAGAGACCCACAGACTCACACAGAGACCCACAGACTCACACAGAGACCCATAGACTCACACAGAGACCCATAGACTCACACAGAGTCCCATAGACTCACACAGAGACCCATAGACTCACACAGAGACACATAGACTCACACAGAGACTCATAGACTCACACAGAGACACATAGACTCACACAGAGACCCATAGACCCACACAGAGACCCATAGACTCACACAGAGACCCATAGACTCACACAGAGACCCACAGACTTACACAGAAACCCATAGACTCGCATAGAGATCCACAGACTCACACATAGACCCATAGACTAACACAGAGACCCATAAACTCACACAGAGACCCATAGACTCACACAGAGACACATAGACTCACACAGAGACCCATAGACTCACACAGAGACCCACAGACTCACACAGAGACCCATAGACTCACACAGAGACCCACAGACTCACACAGAGACCCACAGACTCGCACAGAGATCCACAGACTCACACATAGACCCATAGACTCACACAGAGACCCATAAAGTCACACAGAGACCCATAGACTCACACAGAGACCGATAGACTTACACAGAAACCCATAGACTCGCATAGAGATCCACAGACTCACACATAGACCCACAGACTCACACAGAGACCCATAGACTCACACAGAGACCCACAGACTCACACAGAGACCCATCGACTCACACAGAGACCCATAGACTCACACAGAGACCCATAGACTCACACAAAGACCCATAGACTCACACAGAGACCCATAGACTCACACAGAGACCCATAGACTCACACAAAGACCCATAGACTCACACAGAGACCCATAAACTCACACAGAGACCCATAGACTCACACAGAGACCCATAGACTCACACAGAGACCCATAGACTCACACAGAGACCCATAGACTCACACAGAGACCCATAGATGCACGCAGAGACACATAGACTCAGACAGAGACCCACAGACTCACACAGAGACCCATAGACTCACACAGACACCCACAGACTCACACAGAGACCCATAGACTCACACAGAGACACATAGATTCACACAGAGACCCATAGACTCACACAGAGACACATAGACTCACACAGAGACCCATAGACTCACACAGAGACCCACAGACTCACACAGAGGCCCATAGACTCACACAGAGACCCACAGACTCACACAGAGTCCCACAGACTCGCACAGAGATCCACAGACTCACACAGAGACCCATAGACTAACACAGAGACCCATAAACTCACACAGAGACCCATAGATTCACACAGAGACCCATAGACTCACACAGAGACCCCCAGAGACTCACACAGAGACACATAGACTCACACAGAGACCCATAGAATCACACAGAGACACATAGACTCACACAGAGACCCATAGACTCACACAGAGACACATAGACTCATACAGAGACCCATAGACTCACACAGAGACACATAGACTCACACAGAGACCCATAGACTCACAAAGCAACCCATAGACTCACACAGAGATCCACAGACTCACACATAGACCCATAGACTCACACAGAGACCCATAGACTCACACAGAGACCCATAGACTCACACAGAGACCCATAGACTCACACAGAGACCCACAGACTCACACAGAGACCCATCGACTCACACAGAGACCCATAGACTCACACAGAGACCCATAGACTCACACAAAGACCCATAGACTCACACAGAGACCCACAGACTCACACAGAGACCCATAGACTCACAAAGCGACCCATAGACTCACACAGAGATCCACAGACTCACACATAGACCCATAGACTCACACAGAGACCCATAAACTCACACAGAGACCCATAGACTCACACAGAGACCCATAGACTCACACAGAGACCCATAAACTCACACAGAGACCCATAGACTCACACAGAGACCCATAGACTCACACAGAGACCCATAGACTCACACAGAGACCCATAGACTCACACAGAGACCCATAGATGCACGCAGAGACACATAGACTCAGACAGAGACCCACAGACTCACACAGAGACCCATAGACTCACACAGACACCCACAGACTCACACAGAGACCCATAGACTCACACAGAGACACATAGATTCACACAGAGACCCATAGACTCACACAGAGACACATAGACTCACACAGAGACCCATAGACTCACACAGAGACCCACAGACTCACACAGAGGCCCATAGACTCACACAGAGACCCACAGACTCACACAGAGTCCCACAGACTCGCACAGAGATCCACAGACTCACACAGAGACCCATAGACTAACACAGAGACCCATAAACTCACACAGAGACCCATAGATTCACACAGAGACCCATAGACTCACACAGAGACCCCCAGAGACTCACACAGAGACACATAGACTCACACAGAGACCCATAGAATCACACAGAGACACATAGACTCACACAGAGACCCATAGACTCACACAGAGACACATAGACTCATACAGAGACCCATAGACTCACACAGAGACACATAGACTCACACAGAGACCCATAGACTCACAAAGCGACCCATAGACTCACACAGAGATCCACAGACTCACACATAGACCCATAGACTCACACAGAGACCCATAGACTCACACAGAGACCCATAGACTCACACAGAGACCCATAGACTCACACAGAGACCCACAGACTCACACAGAGACCCATCGACTCACACAGAGACCCATAGACTCACACAGAGACCCATAGACTCACACAAAGACCCATAGACTCACACAGAGACCCACAGACTCACACAGAGACCCATAGACTCACAAAGCGACCCATAGACTCACACAGAGATCCACAGACTCACACATAGACCCATAGACTCACACAGAGACCCATAAACTCACACAGAGACCCATAGACTCACACAGAGACCCATAGACTCACACAGAGACCCATAGACTCACACAGAGACCCATAGACTCACACAGAGACCCATAGATGCACGCAGAGACACATAGACTCACACAGAGACCCACAGACTCACACAGAGACCCATAGACTCACACAGACACCCACAGACTCACACAGAGACCCATAGACTAACACAGAGACACATAGATTCACACAGAGACCCATAGACTCACACAGAGACACATAGACTCACACAGAGACCCATAGACTCACACAGAGACCCACAGACTCACACAGAGGCCCATAGACTCACACAGAGACCCACAGACTCACACAGAGTCCCACAGACTCGCACAGAGATCCACAGACTCACACAGAGACCCATAGACTAACACAGAGACCCATAAACTCACACAGAGACCCATAGATTCACACAGAGACCCATAGACTCACACAGAGACCCCCAGAGACTCACACAGAGACACATAGACTCACACAGAGACCCATAGAATCACACAGAGACACATAGACTCACACAGAGACCCATAGACTCACACAGAGACACATAGACTCACACAGAGACCCATAGACTCACACAGAGACACATAGACTCACACAGAGACCCATAGACTCACACAAAGACCCACAGACTCACACAGAGACCCATAGACTCACACAGAGACCCACAGACTCACACAGACACCCACAGACTCACACAGAGACCCATAGACTCACACAGAGACACATAGATTCACACAGAGACCCATAGACTCACACAGAGACACATAGACTCACACAGAGACCCATAGACTCACACAGAGACCCACAGACTCACACAGAGGCCCATAGACTCACACAGAGACCCACAGACTCACACAGAGTCCCACAGACTCGCACAGAGATCCACAGACTCACACAGAGACCCATAGACTAACACAGAGACCCATAAACTCACACAGAGACCCATAGATTCACACAGAGACCCATAGACTCACACAGAGACCCCCAGAGACTCACACAGAGACACATAGACTCACACAGAGACCCATAGAATCACACAGAGACACATAGACTCACACAGAGACCCATAGACTCACAGAGAGACACATAGACTCACACAGAGACCCATAGACTCACACAGAGACACATAGACTCACACAGAGACCCATAGACTCACACAAAGACCCACAGACTCACACAGAGACCCATAGACTCACACAGAGACCCACAGACTCACACAGACACCCACAGACTCGCACAGAGATCCACAGACTCACACATAGACCCATAGACTCACACAGAGAACCATAAACTCACACAGAGACCCATAGACTCACACAAAGACCCATAGACTTACACAGAGACCCACAGACTCACACAGAGACCCATAGACTCACACAGAGACCCACAGACTCACACGGAGACCCACAGATTCACACAGAGTCCCACAGACTCGCACAGAGATCCACAGACTCACACAGAGACCCATAGACTCACACAGAGACCCATAGACTCACACAGAGACCCATAGACTCACACAACGACCCATAGACTCACACAGAGACCCATAGACTCACACAGAGATCCATAGACTCACACAGAGACCCATAGACTCACACAGAGACCCATAGACTCACACAGAGACCAAAAGACTCACTCAGAGACCCATAGACTCACGCAGAGACCCATAGACTCACATAGAGACCCATAGACTCACTCAGAGACCCATAGACTCACACAGAGACCCTTAGACTCACACAGAGACCCATAGACTCACACAGAGACCCACAGACTCACACAGAGACACATAGACTCACACAGAGACCCATAGACTCACACAGAGACACATAGACTCACACAGAGACACATAGACTCACACAGAGACCCATAGACTCACACAGAGACCCATAGACTCACACAGAGACCCATAGACTCACACAGAGACACATAGACTCACACAGAGACTCATAGACTCACACAGAGACACATAGACTCACACAGAGACCCATAGACCCACACAGAGACCCATAGACTCACACAGAGACCCATAGACTCACACAGAGACCCACAGACTTACACAGAAACCCATAGACTCGCATAGAGATCCACAGACTCACACATAGACCCATAGACTAACACAGAGACCCATAAACTCACACAGAGACCCATAGACTCACACAGAGACACATAGACTCACACAGAGACCCATAGACTCACACAGAGACCCACAGACTCACACAGAGACCCATAGACTCACACAGAGACCCACAGACTCACACAGAGACCCACAGACTCGCACAGAGATCCACAGACTCACACATAGACCCATAGACTCACACAGAGACCCATAAAGTCACACAGAGACCCATAGACTCACACAGAGACCGATAGACTTACACAGAGATCCACAGACTCACACAGAGACCCATAGACTCACACAGAGACCCACAGACTCACACAGAGACCCATAGACTCACACAGAGACCCATAGACTCACACAGAGACCCATAGACTCACACAGAGACCCACAGACTCACACAGAGACCCATAGACTCACAAAGCGACCCATAGACTCACACAGAGATCCACAGACTCACACATAGACCCATAGACTCACACAGAGACCCATAAACTCACACAGAGACCCGTAGACTCACACAGAGACCCATAGACTCACACAGAGACCCATAGACTCACACAGAGACCCATAGATTCACGCAGAGACACATAGACTCACACAGAGACCCACAGACTCACACAGAGACCCATAGACTCACACAGAGACCCACACACTCACACAGAGACCCATAGACTCACACAGAGACACATAGACTCACACAGAGACCCATAGACTCACACAGAGACACATAGACTCACACAGAGACCCATAGACTCACACAGAGACCCACAGACTCACACAGAGACCCATAGACTCACACAGAGACCCACAGACTCACACAGAGTCCCACAGACTCGCACAGAGATCCACAGACTCACACAGAGACCCATAGACTAACACAGAGACCCATAAACTCACACAGAGACCCATAGATTCACACAGAGACCCATAGACTCACACAGAGACCCATAGACTCACACAGAGACACATAGACTCACACAGAGACCCATAGAATCACACAGAGACACATAGACTCACACAGAGACCCATAGACTCACACAGAGACACATAGACTCACACAGAGACCCATAGACTCACACAGAGACACATAGACTCACACAGAGACCCATAGACTCACACAGAGACCCATAGACTCACACAGAGACCCACAGACTCACACAGACACCCACAGACTCGCACAGAGATCCACAGACTCACACATAGACCCATAGACTCACACAGAGACCCATAAACTCACACAGAGACCCATAGACTCACACAAAGACCCATAGACTTACACAGAGACTCACAGACTCACACAGAGACCCATAGACTCACACAGAGACCCACAGACTCACACAGAGACCCACAGACTCACACAGAGTCCCACAGACTCGCACAGAGATCCACAGACTCACACAGAGACCCATAGACTCACACAGAGACCCATAGACTCACACAGAGACCCATAGACTCACACAACGACCCATAGACTCACACAGAGACCCATAGACTCACACAGAGATCCATAGACTCACACAGAGACCCATAGACTCACACAGAGACTCGCAGACTCGCATAGAGACCCATAGACTCAATCAGAGTCCCATAGACTCAGACAGAGACCCACAGACTCACACAGAGACCCACAGACTCACACAGAGACCCCCTTGACTCACACAGAGACCCATAGACTCACATAGAGACCCATAGACCCACACAGAGACCCACAGACTCGCACAGAGACCCACAGACTCGCACAGAGACCCATAGACTCACACAGCAGAGACCCATAGACTCACGCAGAGACCCATAGACTCACACAGAGACCCACAGACTCGCACAGAGTCCCACAGACTCGCACAGAGACCCATAGACTCACACAGCAGAGACCCATAGACTCACAGCAGAGACCCATAGACTCACGCAGAGACCCACAGATTCACACAGAGACACATAGACTCACACAGAGACCCATAGACTCACACAGAGACCCATAGACTCACACAGAGACACATAGACTCGCACAGAGACCCACAGACTCGCACAGAGACCCATAGACTCACACAGCAGAGACCCATAGACTCACGCAGAGACCCATAGACTCACACAGAGACCCACAAGCTCGCACAGAGACCCACAGACTCGCACAGAGACCCATAGACTCACACAGCAGAGACCCATAGACTCACAGCAGAGTCCCACAGACTCACACAGAGACACATAGACTCACACAGAGACCCATAGACTCACACAGAGACCCATAGACTCACACAGAGACCCACAGACTCACACAGAGACCCACAGACTCACACAGAGACCCATAGACTCACACAGAGACCCATAGACTCACACAGAGACCCATTGACTCACACAGAGACCCATAGACTCACACAGAGACACATAGACTCACACAGAGACCCATAGACTCACACAGAGACACATAGACCCACACAGAGACCCATAGACTCACACAGAGACCCATAGACTCACACAGAGACCCACAGACTCACACAGAGACCCATAGACTCACACAGAGACCCACAGACTCGCACAGAGACGCACAGACTCGCACAGAGATCCACAGACCCACACAGAGACCCACAGACTCGCACAGAGACCCACAGACTCGCACAGAGACCCATAGACTCACACAGCAGAGACCCATAGACTCACGCAGAGACCCATAGACTCACACAGAGACCCACAGACTCGCACAGAGACCCACAGACTCGCACAGAGACCCATAGACTCACACAGCAGAGACCCATAGACTCACAGCAGAGACCCATAGACTCACGCAGAGACCCACAGATTCACACAGAGACACATAGACTCACACAGAGACCCATAGACTCACACAGAGACCCATAGACTCACACAGAGACACATAGACTCGCACAGAGACCCACAGACTCGCACAGAGACCCATAGACTCACACAGCAGAGACCCATAGACTCACGCAGAGACCCATAGACTCACACAGAGACCCACAAGCTCGCACAGAGACCCACAGACTCGCACAGAGACCCATAGACTCACACAGCAGAGACCCATAGACTCACAGCAGAGTCCCACAGACTCACACAGAGACACATAGACTCACACAGAGACCCATAGACTCACACAGAGACCCATAGACTCACACAGAGACCCACAGACTCACACAGAGACCCACAGACTCACACAGAGACCCATAGACTCACACAGAGACCCATAGACTCACACAGAGACCCATTGACTCACACAGAGACCCATAGACTCACACAGAGACACATAGACTCACACAGAGACCCATAGACTCACACAGAGACACATAGACCCACACAGAGACCCATAGACTCACACAGAGACCCATAGACTCACACAGAGACCCACAGACTCACACAGAGACCCATAGACTCACACAGAGACCCACAGACTCGCACAGAGACGCACAGACTCGCACAGAGATCCACAGACTCACACAGAGACCCATAGACTCACACAGAGACCCATAGACTCATACAGAGACCCGTAGACTCACACAGAGAACCATAGACTCACACAGAGACCCATAGACTCAAACAGAGACACAGACTCACACAGTGACCCACAGACGTACACAGAAACCCATAGACTCACACAGAGACCCATAGACTCACACAGAGACCCATAGACTCACACAGAGACCCATAGACTCACACAAAGACCTATAGACTCACACAGAGACCCATAGACTCGCATAGCGACCCATAGACTCAATCAGAGACACATAGACTCACACAGAGACACATAGACTCACACAGAGACCCATAGACTCACACAGAGACCCACAGACTCACACAGAGACCCATAGACTCACACAGAGACCCACAGACTCACACAGACACCCACAGACTCGCACAGAGATCCACAGACTCACACATAGACCCATAGACTCACACAGAGACCCATAAACTCACACAGAGACCCATAGACTCACACAAAGACCCATAGACTTACACAGAGACCCACAGACTCACACAGAGACCCATAGACTCACACAGAGACCTACAGACTCACACAGAGACCCACAGACTCACACAGAGTCCCACAGACTCGCACAGAGATCCACAGACTCACACAGAGACCCATAGACTCACACAGAGACCCATAGACTCACACAGAGACCCATAGACTCACACAACGACCCATAGACTCACACAGAGATCCATAGACTCACACAGAGACCCATAGACTCACACAGAGACCCGCAGACTCGCATAGAGACCCATAGACTCAATCAGAGACCCATAGACTCAGACAGAGACCCACAGACTCACACAGAGACCCACAGACTCACACAGAGACCCCTTGACTCACACACAGACCCATAGACTCACATAGAGACCCATAGACTCACACAGAGACCCACAGACTCGCACAGAGACCCACAGACTCCCACAGAGACCTATAGACTCACACACCAGAGACCCATAGACTCACGCAGAGACCCATAGACTCACACAAAGACCCACAGACTCGCACAGAGACCCACAGACTCGCACAGAGACCCATAGACTCACAGCAGAGACCCATAGACTCATGCAGAGACCCACAGATTCACACAGAGACACATAGACTCACACAGAGACCCATAGACTCACACAGAGACCCAATCGACTCACACAGAGACACATAGACTCGCACAGAGACCCACAGACTCGCACAGAGACCCATAGACTCACACAGCAGAGACCCATAGACTCACGCAGAGACCCATAGACTCACACAGAGACCCACAGACTCGCACAGAGACCCACAGACTCGCACAGAGACCCATAGACTCACACAGCAGAGACCCATAGACTCACAGCAGAGTCCCACAGACTCACACAGAGACACATAGACTCACACAGAGACCCATAGACTCACACAGAGACCCATAGACTCACACAGAGACACATAGACTCACACAGAGACCCACAGACTCACACATAGACCCACAGACTCACACAGAGACCCATAGACTCACACAGAGACCCATAGACTCACACAGACACCCATTGACTCACACAGAGACCCATAGACTCACACAGAGACACATAGACTCACACAGAGACCCATAGACTCACACAGAGACACATAGACCCACACAGAGACCCATAGACTCACACAGAGACCCATAGACTCACACAGAGACCCACAGACTCACACAGAGACCCATAGACTCACACAGAGACCCACAGACTCGCACAGAGACCCACAGACTCGCACAGATCCACAGACTCACACAGAGACCCATAGACTCACACAGAGACCCATAGACTCATACAGAGACCCATAGACTCACACAGAGAACCATAGACTCACACAGAGACCCATAGACTCACACAGAGACACAGACTCACACAGTGACCCACAGACTTACACAGAGACCCATAGACTCACACAGAGACCCATAGACTCACACAGAGACCCATAGACTCACACAGAGACCCATAGACTCACACAAAGACCCATAGACTCACACAGAGACCCATAGACTCGCATAGACACCCATAGACTCAATCAGAGACCCATAGACTCAGACAGACACCCACAGACTCACACAGAGACCCACAGACTCGCACAGAGACCCATAGACTCACACAGCAGAGACCCATAGTCTCACGCAGAGACCCATAGACTCACACAGAGACCCACAGACTCGCACAGAGACCCACAGACTCGCACAGAGACCCATAGACTCACACAGAGACACAGACTCACACAGTGACCCACAGACTTACACAGAGACCCATAGACTCACACAGAGACCCATAGACTCACACAGAGACCCATAGACTCACACAGAGACCCATAGACTCACACAAAGACCCATAGACTCACACAGAGACCCATAGACTCGCATAGAGACCCATAGACTCAATCAGAGACCCATAGACTCAGACAGAGACCCACAGACTCACACAGAGACCCACAGACTCGCACAGAGACCCATAGACTCACACAGCAGAGACCCATAGTCTCACGCAGAGACCCATAGACTCACACAGAGACCCACAGACTCGCACAGAGACCCACAGACTCGCACAGAGACCCATAGACTCACACAGCATAGACCCATAGACTCACGCAGAGACCCATAGACTCACGCAGAGACCCATAGACTTCACACAGACTGCTTCCTACCCTCTGTTTGTGTCCTTGTATACAACGCCTGAATACTCCTCCTTTCTGCCTCCACCACTATCACCATCACCCGTCACCACCACCACCGTCACCACCACCGTCACCACCACCGTCACCACCACCACCACCGTCACCACCACCACCACTCTGTGTGTGCGCAGGAGAAGGAGGGGCGTGGGTTTGACCTGGGGTCTGGCCTCGTGGTCACCTCTCTGTCCGCAAGTTGGCAAGCCTTGCGATAGAGGCGCCCGCTCGCCCGCTCACTCACTCACTCGCTCACTCACTCACTCACCCGCTCACTCACCCACTCACTCACTTACACACTCACCCGCTCACTCACTCACCCACTCACACACTCACTCACTCACCCGCTCACTCACCCACTCACTCACTCACACACTCACCCACTCACTCACTCGCTCGCTCACTCACTCACTCACCCGCTCACTCACCCACTCACTCACTCACACACTCACTCACCCGCTCACTCACTCACCCACTCACACACTCACTCACTCACCCGCTCACTCACCCACTCACTCACTCACACACTCACCCACTCACTCACCCACTCACTCACCCACTCACTCATTCACCCACTCGCTCACTCACCTACTCGCTCACTCACTCACTCAGCAGCTGTGAGCTCACTCACTCGCTCACTCACTCACATACTCACTCACTCACACACTCACTCACTCACCCACTCACTCGCTCGCTCACTCACCCACTCACTCACTCACCCACTCACTCACTCACACACCCACTCACTCACCCACTGACTCACTCACTCACACACCCACTCACACACTCACTCACTCACCCGCTCACTCACCCACTCACTCACTCACACACTCACCCACTCACTCACCCACTCACTCATTCACCCACTCGCTCACTCACCTACTCGCTCACTCACTCACTCAGCAGCTGTGAGCTCACTCACTCGCTCACTCACTCACATACTCACTCACTCACACACTCACTCACCCACTCACTCGCTCGCTCACTCACCCACTCACTCACTCACCCACTCACTCACACACCCACTCACTCACCCACTAACTCACTCACTCGCTCACTCACTCACTCGCTAACTCACCGGCTGTTAGCTCAATCACACAACCAATCCTCGACTGTGAGCGCATTCACCTAGCTGTGAACTCGCTCGCTCACCATCTGCTCACTCACTCTCTCACCAGCTGCGAGCTCTCACTCAGTCACCAATGCCAACACTATCAGTAGCCATAGGAGAGACATGCCCACGTGTCACAGTGTGTGCGCGGCAGCTGTTGGAGACGCAGCAGTAGCAGCAGCAGCAATGGAAACAGCTCATGCAGGAGCAGCAGTAGCAACATCAGCAATGAAAACAGCTCGTGTAGGAGCAGCAGTAGCAGCAGCAGCAATGGAAACAGCTCGTGTAGGAACAGTAGTAGCAGCAGCAGCAGCAATGGAAACAGCTCGTGTAGGAGTAGCAGCAGCAGCAGCAATGGAAACAGCTCATGTAGGAGCAGCAGTAGCAGCAGCAGCAGCAATGGAAACAGCTCATGTAGGAACAGCAGTAGCAGCAGCTGTAGCACAAGCTGTAGGAGCAGCTGCGGCAAATAGCTTTAGTTGAAACTGTATCAACAACAGCCGAACCAGCTGTATCATCAACTTAGCAGAACCAGCTGTATAAGCAACTGTAGCAGAACCAGCTGTATCAACAACTTAGCAGAACCAGCTGTATCATCAACTGTAGCAGAACCAGCTGTGTCAACAACAGCAGAATCAGCTGTATCAACAACAGCAGAACCAGCTGTATCATCAACTGTAGTAGAACTACCTGTATCAACAACAGCAGAACCAGCTGTGTCAACAACTTAGCAGAACCAGCTGTAGCATCAACTTAGCAGAACCAGCTGTATCATCAACTTAGCAGAACCAGCTGTATCAACAACAGCAGAACCAGCTGTATCATCAACTGTAGTAGAACTACCTGTATCAACAACAGCAGAACCAGCTGTGTCAACAACTTAGCAGAACCAGCTGTAGCATCAACTTAGCAGAACCAGCTGTATCATCAACTTAGCAGAACCAGCTGTATCATCAACTTAGCAGAACCAGCTGTATCATCAACTGTAGCAGAACCAGCTGTATCATCAACAGCAGAACCAACTGTATCAACAACATAGCAGAACCAGCTGTATCATCAACTTAGCAGAACCAGCTGTATCATCAACTGTAGTAGAACCAGCTGTATCATTAACTTAGTAGAACCAGCTGTATCATCAACTGTAGTAGAACCAGCTGTATCATCAACAGCAGAACCAGCTGTCAACAACATAGCAGAACCAGCTGTATCATCAACAGCAGAACCAGCTGTATCATCAACTTAGCAGAACCAGCTGTATCATCAACTTAGCAGAACCAGCTGTATCAACAACAGCAGAACCAGCTGTATCATCAACTGTAGCAGAACCACCTGTATCAACAACTTAGCAGAATCAGCTGTGTCAACAACTTAGCAGAACCAGCTGTATCAACAACTGTAGCAGAACCAGCTGTATCATCAACTTAGCAGAACCAGCTGTATCAACAACAGCAGAACCAGCTGTATCAACAACTTAGCAGAACCAGCTGTATCAACAACTCAGCAGAACCAGCTGTATCAGCAACTGCAGAACTAGCTGTATCAACAACTTAGCAGAACCAGCTGTATCATCAACTGTAGTAGAACCAGCTGTATCATCAACTTAGCAGAACCAGCTGTATCAACAACTTAGCAGAACCAGCTGTATCATCAACTTAGCAGAACCAGCTGTATCATCAACTTAGCAGAACCAGCTGTATCATTAACTTAGTAGAACCAGCTGTATCAACAACAGCAGAACCAGCTGTATCAACAACTTAGCAGAACCAGCTGTATCAGCAACTTAGCAGAACCAGCTGTATCATTAACTTAGTAGAACCAGCTGTATCAACAACAGCAGAACCAGCTGTATCAACAACTTAGCAGAACCAGCTGTATCAGCAACTTAGCAGAACCAGCTGTATCATTAACTTAGTAGAACCAGCTGTATCAACAACAGCAGAACCAGCTGTATCAACAACTTAGCAGAACCAGCTGTATCAGCAACTTAGCAGAATCAGCTGTGTCAGCAACTTAGCAGAACCAGCTGTATCAACAACTGTAGCAGAACCAGCTGTATCATCAACTTAGCAGAACCAGCTTTATCAACAACAGCAGAACCAGCTGTATCAACAACTTAGCAGAACCAGCTGTATCAACAACTTAGCAGAACTAGCTGTATCAGCAACAGCAGAACCAGCTGTATCAACAACTTAGCAGAACCAGCTGTATAATCAACTGTAGTAGAACCAGCTGTATCATCAACTTAGCAGAACCAGCTGTATCAACAACTTAGCAGAACCAGCTGTATCAACAACTTAGCAGAACCAGCTGTATCAGCAACAGCAGAACCAGCTGTATCAACAACTTAGCAGAACCAGCTGTATCATCAACTGTAGTAGAACCAGCTGTATCATTAACTTAGTAGAACCAGCTGTATCAACAACAGCAGAACCAGCTGTATCAACAACTTAGCAGAACCAGCTGTATCAGCAACTTAGCAGAACCAGCTGTATCATTAACTTAGTAGAACCAGCTGTATCAACAACAGCAGAACCAGCTGTATCAACAACTTAGCAGAACCAGCTGTATCAGCAACTTAGCAGAACCAGCTGTATCATTAACTTAGTAGAACCAGCTGTATCAACAACAGCAGAACCAGCTGTATCAACAACTTAGCAGAACCAGCTGTATCAGCAACTTAGCAGAATCAGCTGTGTCAACAACTTAGCAGAACCAGCTGTATCAACAACTGTAGCAGAACCAGCTGTATCATCAACTTAGCAGAACCAGCTGTATCAACAACAGCAGAACCAGCTGTATCAACAACTTAGCAGAACCAGCTGTATCAACAACTTAGCAGAACCAGCTGTATCAGCAACAGCAGAACCAGCTGTATCAACAACTTAGCAGAACCAGCTGTATAATCAACTGTAGTAGAACCAGCTGTATCATCAACTTAGCAGAACCAGCTGTATCATCAACTTAGCAGAACCAGCTGTATCATCATCTGTAGTAGAACCAGCTGTATCAACAACTTAGCAGAACCAGCTGTATCAACAACTTAGCAGAACCAGCTGTATCAACAACTTAGCAGAACCAGCTGTATCAACAACAGCAGAACCAGCTGTATCAACAACTTAGCAGAACCAGCTGTATCAACAACTTAGCAGAACCAGCTGTATCAGCAACTTAGCAGAACCAGCTGTATCATTAACTTAGTAGAACCAGCTGTATCAACAACAGCAGAACCAGCTGTATCAACAACTTAGCAGAACCAGCTGTATCAGCAACTTAGCAGAACCAGCTGTATCATTAACTTAGTAGAACCAGCTGTATCAACAACAGCAGAACCAGCTGTATCAACAACTTAGCAGAACCAGCTGTATCAGCAACTTAGCAGAACCAGCTGTATCATTAACTTAGTAGAACCAGCTGTATCAACAACAGCAGAACCAGCTGTATCAACAACTTAGCAGAACCAGCTGTATCAGCAACTTAGCAGAACCAGCTGTATCATTAACTTAGTAGAACCAGCTGTATCAACAACAGCAGAACCAGCTGTATCAACAACTTAGCAGAACCAGCTGTATCAAAAACTTAGCAGAACCAGCTGTATCATCAACTGTAGTAGAACCAGCTGTATCAGCAACTTAGCAGAACCAGCTGTATCAGCAACAGCAGAACCAGCTGTATCAGCAACTATAGCAGAACCAGCTGTATCATCAACTTAGCAGAACCAGCTGTGTCAACAACTGTAGCAGAACCAGCTGTATCATCAACTTAGCAGAACCAGCTGTATCATCAACCTAGCAGAACCAGCTGTATCATCAACTGTAGTAGAACCAGCTGTATCATCAACTTAGCAGAACCAGCTGTATCATCAACTTAGCAGAACCAGCTGTATCAACAACAGCAGAACCAGCTGTATCAACAACTTAGCAGAACCAGCTGTATCATCAACTTAGCAGAACCAGCTGTATCAACAACAGCAGAACCAGCTGTATCAGCAACTTAGTAGAACCTGCTGTATCATCAACAGCAGAACCAGCTGTGTCAACAACAGTAGAACCAGCTGTATCATCAACTGTAGAACCAGGTACCTGCCGTGTGTACGTGCCATGTGTACGTGCCGTGTGTACCTGCCGTGTGTACCTGCCGTGTGTACCTGCCGTGTGTACGCGCCGTGTGTACGCACCGTGTGTACGTGCGTTGTCGTGTGCGCGTGGTGGTGGTGGTGGTGGCGGGGGGTGGAGCGGCAGTGCAGCGGTTAGTGCGCTGCGATGCCAAGTTGGCGACCTGGTCACCTGGTCACTTGGTCACCTGGTCACCTGGCGACCTGGCGACCTGATGACCTGGTGACCTGGCAACCTGATAACCTGGTGACCTGAAAACCTGGTCACCTGGTGACCTGATAACCTGGTGACCTGATAACCTGGTGACCTGATAACCTGGTGACCTGGTGACCAAGCAACCTGGTCACCTGGTGACCTGGCAACCTGATAACTTGGTGACCTGGTGACCTGGTAACCTGATAACCTGGTCACCTGATAACCTGGTGACTTGATAACCTGGTCACCTGGTGACCTGATAACCTGGTGACCTGGTAACCTGATAACCTGGTCACCTGGTGACCTGATAACCTGGTCACCTGGCGACCTGATAACCTGGTGACCTGGTAACCTGATAACCTGGTGACCTGATAACCTGGTCACCTGGCGACCTGATAACCTGCTCACCTGGTGACCTGATAACCTGGTCACCTGGTGACCTGATAACCTGGTGACCCGATAACCTGATAACCTGGTGACCTGATAACCTGGTGACCTGATTACCTGTTCACCTGGTGACCTGATAACCTGCTCACCTGGTGACCTGGCAACCTGATAACCTGGTCATCTGGCGACCTGATAACCTGGTGACCTGGTAACCTGATAACCTGGTGACCTGATAACCTGGTGACCTGATAACCTGGTGACCTGGCGACCTGATAACCTGCTCACCTGGTGACCTGATAACCTGCTCGCTTGGTGACCTGATAACCTGGTGACCTGATAACCTGGTGACCTGATAACCTGCTCGCCTGGTGACCTGATAACCTGCTCACCTGGTGACCTGATAACCTGCTCACCTGGTGACCTGGCAACCTGATAACCTGGTCACCTGGTGACCTTGTCACCAGGTGACCTGGTGACACAGTGATCTGGCAACCTGATCACCTTGCGACCCTGGCGACCTGTTCACCCGACGACCTGGTTACCTGGCAACCTGGTGACCTGGCGACGCAGTTACCCCGCGACCTGGCAACCTGGTAACCAGGTGACCCGGTCACCTGGCAACCTGGTGACCCAATCATCTGGTGACCTGGTAACCTGGTAACCTGGTGACCCAGTCACCTGGTGACCTAGTGACCCAGTCACTTGGTGACCTGGTGACCCAGTCACCTGGTAACCTGGTGACCCAGTCACCTGGTGACCTGGTGACCCACTCACCTGGTGACCTGGTAACCTGGTGACCCAGTCACCTGGTCACCTGGCAAATCCGGCGACCCGGGTTCGATTCCCGGCTAACATTGTCGGCGATCGATAAATACGACCCTCCCCTAGGTCGACTCAGCCTCAAACGAGTACCCTGGTGCGATTTGTGAAGCGTCGGCACCCGGGGAGACAAAGGCGGCCGGCCGTGGCCCTGGTCACCCCTTCCCCCCACCCCCTCGTGTGCTGTGCTGCTCAGCAACACTTGCCCCATCAGCCTGTTGAAGGCTACACGGGGAATCTTTGTCTTGTGTGATGCGAATTAACGCGCACGTACGCCTTTTCCACTGGCCACACCCGAACCGAGCCAGCTCGTGGGGTCCCCTGGCACGGTACGGGTGTTGTTTTTCCACTGGCCACACCCGAACCGAGCCAGCTCGTGGGGTTCCCTGGCACGGCACGGGTGGTGTTTTTCCACTGGCCACACCCGAACCGAGCCAGCTCGTGGGGTCCCCTGGCACGGCACGGGTGGTGTTTTTCCACTGGCCACACCAGAACCGAGCCAGCTCGTGGGGTCACCTGGCACGGTACGGGTGGTGTTTTTCCACTGGCCACACCCGAACCAAGCCAGCTCGTGGGGTCCTCTGCCACGGTACAGGTGGGGTTTTCCACTGGCCACACCCGAACCAAGCCAGCTCATGGGGTCCCCTGGCACGGTACGGGTGGTGTTTTTCCACTGGCCAAACCCGAACCGAGCCGACTCGTATGGTCTCTGGCACGGCACGGGTGGTGGTTTTTCCATTAGCCACACCTGAGTGGAGGCAGCGCACCAGGCCCACTAACTGGCACAGTACGGGCGTTTTATGTTTTTTTTTCTTCCCGTTTGCCGAGCCGAGCTTGAACCGAACTGTGGTCGAGTCTCTACTGCTGCTGCCGCTCTCGCAAGACGACGACGACGACTGAGTCTTGACTCAGGCGTGGGGGGGGGGGGGCAAGCAGGGCCAGGGCTGCGGGGGGGGGGGGCAAGCAGGGCCAGGGCCGTGGGAGGGGGGGGCAAGCAGGGCCAGGGCCGTGGGGGCAGGGAGCTAAGGACGGAGTTCACTTTGCTGCGACGTCGCTACGCCCGCGCCGGCTGGGGAACATCTCTGATGTGCAGTGGTTAAGCGAGGGATGTTGGTGTGCGCGCGTGCGCGTGCGTGGTTACCGTTTTGACCACCGTTGTGTCAGCCGCCGCTTGTTGAGAGTCCACGCGTGCGTAGTTACCGTTTTGACCACCGTTGTGTCAGCCGCCGCTTGTTGAGAGTCCACGCGTGTTGGCGGGGGCGGCGGTGTTAGCCGCGACTTCGCGATAAAACAATAAAAGCGACTTCTTTTGTAACGCGTGGAGGAGCGTTGAGTGAACGGTGGCGTCCGGTTGGGGTTCTCTGGGTGGATGATCGTTGCCGCTGCCGCTGCCGCTGCTGCTGCTTCACAGCCACCAGCGGCATCGTCTCCAACATCACCAGCAGCAGCAGTAGCATCACAATCAATATCAGCAGCAGTCGCATCACAATCAATATCAGCACCAGTAGCATCACAATCAATATCAGCAGCAGTCGCATCACAATCAATATCAGCACCAGTAGCATCACAATCAATATCAGCAGCAGTCGCATCACAATCAATATCAGCACCAGTAGCATCACAATCAATATCAGCAGCAGTAGCATCACAATCAATATCAGCACCAGCGGCATCACAATCGATATCAGCACCAGTAGCATCACAATCAATATCAGCAGCAGTAGCATCACAATCAATATCAGCACCAGTAGCATCACAATCAATATCAGCACCAGTAGCATCACAATCGATATCAGCACCAGTAGCATCACAATCAATATCAGCATCAGTAGCATCACAATCAATATCAGCAGCAGTAGCATCACAATCAATATCAGCACCAGCAGCATCATAATCAATATCAGCACCAGTAGCATCACAATATCAGCACCAGTAGCATCACAATCAATATCAGCACCAGTAGCTTAAGCAATCAATATCAGCACCAGTAGCATCACAATCGATATCAGCAGCAGTAGCATCACAATCAATATCAGCAGCAGTAGCATCGCAATATCCGCACCAGTAGCTTCAAAATCAATATCAGCACCAGTAGCATCACAATCAATAGCAGCAGTAGCTTCACAATCAATATCAGCACCAGTAGCATCACAATCGATATCAGCACCAGTAGCTTCACAATCAATATCAGCACCAGTAGCTTCACAATCAATATCAGCACCAGTAGCATCACAATCAATATCAGCACTAATAGCATCACAATCAATATCGGCACCAGTAGCATCACAATCAATATCGGCACCAGTAGCATCACAATCAATATCAGCACCAGTAGCATCACAATCAATATCGGCACCAGTAGCTTCACAATATCAGCACCAGTAGCATCACAATCAATATCGGCAGCAGCATCACAATCAATATCAGCACCAGTAGCATCACAATCGGACATGTGAGCATGATAGTGCAATCCAAAGGACATGTGAGCATGAGATATCTAAGCGAGAGGCACAGAGAGACTCACAGAGTGTCGGAAATAACAGCTGACATATGCAGGTAGGATGGAAACATCACAGTCAGTTATGACTTGACCTGGCTAATAACGTCCTTCCAATGATTGCTCAGTTTGTACCGAATCTTCTCGCTTGAAGTTGTGTCTGTGTTCATATATCTGGATGGCTTCACGAACAAATCTCTGAAGGTAGCCGGCAGGTTTGCAGAGTACCTCCGTCTTGGAAAAATCAATGTCGTGCGAGCCCACAGCGTTGAAACAATGATCAGCAACGGCAGAGGTATTGGGCCTACCGTGTTTCAGATCCGCATTGTGTTCATGCGCGCGGTCCAAGACGTGTCGTTTCATATTCTTGGTTCTTTCGGTAAAGTCACATTGAAGGGAAACAAAATAATAAAATATTTTAATTAATTGTTTCCCTTCAACGTGACTTTACCGAAAGAACCAATAATATGCATAACTGCAGTCACGAAAGCTTTAAATCAAAACATGTCGTTTCGTTTCCCCGATGTCACTGTGCTGTGTTGAAACGAACCCAGATCTTGTTGTTTGTTTAAGATTTTAGAACTATGTTTGGTAACCCCTGCTATGTACGGCGAAGTGATGGTTTTGGTTGGATCCTCAGAAGGTTGACTCCCCATGGCTGGGGAGACAGCTTTGCGGATTGTACCGTCCGAGTATCTGTTCATCCTGAGGGGTTGGTGCACGTGCTCCAACTCACTGGCTAGGTGGCGCTGGTCGCAGATGCAATGTAGTGTTTTGATGAGGGAATTCTTCTGGGCTGGATGTTGGTGGGAGTCAGGCTTTAGATAGGCATCCGTGTGGGTGGCTTTCCTGTACATCGAATGTCCCGACGAGCCATCAGGTCTCTTCTCGATCAAAACATCCAGGAATGGTAGCTTTCCATCCTTTTCCACTTGCATGGTGAATCTGATAGACGGTTGTATGGAATTGATGTGGTTGAGAAATTGGTTCAGTGCTGGCAGGCCATGTGGCCAGATGACGAAAGTGTCATCTACGTATCTCTTCCACAGGGAAGGACGTAGGGTGGATGTCTGGATGGCATCTGTCTCAAATTTCTCCATGAAAGCATTCGCTACCACTGGCGATAAGGGAGAACCCATTGGGGTACCCTCATTTTGTTTGTAGAATGTACCATTCCAGGTGAAGTATTTGTTGGTAAGGCAAGCGCCTTACCAAAGTTGGTGCATCTGGATTCAGTCCCTGTTGGACCAAGTCTTCAATGATTGCAATGGTGTCAGGTACCGGTACATTGGTGAACAGAGAGACTTACATCGAAACTGACAAGCAAATCATCTGGAGGCAGTGAGATGTCCTTGATTAGAGAAACCAAGTGAGCTGAGTTAAGTACAGCTGAGGTGGACTTGCCCGTGAAAGGTTTTCAGGGTCTCAGACATTTGTACATCAGATTCGGGGTCTTTATTTCAGACCGCAGGAGGAATCTGATGAGCTATGAAGCTCTTTTTTTTTGGTTCACAGATGTCCGGTAGGAGCACGGGGTCACAACAGGCATCCGCATCTGCCATGGTTTTGCGCAGCGGATGCTGTTTAGGGTGGACCACGACCTTCGTGGGAGATCAAAAGCCAGGGATCTTCTGCGCTGGGTCCTTCACAAGGAGTGCGCTATGGTGGCTCGGAGATGTTGACTACCTCGCCTGGTACGCAGGAGGTCGTGGCTTCCACCACCATCATCATCACGATGGCTAGGAGATGTTGACTACCTCGCCTGGTATGCAGGAGGTCGTGGGTTCCACCACCATCATCATCACGGTGGCTATGAGATGTTGACTACCTCGCCTGGTACGCAGGAGGTCGTGGGTTCCACCACCATCATCATCACGGTGGCTATGAGATGTTGACTACCTCGCCTGGTACGCAGGAGGTCGTGGGTTCCACCACCATCATCATCACGGTGGCTAGGAGATGTTGACTACCTCGCCTGGTATGCAGGATGTCGTGGGTTCGATCCCGACCCTGACTATGCCTGCTGCTGCTGTATATTTGGAGTCTGCGTCTCTCTCTCATGATCATCACGGTGGCTATGAGATGTTGACTACCTCGCCTGGTATGCAGGAGGTCGTGGGTTCGATCCCGACCCTGACTATGCCTGCTGCTCCTGTATATTTGGAGTCTGCGTCTCTCTCTCTCTCATCATCATCACGGTGGCTAGATGTTTACTCTCTGGCCTGGTACACAGGAGGTCGTGGGTTCGATCCCGACCCTGACTATGCCTGCAGCTGCTGTATATTTGGAGTCTGCGTCTCTCTCTCTCATCATCATCACGGTGGCTATGAGATGTTGACTACCTCGCCTGGTATGCACGAGGTCGTGGGTTCGATCCCGACCCTGACGATGCCCGCTGCTGTATATTTGAAGTCTGCATCTCTCTCTCATCATCATCATCACGGTGGCTAGAAGATGTTGACTACCTCGCCTGGTGCACAGGAGGTCGTGGGTTCCACCACCATCATCATCACGGTGGCTAGGAGATATTGACTACCTCGCCTGACATACAGGAGGTCATGGGTTCGATCCCGACCCTGACGATGCTTACTGCTGTATATTTGCAGTCTGCATCTCTCTCTCTCTCATCATCATCATCACGGTGGCTAGGAGATGTTGACTCTCTCGCCTGGTACGCAGGAGGTCGTGGGTTCCACCACCATCATCACCACGGTGGCTATGAGATGTTGACTACCTCGCCAGGTGCACAGGAGGTCGTGGGTTCGATCCCGACCCTGACGATGCCTGCTGCTGTATATTTGGGGTTTGCGTCTCTCTCTCATCATCATCACGGTGGCTATGAGATGTTGACTACCTCGCCTGGTATGCAGGAGGTCGTGGGTTTGATCCCGACCCTGACTATGCCTGCTGCTGCTGTATATTTGGAGTCTGCGTCTCTCTCTCTCTCATCATCATCATCACGGTGGCTAGGAGATGTTTACTCTCTCGCCTGGTACACAGGAGGTCGTGGGTTCGATCCCGACCCTGACTATGCCTGCAGCTGCTGTATATTTGGAGTCTGCGTCTCTCTCTCTCTCTCATCATCATCATTGCGGTGGCTATGAGATGTTGACTACCTCGCCTGGTATGCACGAGGTCGTGGGTTCGATCCCGACCCTGACGATGCCTGCTGCTGTATATTTGAAGTCTGCGTCTCTCTCTCATCATCATCACGGTGGCTAGGAGATGTTGACTACCTCGCCTGGTACACAGGAGGTCGTGGGTTCCACCACCATCATCATCATCACGGTGGCTAGGAGATGTTGACTACCTCGCCTGGCATACAGGAGGTCATGGGTTCGATCCCGACCCTGACGATGCTTACTGCTGCTGTATATTTGAAGTCTGCGTCTCTCTCTCTCATCATCATCATCATGGTGGCTATGAGATGTTGACTACCTCGCCTGGCATACAGGAGGTCATGGGTTCGATCCCGACCCTGACGATGCTTACTGCTGTATATTTGCAGTCTGCATCTCTCTCTCTCTCTCATCATCATCACGGTGGCTAGGAGATGTTGACTCCCTCGCCTGGTGTACAGGAGGTCGTGGGTTCCACCACCATCATCATCACGGTGGCTAGGAGATGTTGACTACCTCGCCTGGTGCACAGGAGGTCGTGGGTTCGATCCCGACCCTGACGATGCCTGCTGCTGTATACTTGGAGTCTGCGTCTCTCTCTCATCATCATCATCACGGTGGCTATGAGATGTTGAATACCTCGCCTGGTATGCAGGAGGTCGTGGGTTCGATCCCGACCCTGACTATGCCTGCTGCTCCTGTATATTTGGAGTCTTCGTCTCTCTCTCTCTCTCTCATCATCATCATCACGGTGGCTAGGAGATGTTTACTCTCTCGCCTGGTACACAGGAGGTCGTGGGTTCGATCCCGACCCTGACTATGCCTGCAACTGCTGTATATTTGGAGTCTGCATCTCTCATCATCATCACGGTGGCTATGAGATTTTGACTACCTCGCCTGGTGTGCAGGAGGTCGTGGGTTCGATCCCGACCCTGACTATGCCTGCTGCTCCTGTATATTTGGAGTCTTCGTCTCTCTCTCTCTCATCATCATCATCACGGTGGCTAGGAGATGTTTACTCTCTCGCCTGGTACACAGGAGGTCGTGGGTTCGATCCCGACCCTGACTATGCCTGCAGCTGCTGTATATTTGGAGTCTGCGTCTCTCATCATCATCACGGTGGCTATGAGATTTTGACTACCTCGCCTGGTATGCAGGAGGTCGTGGGTTCGATCCCGACCCTGACTATGCCTGCTGCTCCTGTATATTTGGAGTCTTCGTCTCTCTCTCTCTCTCATCATCATCATCACGGTGGCTAGGAGATGTTTACTCTCTCGCCTGGTACACAGGAGGTCGTGGGTTCGATCCCGACCCTGACTATGCCTGCAGCTGCTGTATATTTGGAGTCTGCATCTCTCATCATCATCACGGTGGCTATGAGATTTTGACTACCTCGCCTGGTGTGCAGGAGGTCGTGGGTTCGATCCCGACCCTGACTATGCCTGCTGCTCCTGTATATTTGGAGTCTTCGTCTCTCTCTCTCTCATCATCATCATCACGGTGGCTAGGAGATGTTTACTCTCTCACCTGGTACACAGGAGGTCGTGGGTTCGATCCCGACCCTGACTATGCCTGCAGCTGCTGTATATTTGGAGTCTGCGTCTCTCATCATCATCACGGTGGCTATGAGATTTTGACTACCTCGCCTGGTATGCAGGAGGTCGTGGGTTCGATCCCGACCCTGACGATGCCTGCTGCTGTATATTTGAAGTCTACGTCTCTCTCTCATCATCATCACGGTGGCTAGGAGATGTCGACTACCTCGCCTGGTACACAGGAGGTCGTGGGTTCCACCACCATCATCACGGTGGCTAGGAGATGTTGACTACCTCGCCTGGTATGCAGGAGGTCGTGGGTTCGATCCCGACCCTGACGATGCTTACTGCTGTATATTTGCAGTCTGCATCTCTCTCTCTCATCATCATCATCACGGTGGCTAGGAGATGTTTACTCTCTCGCCTGGTACACAGGAGGTCGTGGGTTCGATCCCGACCCTGACTATGCCTGCTGCTGTATATTTGGAGTCTGCGTCTACTATACACTATTATACACTACACTACTATACACTACTATACACTACAATATAGACTACAATATGCACTACTATACACTACACTATACACTACACTACACACTATACACTACACTATACACTACTATACACTACACTATACACTACTACACACTACTATACACTACACTATATACTACACTACTATACACTATTATACACTACACTACTATACACTACCATATACACTACAATATGCACTACTATACACTACACTATACACTACACTATACACTACACTATACACTACTATACACTACACTATACACTACTATACACTACACTATACACTACTACACACTACTATACACTACTATACACTACACTATACACTACACTACACACTACTATACACTACACTATACACTACACTATACATTACACTATACACTACACTACACACTACACTATACACTACACTATACACTACACTAAACACTATTATACTATACGCTACACTATACACTACTATACACTACACTATACACTACACTATACACTACTATACACTACACTATACACTACTATACACTACACTATACACTACTATACACTACACTATACACTACACTATACACTACACTATACACTACACTATACACTACACTACACTACTACACAGTACACAACTACACTATACACTACACTATACACTACTGTACATTACACTATACACTACACTGTACACTACACTATACACTACATTATACACTACTATACACTACTACACACTAGTGCTGCACTAGTCCCCAAACTGCAAAGACAAAGGCTCCCCAATGTAGACTGACGCATCCACAGACCCACACATGGACCCACGGACTCGCACAGAAACCCACGGACTCATCGACTCCCACTGGGCGTGCGCTGTTAGCGAGCACCGGTGAGAGTCGCAATGGAACAACACCAGGGGCTGGTGTGGACAGAACCACGGCTGGCCGCTTGTCTCTCAAATTCTGATGTTAGCACCCCCACCCACCTCACCACCTCCTTAATTATGGCTGAGTCCACCTAAGTGACGCTCAGGACTGCTTCAGGTAAGGGGCCGACCTTAAATGACGTCACGCGATTTTAGAGGATTTTTGACCCCCGCCCCATCGTCACACGACGTCACAAAAAGTCAGACCCCTCCCCCCTCAATTATGACGTCACAAAGCTCTGCCCCCCCCACCCCCCCAAAAAAATAAAACATGCTTCAAATCGCTTTAAACTATTCTTGTCATCGTCACAAACGTCTGACCCCGCCCCCCCTCTAGGTGTGTGACGTCATTCACGGACGGCCCCTAATTGTCGCTGGTATTGGCTTTCAGACAAATTAATTTTTCGTCTCCCTCTTTTCAGAACATAGATGGACTAGTCCTTCTAAATAAACTGCCAAATCGCTGCGTGTGGTGCTGACGTTTTTTTAAATAAATACACCTTTTAAAATAAATTAATTATTGCAAACCGACACACCTGATGACGACCGTTTGTGTTATGGTTGAAACGTCGTGAGAATTTTTTTTGTTTTATATATTTTATTATTTTATTGTTTCCCTTCAGCGTGACTTTACCGAAAGAGCTAAGAATATGAATTACTGCAGTCACGAAAGCTTTAAGTCAAGATTAAAATATATTAGCATACCAAAATTAGCATAGGTCAACCGTTGACCAATCGCTGCGCACCATCGCTGGAGACGCGCCCAGGTTTGCCTCTCGACCAATCGGATCGCTGGCCCTCCCTCCTCCCCACTTTGGCACGCTGCGACCAATCAGATCGCGGGAGGACGCTACCATTTTTAATGCCTTACACGCTGAAAGCCGCGCGCCCATGTGCGTGTGAGTGTTTAGTTTTGTTTTAATTATTTTAATCATTAAAATTCGCGAGTGTCAAGGTAAGCTACGTAGACTTTATTTTTTAAAGCATTTTCTCAAGAGAACCGTTGTTGCTGCTGCTGTTGTTGTGAAAGGCCCGGTACACCCTGAGGCCTTGCCTAGACTAGGACAGCCTTGATGTCACGTGGGTCCACACTCTTTGTGTCTTTCGGTAAAGTCACGGAGGTAGAAAATAAAATTTATTCATGATTTTATTTAATTACATTTTATTTTATACCTACGTTAAATTTAATTTAAATTTTTGATTAAAATGTATTTCATGCCTACGTTAAATTTAATTTAAAATTGGAATTAATTTAATTAAAATTTATTTTATACCTACGTAATTTTTTATAAATGAATATTTTTTTTATACTTTAAATTAATTTTAATTTATACCTTCGTTAAATTTAATTTAAATTTGTAATAAATTAAATTTTATTTCATACATACGTTAAATTAAATTGATTTTTTAAATAAATTAAATGTATTTAAATTAAAGTTATTTTATACCTACGTTTAATTTAAATTTTTAATAAATTACATTTATTGTATTTAAATTAAATTTATTTTATTTCATACCTACACATGTACAGTCATTTTAACTGCTCTGACTGCTACAAGCTAAGTGCGGCCTGGAATCGTATTATTAAGTAATACATTTTACAATTACAATTCCTTATAGAGGAACCCCATACTAATGAACTGACTACGTATCTATATAATTAAAAGACCGCACGCAAATACCGCAAAAGTGGACCCCGTTGTCAATGAGATAATTCGATGTACGTACAGCAGTTGCTGTACGTACATCATTAAAATTACACCGATTGTAATACGTCACCAAAGACGACACAATTTTAATTTGACCCCCGGGTCTGATCGCGTTAACTGTGCAGGTGGCGGGTCGAGAGGTGACTTGCACGTGTGTGCAGCTTATTGAATATTGACGTGCGATGACTTGTGGAGAGGAAGAATGATGATGATGGCGATGCAAGTCTTGAAGTCTGACGTTGTTCTCCGAGTCGTGTAGCCTACCGCGTGCAACTTTGGGGATTGCGTAATGTCATTTTAGTTTCCTCTGTGGAACTTTTTATTTTGTTGATTCTAACGCTTTAACTAACGTAGGGCGGGCTTGGGAGCGGCGTTGACGATGTGTTTTGGCGTTACACCAACCAGCACCTTTGCATTCAGAAGTTGGAGGTGCTTTGATTGTTACAGCGATGGGTGGAATCGTCACCGTCATGGGTTTTAAGTGGGCATGGAGCCCGCCAAGGGAATGGGTAGGTAGAGGAATGGGGTTGGAGAGTATACACAACTTGCATTTCTAGTCATTTCAACAATTT
This sequence comes from Petromyzon marinus, assembly GCF_048934315.1. Classification (NCBI taxonomy): domain Eukaryota; kingdom Metazoa; phylum Chordata; class Hyperoartia; order Petromyzontiformes; family Petromyzontidae; genus Petromyzon; species Petromyzon marinus. The sequence goes on along the minus strand of NW_027422972.1, from coordinate 831,676 downwards.
ATGGGCATGCGCATCATTAACAGTGTCCTGATTGATGAGCAAAACAAAATCGCAATTTAATCATCAATCTATTGTCATTAATGAGTCCGAAATAGCAATAGTCATGCTCAAAACCGCATTCCTATTATAAAAAAATAATTGAACCCCCATTCATGATGACAATTCCAATATGGTCATTATGATGCTCAGAATTACACTTATATTCTCAGAATCATGAACATTTATTAAAACATCAGTGTGCTCAAAATGCAAATTTACCAATTTCAACATGTACACAATCAATTCCAAGATTCTAATCAAAGTAAGTCCTATGTATCTTGGTGTTTTCATGCTTATCCATTATTGCACGCCCCCCAAAAAAATATACAAAAGTGTATTTTTATAATGTTTGCATGGTGTACAGTCTGGAAATTACCCACATGGCAAATTTCAAGCTTGGTGCGTGTCGGGAAGTACGCTAAACATTTTGAACAGACACACACATTCACAACTTTGCCTTTGATATATATGGAGATTAGTAATAAATTGTTAATTTAATTACTTTCATGTTGACGGATTGTAACTACGAATAGCACTGGCTCACCACGGGGCTTATCGCGTGGTATCTGGGCACTTTATTTGAAACGTAAACCCCACAGTGTGTGAGTACAATTCCTCGCAAGTTGCGTCCACAGACACAGACAATGACGTTTCTAGGTAAGAGTAAGAAATGAATCTACGTGTCGAGGAGAGACGAGAGAGCCAAGAGGTCACCTCGGGAGACGGGGCGGCACGTCAACCTTAGTCACGTGACTGAAGGAGTGAGGGCGTGCCGTGTGTGTGTGTACCGTGTGTGTGTGTGTGTACTGTGTGTGTGTGTACTTGCATGTGTGTGTGTACCGTGTGTGTGTACCGTGCGTGTGTGTGTGTGTACCGTGCGTGTGTGTGTGTACTGTGTGTGTACTGTGCGTGCGTGTGTACTGTGTGTGTGTGTGTGTATATATATTGTGTGTCTGTGTACCATGTGTGTGTACACTGTGTGTGTGTACCTTGTGTGTGTGTAACGTGTGTGGCGGTAGTCTAGCAGTTAGTGCGCTGCTCTACAAACATGACGACTCGAGTTTGATTCCCGCTCACAGCCAACACCCAGTGACGATTCTTTAGGATATGTTTTTCAAACGAACAGTTGTTTGGGTTGCGTTGTGTTCATTAAAGTTACTTGCAATTCAAATATAGGTGTGTTGTTGGTGGTTGTAATGCCAGACGATAACATTGTGAGGAGCAATGCCTGAATCCTTACCCTTGGGGTTCCTCTAGAAATGGCAAAAAGTCACTGAGAGTGGCCACGTGGAGGAGAGGCTGCTACTCTGCACAGAGCTGGACCGGTACCGCCTGGATCTCTGTGGCATTCAGGAGATCCAGTGGACCGGCTCTGACTCCAATCATCATGAGGGGTGCAGAGTCATCCACTCGGGGCAGGAGACTGCCAAACAACAAGGAGTGGCTCTTATTCTGAAAAAAAGAATGAAGGCGGCGTGGGAAGGTGGCGGCGAGGTGTGGAAAGCTGTAAGCCCCAGGCTACTTTGGGCTCGCCTCCCCATCAACAGGAGGCAGAGAATGGTGGTGGTGGTGGCTGCTTACGCCCCCACCGAAGACGAACATCAGTGGAGGGATGCAGGCAAGCCCGTGGATTCAGATTCCTTCTATGACCTCCTGTCACAGGTGTTAGCTAAAAGTGGCCCCTCGGGATAGAGTCATCCTGTTGGGTGACTTCAATGCCCGAGTTGGTGATGATGCTGGCACCTGGTCTGGAGCGATTGGAAGGCATGGGCCAGATCAACTCAATAACAACGGTAGGAGGCTGTTAGACTTCTGTGGAGCCTGTGGGCTTGTCATGGCCAACACGCTGTTCTGGCATCTGTGCATCCAGACAACATCTTGGATTCACGCCGGGTCCAAGCAAGAACATCCGCTGGACTAGATAGCAGTGGACCAGTGAATGCAGGCCCATGTCCTTGACACCAGAACCTACCGTGCTGCTGACCTCACTGACCGTTAGCTGTTCATATGTAAGATCTGTGGGCTGGGTAAATCTGTGAGCAGGAGCGAGAGATAATTAAGCTCCCAAGCATTCACTATGTTATAAACAACATATTTTCGCTCATAAGTCGCTTGCCTAATTGCCTCAGCAACTCGGTGTTTCGTATCGAATCTCATCTCAAACAATCGAAGGCCGCCCCCTAGTGGCAGCTGCCCCTGTGTGGCACAAGGTGGCCCTCCACCGGCCTGCACGTGGCATGAGTCTGTCGGTAGGGGTCGATCATTGACGCGTCATCTACATTGTGGAGTTTCCGGATAATGTCTGGAATTAACCACAATTTTGACCGTTACACCAACATGCAATGACCTGTGCATTGTAAGTGACACAATACTCTGTTTGACATCCGCCGTGAAGCAGAACAGCGCATATTGTGGTGAATGTTACTGGGGTAGCCAGGTGTGCCTGTCGGATTTGAACGTTAAACCTCTGCAACAAATAGAGAATACGCTACCATATTCCTGGTTCTTTCGGTAAAGTCACGTAGATAGAAAACAAAATTAAAGATTAAACAATTTTTTTATACAAATAACAAATAAAAATAAATTGATGATAAGATGCCATGGGTCGACTGACTCAGATGACTGGCCAATGCACCGCCTTTGCCCCCCACTACACACACAGTGTGTGTACGTACACACAGTGTGTGTACGTACACACACTGTACACACAATAATGTCCACGTTGTTGCTGAGTTCACGTACCCAAGGGAGGGGGCAATGAAAAATGAAGCTAAATCAACTTAAACTCCATCCCCGCTCTGTGACGTCACCACTCAGCATGACCTCATCGGCATGAAGTGCCAGCGGGAGGTGTACCTCGCTAGTGACGTCATCTCACCAAGGTATTCACACTCCGCCAACCTGCTTCCGCGTGACATCGCGCGTAACAGGAGGCTGCCGATCCGCGCTTGCACTGAAATCCGAGGTGAGAAATTCTCATGCTGGTGGTAGTGGTGGTTGTTGTTTACCAAGGTAGAGCCTCTCTCTCGTAGGGATGTCAGTTGAGTAGCAGCGAGCATGGGAATCGATGTCCAGGTTGGAACTGTTGTATATATAGGTGTTATGAAAATTGATGAAAATAATGAAAATTAAATGAAATTTGAAATTTGCAAAATTCATCCGAAATTATGTTAATTTGTGTAATTATGTGCATAAATTATGCTGATTCGAGAGATGATCGTATTAATTATGCGAGTGGGCATGGTTATGATGATGCAGGTCGTTATGATAATTAGGTCGAGCCTCGGTGACGATTGTGTTATGAATTTGAACAACGCGATTAATCGTATGCAGTTCTGTAGGTGTTGTGAGCACGAATGAGAGAGAGTCGATTCGACTCTGCTCTTTAATTCCGTATTATCGATAAGGATACGATTACTCTCGATTGAACATTATGAATTATGTGTGTTATGGATTATGTGTGGTGATAGTGTGCTTATGATAGGTCCCCAGGATTCAGATCTCATACGCAGAACAATATGCAGAATTTCAGGAAGAATCACACACAAACCTGCTTTAATCAATTTTATTTTCTAGCTAACTTTAATTTAGGATAATATGAAAACTCAATCTCGGGATTTTGGAATTTCAACACAGCGTTAACATAATACCATCACGATTGCGTTGTTTCACCTCGATAGCGGCACCTGTGGTTAATTCCCGACGCGTAACGCAATCAATCGGTTGTTGAGAGAGAGATTAAACATGCATAACTATTCTATCAAACCTTAACTCTATTATATGCGAATTCGTATACTTGAATGATTACACAAGACGGCACTCGGTCTTTGATTCGTATCCAATCCTTAACACATTCTGATATGCGAAATTATTATGCTTGAAATCGTCAGCACAGTACCACGGCGATGTTCGTTCATTGATTCATCAACGATTATGCAATTAAAGCGTTCGACTGAAATAATTCTGATTGCCTCATCAACGTAACTCGATGGGTGGCGATGTTTTTCGTTATCAGCTAATAGTTGACGCAGTTATCATGAGTCTTGTATGTTTAATGGAAGCGTTGTTGATTTCTTGCGTTGAGCAAACGCCTAGGTTGATTTCCTTGTCAAAAAAATGTTTGTTCGTTGTGTAGCGGTGGGGGAGTGAGGAGGGAGTGTGGGGGAGGGGCATACGAACGACTGCCAGTTTCTGTCCACCACTGGCTGGATGAGTCAGCACGACGCTCGCCATCGTCGCGCCGATGGGTGTTGAGTGCGGGGCCGCTTCCCTCTCAGCCCTGGTGACGTGAAGTTGCGAGCTGTGGCACGCTGGTGGCACGCTGTTCGCGCGCTGGTGCTGATGCTGGTGCTGATGGCACGCTGGTGGCGCGCGCTCCCTCTCCTTGAAGATGCGCGAACGTGCCCGTGCTGGTTCGCTGACAGCAGTTTCATCCACTGCCGGATGAGCTGCTGCACGCTCTTGCTTGGCGTTGCTGGCCGCGCTCTTTCCGCTGCTGTAGTATCTGACGCTGCGCTCGCGGGCGACAGGTCAAGTTTTCTTCTGCTGAGTGAGCCGAGTCGCACGTGCTCTCTTTGTTGAAGTTGTTGGCGGCTCTCTGACAGCAGGTTTCCTCCACTGCTGTATGACTCAAGTCGCACGCGCTTGGTCGCTGGTTTGCTGAAGTTGTTGGCGGCTGTCCAAGCTTTTCCGCTGCTGGTTTAGCCACGTTGCACGCTCTCTCCCTGTGGAGATGCTCGAGCGCTCTCAGCGCTGATTCGCTGATAGCAGTTTCTCTCCACTGCTGTATGACTCAATTTCGTTGATACATGGCGACTCATGCGATCCTCGCTACTCAGCAAGGCTCGGAGCCAGCCGCTCCATGCGACTGCTCGTCCTGTGGACGTCTTGACTCGCTGATCTGTCTTGACTCTTGACTGTTGACTGACTTTTGAAAATGCGGCTGACCGTTATATTCAAAGACAATTCTCTCCACGCTGTGGAAAAGGTGGGGGGGGGGGGGCGTGGTCTGTTTGTGTGTGAGTTCGTGTGTGTACAGATGGCTCCTGCGTTAACGATCTGTTTGCCCTGGTGTGAAATTCCTCTCTCGCGCTCTGCGGGAGAGACAAAGGTGGTCGGGAGCACCTATCTCTTTATACTTTCGACTTTATATTTCTCAAATACCATTTGGTCCCATGTTCGCCAAGACTCGTGTTTGTAACTACGTCCTCCCGACACCCCTCTCGGGTTACCGAGGTTCGCATTGTTATGATGGAATTATTAAAAAGAAAAATAATTTTCATCCTGAGTTTAAGAGGTCCGTTTCTTGATTGTTGGAATCCATATCCCTTGGTTCTGTAAGGTTCTATAATGGAATATCGTTTAAGGTTAACACGTTATTATTAATGTTATATTGCAATTTCTTTAAAACTTTGTTTGCCTGGTTGCCGTGTGTGGGGTGGGGTGTGTCTCCTCATCAAACCGGCTGGCTTTTCCAGATGGCCCCTTGTGATAAGGTGTAATTCTTGCTTCTCCGCGCTGCGAGAGAGACAAAGGTGGTCGGGGTTGCTTGGGATATTGTTTAAACTCTTTCGCAAGTTTGCCCGTTGTCTCATTCCTTCTCGAAAACCTTTGATGTGACTGTGTATTTTGTCTCCAAGCTTTGTTTTAACAGTAAAAGTATTAAAGGTGAAAATCATTTGAAAGCGAATTATTGGATAATAATTCACTGATGTATCTGGTGGCCTGGTCTTAATTGGAGTGAGCGCGAGGACCGCTAACTTTAGCTTATTCTTGTTATTGCATTTTAAATTTTAACCGTTGTTTAAAAAAAAAAATGGTTTAACCCATGGGCGTCCTCATTTCTGGCTTGCGGAGGGCTTCCCTCTGCGTGACCTCCCTTAGGGCACATTCAACTCTTGTTCATCTGGAGATCTTCGCAGATAGCTGCTAACATCCTCACCTCGAGAGTTTAATTATTTCTTTATTAATGGCCTGTTTATGACCGACATCTGGTTTTTCGTGTGCCTGGCTTACGGGTTTTATTGATTATTTTTTTCGTTTGTTAAAAAAAATATGATATATATAATGGCAAATATTATTGTTCATATCAATTTTGGAAAAGGCTCATATACAACAACAGCGCTGGAGTGAAAAAAAAGCCACGCGCAGATCACGACCTTTAAGCTGTGTGAGAAGAAACAAAGCGCCTTGACAAAGGAATTAGCATAGAATTTAGCATTGAAATGGCTCATTGAAATAGCTAAGTTAAAGTATACACATCCGCAGAGGCACCCCTTGACAAAGGAATTAGCATAAAATTTAGCATTGAAATAGCTGAGTGATGTTCTGTTTGAGAGGAGACCTGATGGCTCATTGGGGCATTCTGTCTACAGGAAACCCACCCACACAGATTCCTACTTGAAACCTGATTCCCACCACCACCCAGCCCAAAATAATTCTCTCATCAAAACTTTATACCATAGTGCTCATTGCATTTCGGACCAACACCACCTGACTAGTGAATTACAACATGTACACCTGGCCCTCAAAAGGAATGGTTACTCTGACCGTACCATCCGCCAAGCTTTTTCTCCCTCCATACAGAAACAACCACTTGATACTCCGGTCAAAACCATCACACTACCATATATAGCAGGCGTTACTAAAAATATTTCCAAAATTCTAAACAAACACAAGATCCAGGTCCGGTTCAATACAGTACACAAAATTCGTGATCTGATCCCATCCGTGAAGGATGTCATTCCTGACTTACAGTACCCCGGGGTTTATAAATTGAGTTGTACCTGCGGTGATTGCTATATCGGGGAGACAAAGCGACATGTCTCTGACCGAATTCGCGAGCACAAATCAGATTTGAAACACGGCAAAACGAATTCTTCTGCCGTGGCTGATCACTGTTACAACGCTGTGGGTGATCACGATATAATTTTCTCCCGATACCAAGGTTCTTTGCAAACCCACGGGTTTTACAAACACAGACACAATTTCAACCGAGAAGATGGTTTCAAATTAAGCAACCATTGGAAAGATGTTCTAAATCGAACTAATCATTAAACTAATTTCAATGGTACAGTATATTTTTCAAGTAGTGGTACCCCAAACTTTCGCAGCTCTTATAAATTCGTTTTTCACACCATCAATAGGTAAACTCCCCCCCCCCCCCCCCGTGCCAAACGGCAAGTCCACCGGCACGTGCACCACATCTTTTCTAAAATCGGCCAATCAAATGCTAATTTTATGCTAATTTCTTTGTCAGGACACCTTGTTTGCTCGCACACAGTTTAAAGGTCCGCGGTCTGAGCGTGGTTGTGTTTCGCTAAATTCTCCTGTTTGATTTGTACTAGGTGCCTCGGTGAATGTATATGCTCTGAATTTAACATAGCTATTTCTGTGACCAGTTACAAGCTAATCACTCAGCTATTTCAATGCTAAATTCTATGCTAATTCCTTTGTCAAGGGGTGCCTCTGCAGATGTGTATACTTTAACTTAGCTATTTCAATGAGCCATTTCAATGCTAAATTATATGCTAATTCCTTTGTCAAGGCGCTTTGTTTCTTCTCACACAGCTTAAAGGTCGTGATCTGAGCGTGGCTTTTTTCACTCCAGCGCTGTCCTCCAGAAAGTCTCGTCCCTTCACCTGATGAAGGCCGTGTTGTGGGCGAAACGTCGTGATTTTTGTTATTTTATTTTTTTACCTACGTGACTTTACCAAATAGAACCAAAGATTATGGATCCTAGCAGTCACGAAAGCTTTAAATCTAGAACTGTGTTTCCATTTGCAAGTAAACTCACATTTCAACAACGAGGGTTGAAAGCATTAAGCATTAGCTCTGTCTGCATGTCTGCTCTGTTGTAAAGATGATCCAATATGAACACAATTGTAGTACAATAGCTCTGTTGCTGTTAGGGACCTAACAATGTTGAAAACTGGCCAAAATTTATTACACGGCCCACTCATGGTCCAGAGCAGAACTCGGTACCACCTAAGGTAGCAACACTTCAGTTGTACCCATTTATTTGGATGGAAAATGAAAGTAAATTACTTTATAGTCTCACTCATTGAATTTGTTTATCACTGGCCACGTAGAGAAATTGCAACTGCTCAATTTAGGCCACCTCACGTGGTACCGACAAAGGAGACATCTCATGGGCTATGAAAAAATAAGAATAGGTTGTATCCTTTCTGGCAATAAAACAGATCTTACGATTCATTGAAGAAGGTTTCTGTTTTGTGTTTGGACATCTAAACACCCGTTTTGTTGCCAAAAAAGGATCAATTCTATTCTTATTTTGTCATACTTTGATACCGGCAAAACGGTCTCATTTTGAAGCGTTTCATGGACTATTGGATGGGGAGAAAAAAACCGGCGCTAAAAGTCAGTGGCAACCTCTCCTGTCGTGCCCAGTGACGTCATCACGGGCGAAGTTCACTGCGCGAAGTCAAACGCCGCCTCGTGAGCGCCGCTCGGGAACCGTGTGGGTTTGTGTTTCTTGTCTCCTCTGCGCAATGTGGGGGAGGGCTTCATCCAGCAGTGGATTGACAAAAGCACTGTATGCATACTGCACAGGCTACGCTAACGTCACATTTAGGCCCATGGACCGAACAAACGCGTCTATCTTTCTCCATCCGTCTCCACTCTCTCTCTTTTCCTCTCTTCACTGCTGGCCTGTAGGTTTGGGCCGAGCGAGTTCCTGCCGGGGATTTGGCTTTTCAGGAGCTGATTCCCCCCGTGGCTTTGTCGGCACGAGGCGACCGCGCGGAGTGTCAAGTGCTCCACCGGGCCCCAAGGCGCTGCCCCAGCACCACCGTAGTAGCCAAACCATCGGTGCTCGGCATGGCCCGTATGAAGGTCTTGCTGGACCTCATGTTGCGCACGGGGTACAGCATCGTCCAGGAGAGCAGACAGAGGAAGTTCGGACCGCCGCCCGACTGGCAGGGGCCCCCTCCCGCCCGTGGCTGCGAGGTGTTTCTGGGGGGGATCCCGCGCGACCTCTACGAGGATGAGCTGGTGCCCGTGCTGGTGACGGTGGGGAAGCTCTACCAGCTCCGCCTCATGATGGATCATAGTGGAGAGACCCGCGGCTACGCGTTCGCTACCTACGCGACGCTCGCCGAAGCCACGGATGCCGTCAAGAAACTCAACAAATTCGAGATCCGTCCCGGACGCCGCATTGGAGTCCGCTTCAGCGTGGACAATCGCTGCCTCTTCATTGGGGGGCTGCCAGAGGACAAGAAGCGAGCGGAGGTGATGATGGCGATGAGCGGTGCCACAGAGGGCGTGGTGGACGTCAAGATGAGCGTCTGTTACCGGGACAAAACCCTCAACCGAGGCTACGCGTTCATCGAGTACCGGAGCCATCATGCGGCCGCCATGGCCCGGCGGAAGCTCCTTCTTATCAACTTGCAGCTATGGGGCCGGACCATCAAGGTGGACTGGGCGTGGCCAGAGGCGTGGCTAGGCCCCGCCTCCGGCCACGCCCTCTCGTGAAACCTTGGAGCAGGTTACACGAGAGGGCGTGGCCAGAGGTGTGGCTAGGCCCCGCCTCTGGCCACGCCCTCTCGTGGAACCTTTTGAGCAGGTTACCGGAGTAACTCGGCTAGCCCCACCTGTTGCCTTTGCCCCAGATGCGCCTCCTTCCCTGATTGGTTGTTACCTTTGTGGCTGTACCTGTTAAGCCCTTGCCAGGCCAGCAGGTGTTACCCTGTCATGTCAGCAGGTGTCACCCTGTCATGTCAGCAGGTGTCACCCTGTGATGTCAGCAGGTGTCACCCTGTGATGTCAGCAGGTGTCACCCTGTGATGTCAGCAGGTGTCACCCTGTCATGCAAGCAGGTGTCACCCTGTGATGTCAGCAGGTGTCACCCTGTGATGTCAGCAGGTGTCACCCTGTGATGTCAGCAGGCGTCACCCTGTGATGTCAGCAGGTGTCACCCTGTGATGTCAGCAGGTGTTACCCCTTGTCATGTCAGCAGGTGTCACCCTGTGATGTCAGCAGGTGTCACCCTGTCATGTCACCAGGTGTTACCCTGTGATGTCAGCAGGTGTCACCCTGTGATGTCAGCAGGTGTCACCCTGTGATGTCAGCAGGTGTCACCCTGTGATGTCAGCAGGTGTCACCCTGTGATGTCAGCAGGTGTCACCCTGTGATGTCAGCAGGTGTCACCCTGTGATGTCAGCAGGTGTTACCCCATGTCATGTCAGCAGGTGTCACGCTGTCATGTCAGCAGGTGTCACCCTGTCATGTCAGCAGGTGTCACCCTGTGATGTCAGCAGGTGTCACCCTGTGATGTCAGCAGGTGTTACCCCATGTCATGTCAGCAGGTGTTACCCTGTGATGTCAGCAGGTGTCACCCTGTCATGTCAGCAGTTGTCACCCTGTCATGTCAGCAGGTGTCACCCTGTGATGTCAGCAGGTGTCACCCTGTGATGTCAGCAGGTGTCACCCTGTGATGTCAGCAGGTGTCACCCTGTGATGTCAGCAGGTGTTACCCCATGTCATGTCAGCAGGTGTCACGCTGTCATGTCAGCAGGTGTCACCCTGTCATGTCAGCAGGTGTCACCCTGTCATGTCAGCAGGTGTCACCCTGTGATGTCAGCAGGTGTCACCCTGTGATGTCAGCAGGTGTCACCCTGTCATGTCAGCAGGTGTCACCCTGTGATGTCAGCAGGTGTCACCCTGTGATGTCAGCAGGTGTCACCCTGTCATGTGAGCAGGTGTCACCCTGTGATGTCAGCAGGTGTCACCCTGTCATGTCAGCAGGTGTCACCCTGTGATGTCAGCAGGTGTCACCCTGTCATGTCAGCAGGTGTCACCCTGTGATGTCAGTAGGTGTCACCCTGTGATGTCAGCAGGTGTCACCCTGTGATGTCAGCAGGTGTCACCCTGTCATGTCAGCAGGTGTCACCCTGTGATGTCAGCAGGTGTCACCCTGTGATGTCAGCAGGTGTCACCCTGTCATTACACTTTAATGAAAACCGACAACAGAATCCTTGAAGAAAAAACTAATTCAGGTGTTTGACATGTCAACGCCATTTCGTTTTGAAAATGTAGCGGAGAAAAATATATATTGTTCACATCGCATTCTGTTTTGTCAATGATCTCTGTAACGTGCAACTGCTCTGCAAGCCATGCATTAACCCCTTTCTGTCTCAATTTAATTCCCAGCATGCAAATCTCCAAGCCTCAGATTTTATAAAATCTTTCGCGCAACTTTAATCCTAGTAAATATATTTTTTTCTTTTAAAACACAAGCATTATATTTAGTCTATTGCATGGCTAAAGTATTCTAAGTAAAAATGTAAATTGTATTAAACCAATGTTAGATCATCGCTATGATAAATATATTTCTACCCTACAATATACAAATCTACATTGTGCTAATGTTTCAATTCTACTTTTATTAACTTACAAATATATATAGTCTAGGACACATTTTCAAAGGAATATTTTCATGTACCCAGACAATATTTGCACGTGCCCACATAAAAAACTTGCAGACTGCATACGTAGCTACGACAACAGAATCCTTGAAAAAACGAATTCAGGTGTTTGACATGTCAACGCCATTTCGTTTTGAAAATGTAGGGGAGAAAAATATATATTGTTCACATCGCATTCTGATGTCAAAACATTTGATTCTTTATAAAATTGAAAAACCCTTGAACAACTTTGCTGCACATGGAGATGTCCGTGCACTGCCTCGTTTCCACAGCCTCTATCCCGGTGCCATTTGTATTTCATGCACATACCGCTGTTAAGAGTTTGATGTTTTATTGATTTTCAATTTTGGTGTTATTTTGCTGTAATGTTTTTTTGTTACTTTTTTTATGGAAATAAAGTCCTGAAAAGTCTCTTCCTCTCTCTCTCTCCCCTCTCTCGGCCGAGTTTCTGCCACTTTTGGTTCTGAGTGTCGCATGCTTGGGATCCTTCTTTCCCTCCTCTGTGGATTTAATTTGATTTGCTGATTTACACGTCAACATATTTCAGACTTTTTCCTAATCATTACCAACGTTTCCATGGCCATGCACTTTAGAGTAACTTATTACCTTTTACCACAGCATCATAATATAATTTTCCTGGATCATCGCCTTCATAGCTTTGATCAATCACCAATGGTTTACTGGTTCGTTTTTGTATTTACTTATGCCACCGTCTTTCCCCGTGGGACCATGTGGCGTGAAGTTGTGTCGCACATAAACAGAATCGGTGCACATCACGATTTTCCGTACTCGACTGTCAGTTGCCATCCCCGGGGCGATGTGCACATTTGTCGACTCGGCGAATCGATTTGATTTCGGGGCCCCGTTGGGTCGCCCCTTTTGTGCTTTTGCGTGAGCCGGATTTCAACACAATTCCCGATCCGTTGTGGTGCCACGGTCTCCGCCATCGCCTCGACTCCCCCGTGGCCCCCCACACTGAGCATGCACCTGCAGCGCGCGCACGTAGCGTCCTGGCGGGGGTTTGCCCGTCACGACGGGTTTTCATCCGAAGGGTCTCTGGGATGAAAGTCCCGCGGTTTCCCGGTGCCAGGAGAATGGCCGACCCTCGCGGAGCGAGTCACATTGCGGCGCCCCTGAGTTGGCTTCAAATTGTTTGGGCGCGCGAAGGTTTGCCGGGTCGGCGGCGACGAGTCGCGCGCGATGCTCCCCGCCTTCTCGAGCCGCTCACGGCATCTGTGCGACGCCGGCGAGCGCCGCTACGAGGCGGCGATAGGCAAAGTTCCCTTTCGTCTTCGTCCCTCCGACTCTCACGGCGTCCGCGAGACGCCGTGAGCACGGCCGCGAGGTACGTGATGGGGCGTGCGAGCATTTGCGGACTTGGGTAGCGGTAGGCCTAGGGTCGGCTCGTAGAATATTCCCTCCGGGCGGTGCGGGGTTTGCGCCACGAATAAAAGTTAGCAGAGAGCATCGGTGTGGTGCGCGTGTGATCCCCGTGCGGAGCGGCTCCGTGGGCGGATGCGTGGCGAGAGCGAGGGCGGAGCCGCGGCCGGAGCTCGCGCGTTGAGATCATCGCCCGTCGGCCTGGACGCGAGTGGGCCGCCGCATGCTGCGTCAGCGTCAGCCGTAGTGGGCGCGCGGCGTGCACGGACGCGCGTTGAGATAATCGCCCGCAGGTGCGAGACCGTTCGGGCCCCGTGTTAACGACGGCTGCGGTGCCCGCGGATGCTCGTGGAGGTAATCGCTCGCCGGTGTAGGCGCTAGCGTGCCGCTGTCCGCTGCGTTAGCGATAGCCGCGGTGTGCGCGGGAGTGCGTGGGTTTACTCCGTGCGGCCGTGAGCCAGCAGCACGAGTCTGTCCCTCGGAGAGGGCGCTAGCGCGGGGGGCCCCGATCGCTCGGTCGGCGGGGGCCCGGCGGGAGCCGACCGACGCGGTGGAGGAGGCGGCGGCAGGGGCGGACGTCGCGCCCCACCTGCCTAGCGAGGGCGGTGGGGTGGACGTCGGCCCCCACACCGCCATGGCCCTGTACACGTTAAAGTATTGAGCACAAACTCAAGGAGCAGGGAAAATGGTAATGTTGCTTGGATTTAATTTTAATATCATTGCAACTGTATAGTTTTGATATGTTTTATTGAAAAAACATTCACGTGCATTGGCATGTCCCTCTGTCTCAAACATTAATAATGTATCATCTGCAAATGTCCTTTAGCAATGTAAATGTTTGTTCAACATTGGTATGCAGCTTGAAGAATGACGGAGTCTTATAACTGAAGACACTTCGGATTTTCAATCAAAATTTACAAATAATCCACTCTACCATAAACATGCTACATTCCAGCTAAAGTATAGTAGTATATTACTGTAAAGTAGTATGGTGTATAGCACAGATATTTTGTACAAACCCAGTGAGATGGGAGTGCTGCTTTGATGCATTACGCTTGGATCCGATCTCATGGGTTCAATTCAGGCTAACCCCTAAGGGTACTATTTTATTTTTACAGTTTCAATCGGACCAAGTACCTGGGGAGGTTTATTCCAAGTCAACATGGCTTAAAATCTGCCATGCTGAAATAAAATAGCTGGACGTTATTGCTTCTGACGTGAGTGCAGGACTCGCTATCCATGCCAAGGTGCGGAGGCTCATTTGGGCGACCAAAGGAATTCCGAATGCATGTTACAATAACGTTAATTTCAGATGACTGGATTCATTGGTAGAGTGCTCCAACTTGGGCAGAGATATCTGGCTGGAAAGTGATGTGGTTAAAACGTTTGTCTCGCAGTGTTAAAGGTTGCAATTTCAAAATACAGTTTGGGCATCAGAGCTCAATAAATTGAGTACTACTCTGTGTGAGGTTAACAGGAGTCATCCAATGGAGAGACTGGGCTACGCCATATAAATGTGGAATTTATATCAGTTGACAGGTCAAACGTACTCTTTGTCCTTTTTGGTCACTTTATTATTATAGGCTAGTGGTGTTTGTGTGTTTTAATCACAGAGATGGGGGCGGGCATTGCACCTCGCTACACCCATCCACTGCTGACGGTAGAGGTTGTGTCTGTGTGTGTGTGTACACACACACAGACACACTGTGTCTGTGTGTGTGTACACACACACACACAGACACAGTGTAAACACACACAGTGTACACACACACACACATTGTACACACACACAGTGTAAACACACACAGTGTACACACACACAGATTGTACACACACAGAGTGTACACACACAGTGTACACACACAGTGTACACACATACACACAGTGTACACACACACAGTGTACACACACACACTGTACACACACAGTGTACACACACACAGTGTACACAGACACAGTGTACACACACAGGGTACACACACACACTGTACACAGACAGTGTACACACACACAGTGTAAACACACATAGAGTGTACACACACAGTGTACACACACAGTGTACACGCACAGTGTAAACACACAGTATAAACACACACAGAGTGTACACACACACACAGTGTAAACACAGTGTACACACACAGTGTACACACACAGAGTATACATACACAGTGTACACACACTGTGTACACACACACAGAGTATACACACAGTGTACACACACACAGTGTACACACACAGACACAGTGTACACACACACAGTGTACGTGTACACACAAAGTGTACACACACACAGTGTACACACAGTGTACACACAGTGTACACACACAGTGTACACACACACACAGTGTACACACACATACAGTGTACACACAGTGTACACACAGTGTACACACACACACACAGTGTACACACACTGTGTACACACACACAGTGTACACACACACACAGTATACACACAGTGTACACACACACAGTGTACACACACACACACAGTGTACACACACACAGTGTACACACACACACACATAGTGTACACATACACACTGTGTACACACAATAATGTCCACGTTGTTGTTGTAGCTGAGCCCACGCACTCAAGGGAGGGAGCAATGAAAATGAATCTAAATCAACTTAAACTCCAATCCCGCTCTGTGACGTCACCACTCTGCATTACTTCATCGGCGTGAAACGCCAGGGGGAGGTGTACCTCGATAGTGACGTCATGTCTTCAAGGTATTCCACCCCGCTCTTGAGCGAGACGTCACCTCCGCTTGGGTCACTGCCGTTATCGTTCCAGTGCCAATCCTTATTTGGGCAAAGCTACGCCCAGTGACTGGCGGCTCATTAACATAATGTTTTAAAGCCGTCGCGAGTTTATTGCGACGGGTTCAGCACCTATATATCGAATTGTACATTAACATAATTTATTCATACTCTAATTTATTTATTTACGGAGAAGCTCATTGTGGGAGGAGCGTGTCCCGTTTCCCAGAAGTGACGTCACGTCACCTGCTACCGCGTGACGTCACGAGGTAACAGGCAGCTATCGCTTCCTGCACTGAAATCCGAGGTGAGAAATTCTCATTGCGATTGTGGTTGTTGTGGTGGTGGTGGTTGTTGTTTACCAAGGTAGAGCCTCTCTCTCTCGTAGGGATGTCAGTTGAGTAGCAGCGAGCATGGGAATCGATGTCCAGGTTGGAACTTTACAACGCGGGGCCTAGCCACGCGGGGCCTTGCCTCCTGCCCTCGCCTGATTGCGTTCACTTTAATTATCTCGCTTAAGTTTAATTTTTCTTCACCCGGCTCGCCACTTTGTAACTTTGTTTTATTGTCAATATTCACGCAGTTTTTATTTTCTTTTTCACCAGGCCAAGTCCGCTTGAACTGCTATACCGCTCTTGTTATCAGAAGCAACCTGCCCACAACAACACAAGGTGAGGCTTTGTCAACGTGTGTGAATGTTTTGACTTAAAACTTTGGTGACTGCAGGAATTAATATTCTTGGTTCTTTCGGTAAAGTCACGTAGATAGAAAATAAAATAAAAATAACATAATACAAATGAATTAAATAAAATTGTAAATAAAGCAAAAAACTCCCGTCGTTTTGATCGCAACACAAGTTGTCTTTATTTAATGTAATTGTATTATCTGTTATTGTTATTTTCTATCTACGTAACTTTACCGAAATCAACAAGAATACGTGTGTCAATGTCTATCGGTCAAAGACGCTAAACGGAGAGACGCGCAAACTCCAAATATACAGCAGGCGTCAGGGTCGGGATCGAACCCACGACTTCCTGTATACCAGGTGAGGTAGTTAACATCTCACCACGTTGATCCTCGATTAATTACTTGGTGGAGTGAGGAAGCATTCATGCCAAGCAGATGGTGGCCAGGCGTGATTCTAGACACACCACCGCCTGTTTACCCAGTGACAGTGTACAGTTTGTGTTTGCAGTAACGTCTATTAACTCTGTTGAACACGGAGGTTATATCATAGTTATAGTTTATTTTTGTTTTCCTCTGGAACTCTCTATAAGAATGGAAACAGGAGGTGAACACAGCACACACATTCAGCTGAAGTCGGAACTGTTCATCCCAGCATTCAAGGACATCTGAGCCTGGATTCACACCTCTAAGTTGCGATTGAACATTAATTTATGCATTTCTGCCTAACACAAATAGTATTGTTTTCAACACCCTTTGCTATGTCAGCTGAATTTAGCTCTCATAAATATTCCTTTTGTAGCCAGACAGCTGAAATTGTGTGCTCGGAGTTTTGGGTGAACATTCATTTTGAAGATACGAGGGCTTCCAGGCATGTTTATAACCATTTGCCCTCTCATTGTGTGCCATAACAGCCCGTGTGATGAATTTGGGAAACTTTTTACTACATCCTGAATATATGAATATAGACGTGTAAGTCACATGTGACTATATATGCATTCCTCTGTGCCTCGATACTGTCGTGTAGATGGTGTGGATATTATTTTTTTCTGTCTTCAGCTGACGCTTCCTCTGACGCTTCCTCCGCAGAATTGGTCTGATGGAGCAAATGCAGTCAGCGCAGCTCGCTAGGACAAGTCAACAATGCGACCAGTGTGCATACAGCACGGATCGGACTGGAAATTTGACACGGCACCAGAGAACTCACACAGGAGAGAAACCCTTCAAGTGCACTGTGTGTGGGAAGGCATTTACTTGGCCATCTGTTCTTCAGACCCACCAGAGAACACACACAGGAGAGAAACCCTTCAAGTGCACTGTGTGTGGGAAGGCATTTTCACAGGCATCTGTTGTTAAAAGACACCAGAGAACACACACGGGAGAGAAACCCTTCAGGTGTACTCTGTGCGGGAAGGCCTTTGCACATTCATCACATCTTCAAGTACACCAGAGAACACACACGGGAGAGAAACCCTTCAAGTGCAGTGTGTGTGGGAAGGCATTTGCACGGCCATCAGTTCTTCAGACCCACCAGAGAACACACACAGGAGAGAAACCCTTCAAGTGCACTGTGTGTGGGAAGGCATTTTCACAGTCATCTGCTCTTAAAACACACCAGAGAACACACACGGGAGAGAAACTCTTCAAGTGCAGTGTGTGTGGGAAGACATTTTCAGATTCATCTGCTCTTAAAAAACACCAGAGAACACACACGGGAGAGAAACCTTTCAAGTGCAGTGTGTGTGGGATGACATTTTCACAGTCATCTGCTGTTAAAACACACCAGAGAACACACACGGGAGAGAAATCCTTCAAGTGCAGTGTGTGTGGGATGGCATTTTCACGGTCATCTGCTCTTAAAACACACCAGAGAACACACACGGGAGATAAACCCTTCAGGTGCAGTGTGTGTGGGAAGGCATTTCCAGATTCATTTAATCTTCAAAGCCACCAGAGAACACACACGGGAGAGAAACCCTTCAAGTGCACTGTGTGTGTGAAGGCATTTTCACAGTCATCTGCTCTTAAATCACACCAGAGAACACACACGGGAGAGAAACCCTTCAGGTGCAGTGTGTGTGGGAAGACATTTTCAGATTCATCTACTCTTAAAAAACACCAGAGAACACACACGGGAGAGAAACCCTTCAGGTGCAGTGTGTGTGGGAAGACATTTTCAGATTCATCTACTCTTAAAAAACACCAGAGAACACACACGGGAGAGAAACCCTTCAGGTGCAGTGTGTGTGGGAAGACATTTTCAAATTCATCTGCTCTTAAAAAACACCACAGAACACACACGGGAGAGAAACCCTTCAAGTGCAGTGTGTGTGGGAAGGCATTTCCAGATTCATATATTAAAACACCAGAGAACACACACGGGAGAGAAACCCTTCAAGTGCAGTGTGTGTGTGAAGGCATTTTCACAGTTATCTGCTCTTAAAACACACCAGAGAACGCACGCAGGAGAGAAACCCTTCAAGTGCAGTGTGTGCGGGAAGGCATTTGCACATTCATCAAATCTTGAAGTACACCAGAGAACACATACGAGAGAGAAACCCTTCAAGTGCAGTGTGTGCGTGCAGGCGTTTGCACAGTCATCTGATCTTGTAAAACACCAGAGAACACAGAAGCATCAGAAGATCCACAAGGAGTGCAGTCTGAAATCAGCTTGTGAAGGTCAAAGTGCCACCATGAGCCCATCCCTCATGAAACACGAACCGGAAGAAAATCCCAGCTTGGACACTTTTAAAGTTATCGAGGTGAAATATGAAGAAGTGATGGTGAAGAGGGAAGAAGTGGTGAGCGAAGAAGTGAAAGTGAAATGTGAAGAAGTGATGGTGAAGAGGGAAGAAGTGAAGGTAAAATGTGAAGATGAAGATTCAACTCCAAAATGGGACCTTCATATCGATGGAGGCAACGTGAAGCAGGAGGAGAATTCTGACTGAGGCAGAGCGAGGCAACTCCCAGCAGTTTGTGGAAGTGGAGGTGTGGGTGGACTTCCTCCTAGACAATACAAAGTCAAGTGGAGACCCGGTAGATGTGTAAGCCAGAGACGATGTCGCTACAATAGATGCACCTTTGTCACAGGCCTTCAATGACAAGAACGTGAAGTTGGACACTCAGTTGCTAGGTTCAACCTGCAGAGTAAGGGCGGCCAGTCTTTGTGGACCTGTGGGTTGGGTAGATCTTTAACCAGGAGCGAGAGACAATAAGCTCCCAATCATTCACTATGTTATAATAATTGCATTTACACGGTGCTTGCTTAATCGCCTCAGCAACTCGGAGTTTTGTGTCGTACCTCGTCTGAAACACTCGAAGAGCATCCCCAAGTAGCAGCTGCCCGTGTGGCACAAGGTGGTGGCCCAGCACCGGCCTGCATGTGGACAAGAGCCTGTCAGTAGGGGGCGATGATTGATGCGTCATCTCAGTTGTGTAGTTTGTAGGCAATTTTGATTCGAAGCTGTCGTGACTGCAGGAATCCACACCCTTGAGTTATTTTGGTAAAGTCACCACGTGGGTAGGAACATAACAGATCACGGCGTTTAGATCACAACACAAGCAATCGTCATCAGGTGGGACAACCACAGCAAGAGAAACTGCTGAAGTAGTAGGCGCCTTCTCCAGCAGTTTCTTCTTATTGCTGCTGTGCTTGTCCCACCTGATGACGATTGCTTGTGTTGCGATCTAAACGCCGTGATCTATTATTTGTAGCGTAATGTGTAGAATTTGCTACATTTTGACCCAGACGCCAGCATGCAACGGCCTACTCGTTTTGAATGACACAACAATAGTACGGTGTACATTCACTGTTAAGCAGACGGTGCGTATTTGTAAAATAACTTCTTGTTAATACGATGTAACGTGATGCAGTCAATTTCACTGCAGAAATTCAATTTTGTTAATATGCCCGTCAATGATTTAGAATGAATACTTGTCTGATTGTGCGCGTGCATGAACCATTTTGTCTGAGGGTCAAACATTGAATAAGTGATGTTAGGACAAAGTGTGTGTGTGTTTTGGAAGTAACCTGTACAGAGAACTCGGGTGAGACCCGTTGTTCTTGTGATACAGGTCAAAGGGTACTTTTGTGTTTCACGAAGCATCTGCCTCTGGAGCAACTCATTGTCTTTGAAATAGGTAGCACGCTCGGATCATTCATCAGTTACAAGGCATACCACTTGAAAGTTACACGTATAGGAGGAGGTACATTCTCTACAACACGAATTGTAGTTTTGTCTTACGTGTTGACGTAGATTTTGTCTAACTGGGACTAGAAATGCTCCTTGCTGATTAACGTCTGGATGTTCGTACCTATCGCTTGAAGCAAACCCCACTGCTGTTGAGACGCTGTGCACCAATAAGGGACCAACACATTGACGCCCTTCATGCCAGGAAAGTCACAACATTTGCACACGAAGGACGCTTTCACGCAAGCACCCGGTGCTCCGTTTTGAAGTTTTAAAATGAAACATCTTTGAATTGTGTTGTGTTTTGAATTAGATAATTTTTATTTCTTCATTAAAAGCTTGTATCAATTTACATCTGGAAGACTTCATTGAAAAGGACATTTCATGTGAATTTTCTCTCGTCATTAAGTAGACGGCCTTGCCGGGGGTTCGGTTCAATGCGAACACAAACAGTATACACACACACAGTGTACACACACAGTCTACACGCACACAGTGACACAGTGCACACAGTGTACACACAGTGACACAGTGACGCACACACAGTGACAGTGTACACACACAATGACACACACAGTGACACAGTGACACAACAACAACCGCCATTTGCTAAGTGGCGGTGACGTCACCACGACGCTTGTGCCAAGCACAGTGACACACAGTGACACAGCGACACACAGTGACACAGTGTATACACACAGTGTACACACACACAGTGTATACAAACAGTGTACACACACAGTGTACACACACAAAGTGTACATACACAGTGTGCACACACAGTGTATACACACAGTGTACACACACAATGTACACACACACAGTGTATACACAGTGTACACACACAGTGTACACACACACACAGGGTATACACAGTGTACACATACACAGTGTACACACGGTGTACATACAGTGTATACACCCAGTGTACACACACAGGGTACACACAGTGTATGTATACACACACACAGTGTACACACAGTGGCACACAGAGTATACACAGTGTACACACACACTGTATACAGTGTACACACACACAGTGTACACACACACAGTGTACACACACAATGTACACACAATGTACACACACACATTGTACACACACTGTACACACACACTGTACACATACGCAGTGTACACACACACAGTGTACACACACTGTACACACACAGTGTACACATACGCAGTGTACACACACAGTGTATACACATAGTGTACACACACAGTGTACACACACAGTGTCTGTACACAGTGTACACACACACAATGTACACACACACAGTGTACACACACAATGTACACAATGTACACACACAGTGTACACACACAGTGTACACACACATTGACGGCCTTCAGTTACTTTCCAGACTTTACACCGTGCAAACATTATACAAATACACTTTTGTGTTGTTTTAGGGGGGGGGAGCTCAATAATGTATAGATTTTTTTGCACGGCAAGTGAGCTGTGACGTCAGATCTGTCACGTGACCCTCGTATGTGGAAGCGTCACGCATTGTAGTGTAGCGGTTAGCGTTGTCTGTGTGTGTGTGTCTGTGTGTCTGTGTGTGTCTGTGTGTGTGTGTGTCTGTGTGTGTCTGTGTGTCTGTGTGTGTGTGTAAGCCTAACGCATTGTAGTGTAGCGGTTAGCGCTACGCTACACTACGAACCTGGCGACCCGAGTTCGATTCCCGCTCACGGCCACCACCGGTGACAATTATTTGAACCGGTCCTGGGCCTCCCCTAGGTCGACTCAGCCTCTAACGAGTAACTGCTGTGGTGTGTGAACATCGCCACTGGGGAGACAAAGGCGGCCGGGTGTGGTGAATCCAAGTCCCGGGCGAAGCCGGGTAGTAACAGCTAGTCCTGGATATACCTACACAGCCTACATACAACAGAATAAGTAGTATCTCTTGACCCTGTAGTTGTATCTACTGACTGTACAGTAGTATCTACTGAGCCAGTAGTAGCTACTGACTGTTTAGTAGTATTTACTGACTGTAGTAACTACTGACCGTAGTAGTATTTACTGGCCCTACAGTAGTGTCTACCGACTCTATAGTAGTAACGACTAACTGTATAGTAGTATCTGCTGACTCTATAGGAGTATTCACTGACTATAGTAGTAACTACTAACTCTATATCAGTATCTACTCACTCTATAGTAGTGCCTACTGACTCTAGTAGCTACTGACCGTAGTTGTATCTGCTGACTGTAGCAGTATTTGCTGACTGTAGTGGTATAGTCTGACTGTTTTAGTATCTACTAACTCTATATAGCGGTATGTACCAACTCGATAGCATTATTTACTATTACTACAGCAGTGCATACCGACTGTGGTGGATCCTGCTCTCACTACAGCAGTGCATACTTACTGTGGTGGTAACTGCTATCACTACAGCAGTGCATACTGACTGTGGCGGTACTTGCTATCACTACAGACCAATTTACTCTGACAGAGACCCACAGACTCACACAGAGACCCATAGACTCACACAGAGACAAATTTACTCTGACAGAGACCCACAGACTCACACAGAGACCCATAGACTGATAGACTCACACAGATACCAATTTACTCTGACAGAGGCCCACAGACTCACACAGAGACCCATAGACTCACACAAATACCAATTTACTCTGACAGAGGCCCACAGATTCACACAGAGACCCATAGACCCACACAGAGACCAGTTTACTCTGACAGAGACCCACAGACTCACACAGAGCCCCATAGACTCACACAGAGACAAATTTACTCTGACAGAGACCCACAGACTCACACAGAGACCCATAGACTCACACAGATACCAATTTACTCTGATAGAGGCCCACAGACTCACACAGATACCCATAGACTCACACAGATACCAATTTACTCTGACAGAGGCCCAAAGACTCACACAGATACCCATAAGCCCACAGACTCACACAGAGACCCACAGACTCACACAGAGACCCACAGACTCACACAGAGACCCACAGACTCACACAGAGACCCATAGACTCACGACACAGGCGGTCCCCACGAGGTGGTCGTCAGCCGTGCCCGGCGGCTGAGCATTACTCACCCCCCCCCCCCCACCACGTCGCTGTCTCCACAGCTGCCGTGATGAGTGTCGCTGTCTTCCTGCTGTCTCCACAGCTGCCGTGACGAGTGTCGCTGTCTTCCTGCTGTCTCCACAGCTGCCGTGATGAGTGCCGCTGTCTTCCTGCTGTCTCCACAGCTGCGGTGACGAGTGTCGCTGTCTTCCTGCTGTCTCCACAGTTGCCGTGATGAGTGCCGGTGACTCCAGGTTGTCTCTGGCCGCTGTTGGAGCTCACAGGAACATTCTGGTGAATCGCTTTTAGGGGGGCTCACCGGTGCTCTGTGTACTACTATACACTGTACACTACTATACACTGTACGCTATACTATACACTGTACGCTATACTATACACTGTACACTATACACTGCACACTATACACTGTACACTATACTATACACTGTACACTATACTATACACTGTACGCTATACTATACACTGTACACTATACTATACACAACTATACACTACATTACTATACACTACACAACTATACACTGTACACTATACACAACTATACACTACATTACTATACACTACACAACTATACACTGTACACTATACACAACTATACACTACAATTACTATACACTACACTACTATGCACTACATTACTATACACTACACTACTATACACTACACTATACCCTACACTACTATAAACTACAGTACTGTGTGAGTCTAAGGGTCTCTGTGTGAGTCTATGGGTCTCTGAGTGAGTCTATGGGTCTCTATGTGAGTCTATGGGTCTCTGCGTGAGTCTATGGGTCTCTGAGTGGGTCTATTGCCTCTGTGTGAGTCTATGGGTCTCTGTGTGAGTCTATGTGTCTCTGTGTGACTCTATGGGTCTCTGTGTGAGTCTATGGGTCTCTGTGTGAGTCTATGAGTCTCTGTGTGAGTCTATGGGTCTCTGTGTGAGTCTGTGGATCTCTGTGCGAGTCTGTGGGTCTCTGTGTGAGTCTGTGGGTCTCTGTGTGAGTCTGTGGGTCTCTGTGTGAGTGTATGGGTCTCTGCGTGAGTCTGTGGGTCTCTGTGTGAGTCTATGGGTCTCTGTGTGAGTCTATGGGTCTCTGTGTGAGTTTATGGGTCTCTGTGTGAGTCTATGGGTCTATGTGTGAGTCTGTGGATCTCTGTGCGAGTCTGTGGGTCTGTGTGAGTCTGTGGGTCTCTGTGTGAGTCTATGGGTCTCTGTGTGAGTCTGTGGGTCTCTGTGTGAGTCTATGGGTCTCTGTGTGAGTCTATGGGTCTCTGTGTGAGTCTATGGGTCTCTGTGTGAGTCTATGGGTCTCTGTGTGAGTCTGTGGGTCTCTGTGTGAGTCTGTCGGTCTCTGTGTGAGTCTGTGGCACTCTGTGTGAGTCTATGGGTCTCTGTGTGAGTCTATGGGTCTCTGTGTGAGTCTGTGGGTCTCTGTGTGAGTCTATGGGTCTCTGTGTGAGTCTATGGGCCTCTCTGTGAGTCTATGGGTCTCTGTGTGAGTCTGTGGGTCTCTGTGTGAGTCTATGGGTCTCTGTGTGAGTGTATGTGTCTCTGTGTGAGTCTATGGGTCTCTGTGTGAGTTTATGGGTCTCTGTGTGAGTCTATGGGTCTATGTGTGAGTCTGTGGATCTCTGTGTGAGTCTATGGGTCGCATTGTGAGTCTATGGGTCTCTGTGTGAGTCTGTGGGTCTCTGTGTGAGTCTATGGGTCTCTGTGTGAGTCTATGGGTCTCTGTGTGAGTTTATGGGTCTCTGTGTGAGTCTATGGGTCTCTGTGTGAGTCTGTGGGTCTCTGTGTGAGTCTATGGGTCTCTGTGTGAGTCTGTGGGTCTCTGTGTAAGTCTATGGGTCTCTGTGTGAGTCTATGGGTATCTGTGTGAGTTTATGGGTCTCTGTGTGAGTCTATGGGTCTATGTGTGAGTCTGTGGATCTCTGTGCGAGTCTGTGGGTCTCTGTGTGTGTCTGTGGGTCTCTGTGTGAGTCTATGGGTCTCTGTGTGAGTCTGTGGGTCTCTGTGTGAGTCTATGGGTCTCTGTGTGAGTCTATGTGTCTCTGTGTGAGTCTATGAGTCCTGTGTGAGTCTATGTGTCTCTGTGTGAGTCTATGGGTCTCTGTGTGAGTCTATGGGTCTCTGTGTGAGTCTATGGGTCTCTGTGTGAGTCTATGTGTCTCTGTGTGAGTCTGTGGGACTCTGCTGTGAGTCTATGGGTCTCTGCTGTGTGAGTCTATGGGTCTCTGTGCGAGTCTATGGGTCTCTGTGCGAGTCTGTGGGTCTCTGTGTGAGTCTATGGGTCTCTGTGTGAGTCTATGGGTCTCTGTGTGAGTCTGTGGGTCTCTGTGTGAGTCTATGGGTCTCTGTGTGAGTCTGTGAGTCTCTGTGTAAGTCTATGGGTCTCTGTGTGAGTCTATGGGTCTCTGTGTGAGTTTATGGGTCTCTGTGTGAGTCTATGGGTCTATGTGTGAGTCTGTGGATCTCTGTGCGAGTCTGTGGGTCTCTGTGTGAGTCTATGGGTCTCTGTGTGAGTCTATGGGTCTCTGTGTGAGTCTGTGGGTCTCTGTGTGAGTCTATGGGTCTCTGCGTGAGTCTATGTGTCTCTGTGTGAGTCTATGGGTCTCTGCGTGAGTCTATGTGTCTCTGTGTGAGTCTATGGGTCTCTGTGTGAGTTTATGGGTCTCTGTGTTAGTCTATGGGTCTATGTGTGAGTCTGTGGATCTCTGTGCGAGTCTATGGGTCTCTGTGTGAGTCTGTGGGTCTCTGTGTGAGTCTATGGGTCTCTGTGTGAGTCTATGGGTCTCTGTGTGAGTCTATGGGTCTCTGTGTGAGTCTATGTGTCTCTGTGTGAGTCTATGAGTCTCTGTGTGAGTCTATGTGTCTCTGTGTGAGTCTATGGGTCTCTGTGTGAGTCTATGGGTCTCTGTGTGAGTCTATGGGTCTCTGTGTGAGTCTATGGGTCTCTGTGTGAGTCTGTGGGTCTCTGTGTGAGTCTGTGGGTCTCTGTGTGAGTCTATGGGTCTCTGTGTGAGTCTATGCGTCTCTGTGTGAGTCTATGTGTCTCTGTGTGAGTCTATGTGTCTCTGTGTGAGTCTATGGGTCTCTGTGTGAGTCTATGGGTCTCTGTGTGAGTCTATGTGTCTCTGTGTGAGTCTGTGGGTCTCTGTGTGAGTCTATGGGTCTCTGTGTGAGTCTAAGGGTCTCTGTGTGAGTCTATGGGTCTCTGAGTGAGTCTATGGGTCTCTATGTGAGTCTATGGGTCTCTGCGTGAGTCTATGGGTCTCTGAGTGAGTCTATTGGTCTCTGTGTGAGTCTATGGGTCTCTGTGTGAGTCTATGTGTCTCTGTGTGACTCTATGGGTCTCTGTGTGAGTCTATGGGTCTCTGTGTGAGTCTATGGGTCTCTGTGTGAGTCTATGGGTCTCTGAGTGAGTCTATTGGTCTCTGTGTGAGTCTATGGGTCTCTGTGTGAGTCTATGTGTCTCTGTGTGACTCTATGGGTCTCTGTGTGAGTCTATGGGTCTCTGTGTGAGTCTATGGGTCTCTGTGTGAGTCTATGGGTCTCTGTGTGAGTCTATGGGTCTCTGTGTGAGTCTGTGGATCTCTGTGCGAGTCTGTGGGTCTCTGTGTGAGTCTGTGGGTCTCTGTGTGAGTGTATGGGTATCTGCGTGAGTCTGTGGGTCTCTGTGTGAGTCTATGGGTCTCTGTGTGAGTCTATGGGTCTCTGTGTGAGTTTATGGGTCTCTGTGTTAGTCTATGGGTCTATGTGTGAGTCTGTGGATCTCTGTGCGAGTCTATGGGTCTCTGTGTGAGTCTGTGGGTCTCTGTGTGAGTCTATGGGTCTCTGTGTGAGTCTATGGGTCTCTGTGTGAGTCTATGTGTCTCTGTGTGAGTCTATGAGTCTCTGTGTGAGTCTACGTGTATCTGTGTGAGTCTATGGGTCTCTGTGTGAGTCTACGGGTCTCTGTGTGAGTCTATGGGTCTCTAAGTGAGTCTATGGGTCTCTGTGTGAGTCTGTGGGTCTCTGTGTGAGTCTGTGGGTCTCTGTGTGAGTTTATGGGTCTCTGTGTGAGTCTATGGGTCTCTGTGTGAGTCTATGTGTCTCTGTGTGAGTCTATGGGTCTCTGTGTGAGTCTATGGGTCTCTGTGTGAGGCTATGTGTCTCTGTGTGAGTCTGTGG
Source organism: Petromyzon marinus (assembly GCF_048934315.1). Classification (NCBI taxonomy): domain Eukaryota; kingdom Metazoa; phylum Chordata; class Hyperoartia; order Petromyzontiformes; family Petromyzontidae; genus Petromyzon; species Petromyzon marinus. The sequence goes on along the minus strand of NW_027422972.1, from coordinate 803,944 downwards.
GTCTCTGTGTGAGTCTATGGGTCTCTGTGTGAGTCTAAGGGTCTCTGTGTGAGTCTATGGGTCTCTGAGTGAGTCTATGGGTCTCTATGTGAGTCTATGGGTCTCTGCGTGAGTCTATGGGTCTCTGAGTGGGTCTATTGCCTCTGTGTGAGTCTATGGGTCTCTGCGTGAGTCTATGTGTCTCTGTGTGACTCTATGGGTCTCTGTGTGAGTCTATGGGTCTCTGTGTGAGTCTATGGGTCTCTGTGTGAGTCTATGGGTCTCTGTGTGAGTCTGTGTATCTCTGTGCGAGTCTATGGGTCTCTGTGTGAGTCTATGTGTCTCTGTGTGAGTCTGTGGGACTCTGCTGTGAGTCTATGGGTCTCTGCTGTGTGAGTCTATGTGTCTCTGTGTGAGTCTATGGGTCTCTGTGTGAGTCTATGGGTCTCTGTGTGAGTCTATGGGTCTCTGTGTGAGTCTATGTGTCTCTGTGTGAGTCTGTGGGACTCTGCTGTGAGTCTATGGGTCTCTGCTGTGTGAGTCTATGGGTCTCTGTGCGAGTCTATGGGTCTCTGTGCGAGTCTGTGGGTCTCTGTGTGAGTCTATGGGTCTCTGTGTGAGTCTATGGGTCTCTGTGTGAGTCTGTGGGTCTCTGTGTGAGTCTATGGGTCTCTGTGTGAGTCTGTGGGTCTCTGTGTAAGTCTATGGGTCTCTGTGTGAGTCTATGGGTCTCTGTGTGAGTTTATGGGTCTCTGTGTGAGTCTATGGGTCTATGTGTGAGTCTGTGGATCTCTGTGCGAGTCTGTGGGTCTCTGTGTGAGTCTATGGGTCTCTGTGTGAGTCTATGGGTCTCTGTGTGAGACTGTGGGTCTCTGTGTGAGTCTATGGGTCTCTGCGTGAGTCTATGTGTCTCTGTGTGAGTCTATGGGTCTCTGTGTGAGTTTATGGGTCTCTGTGTTAGTCTATGGGTCTATGTGTGAGTCTGTGGATCTCTGTGCGAGTCTATGGGTCTCTGTGTGAGTCTGTGGGTCTCTGTGTGAGTCTATGGGTCTCTGTGTGAGTCTATGGGTCTCTGTGTGAGTCTATGGGTCTCTGTGTGAGTCTATGTGTCTCTGTGTGAGTCTATGAGTCTCTCTGTGAGTCTATGGGTCTCTGTGTCAGTCTATGGGTCTCTGTGTGAGTCTATGGGTCTCTGTGTGAGTCTATGGGTCTCTGTGTGAGTCTGTGGGTCTCTGTGTGAGTCTGTGGGTTTCTGTGTGAGTCTATGGGTCTCTGTGTGAGTCTATGCGTCTCTGTGTGAGTCTATGTGTCTCTGTGTGAGTCTATGTGTCTCTATGTGAGTCTATGGGTCTCTGTGTGAGTCTATGGGTCTCTGTGTGAGTCTATGTGTCTCTGTGTGAGTCTGTGGGTCTCTGTGTGAGTCTATGGGTCTCTGTGTGAGTCTAAGGGTCTCTGTGTGAGTCTATGGGTCTCTGAGTGAGTCTATGGGTCTCTATGTGAGTCTATGGGTCTCTGCGTGAGTCTATGGGTCTCTGAGTGAGTCTATTGGTCTCTGTGTGAGTCTATGGGTCTCTGTGTGAGTCTATGTGTCTCTGTGTGACTCTATGGGTCTCTGTGTGAGTCTATGGGTCTCGGTGTGAGTCTATGGGTCTCTGTGTGAGTCTATGGGTCTCTGAGTGAGTCTATTGGTCTCTGTGTGAGTCTATGGGTCTCTGTGTGAGTCTATGTGTCTCTGTGTGACTCTATGGGTCTCTGTGTGAGTCTATGGGTCTCTGTGTGAGTCTATGGGTCTCTGTGTGAGTCTATGGGTCTCTGTGTGAGTCTATGGGTCTCTGTGTGAGTCTGTGGATCTCTGTGCGAGTCTGTGGGTCTCTGTGTGCGTCTGTGGGTCTCTGTGTGAGTGTATGGGTATCTGCGTGAGTCTGTGGGTCTCTGTGTGAGTCTATGGGTCTCTGTGTGAGTCTATGGGTCTCTGTGTGAGTCTATGGGTCTCTGTGTGAGTCTATGTGTCTCTGTGTGAGTCTATGGGTCTCTGTGTGAGTCTATGTGCCTCTGTGTGAGTCTATGGTTCTCTGTGTGAGTCTGTGGGTCTCTGTGTGAGTCTATGGGTCTCTCTGTGAGTCTGTGGGTCTCTGTGTGAGTCTATGTGACTCTGTGTGAATCTATGGGTCTCTGTGTGAGTCTATGGGTCTCTATGTGAGTCTATGGGTCTCTGCGTGAGTCTATGGGTCTCTGAGTGGGTCTATTGCCTCTGTGTGAGTCTATGGGTCTCTGTGTGAGTCTATGTGTCTCTGTGTGACTCTATGGGTCTCTGTGTGAGTCTATGGGTCTCTGTGTGAGTCTATGGGTCTCTGTGTGAGTCTATGGGTCTCTGTGTGAGTCTGTGGATCTCTGTGCGAGTCTATGGGTCTCTGTGTGAGTCTATGTGTCTCTGTGTGAGTCTGTGGGACTCTGCTGTGAGTCTATGGGTCTCTGCTGTGTGAGTCTATGTGTCTCTGTGTGAGTCTATGGGTCTCTGTGTGAGTCTATGGGTCTCTGTGTGAGTCTATGGGTCTCTGTGTGAGTCTCTGTGTCTCTGTGTGAGTCTGTGGGACTCTGCTGTGAGTCTATGGGTCTCTGCTGTGTGAGTCTATGGGTCTCTGTGCGAGTCTATGGGTCTCTGTGCGAGTCTGTGGGTCTCTGTGTGAGTCTATGGGTCTCTGTGTGAGTCTATGGGTCTCTGTGTGAGTCTGTGGGTCTCTGTGTGAGTCTATGGGTCTCTGTGTGAGTCTGTGGGTCTCTGTGTAAGTCTATGGGTCTCTGTGTGAGTCTATGGGTCTCTGTGTGAGTTTATGGGTCTCTGTGTGAGTCTATGGGTCTATGTGTGAGTCTGTGGATCTCTGTGCGAGTCTGTGGGTCTCTGTGTGAGTCTATGGGTCTCTGTGTGAGTCTATGGGTCTCTGTGTGAGTCTGTGGGTCTCTGTGTGAGTCTATGGGTCTCTGCGTGAGTCTATGTGTCTCTGTGTGAGTCTATGGGTCTCTGTGTGAGTTTATGGGTCTCTGTGTTAGTCTATGGGTCTATGTGTGAGTCTGTGGATCTCTGTGCGAGTCTATGGGTCTCTGTGTGAGTCTGTGGGTCTCTGTGTGAGTCTATGGGTCTCTGTGTGAGTCTATGGGTCTCTGTGTGAGTCTATGGGTCTCTGTGTGAGTCTATGTGTCTCTGTGTGAGTCTATGAGTCTCTGTGTGAGTCTATGGGTCTCTGTGTGAGTCTATGGGTCTCTGTGTGAGTCTATGGGTCTCTGTGTGAGTCTATGGGTCTCTGTGTGAGTCTATGGGTCTCTGTGTGAGTCTGTGGGTCTCTGTGTGAGTCTGTGGGTCTCTGTGTGAGTCTATGGGTCTCTGTGTGAGTCTATGCGTCTCTGTGTGAGTCTATGTGTCTCTGTGTGAGTCTATGTGTCTCTGTGTGAGTCTATGGGTCTCTGTGTGAGTCTATGGGTCTCTGTGTGAGTCTATGTGTCTCTGTGTGAGTCTGTGGGTCTCTGTGTGAGTCTATGGGTCTCTGTGTGAGTCTAAGGGTCTCTGTGTGAGTCTATGGGTCTCTGAGTGAGTCTATGGGTCTCTATGTGAGTCTATGGGTCTCTGCGTGAGTCTATGGGTCTCTGAGTGAGTCTATTGGTCTCTGTGTGAGTCTATGGGTCTCTGTGTGAGTCTATGTGTCTCTGTGTGACTCTATGGGTCTCTGTGTGAGTCTATGGGTCTCTGTGTGAGTCTATGGGTCTCTGTGTGAGTCTATGGGTCTCTGAGTGAGTCTATTGGTCTCTGTGTGAGTCTATGGGTCTCTGTGTGAGTCTATGTGTCTCTGTGTGACTCTATGGGTCTCTGTGTGAGTCTATGGGTCTCTGTGTGAGTCTATGGGTCTCTGTGTGAGTCTATGGGTCTCTGTGTGAGTCTGTGGATCTCTGTGCGAGTCTGTGGGTCTCTGTGTGAGTATACACTATAGTATACAGTACACACTACACTATAGTACACACTACACTATAGTATATAGTACACACTACACTATAGTACACACTACACTATAGTATATAGTGCACACTTCACTGAAGTATACAGTACACTATAGTATACACTACACTATAGTACACACTATAGTATACACTACACTATAGTACACACTACACTATACACTACACTATAGTATACACTACACTATAGTACACACTACACTATAGTATATAGTACACACTACACTATAGTATACACTACACTATAGTACACACTATAGTATACACTACACTATAGTACACACTACACTATACACTACACTATAGTACACACTACACTACAGTACACACTACACTATAGTATACACTACACTATAGTATACACTACACTATAGTATACACTATAGTACACACTACACTACAGTACACACTATACTATAGTATACAGTATACACTACACTATAGTATACACTACACTATACACTACACTACAGTAAACACTACACTACTGTAGCGACTCACTCCGAGACGGGGTTTTTAAGACACCGCCTTCATTTCTACACGTAAGGGAACCCCAGACGCCCTGCGCGCTGACTGCAAGTCAGCCGCACGTCCATCGCGTGGAGGTACTGCCTCGCTAGCGCAGTCGGCAGGCTGCCTGGCCAGCCAGCTAGCGACGTCGCCTAAAGGTGGTCGAGACCTGGGACGTGCGGTCACGGGAGGCAGGGGAGGCAGAGCCTTTACCTGTCATGCCACAATGAAAATAAGCTGTTACTAAAAGTAAAAAAAAATCTGATCAAATAAAGATTACGTTTGTCCCACTGATCTGTGTTATGCCATTTCTGTATGACTCCACGATCATTTTTTACAGTTAAAATCGCCAAATTTGCGGAGCTCCGCTGCAAATACAGGGAGGGGTGAGAGGTGAGGCAGCGACGAGCTCAGCCTCCCCTCTGATTGCACAACCCCTCAATAACTGGATGGAGCGCGGGCAATAAGCGCGTGCCTGTTACTGTCTCAATATGTCACTAATGTAATGTTTGTAGACCCCTTCATTTCATGTCCTCGCCTTCCATAGTCCAGGTAACTTACTTCACGTATGTGTATAAAGATATTTAGACTCGCTGGTCTCATCGTGAAACTGCAATGAAAAAGCATCGGGGGAGGCAGCTATCACATCTGCCTCACTGAGGGGGACGTGTCTAACACGCCTCCTCAGTGAGGCCACGCCCCCTCTCAGTGAGGCCACGCCCCCCTCAGTGTGTGAATCTGGCTCTGACACTGGCCAGTGCCTGCCTAGCCATTGACCTCACCGCACGTCACTGGTCGAGACGAAGGGCGACACTGCCAGCAACGGCCCCGGGCCCCTCTCATATCCTGGCAAGGGCGGGGCGAGGTCACGCCCTAGCCACGCCCTACATAGCCACGCCCTACCTAGTCATGCACTACCTAGCCGTGCCCTACATAGCCGCGCCCTACATAGCCACGCCCTACACAGCCACGCCATACCTAGCCACGCCCTACCTAGTCGCGCCCTACCTAGCCACGCCCAACCTAACCACGCCCTACCTAGCCACGCCCTACCTAGCCACGCCCTACCTAGCCACGCCCTACATAGCCACGCCCCCCCTTCTAAAAGCGACTTGCGGGTTCTCAGCTTCCAGATGGACCCCTGTCCTGAGCTCCCCACGTGATCTCCTCACGCCAACGTGTGCACTGCCCCCTGCCGTCAGTGCCCCTTACACCGTCACAAACCCGCGTTATTACACTACACTATACACTGCAGTACATACTATAGTACATACTACACTACAGTACACACTATAGTATACAGTACACACTACACTATAGTATACAGTACACACCACACTACAGTACACACTACACTATAGTACACACTATAGTATACAGTACACACTACACTATAGTATACAGTAGACACTACACTAGAGTACACACTACACTATAGTATATAGTACACACTACACTGTAGTATACAGTACACACTACACTATAGTACACACCACACTACAGTACACTATAGTACACACGACACTATAATACACACTACACTATAGTACACCCTACACTATACGCTATAGTATACACTATAGTACACGCTACACGTATAGTTCCAACGTGCACACACACTGCAGTGTAGTGAAATATGCCGTGCGCACAGTTGGCCGAGGGGCAAGTCGATGCGCAGTGTGCAACACGTGAGGGTCGTTGATGTGGGTGGTGGTGATGATGGTTCATGTGGGTGGTGGTGATGATGGTTGATGTGGGTGGTGGTGATGATGGTTGATGTGGGTGGTGGTGATGATGGTTGATGTGGGTGGTGGTGGTAATGATGGTTGATGTGGGTGGTGGTGATGATGGTTGATGTGGGTGGTGGTGATGATGGTTGATGTGGGTTGTGGTGATGATGGTTCATGTGGGTGGTGGTGGTAATGATGGTTGATGTGGGTGGTGGTGATGATGGTTGATGTGGGTGGTGGTGATGATGGTTGATGTGGGTGGTGGTGATGATGGTTGATGTGGGTTGTGGTGATGATGGTTGATGTGGGTGGTGGTGGTGATGATGGTTGATGTGGGTGGTGGTGATGATGGTTGATGTGGGTGGTGGTGATGATGGTTGATGTGGGTGGTGGTGATGATGGTTGATGTGGGTGGTGGTGATGATGGTTCTTGTGGGTGGTGGTGGTAATGATGGTTGATGTGGGTGGTGGTGATGATGGTTGATGTGGGTGGTGGTGATGATGGTTGATGTGGGTGGTGGTGATGATGGTTGATGTGGGTGGAGGTGATGATGGTTGATGTGGGTGGTGGTGATGATGGTTGATGTGGGTGGTGGTGATGGTGGTTGATGTGGGTGGTTGTGATGATGGTTGATGTGGGTGGTGGTGATGATGGTTGATGTGAGTGGTGGTGATGATGGTTGATGTGGGTGGTGGTGATGATGGTTGATGTGGGTGGTGATGATGTGGGTGGTGGTGATGTGGGTGGTGGTGATGATGGTTGATGTGGGTGGTGGTGATGATGGTTGATGTGGTGGTGGTGATGTGGGCGGTGGTGGTGGTGATGGTTCATGTGGGTGGTGGTGATGATGATGGTTGATGTGGGTGGTGGTGGTGATGGTCGATGTGGGTGTATAGATGTTGTGTGTGTAGTGTATAGTGTAGTGTATGTGTTGATAGCTATGTATATAGATGTGTGTAGTTTATAGTGTAGCGTATAGTGTAGTGTATGTGTTGATAGCTACACTACACTATAGTACACACTACACTAGAGTACACACTACACTATAGTACACACTACACTATAGTACACACTACAGTACACACTACACTATAGTACACACTACACTGTAGTATACAGTACACTACACTATAGTACACACTACACTATAGTACACACTACACTATAGTACACACCACACTATAGTACACACTACACTATAGTACACACTACACTGTAGTATACAGCAGACTATACTATAGTACACACTACACTATAGTACACACCACACTACAGTACACACTACACTATAGTACACACTACACTGTAGTATACAGTACACTACACTGCACACTACACTATAGTACACACTACACTACAGTATACAGTACACTATAGTACACACTACACTGTAGTACACACTACACTATAGTACACACTACACTGTAGTACACACCACACTACAGTACACACTACAGTACATACTACACTACAGTACACTATAGTACACACGACACTATAGTACACACTACACTATAGTATATAGTACGCACTACACTGCAGTATACAGTACACACTACACTACAGTACACACCACACTACAGTACACTATAGTACACACGACACTATAGTACACCTTACACTATACACTGTAGTATACACTAGAGTCTACACTATAGTACGCGCTACACGTATAGTTCCAACGTGCGCACACACACACACTGTAGTGTAGTGAAATACGCCGTGCGTACAGTTGACCGAGGGGCAAGTCGATGCGCAGTGTGCAACACGTGAGGGTCGTTGATGTGGGTGGTGGTGATGATGGTTGATGTGGGTGGTGGTGATGATGGTTAATGTGGGTGGTGGTGATGATGGTTGATGTGGGTGGTGGTGATGATGGTTGATGTGGGTGGTGGTGATGATGGTTGATGTGGGTGGTGGTGATGATGGTTAATGTGGGTGGTGGTGATGATGGTTGATGTGGGTGGTGGTGATGATGGTTGATGTGGGTGGTGGTGATGGTGTGATTGATGTGGGTGGTTGTGATGTGGGTGGTGGTGATGATGGTTGATGTGGGTCGTGGTGATGGTGGTTGATGTGGGTGGTGGTGATGATGGTTGATGTGGGTGGTGGTGATGATGGTTGATGTGGGTGGTGGTGATGATGGTTGATGTGGGTCGTGGTGATGGTGTGGTTGATGTGGGTGGTTGTGATGTGGGTTGTGGTGATGATGGTTGATGTGGGTGGTTGTGATGTGGGTTGTGGTGATGTGGGTGGTGGTGATGATGGTTGATGTGGGTGGTTGTGATGTGGGTGGTGGTGATGATGGTTGATGTGGGTCGTGGTGATGATGGTTGATGTGGGTGGTTGTGATGTGGGTTGTGGTGATGTGGGTGGTGGTGATGATGGTTGATGTGGGTGGTTGTGATGTGGGTGGTGGTGATGATGGTTGATGTGGGTCGTGTTGATGGTTGATGTGGGTGGTTGTGATGTGGGTGGTGGTGATGGTGTGGTTGATGTGGGTGGTGGTGGTGGTGATGATGGTTGATGTGGGTGGTGGTGGTGATGGTTGATGTGGGTGGTGGTGATGTGGGTGGTGGTGGTGATGGTTGATGTGGATGGTGATGATGATGGTTGATGTGGGTGGTGGTGATGTTGGTGGTTGTGGTGATGGTTGATGTGGGTGGTGGTGGTGATGGTTCATGTGGGTGGTGATGATGGTTGATGTGGGTCGTGGTGATGATGGTTGATGTGGGTGGTTGTGATGTGGGTGGTGGTGATGGTGTGGTTGATGTGGGTGGTGGTGGTGATGATGGTTGATGTGGGTGGTGGTGGTGATGGTTGATGTGGGTGGTGGTGATGTGGGTGGTGGTGGTGATGGTTGATGTGGGTGGTGGTGATGTTGGTGGTGGTGGTGATGGTTGATGTGGGTGGTGGTGGTGATGGTTCATGTGGGTGGTGATGATGATGGTTGATGTGGGGGTTGGTGGTGACGGTTGATGTGGGTGTATAGATGTTGTGTGTGTAGTGTATAGTGTAGTGTATGTGTTGATAGCTATGTATATAGATGTTGTGTGTGTAGTGTATAGTGTAGTGTATGTGTTGATAGCTATGTATATAGATGAGTGTAGTTTATTATGTAGTGTATAGTGTAGTGTATGTGTTGATAGCTATGTATATATATGGTGTGTATAGTTTATAGTGTAGTGTATGTGTTGATAGCTATGTATATAGATGTTGTGTGTAGTTTATAGTGTAGTGTATAATGTAGTGTATGTGTTGATAGCTATGTATATAGATGTTCTGTGTATCTTCTTTGGTTCTTTCGGTAAAGTCACGTAGAATGAGAATAAAATAATAAATTGATAAAATAAAATAACACAATAATATTCTCACGACGTTTCGGCCACAACACAAGCGGCCTTCATCAGGTGAAGGGGGCGAGACTGTCTGGTAGGACAGCGCTGGAGTGAGAGAGCCACGTTCAGATCACGGCTTTTAAGCTGTGTGAGAGGAACAAAAAAAATGTTCTGTGTAGTTTATAGTGTAGTGTATAATGTAATGTATGTGTTGATAGCTAAATAGAAGCATTGTTTCACTCTGTCCCATGTGTGTGTCTCTCTCTGTGTCTCTGTGCTGGCTCTCTCTGCTTGGATGTCAGTATACGTGTCTGTGATCTGTACTCTATCACTCTTAACCTATAATTTAGCAATCTTTGAAATAACTTAATCAGCCAGACCATGCGTTAATTGTGTTTTGACCGACCCTTTGTGCTGCATTATATTGTTTCCAAAATTTTACTAAATCTTGTTTCAATTTGATGTGCTTCTCCATCTCTCTGTGTTTCCTCTCTCCCTTAAATTTAGCTCTTCTATACCTGATGATGATTGCCTGCTTTGCAATCAAAACGTCGTATGCTATCATGTAATTTTATTTCTTTATTATTTCTACGTGACTTTACCGAAAAAAACAAAGAGTATTTTCAACCGCAAGTTCAAAAGTTCAAGTTTCAACCGCAAGTCCAAAATTTCAAGTTTCAACCGCAAGTCCAAAAGTTCAAGTTTCAACCGCAAGTCCAAAAGTTCAAGTTTTAACCGCAAGTTCAAAAGTTCAAGTTTCAACCGCAAGTCCAAAATTTCAAGTTTCAACCTCAAGTTCAAAAAGTTCAAGTTTCAACCGCAAGTTCAAAAGTTCAAGTTTTAACCGCAAGTTCAAAAGTTCAAGTTTCAACCGCAAGTTCAAAAGTTCAAGTTTCAACCGCAAGTCCAAAAGTTCAAGTTTCAACCGCAAGTTCAAAAGTTCAAGTTTCAACCGCAAGTTCAAAAGTTCAAGTTTCAACCGCAAGTTCAAATTTCAAGTTTCAACCGCAAGTCCAAAAGTTCAAGTTTCAACCGCAAGTTCAAAAGTTCAAGTTTCAACCGCAAGTCCAAAAGTTCAAGTTTCAACCGCAAGTTCAAAAGTTCAAGTTTCAACCGCAAGTTCAAAAGTTCAAGTTTCAACCGCAAGTTCAAAAGTTCAAGTTTCAACCGCAAGTTCAAAAGTTCAAGTTTCAACCGCAAGTTCAAAAGTTCAACTTTCAACCGCAAGTCCAAAATTTCAAGTTTCAACCTCAAGTTCAAAAAGTTCAAGTTTCAACCGCAAGTTCAAAAGTTCAAGTTTTAACCGCAAGTTCAAAAGTTCAAGTTTCAACCGCAAGTTCAAAAGTTCAAGTTTCAACCGCAAGTCCAAAAGTTCAAGTTTCAACCGCAAGTTCAAAAGTTCAAGTTTCAACCGCAAGTTCAAAAGTTCAAGTTTCAACCGCAAGTTCAAATTTCAAGTTTCAACCGCAAGTCCAAAAGTTCAAGTTTCAACCGCAAGTTCAAAAGTTCAAGTTTCAACCGCAAGTCCAAAAGTTCAAGTTTCAACCGCAAGTTCAAAAGTTCAAGTTTCAACCGCAAGTTCAAAAGTTCAAGTTTCAACCGCAAGTTCAAAAGTTCAAGTTTCAACCGCAAGTTCAAAAGTTCAAGTTTCAACCGCAAGTCGGCAGGCTGCCTGGCCAGCCAGCTAGCGACGTCGCCTAAAGGTGGTCGAGACCTGGGACGTGCGGTCACGGGAGGCAGGGGAGGCAGAGCCTTTACCTGTCATGCCACAATGAAAATAAGCTGTTACTAAAAGTAAAAAAAAATCTGATCAAATAAAGATTACGTTTGTCCCACTGATCTGTGTTATGCCATTTCTGTATGACTCCACGATCATTTTTTACAGTTAAAATCGCCAAATTTGCGGAGCTCCGCTGCAAATACAGGGAGGGGTGAGAGGTGAGGCAGCGACGAGCTCAGCCTCCCCTCTGATTGCGCAACCCCTCAATAACTGGATGGAGCGCGGGCAATAAGCGCGTGCCTGTTACTGTCTCAATATGTCACTAATGTAATGTTTGTAGACCCCTTCATTTCATGTCCTCGCCTTCCATAGTCCAGGTAACTTACTTCACGTATGTGTATAAAGATATTTAGACTCGCTGGTCTCATCGTGAAACTGCAATGAAAAAGCATCGGGGGAGGCAGCTATCACATCTGCCTCACTGAGGGGGACGTGTCTAACACGCCTCCTCAGTGAGGCCACGCCCCCTCTCAGTGAGGCCACGCCCCCCTCAGTGTGTGAATCTGGCTCTGACACTGGCCAGTGCCTGCCTAGCCATTGACCTCACCGCACGTCACTGGTCGAGACGAAGGGCGACACTGCCAGCAACGGCCCCGGGCCCCTCTCATATCCTGGCAAGGGCGGGGCGAGGTCACGCCCTAGCCACGCCCTACATAGCCACGCCCTACCTAGTCATGCACTACCTAGCCGTGCCCTACATAGCCGCGCCCTACATAGCCACGCCCTACACAGCCACGCCATACCTAGCCACGCCCTACCTAGTCGCGCCCTACCTAGCCACGCCCAACCTAACCACGCCCTACCTAGCCACGCCCTACCTAGCCACGCCCTACCTAGCCATGCCCTACATAGCCACGCCCCCCCTTCTAAAAGCGACTTGCGGGTTCTCAGCTTCCAGATGGACCCCTGTCCTGAGCTCCCCACGTGATCTCCTCACGCCAACGTGTGCACTGCCCCCTGCCGTCAGTGCCCCTTACACCGTCACAAACCCGCGTTATTACACTACACTATACACTGCAGTACATACTATAGTACATGCTACACTACAGTACACACTATAGTATACAGTACACACTACACTATAGTATACAGTACACACCACACTACAGTACACACTACACTATAGTACACACTATAGTATACAGTACACACTACACTATAGTATACAGTAGACACTACACTAGAGTACACACTACACTATAGTATATAGTACACACTACACTGTAGTATACAGTACACACTACACTATAGTACACACCACACTACAGTACACTATAGTACACACGACACTATAATACACACTACACTATAGTACACCCTACACTATACGCTATAGTATACACTATAGTACACGCTACACGTATAGTTCCAACGTGCACACACACTGCAGTGTAGTGAAATATGCCGTGCGCACAGTTGGCCGAGGGGCAAGTCGATGCGCAGTGTGCAACACGTGAGGGTCGTTGATGTGGGTGGTGGTGATGATGGTTCATGTGGGTGGTGGTGATGATGGTTGATGTGGGTGGTGGTGATGATGGTTGATGTGGGTGGTGGTGATGATGGTTGATGTGGGTGGTGGTGGTAATGATGGTTGATGTGGGTGGTGGTGATGATGGTTGATGTGGGTGGTGGTGATGATGGTTGATGTGGGTTGTGGTGATGATGGTTCATGTGGGTGGTGGTGGTAATGATGGTTGATGTGGGTGGTGGTGATGATGGTTGATGTGGGTGGTGGTGATGATGGTTGATGTGGGTGGTGGTGATGATGGTTGATGTGGGTTGTGGTGATGATGGTTGATGTGGGTGGTGGTGGTGATGATGGTTGATGTGGGTGGTGGTGATGATGGTTGATGTGGGTGGTGGTGATGATGGTTGATGTGGGTGGTGGTGATGATGGTTGATGTGGGTGGTGGTGATGATGGTTCTTGTGGGTGGTGGTGGTAATGATGGTTGATGTGGGTGGTGGTGATGATGGTTGATGTGGGTGGTGGTGATGATGGTTGATGTGGGTGGTGGTGATGATGGTTGATGTGGGTGGAGGTGATGATGGTTGATGTGGGTGGTGGTGATGATGGTTGATGTGGGTGGTGGTGATGGTGGTTGATGTGGGTGGTTGTGATGATGGTTGATGTGGGTGGTGGTGATGATGGTTGATGTGAGTGGTGGTGATGATGGTTGATGTGGGTGGTGGTGATGATGGTTGATGTGGGTGGTGATGATGTGGGTGGTGGTGATGTGGGTGGTGGTGATGATGGTTGATGTGGGTGGTGGTGATGATGGTTGATGTGGTGGTGGTGATGTGGGCGGTGGTGGTGGTGATGGTTCATGTGGGTGGTGGTGATGATGATGGTTGATGTGGGTGGTGGTGGTGATGGTCGATGTGGGTGTATAGATGTTGTGTGTGTAGTGTATAGTGTAGTGTATGTGTTGATAGCTATGTATATAGATGTGTGTAGTTTATAGTGTAGCGTATAGTGTAGTGTATGTGTTGATAGCTACACTACACTATAGTACACACTACACTAGAGTACACACTACACTATAGTACACACTACACTATAGTACACACTACAGTACACACTACACTATAGTACACACTACACTGTAGTATACAGTACACTACACTATAGTACACACTACACTATAGTACACACTACACTATAGTACACACCACACTATAGTACACACTACACTATAGTACACACTACACTGTAGTATACAGCAGACTATACTATAGTACACACTACACTATAGTACACACCACACTACAGTACACACTACACTATAGTACACACTACACTGTAGTATACAGTACACTACACTGCACACTACACTATAGTACACACTACACTACAGTATACAGTACACTATAGTACACACTACACTGTAGTACACACTACACTATAGTACACACTACACTGTAGTACACACCACACTACAGTACACACTACAGTACATACTACACTACAGTACACTATAGTACACACGACACTATAGTACACACTACACTATAGTATATAGTACGCACTACACTGCAGTATACAGTACACACTACACTACAGTACACACCACACTACAGTACACTATAGTACACACGACACTATAGTACACCTTACACTATACACTATAGTATACACTAGAGTCTACACTATAGTACGCGCTACACGTATAGTTCCAACGTGCGCACACACACACACTGTAGTGTAGTGAAATACGCCGTGCGTACAGTTGACCGAGGGGCAAGTCGATGCGCAGTGTGCAACACGTGAGGGTCGTTGATGTGGGTGGTGGTGATGATGGTTGATGTGGGTGGTGGTGATGATGGTTAATGTGGGTGGTGGTGATGATGGTTGATGTGGGTGGTGGTGATGATGGTTGATGTGGGTGGTGGTGATGATGGTTGATGTGGGTGGTGGTGATGATGGTTAATGTGGGTGGTGGTGATGATGGTTGATGTGGGTGGTGGTGATGATGGTTGATGTGGGTGGTGGTGATGGTGTGATTGATGTGGGTGGTTGTGATGTGGGTGGTGGTGATGATGGTTGATGTGGGTCGTGGTGATGGTGGTTGATGTGGGTGGTGGTGATGATGGTTGATGTGGGTGGTGGTGATGATGGTTGATGTGGGTGGTGGTGATGATGGTTGATGTGGGTCGTGGTGATGGTGTGGTTGATGTGGGTGGTTGTGATGTGGGTTGTGGTGATGATGGTTGATGTGGGTGGTTGTGATGTGGGTTGTGGTGATGTGGGTGGTGGTGATGATGGTTGATGTGGGTGGTTGTGATGTGGGTGGTGGTGATGATGGTTGATGTGGGTCGTGGTGATGATGGTTGATGTGGGTGGTTGTGATGTGGGTTGTGGTGATGTGGGTGGTGGTGATGATGGTTGATGTGGGTGGTTGTGATGTGGGTGGTGGTGATGATGGTTGATGTGGGTCGTGTTGATGGTTGATGTGGGTGGTTGTGATGTGGGTGGTGGTGATGGTGTGGTTGATGTGGGTGGTGGTGGTGGTGATGATGGTTGATGTGGGTGGTGGTGGTGATGGTTGATGTGGGTGGTGGTGATGTGGGTGGTGGTGGTGATGGTTGATGTGGATGGTGATGATGATGGTTGATGTGGGTGGTGGTGATGTTGGTGGTTGTGGTGATGGTTGATGTGGGTGGTGGTGGTGATGGTTCATGTGGGTGGTGATGATGGTTGATGTGGGTCGTGGTGATGATGGTTGATGTGGGTGGTTGTGATGTGGGTGGTGGTGATGGTGTGGTTGATGTGGGTGGTGGTGGTGATGATGGTTGATGTGGGTGGTGGTGGTGATGGTTGATGTGGGTGGTGGTGATGTGGGTGGTGGTGGTGATGGTTGATGTGGGTGGTGGTGATGTTGGTGGTGGTGGTGATGGTTGATGTGGGTGGTGGTGGTGATGGTTCATGTGGGTGGTGATGATGATGGTTGATGTGGGGGTTGGTGGTGACGGTTGATGTGGGTGTATAGATGTTGTGTGTGTAGTGTATAGTGTAGTGTATGTGTTGATAGCTATGTATATAGATGTTGTGTGTGTAGTGTATAGTGTAGTGTATGTGTTGATAGCTATGTATATAGATGAGTGTAGTTTATTATGTAGTGTATAGTGTAGTGTATGTGTTGATAGCTATGTATATATATGGTGTGTATAGTTTATAGTGTAGTGTATGTGTTGATAGCTATGTATATAGATGTTGTGTGTAGTTTATAGTGTAGTGTATAATGTAGTGTATGTGTTGATAGCTATGTATATAGATGTTCTGTGTATCTTCTTTGGTTCTTTCGGTAAAGTCACGTAGAATGAGAATAAAATAATAAATTGATAAAATAAAATAACACAATAATATTCTCACGACGTTTCGGCCACAACACAAGCGGCCTTCATCAGGTGAAGGGGGCGAGACTGTCTGGTAGGACAGCGCTGGAGTGAGAGAGCCACGTTCAGATCACGGCTTTTAAGCTGTGTGAGAGGAACAAAAAAAATGTTCTGTGTAGTTTATAGTGTAGTGTATAATGTAATGTATGTGTTGATAGCTAAATAGAAGCATTGTTTCACTCTGTCCCATGTGTGTGTCTCTCTCTGTGTCTCTGTGCTGGCTCTCTCTGCTTGGATGTCAGTATACGTGTCTGTGATCTGTACTCTATCACTCTTAACCTATAATTTAGCAATCTTTGAAATAACTTAATCAGCCAGACCATGCGTTAATTGTGTTTTGACCGACCCTTTGTGCTGCATTATATTGTTTCCAAAATTTTACTAAATCTTGTTTCAATTTGATGTGCTTCTCCATCTCTCTGTGTTTCCTCTCTCCCTTAAATTTAGCTCTTCTATACCTGATGATGATTGCCTGCTTTGCAATCAAAACGTCGTATGCTATCATGTAATTTTATTTCTTTATTATTTCTACGTGACTTTACCGAAAAAAACAAAGAGTATTTTCAACCGCAAGTTCAAAAGTTCAAGTTTCAACCGCAAGTCCAAAATTTCAAGTTTCAACCGCAAGTCCAAAAGTTCAAGTTTCAACCGCAAGTCCAAAAGTTCAAGTTTTAACCGCAAGTTCAAAAGTTCAAGTTTCAACCGCAAGTCCAAAATTTCAAGTTTCAACCTCAAGTTCAAAAAGTTCAAGTTTCAACCGCAAGTTCAAAAGTTCAAGTTTTAACCGCAAGTTCAAAAGTTCAAGTTTCAACCGCAAGTTCAAAAGTTCAAGTTTCAACCGCAAGTCCAAAAGTTCAAGTTTCAACCGCAAGTTCAAAAGTTCAAGTTTCAACCGCAAGTTCAAAAGTTCAAGTTTCAACCGCAAGTTCAAATTTCAAGTTTCAACCGCAAGTCCAAAAGTTCAAGTTTCAACCGCAAGTTCAAAAGTTCAAGTTTCAACCGCAAGTCCAAAAGTTCAAGTTTCAACCGCAAGTTCAAAAGTTCAAGTTTCAACCGCAAGTTCAAAAGTTCAAGTTTCAACCGCAAGTTCAAAAGTTCAAGTTTCAACCGCAAGTTCAAAAGTTCAAGTTTCAACCGCAAGTTCAAAAGTTCAACTTTCAACCGCAAGTCCAAAATTTCAAGTTTCAACCTCAAGTTCAAAAAGTTCAAGTTTCAACCGCAAGTTCAAAAGTTCAAGTTTTAACCGCAAGTTCAAAAGTTCAAGTTTCAACCGCAAGTTCAAAAGTTCAAGTTTCAACCGCAAGTCCAAAAGTTCAAGTTTCAACCGCAAGTTCAAAAGTTCAAGTTTCAACCGCAAGTTCAAAAGTTCAAGTTTCAACCGCAAGTTCAAATTTCAAGTTTCAACCGCAAGTCCAAAAGTTCAAGTTTCAACCGCAAGTTCAAAAGTTCAAGTTTCAACCGCAAGTCCAAAAGTTCAAGTTTCAACCGCAAGTTCAAAAGTTCAAGTTTCAACCGCAAGTTCAAAAGTTCAAGTTTCAACCGCAAGTTCAAAAGTTCAAGTTTCAACCGCAAGTTCAAACGTTCAAGTTTCAACCGCAAGTTCAAAAGTTCAAGTTTCAACCGCAAGTTCAAAAGTTCAACTTTCAACCGCAAGTCCAAAATTTCAAGTTTCAACCTCAAGTTCAAAAAGTTCAAGTTTCAACCGCAAGTTCAAAAGTTCAAGTTTTAACCGCAAGTTCAAAAGTTCAAGTTTCAACCGCAAGTTCAAAAGTTCAAGTTTCAACCGCAAGTCCAAAAGTTCAAGTTTCAACCGCAAGTTCAAAAGTTCAAGTTTCAACCGCAAGTTCAAAAGTTCAAGTTTCAACCGCAAGTTCAAATTTCAAGTTTCAACCACAAGTCCAAAAGTTCAAGTTTCAACCGCAAGTCCAAAAGTTCAAGTTTCAACCGCAAGTTCAAAAGTTCAAGTTTCAACCGCAAGTTCAAAAGTTCAAGTTTCAACCGCAAGTTCAAAAGTTCAAGTTTCAACCGCAAGTTCAAAAGTTCAAGTTTCAACCGCAAGTTCAAAAGTTCAAGTTTCAACCGCAAGTTCAAAAGTTCAAGTTTCAACCGCAAGTTCAAAAGTTCAAGTTTCAACCGCAAGTTCAAAAGTTCAAGTTTCAACCGCAAGTTCAAAAGTTCAAGTTTCAACCGCAAGTTCAAATTTCAAGTTTCAACCGCAAGTCCAAAAGTTCAAGTTTCAACCGCAAGTTCAAAAGTTCAAGTTTCAACCGCAAGTCCAAAAGTTCAAGTTTCAACCGCAAGTTCAAAAGTTCAAGTTTCAACCGCAAGTTCAAAAGTTCAAGTTTCAACCGCAAGTTCAAAAGTTCAAGTTTCAACCGCAAGTTCAAAAGTTCAAGTTTCAACCGCAAGTCCAAAAGTTCAAGTTTCAACCGCAAGTTCAAAAGTTCAAGTTTCAACCGCAAGTTCAAAAGTTCAAGTTTCAACCTCAAGTTCAAAAAGTTCAAGTTTCAACCGCAAGTTCAAAAGTTCAAGTTTTAACCGCAAGTTCAAAAGTTCAAGTTTCAACCGCAAGTTCAAAAGTTCAAGTTTCAACCGCAAGTCCAAAAGTTCAAGTTTCAACCGCAAGTTCAAAAGTTCAAGTTTCAACCGCAAGTTCAAAAGTTCAAGTTTCAACCGCAAGTTCAAATTTCAAGTTTCAACCGCAAGTCCAAAAGTTCAAGTTTCAACCGCAAGTTCAAAAGTTCAAGTTTCAACCGCAAGTCCAAAAGTTCAAGTTTCAACCGCAAGTTCAAAAGTTCAAGTTTCAACCGCAAGTTCAAAAGTTCAAGTTTCAACCGCAAGTTCAAAAGTTCAAGTTTCAACCGCAAGTTCAAACGTTCAAGTTTCAACCGCAAGTTCAAAAGTTCAAGTTTCAACCGCAAGTTCAAAAGTTCAACTTTCAACCGCAAGTCCAAAATTTCAAGTTTCAACCTCAAGTTCAAAAAGTTCAAGTTTCAACCGCAAGTTCAAAAGTTCAAGTTTTAACCGCAAGTTCAAAAGTTCAAGTTTCAACCGCAAGTTCAAAAGTTCAAGTTTCAACCGCAAGTCCAAAAGTTCAAGTTTCAACCGCAAGTTCAAAAGTTCAAGTTTCAACCGCAAGTTCAAAAGTTCAAGTTTCAACCGCAAGTTCAAATTTCAAGTTTCAACCACAAGTCCAAAAGTTCAAGTTTCAACCGCAAGTCCAAAAGTTCAAGTTTCAACCGCAAGTTCAAAAGTTCAAGTTTCAACCGCAAGTTCAAAAGTTCAAGTTTCAACCGCAAGTTCAAAAGTTCAAGTTTCAACCGCAAGTTCAAAAGTTCAAGTTTCAACCGCAAGTTCAAAAGTTCAAGTTTCAACCGCAAGTTCAAAAGTTCAAGTTTCAACCGCAAGTTCAAAAGTTCAAGTTTCAACCGCAAGTTCAAAAGTTCAAGTTTCAACCGCAAGTTCAAAAGTTCAAGTTTCAACCGCAAGTTCAAATTTCAAGTTTCAACCGCAAGTCCAAAAGTTCAAGTTTCAACCGCAAGTTCAAAAGTTCAAGTTTCAACCGCAAGTCCAAAAGTTCAAGTTTCAACCGCAAGTTCAAAAGTTCAAGTTTCAACCGCAAGTTCAAAAGTTCAAGTTTCAACCGCAAGTTCAAAAGTTCAAGTTTCAACCGCAAGTTCAAAAGTTCAAGTTTCAACCGCAAGTCCAAAAGTTCAAGTTTCAACCGCAAGTTCAAAAGTTCAAGTTTCAACCGCAAGTTCAAAAGTTCAAGTTTCAACCGCAAGTTCAAAAGTTCAAGTTTCAACCGCAAGTTCAAAAGTTCAAGTTTCAACCGCAAGTTCAAAAGTTCAAGTTTCAACCGCAAGTTCAAAAGTTCAAGTTTCAACCGCAAGTTCAAAAGTTCAAGTTTCAACCGCAATTTGAAAGGCACCACGGGCGTGAGGTGGCGGCTCTCCCTGCTGGTGGAGTTGGCATGGTGGGCAGCTCTGCCAGTCGCCCCCCCACCCACCCAGTCAGTTGACCTCCCCACCACAATCCGAATTGTCTTGCGACCTCCTGCCGCGTGAGCTTCTGCCATTCCACTTTGGCTCCTCGCTCGTTCGTTCCGCCACAGGTTGCCATTGCGACGTCGCTCCGTGACATTGCCACTAGGCGGGGCTTCCCATGAAAGTGATAAAACTGTCTCATCTACCGGCGGCGGGCGCTTATAGACAATACGACTTTTTTTTTTAAACACGACAAAACAATTTGCGGGAAAAGTTAATTTTTTTATTAGAAAAGTAATTTGTCATCTCGAGCTGCTTTGTGGGGCGATGTCCCAACTCCCCCTTAGTGGATGAACCAACGCAGCAGCCCCCAGGTAGTGATTACATAAAGAGCCTCAACTCAGCGCACAACTCAAACGCCTGGAGACGTGGCAGCAGCAGCAGTCGAATCACGGCCGCACGCAGCAGCAGCAGTAACGGCGTCATCCAGCAGCGGAGAGAGGAGCTGACCAGGGATTGTGTAAGTCGTCGGCCCTGCCTCCACTATAGTCTGTGTGGTTAGTAAAGAACACGAAGAGACGATGTGATGCAGCCACGACCGTCAATTACCCCTACAGGCCGGCAGGTGTCACCCTGTCATTACACAAGTTAAGGGATCAAAGAGGAGGCACGCGAACAACAAACGAGCACGGGGAAGACGCAGGTCGTCGCGAGCGGGGGAAAAACAATAGAAAGTGTTAAAACCGACGGGGGAGCGCCGTGAGAAAAACCCAACGGGACACGAGAGGCAAACGCTGAGACCCCGAGTGGAGGACGCGCCAGCGAACACGACTACAACCGAGTGGGAGGAGACGGCGGCGGAATCGGCGTTGGCGTTGGCGGTGAGAAGGCGTCGCCGTGAATGGAGGCCACCGCCGCCGGAGACGACAAGCTGGGCAGGGGGAGAGAAGGGAGTGGAAGGTGACGAGGGTGGAACACCGACCACCGGGCAGACCCTCATTGGGACCGTGAGAAGGCCAAAGTGGTCGCGACGTTTGTGCCGCCCGCTCTCGTTTCCTGTTTTTGTTTTACCGGGAAGCGGTGCGCGTCATCATCACGTCGCCCCAGTGCTAGCGATGCTTACTACACAATGCACCGGGTACTCGTTTGAGGCCGAGTCGACCTAGTGGAGGCCCAGGACCAGTTCAGATAATCGTCACTGGTGTTGGCCGTGAGCGGGTTATTAAGTATGGTGAGTGTACTACAGTCTATAATGTAGACTGTAGCCTGGTTATTAAGCTGAGTGAGTGTACTGACAGTCTATAATGTAGACTGTAGTAATGGTTATTAAGTATGGTGAGTGTACTGACAGTCTATAATGTAGACTGTAGCCTGGTTATTAAGTATGGTGAGTGTACTGACAGTCTATAATGTAGACTGTAGCCTGGTTATTAAGTATGGTGAGTGTACTGACAGTCTATAATGTAGACTGTAGTAATGGTTATTAAGTATGGTGAGTGTACTGACAGTCTATAATGTAGACTGTAGTAATGGTTATTAAGTATGGTGAGTGTACTGACAGTCTATAATGTTGACTGTAGCCTGGTTATTAAGCTGAGTGAGTGTACTGACAGTCTATAATGTAGACTGTAGCCTGGTTATTAAGCTGAGTGTACTGACAGTCTATAATGTAGACTGTAGTAATGGTTATTAAGTATGGTGAGTTTACTGACAGTCTATAATGTAGACTGTAGCAATGGTTAAGTATGGTGAGTTTACTTACAGTCTATAATGTAGACTTAGTAATGGTTATTAAGTATGGTGAGTGTACTGACAGTCTATAATGTTGACTGTAGCAATGGTTATTAAGTATGGTGAGTGTACTGACAGTCTATAATGTATACTGTAGCCTCGTTATTAAGTATGGTGAGTGTACTGACAGTCTATAATGTAGACTGTAGTAATGGTTATTAAGTATGGTGAGTGTACTGACAGTCTAGAATGTAGACTGTAGTAATGGTTATTAAGTATAGTGAGTGTGCTGACAGTCTATAATGTAGACTGTAGTAATGGTTATTAAGTATGGTGAGTGTACTGACAGTCTATAATGTTGACTGTAGCCTGGTTATTAAGCTGAGTGAGTGTACTGACAGTCTATAATGTAGACTGTAGCCTGGTTATTAAGCTGAGTGTACTGACAGTCTATAATGTAGACTGTAGTAATGGTTATTAAGTATGGTGAGTTTACTGACAGTCTATAATGTAGACTGTAGCAATGGTTAAGTATGGTGAGTTTACTTACAGTCTATAATGTAGACTTAGTAATGGTTATTAAGTATGGTGAGTGTACTGACAGTCTATAATGTTGACTGTAGCAATGGTTATTAAGTATGGTGAGTGTACTGACAGTCTATAATGTATACTGTAGCCTCGTTATTAAGTATGGTGAGTGTACTGACAGTCTATAATGTAGACTGTAGTAATGGTTATTAAGTATGGTGAGTGTACTGACAGTCTAGAATGTAGACTGTAGTAATGGTTATTAAGTATAGTGAGTGTGCTGACAGTCTATAATGTAGACTGTAGTAATGGTTATTAAGTATGGTGAGTGTACTGACAGTCTATAATGTAGACTGTAGTAATGGTTATTAAGTATGGTGAGTGTACTGACAGTCTATAATGTAGACTGTAGTAATGGTTATTAAGTATGGTGAGTTTACTGACAGTATATAATGTAGACTGTAGTAATGGTTATTAAGTATGGTGAGTGTACTGACAGTCTATAATGTAGACTGTAGCCTGGTTATTAAGCTGAGTGAGTGTACTGACAGTCTATAATGTAGACTGTAGCCTGGTTATTAAGCTGAGTGTACTGACAGTCTATAATGTTGACTGTAGTAATGGTTATTAAGTATGGTGAGTGTACTGACAGTCTATAATGTAGACTGTAGCCTGGTTATTAAGTATGGTGAGTGTACTGACAGTCTATAATGTAGACTGTAGGAATGGTTATTAAGTATGGTGAGTGTACTGACAGTCTATAATGTAGAATGTAGTAATGGTTATTAAGTATGGTGAGTGTACTGACAGTCTATAATGTAGACTGTAGTAATGGTTATTAAGTATGGTGAGTGTACTGACAGTCTATAATGTAGACTGTAGTAATGGTTATTAAGTATGGTGAGTGTACTGACAGTCTATAATGTAGACTGTAGTAATGGTTATTAAGTATGGTGAGTTTACTGACAGTCTATAATGTAGACTGTAGTAATGGTTATTAAGTATGGTGAGTGTACTGACAGTCTATAATGTAGACTGTAGTAATGGTTATTAAGTATGGTGAGTGTACTGACAGTCTATAATGTAGACTGTAGCCTGGTTATTAAGCTGAGTGAGTGTACTGACAGTCTATAATGTAGACTGTAGCCTGGTTATTAAGCTGAGTGTACTGACAGTCTATAATGTAGACTGTAGTAATGGTTATTAAGTATGGTGAGTGTACTGACAGTCTATAATGTAGACTGTAGTAATGGTTATTAAGTATGGTGAGTGTACTGACAGTCTATAATGTAGACTGTAGTAATGGTTATTAAGTATGGTGAGTGTACTGACAGTCTATAATGTAGACTGTAGTAATGGTTATTAAGTATAGTGAGTGTACTGACAGTCTATAATGTTGACTGTAGCAATGGTTATTAAGTATGATGAGTGTACTGACAGTCTATAATGTATACTGTAGCCTCGTTATTAAGTATGGTGAGTGTACTGACAGTCTATAATGTAGACTGTAGTAATGGTTATTAAGTATGGTGAGTGTACTGACAGTCTATAATGTAGACTGTAGCCTGGTTATTAAGTATGGTGAGTGTACTGACAGTCTATAATGTAGACTGTAGTAATGGTTATTAAGTATGGTGAGTGTACTGACAGTCTATAATGTAGACTGTAGCCTGGTTATTAAGTATGGTGAGTGTACTGACAGTCTATAATGTAGACTGTAGTAATGGTTATTAAGTATGGTGAGTGTACTGACAGTCTAGAATGTAGACTGTAGTAATGGTTATTAAGTTTGGTGAGTGTACTGACAGTCTATAATGTAGACTGTAGTAATGGTTATTAAGTATAGTGAGTGTACTGACAGTCTATAATGTAGACTGTAGTAATGGTTATTAAGTATAGTGAGTGTACTGACAGTCTATAATGTAGACTGTAGCCTGGTTATTAAGTATGGTGAGTGTACTGACAATCTATAATGTAGACTGTAGCCTGGTTATTAAGTATGGTGAGTGTACTGACAGTCTATAATGTAGACTGTAGTAATGGTTATTAAGTATGGTGAGTTTACTGACAGTCTATAATGTAGACTGTAGTAATGGTTATTAAGTATGGTGAGTGTACTGACAGTCTATAATGTAGACTGTAGTAATGGTTATTAAGTATGGTGAGTGTACTTGTAGCCTGGTTATTAAGTATGGTGAGTGTACTGACAGTCTATAATGTAGACTGTAGTAATGGTTATTAAGTATGGTGAGTGTACTTGTAGCCTGGTTATTAAGTATGGTGAGTGTACTGACAGTCTATAATGTAGACTGTAGTAATGGTTATTAAGTATGGTGAGTGTACTACAGTCTATAATGTAGACTGTAGCCTGGTTATTAAGCTGAGTGAGTGTACTGACAGTCTATAATGTAGACTGTAGTAATGGTTATTAAGTTTGGTGAGTGTACTGACAGTCTATAATGTAGACTGTAGTAATGGTTATTAAGTATGGTGAGTGTACTGACAGTCTATAATGTAGACTGTAGTAATGGTTATTAAGTATGGTGAGTGTACTGACAGTCTATAATGTAGACTGTAGCCTGGTTATTAAGTATGGTGAGTGTACTGACAGTCTATAATGTAGACTGTAGTAATGGTTATTAAGTATGGTGAGTGTACTGACAGTCTATAATGTAGACTGTAGTAATGGTTATTAAGTATGGTGAGTGTACTGACAGTCTATAATGTAGACTGTAGTAATGGTTATTAAGTATGGTGAGTGTACTTGTAGCCTGGTTATTAAGTATGGTGAGTGTACTGACAGTCTATAATGTAGACTGTAGTAATGGTTATTAAGTATGGTGAGTGTACTACAGTCTATAATGTAGACTGTAGTACACAGTCTATAATGTAGACTGTAGCCTGGTTATTAAGCTGAGTGAGTGTACTGACAGTCTATAATGTAGACTGTAGTAATGGTTATTAAGTTTGGTGAGTGTACTGACAGTCTATAATGTAGACTGTAGTAATGGTTATTAAGTATGGTGAGTGTACTGACAGTCTATAATGTAGACTGTAGTAATGGTTATTAAGTATGGTGAGTGTACTGACAGTCTATAATGTAGACTGTAGCCTGGTTATTAAGTATGGTGAGTGTACTGACAGTCTATAATGTAGACTGTAGTAATGGTTATTAAGTATGGTGAGTGTACTGACAGTCTATAATGTAGACTGTAGTAATGGTTATTAAGTATGGTGAGTGTACTGACAGTCTATAATGTAGACTGTAGCCTGGTTATTAAGTATGGTGAGTGTACTGACAGTCTATAATGTAGACTGTAGCCTGGTTATTAAGTATGGTGAGTGTACTGACAGTCTATAATGTAGACTGTAGTAATGGTTATTAATTATGGTGAGTGTACTGACAGTCTATAATGTAGACTGTAGTAATGGTTATTAAGTATGGTGAGTGTATTGACAGTCTAGAATGTAGACTGTAGCCTGGTTATTAAGTATGGTGAGTGTACTGACAGTCTATAATGTAGACTGTAGTAATGGTTATTAAGTATGGTGAGTGTACTGACAGTCTATAATGTAGACTGTAGCCTGGTTATTAAGTATGGTGAGTGTACTGACAGTCTATAATGTAGACTGTAGCCTGGTTATTAAGTATGGTGAGTGTACTGACAGTCTATAATGTAGACTGTAGTAATGGTTATTAAGTATGGTGAGTGTACTGACAGTCTATAATGTAGACTGTAGTAATGGTTATTAAGTATGGTGAGTGTACTGACAGTCTATAATGTAGACTGTAGCCTGGTTATTAAGCTGAGTGAGTGTACTGACAGTCTATAATGTAGACTGTAGCCTGGTTATTAAGCTGAGTGTACTGACAGTCTATAATGTAGACTGTAGTAATGGTTATTAAGTATGGTGAGTTTACTGACAGTCTATAATGTAGACTGTAGTAATGGTTATTAAGTATGGTGAGTGTACTGACAGTCTATAATGTAGACTGTAGTAATGGTTATTAAGTATGGTGAGTGTACTGACAGTCTATAATGTAGACTGTAGCCTGGTTATTAAGTATGGTGAGTGTACTGACAGTCTATAATGTAGACTGTAGCCTGGTTATTAAGTATGGTGAGTGTACTGACAGTCTATAATGTAGACTGTAGTAATGGTTATTAAGTATGGTGAGTGTACTGACAGTCTATAATGTAGACTGTAGTAATGGTTATTAAGTATGGTGAGTGTACTGACAGTCTATAATGTAGACTGTAGCCTGGTTATTAAGCTGAGTGAGTGTACTGACAGTCTATAATGTAGACTGTAGCCTGGTTATTAAGCTGAGTGAGTGTACTGACAGTCTATAATGTAGACTGTAGCCTGGTTATTAAGCTGAGTGTACTGACAGTCTATAATGTAGACTGTAGTAATGGTTATTAAGTATGGTGAGTTTACTGACAGTCTATAATGTAGACTGTAGTAATGGTTATTAAGTATGGTGAGTGTACTGACAGTCTATAATGTAGACTGTAGTAATGGTTATTAAGTATGGTGAGTGTACTGACAGTCTATAATGTAGACTGTAGCCTGGTTATTAAGTATGGTGAGTGTACTGACAGTCTATAATGTAGACTGTAGTAATGGTTATTAAGTATGGTGAGTTTACTGACAGTCTATAATGTAGACTGTAGTAATGGTTATTAAGTATGGTGAGTGTACTGACAGTCTATAATGTAGACTGTAGTAATGGTTATTAAGTATGGTGAGTGTACTGACAGTCTATAATGTAGACTGTAGTAATGGTTATTAAGTATAGTGAGTGTACTGACAGTCTATAATGTTGACGGTAGCAATGGTTATTAAGTATGGTGAGTGTACTGACAGTCTATAATGTAGACTGTAGTAATGGTTATTAAGTATGGTGAGTGTACTGACAGTCTATAATGTAGACTGTAGTAATGGTTATTAAGTATGGTGAGTGTACTACAGTCAGCTTAATAACCATGCTACAGTCTATAATGTAGACTGTAGCCTGGTTATTAAGCTGAGTGAGTGTACTGACAGTCTATAATGTAGACTGTAGTAATGGTTATTAAGTTTGGTGAGTGTACTGACAGTCTATAATGTAGACTGTAGTAATGGTTATTAAGTATGGTGAGTGTACTGACAGTCTATAATGTAGACTGTAGTAATGGTTATTAAGTATGGTGAGTGTACTGACAGTCTATAATGTAGACTGTAGCCTGGTTATTAAGCTGAGTGAGTGTACTGACAGTCTATAATGTAGACTGTAGTAATGGTTATTAAGTATGGTGAGTGTACTGACAGTCTATAATGTAGACTGTAGTAATGGTTATTAAGTATGGTGAGTGTACTGACAGTCTATAATGTAGACTGTAGCCTGGTTATTAAGTATGGTGAGTGTACTGACAGTCTATAATGTAGACTGTAGCCTGGTTATTAAGTATGGTGAGTGTACTGACAGTCTATAATGTAGACTGTAGTAATGGTTATTAAGTATGGTGAGTGTACTGACAGTCTATAATGTAGACTGTAGTAATGGTTATTAAGTATGGTGAGTGTACTGACAGTCTATAATGTAGACTGTAGCCTGGTTATTAAGCTGAGTGAGTGTACTGACAGTCTATAATGTAGACTGTAGCCTGGTTATTAAGCTGAGTGTACTGACAGTCTATAATGTAGACTGTAGTAATGGTTATTAAGTATGGTGAGTTTACTGACAGTCTATAATGTAGACTGTAGCAATGGTTAAGTATGGTGAGTTTACTTACAGTCTATAATGTAGACTTAGTAATGGTTATTAAGTATGGTGAGTGTACTGACAGTCTATAATGTTGACTGTAGCAATGGTTATTAAGTATGGTGAGTGTACTGACAGTCTATAATGTATACTGTAGCCTCGTTATTAAGTATGGTGAGTGTACTGACAGTCTATAATGTAGACTGTAGTAATGGTTATTAAGTATGGTGAGTGTACTGACAGTCTATAATGTAGACTGTAGCCTGGTTATTAAGTATGGTGAGTGTACTGACAGTCTATAATGTAGACTGTAGTAATGGTTATTAAGTATGGTGAGTGTACTGACAGTCTAGAATGTAGACTGTAGTAATGGTTATTAAGTATAGTGAGTGTGCTGACAGTCTATAATGTAGACTGTAGTAATGGTTATTAAGTTTGGTGAGTGTACTGACAGTCTATAATGTAGACTGTAGTAATGGTTATTAAGTATGGTGAGTGTACTGACAGTCTATAATGTAGACTGTAGTAATGGTTATTAAGTATGGTGAGTGTACTGACAGTCTATAATGTAGAATGTAGTAATGGTTATTAAGTATGGTGAGTGTACTGACAGTCTATAATGTAGACTGTAGCCTGGTTATTAAGTATGGTGAGTGTACTGACAGTCTATAATGTAGACTGTAGCCTGGTTATTAAGTATGGTGAGTGTACTGACAGTCTATAATGTAGACTGTAGTAATGGTTATTAAGTATGGTGAGTGTACTGACAGTCTATAATGTAGACTGTAGCCTGGTTATTAAGCTGAGTGAGTGTACTGACAGTCTATAATGTAGACTGTAGCCTGGTTATTAAGCTGAGTGTACTGACAGTCTATAATGTAGACTGTAGTAATGGTTATTAAGTATGGTGAGTTTACTGACAGTCTATAATGTAGACTGTAGCAATGGTTAAGTATGGTGAGTTTACTTACAGTCTATAATGTAGACTTAGTAATGGTTATTAAGTATGGTGAGTGTACTGACAGTCTATAATGTTGACTGTAGCAATGGTTATTAAGTATGGTGAGTGTACTGACAGTCTATAATGTAGACTGTAGCCTCGTTATTAAGTATGGTGAGTGTACTGACAGTCTATAATGTAGACTGTAGTAATGGTTATTAAGTATGGTGAGTGTACTGACAGTCTATAATGTAGACTGTAGCCTGGTTATTAAGTATGGTGAGTGTACTGACAGTCTATAATGTAGACTGTAGTAATGGTTATTAAGTATGGTGAGTGTACTGACAGTCTAGAATGTAGACTGTAGTAATGGTTATTAAGTTTGGTGAGTGTACTGACAGTCTATAATGTAGACTGTAGTAATGGTTATTAAGTATGGTGAGTGTACTGACAGTCTATAATGTAGACTGTAGTAATGGTTATTAAGTATGGTGAGTGTACTGACAGTCTATAATGTAGAATGTAGTAATGGTTATTAAGTATGGTGAGTGTACTGACAGTCTATAATGTAGACTGTAGCCTGGTTATTAAGTATGGTGAGTGTACTGACAGTCTATAATGTAGACTGTAGCCTGGTTATTAAGTATGGTGAGTGTACTGACAGTCTATAATGTAGACTGTAGTAATGGTTATTAAGTATGGTGAGTGTACTGACAGTCTATAATGTAGACTGTAGCCTGGTTATTAAGCTGAGTGAGTGTACTGACAGTCTATAATGTAGACTGTAGCCTGGTTATTAAGCTGAGTGTACTGACAGTCTATAATGTAGACTGTAGTAATGGTTATTAAGTATGGTGAGTTTACTGACAGTCTATAATGTAGACTGTAGCAATGGTTAAGTATGGTGAGTTTACTTACAGTCTATAATGTAGACTTAGTAATGGTTATTAAGTATGGTGAGTGTACTGACAGTCTATAATGTTGACTGTAGCAATGGTTATTAAGTATGGTGAGTGTACTGACAGTCTATAATGTAGACTGTAGCCTCGTTATTAAGTATGGTGAGTGTACTGACAGTCTATAATGTAGACTGTAGTAATGGTTATTAAGTATGGTGAGTGTACTGACAGTCTATAATGTAGACTGTAGCCTGGTTATTAAGTATGGTGAGTGTACTGACAGTCTATAATGTAGACTGTAGTAATGGTTATTAAGTATGGTGAGTGTACTGACAGTCTAGAATGTAGACTGTAGTAATGGTTATTAAGTATAGTGAGTGTGCTGACAGTCTATAATGTAGACTGTAGTAATGGTTATTAAGTTTGGTGAGTGTACTGACAGTCTATAATGTAGACTGTAGTAATGGTTATTAAGTATGGTGAGTGTACTGACAGTCTATAATGTAGACTGTAGTAATGGTTATTAAGTATGGTGAGTGTACTGACAGTCTATAATGTAGAATGTAGTAATGGTTATTAAGTATGGTGAGTGTACTGACAGTCTATAATGTAGACTGTAGCCTGGTTATTAAGTATGGTGAGTGTA
Organism: Petromyzon marinus; assembly: GCF_048934315.1. Taxonomy (NCBI): domain Eukaryota; kingdom Metazoa; phylum Chordata; class Hyperoartia; order Petromyzontiformes; family Petromyzontidae; genus Petromyzon; species Petromyzon marinus. The sequence continues at coordinate 773,228 of NW_027422972.1, read as the reverse complement.
CTGACAGTCTATAATGTAGACTGTAGCCTGGTTATTAAGTATGGTGAGTGTACTGACAGTCTATAATGTAGACTGTAGTAATGGTTATTAAGTATGGTGAGTGTACTGACAGTCTATAATGTAGACTGTAGTAATGGTTATTAAGTATGGTGAGTGTACTGACAGTCTATAATGTAGACTGTAGCCTGGTTATTAAGCTGAGTGAGTGTACTGACAGTCTATAATGTAGACTGTAGCCTGGTTATTAAGCTGAGTGTACTGACAGTCTATAATGTAGACTGTAGTAATGGTTATTAAGTATGGTGAGTGTACTGACAGTCTATAATGTAGACTAGTAATGGTTATTAAGTATGGTGAGTGTACTGACAGTCTATAATGTAGACTGTAGTAATGGTTATTAAGTATGGTGAGTGTACTGACAGTCTATAATGTAGACTGTAGTAATGGTTATTAAGTATGGTGAGTTTACTGACAGTCTATAATGTAGACTGTAGCCTGGTTATTAAGCTGAGTGTACTGACAGTCTATAATGTAGACTGTAGTAATGGTTATTAAGTATGGTGAGTGTACTGACAGTCTATAATGTAGACTGTAGTAATGGTTATTAAGTATAGTGAGTGTACTGACAGTCTATAATGTTGACTGTAGCAATGGTTATTAAGTATGGTGAGTGTACTGACAGTCTATAATGTATACTGTAGCCTCGTTATTAAGTATGGTGAGTGTACTGACAGTCTATAATGTAGACTGTAGTAATGGTTATTAAGTATGGTGAGTGTACTGACAGTCTATAATGTAGACTGTAGCCTGGTTATTAAGTATGGTGAGTGTACTGACAGTCTATAATGTAGACTGTAGTAATGGTTATTAAGTATGGTGAGTGTACTGACAGTCTAGAATGTAGACTGTAGTAATGGTTATTAAGTATAGTGAGTGTACTGACAGTCTAGAATGTAGACTGTAGTAATGGTTATTAAGTATAGTGAGTGTGCTGACAGTCTATAATGTAGACTGTAGTAATGGTTATTAAGTATAGTGAGTGTACTGACAGTCTATAATGTAGACTGTAGTAATGGTTATTAAGTATGGTGAGTTTACTGACAGTCTATAATGTAGACTGTAGTAATGGTTATTAAGTATGGTGAGTGTACTGACAGTCTATAATGTAGACTGTAGCCTGGTTATTAAGCTGAGTGAGTGTACTGACAGTCTATAATGTAGACTGTAGCCTGGTTATTAAGCTGAGTGTACTGACAGTCTATAATGTAGACTGTAGTAATGGTTATTAAGTATGGTGAGTGTACTGACAGTCTATAATGTAGACTGTAGTAATGGTTATTAAGTATAGTGAGTGTACTGACAGTCTATAATGTTGACTGTAGCAATGGTTATTAAGTATGGTGAGTGTACTGACAGTCTATAATGTATACTGTAGCCTCGTTATTAAGTATGGTGAGTGTACTGACAGTCTATAATGTAGACTGTAGTAATGGTTATTAAGTATGGTGAGTGTACTGACAGTCTATAATGTAGACTGTAGCCTGGTTATTAAGTATGGTGAGTGTACTGACAGTCTATAATGTAGACTGTAGTAATGGTTATTAAGTATGGTGAGTGTACTGACAGTCTAGAATGTAGACTGTAGCCTGGTTATTAAGTATGGTGAGTGTACTGACAGTCTATAATGTAGACTGTAGCCTGGTTATTAAGTATGGTGAGTGTACTGACAGTCTATAATGTAGACTGTAGTAATGGTTATTAAGTATGGTGAGTGTACTGACAGTCTATAATGTAGACTGTAGTAATGGTTATTAAGTATAGTGAGTGTACTGACAGTCTATAATGTAGACTGTAGCCTGGTTATTAAGTATGGTGAGTGTACTGACAGTCTATAATGTAGACTGTAGTAATGGTTATTAAGTATGGTGAGTGTACTGACAGTCTATAATGTAGACTGTAGCCTGGTTATTAAGCTGAGTGAGTGTACTGACAGTCTATAATGTAGACTGTAGTAATGGTTATTAAGTATGGTGAGTGTACTACAGTCTATAATGTAGACTGTAGCCTGGTTATTAAGCTGAGTGAGTGTACTGACAGTCTATAATGTAGACTGTAGTAATGGTTATTAAGTTTGGTGAGTGTACTGACAGTCTATAATGTAGACTGTAGTAATGGTTATTAAGTATGGTGAGTGTACTGACAGTCTATAATGTAGACTGTAGTAATGGTTATTAAGTATGGTGAGTGTACTGACAGTCTATAATGTAGACTGTAGCCTGGTTATTAAGCTGAGTGAGTGTACTGACAGTCTATAATGTAGACTGTAGTAATGGTTATTAAGTATGGTGAGTGTACTGACAGTCTATAATGTAGACTGTAGTAATGGTTATTAAGTATGGTGAGTGTACTGACAGTCTATAATGTAGACTGTAGCCTGGTTATTAAGCTGAGTGAGTGTACTGACAGTCTATAATGTAGACTGTAGCCTGGTTATTAAGCTGAGTGTACTGACAGTCTATAATGTAGACTGTAGTAATGGTTATTAAGTATGGTGAGTTTACTGACAGTCTATAATGTAGACTGTAGCAATGGTTAAGTATGGTGAGTTTACTTACAGTCTATAATGTAGACTTAGTAATGGTTATTAAGTATGGTGAGTGTACTGACAGTCTATAATGTTGACTGTAGCAATGGTTATTAAGTATGGTGAGTGTACTGACAGTCTATAATGTAGACTGTAGCCTGGTTATTAAGTATGGTGAGTGTACTGACAGTCTATAATGTAGACTGTAGTAATGGTTATTAAGTATGGTGAGTGTACTGACAGTCTAGAATGTAGACTGTAGTAATGGTTATTAAGTATAGTGAGTGTGCTGACAGTCTATAATGTAGACTGTAGTAATGGTTATTAAGTTTGGTGAGTGTACTGACAGTCTATAATGTAGACTGTAGTAATGGTTATTAAGTATGGTGAGTGTACTGACAGTCTATAATGTAGACTGTAGTAATGGTTATTAAGTATGGTGAGTGTACTGACAGTCTATAATGTAGAATGTAGTAATGGTTATTAAGTATGGTGAGTGTACTGACAGTCTATAATGTAGACTGTAGCCTGGTTATTAAGTATGGTGAGTGTACTGACAGTCTATAATGTAGACTGTAGCCTGGTTATTAAGTATGGTGAGTGTACTGACAGTCTATAATGTAGACTGTAGTAATGGTTATTAAGTATGGTGAGTGTACTGACAGTCTATAATGTAGACTGTAGTAATGGTTATTAAGTATGGTGAGTGTACTGACAGTCTATAATGTAGACTGTAGCCTGGTTATTAAGCTGAGTGAGTGTACTGACAGTCTATAATGTAGACTGTAGCCTGGTTATTAAGCTGAGTGTACTGACAGTCTATAATGTAGACTGTAGTAATGGTTATTAAGTATGGTGAGTGTACTGACAGTCTATAATGTAGACTGTAGTAATGGTTATTAAGTATAGTGAGTGTACTGACAGTCTATAATGTTGACTGTAGCAATGGTTATTAAGTATGGTGAGTGTACTGACAGTCTATAATGTATACTGTAGCCTCGTTATTAAGTATGGTGAGTGTACTGACAGTCTATAATGTAGACTGTAGTAATGGTTATTAAGTATGGTGAGTGTACTGACAGTCTATAATGTAGACTGTAGCCTGGTTATTAAGTATGGTGAGTGTACTGACAGTCTATAATGTAGACTGTAGTAATGGTTATTAAGTATGGTGAGTGTACTGACAGTCTAGAATGTAGACTGTAGCCTGGTTATTAAGTATGGTGAGTGTACTGACAGTCTATAATGTAGACTGTAGCCTGGTTATTAAGTATGGTGAGTGTACTGACAGTCTATAATGTAGACTGTAGTAATGGTTATTAAGTATGGTGAGTGTACTGACAGTCTATAATGTAGACTGTAGTAATGGTTATTAAGTATAGTGAGTGTACTGACAGTCTATAATGTAGACTGTAGCCTGGTTATTAAGTATGGTGAGTGTACTGACAGTCTATAATGTAGACTGTAGTAATGGTTATTAAGTATGGTGAGTGTACTGACAGTCTATAATGTAGACTGTAGCCTGGTTATTAAGCTGAGTGAGTGTACTGACAGTCTATAATGTAGACTGTAGTAATGGTTATTAAGTATGGTGAGTGTACTACAGTCTATAATGTAGACTGTAGCCTGGTTATTAAGCTGAGTGAGTGTACTGACAGTCTATAATGTAGACTGTAGCCTGGTTATTAAGCTGAGTGTACTGACAGTCTATAATGTAGACTGTAGTAATGGTTATTAAGTATGGTGAGTGTACTGACAGTCTATAATGTAGACTGTAGTAATGGTTATTAAGTATAGTGAGTGTACTGACAGTCTATAATGTTGACTGTAGCAATGGTTATTAAGTATGGTGAGTGTACTGACAGTCTATAATGTATACTGTAGCCTCGTTATTAAGTATGGTGAGTGTACTGACAGTCTATAATGTAGACTGTAGTAATGGTTATTAAGTATGGTGAGTGTACTGACAGTCTATAATGTAGACTGTAGCCTGGTTATTAAGTATGGTGAGTGTACTGACAGTCTATAATGTAGACTGTAGTAATGGTTATTAAGTATGGTGAGTGTACTGACAGTCTAGAATGTAGACTGTAGCCTGGTTATTAAGTATGGTGAGTGTACTGACAGTCTATAATGTAGACTGTAGCCTGGTTATTAAGTATGGTGAGTGTACTGACAGTCTATAATGTTGACTGTAGCAATGGTTATTAAGTATGGTGAGTGTACTGACAGTCTATAATGTAGACTGTAGCCTCGTTATTAAGTATGGTGAGTGTACTGACAGTCTATAATGTAGACTGTAGTAATGGTTATTAAGTATGGTGAGTGTACTGACAGTCTATAATGTAGACTGTAGCCTGGTTATTAAGCTGAGTGAGTGTACTGACAGTCTATAATGTAGACTGTAGTAATGGTTATTAAGTATGGTGAGTGTACTACAGTCTATAATGTAGACTGTAGCCTGGTTATTAAGCTGAGTGAGTGTACTGACAGTCTATAATGTAGACTGTAGTAATGGTTATTAAGTTTGGTGAGTGTACTGACAGTCTATAATGTAGACTGTAGTAATGGTTATTAAGTATGGTGAGTGTACTGACAGTCTATAATGTAGACTGTAGTAATGGTTATTAAGTATGGTGAGTGTACTGACAGTCTATAATGTAGACTGTAGCCTGGTTATTAAGCTGAGTGAGTGTACTGACAGTCTATAATGTAGACTGTAGTAATGGTTATTAAGTATGGTGAGTGTACTGACAGTCTATAATGTAGACTGTAGTAATGGTTATTAAGTATGGTGAGTGTACTGACAGTCTATAATGTAGACTGTAGCCTGGTTATTAAGCTGAGTGAGTGTACTGACAGTCTATAATGTAGACTGTAGCCTGGTTATTAAGCTGAGTGTACTGACAGTCTATAATGTAGACTGTAGTAATGGTTATTAAGTATGGTGAGTTTACTGACAGTCTATAATGTAGACTGTAGCAATGGTTAAGTATGGTGAGTTTACTTACAGTCTATAATGTAGACTTAGTAATGGTTATTAAGTATGGTGAGTGTACTGACAGTCTATAATGTTGACTGTAGCAATGGTTATTAAGTATGGTGAGTGTACTGACAGTCTATAATGTAGACTGTAGCCTGGTTATTAAGTATGGTGAGTGTACTGACAGTCTATAATGTAGACTGTAGTAATGGTTATTAAGTATGGTGAGTGTACTGACAGTCTAGAATGTAGACTGTAGTAATGGTTATTAAGTATAGTGAGTGTGCTGACAGTCTATAATGTAGACTGTAGTAATGGTTATTAAGTTTGGTGAGTGTACTGACAGTCTATAATGTAGACTGTAGTAATGGTTATTAAGTATGGTGAGTGTACTGACAGTCTATAATGTAGACTGTAGTAATGGTTATTAAGTATGGTGAGTGTACTGACAGTCTATAATGTAGAATGTAGTAATGGTTATTAAGTATGGTGAGTGTACTGACAGTCTATAATGTAGACTGTAGCCTGGTTATTAAGTATGGTGAGTGTACTGACAGTCTATAATGTAGACTGTAGCCTGGTTATTAAGTATGGTGAGTGTACTGACAGTCTATAATGTAGACTGTAGTAATGGTTATTAAGTATGGTGAGTGTACTGACAGTCTATAATGTAGACTGTAGTAATGGTTATTAAGTATGGTGAGTGTACTGACAGTCTATAATGTAGACTGTAGCCTGGTTATTAAGCTGAGTGAGTGTACTGACAGTCTATAATGTAGACTGTAGCCTGGTTATTAAGCTGAGTGTACTGACAGTCTATAATGTAGACTGTAGTAATGGTTATTAAGTATGGTGAGTTTACTGACAGTCTATAATGTAGACTGTAGCAATGGTTAAGTATGGTGAGTTTACTTACAGTCTATAATGTAGACTTAGTAATGGTTATTAAGTATGGTGAGTGTACTGACAGTCTATAATGTTGACTGTAGCAATGGTTATTAAGTATGGTGAGTGTACTGACAGTCTATAATGTATACTGTAGCCTCGTTATTAAGTATGGTGAGTGTACTGACAGTCTATAATGTAGACTGTAGTAATGGTTATTAAGTATGGTGAGTGTACTGACAGTCTATAATGTAGACTGTAGCCTGGTTATTAAGTATGGTGAGTGTACTGACAGTCTATAATGTAGACTGTAGTAATGGTTATTAAGTATGGTGAGTGTACTGACAGTCTATAATGTAGAATGTAGTAATGGTTATTAAGTATGGTGAGTGTACTGACAGTCTATAATGTAGACTAGTAATGGTTATTAAGTATGGTGAGTGTACTGACAGTCTATAATGTAGACTGTAGTAATGGTTATTAAGTATGGTGAGTGTACTGACAGTCTATAATGTATACTGTAGCCTCGTTATTAAGTATGGTGAGTGTACTGACAGTCTATAATGTAGACTGTAGTAATGGTTATTAAGTATGGTGAGTGTACTGACAGTCTATAATGTAGACTGTAGCCTGGTTATTAAGTATGGTGAGTGTACTGACAGTCTATAATGTAGACTGTAGTAATGGTTATTAAGTATGGTGAGTGTACTGACAGTCTATAATGTAGAATGTAGTAATGGTTATTAAGTATGGTGAGTGTACTGACAGTCTATAATGTAGACTAGTAATGGTTATTAAGTATGGTGAGTGTACTGACAGTCTATAATGTAGACTGTAGTAATGGTTATTAAGTATGGTGAGTGTACTGACAGTCTATAATGTAGACTGTAGTAATGGTTATTAAGTATGGTGAGTGTACTGACAGTCTATAATGTAGAATGTAGTAATGGTTATTAAGTATGGTGAGTGTACTGACAGTCTATAATGTAGACTAGTAATGGTTATTAAGTATGGTGAGTGTACTGACAGTCTATAATGTAGACTGTAGTAATGGTTATTAAGTATGGTGAGTGTACTGACAGTCTATAATGTAGACTGTAGTAATGGTTATTAAGTATGGTGAGTTTACTGACAGTCTATAATGTAGACTGTAGTAATGGTTAAGTATGGTGAGTTTACTTACAGTCTATAATGTAGACTTAGTAATGGTTATTAAGTATGGTGAGTGTACTGACAGTCTATAATGTTGACTGTAGCAATGGTTATTAAGTATGGTGAGTGTACTGACAGTCTATAATGTATACTGTAGCAATGGTTAAGTATGGTGAGTTTACTTACAGTCTATAATGTAGACTTAGTAATGGTTATTAAGTATGGTGAGTGTACTGACAGTCTATAATGTTGACTGTAGCAATGGTTATTAAGTATGGTGAGTGTACTGACAGTCTATAATGTATACTGTAGCAATGGTTAAGTATGGTGAGTTTACTTACAGTCTATAATGTAGACTTAGTAATGGTTATTAAGTATGGTGAGTGTACTGACAGTCTATAATGTAGACTGTAGTAATGGTTATTAAGTATAGTGAGTGTACTGACAGTCTATAATGTAGACTGTAGCCTGGTTATTAAGTATGGTGAGTGTACTGACAGTCTATAATGTAGACTGTAGTAATGGTTATTAAGTATGGTGAGTGTACTGACAGTCTATAATGTAGACTGTAGCCTGGTTATTAAGCTGAGTGAGTGTACTGACAGTCTATAATGTAGACTGTAGTAATGGTTATTAAGTATGGTGAGTGTACTACAGTCTATAATGTAGACTGTAGCCTGGTTATTAAGCTGAGTGAGTGTACTGACAGTCTATAATGTAGACTGTAGTAATGGTTATTAAGTTTGGTGAGTGTACTGACAGTCTATAATGTAGACTGTAGTAATGGTTATTAAGTATGGTGAGTGTACTGACAGTCTATAATGTAGACTGTAGTAATGGTTATTAAGTAATGTGAGTGTACTGACAGTCTATAATGTAGACTGTAGCCTGGTTATTAAGCTGAGTGAGTGTACTGACAGTCTATAATGTAGACTGTAGTAATGGTTATTAAGTATGGTGAGTGTACTGACAGTCTATAATGTAGACTGTAGTAATGGTTATTAAGTATGGTGAGTGTACTGACAGTCTATAATGTAGACTGTAGCCTGGTTATTAAGCTGAGTGAGTGTACTGACAGTCTATAATGTAGACTGTAGCCTGGTTATTAAGCTGAGTGTACTGACAGTCTATAATGTAGACTGTAGTAATGGTTATTAAGTATGGTGAGTTTACTGACAGTCTATAATGTAGACTGTAGCAATGGTTAAGTATGGTGAGTTTACTTACAGTCTATAATGTAGACTTAGTAATGGTTATTAAGTATGGTGAGTGTACTGACAGTCTATAATGTTGACTGTAGCAATGGTTATTAAGTATGGTGAGTGTACTGACAGTCTATAATGTAGACTGTAGCCTGGTTATTAAGTATGGTGAGTGTACTGACAGTCTATAATGTAGACTGTAGTAATGGTTATTAAGTATGGTGAGTGTACTGACAGTCTAGAATGTAGACTGTAGTAATGGTTATTAAGTATAGTGAGTGTGCTGACAGTCTATAATGTAGACTGTAGTAATGGTTATTAAGTTTGGTGAGTGTACTGACAGTCTATAATGTAGACTGTAGTAATGGTTATTAAGTATGGTGAGTGTACTGACAGTCTATAATGTAGACTGTAGTAATGGTTATTAAGTATGGTGAGTGTACTGACAGTCTATAATGTAGAATGTAGTAATGGTTATTAAGTATGGTGAGTGTACTGACAGTCTATAATGTAGAATGTAGCCTGGTTATTAAGTATGGTGAGTGTACTGACAGTCTATAATGTAGACTGTAGCCTGGTTATTAAGTATGGTGAGTGTACTGACAGTCTATAATGTAGACTGTAGTAATGGTTATTAAGTATGGTGAGTGTACTGACAGTCTATAATGTAGACTGTAGTAATGGTTATTAAGTATGGTGAGTGTACTGACAGTCTATAATGTAGACTGTAGCCTGGTTATTAAGCTGAGTGAGTGTACTGACAGTCTATAATGTAGACTGTAGCCTGGTTATTAAGCTGAGTGTACTGACAGTCTATAATGTAGACTGTAGTAATGGTTATTAAGTATGGTGAGTTTACTGACAGTCTATAATGTAGACTGTAGCAATGGTTAAGTATGGTGAGTTTACTTACAGTCTATAATGTAGACTTAGTAATGGTTATTAAGTATGGTGAGTGTACTGACAGTCTATAATGTTGACTGTAGCAATGGTTATTAAGTATGGTGAGTGTACTGACAGTCTATAATGTATACTGTAGCCTCGTTATTAAGTATGGTGAGTGTACTGACAGTCTATAATGTAGACTGTAGTAATGGTTATTAAGTATGGTGAGTGTACTGACAGTCTATAATGTAGACTGTAGCCTGGTTATTAAGTATGGTGAGTGTACTGACAGTCTATAATGTAGACTGTAGTAATGGTTATTAAGTATGGTGAGTGTACTGACAGTCTATAATGTAGAATGTAGTAATGGTTATTAAGTATGGTGAGTGTACTGACAGTCTATAATGTAGACTAGTAATGGTTATTAAGTATGGTGAGTGTACTGACAGTCTATAATGTAGACTGTAGTAATGGTTATTAAGTATGGTGAGTGTACTGACAGTCTATAATGTAGACTGTAGTAATGGTTATTAAGTATGGTGAGTGTACTGACAGTCTATAATGTAGAATGTAGTAATGGTTATTAAGTATGGTGAGTGTACTGACAGTCTATAATGTAGACTAGTAATGGTTATTAAGTATGGTGAGTGTACTGACAGTCTATAATGTAGACTGTAGTAATGGTTATTAAGTATGGTGAGTGTACTGACAGTCTATAATGTAGACTGTAGTAATGGTTATTAAGTATGGTGAGTTTACTGACAGTCTATAATGTAGACTGTAGTAATGGTTAAGTATGGTGAGTTTACTTACAGTCTATAATGTAGACTTAGTAATGGTTATTAAGTATGGTGAGTGTACTGACAGTCTATAATGTTGACTGTAGCAATGGTTATTAAGTATGGTGAGTGTACTGACAGTCTATAATGTATACTGTAGCAATGGTTAAGTATGGTGAGTTTACTTACAGTCTATAATGTAGACTTAGTAATGGTTATTAAGTATGGTGAGTGTACTGACAGTCTATAATGTTGACTGTAGCAATGGTTATTAAGTATGGTGAGTGTACTGACAGTCTATAATGTATACTGTAGCAATGGTTAAGTATGGTGAGTTTACTTACAGTCTATAATGTAGACTTAGTAATGGTTATTAAGTATGGTGAGTGTACTGACAGTCTATAATGTTGACTGTAGCAATGGTTATTAAGTATGGTGAGTGTACTGACAGTCTATAATGTATACTGTAGCAATGGTTAAGTATGGTGAGTTTACTTACAGTCTATAATGTAGACTTAGTAATGGTTATTAAGTATGGTGAGTGTACTGACAGTCTATAATGTTGACTGTAGCAATGGTTATTAAGTATGGTGAGTGTACTGACAGTCTATAATGTATACTGTAGCCTGGTTATTAAGCTGAGTGAGTGTACTGACAGTCTATAATGTAGACTGTAGCCTGGTTATTAAGCTGAATGAGTGTACTGACAGTCTATAATGTAGACTGTAGTAATGGTTATTAAGTATTGTGAGTGTACTGGCAGTCTATAATGTAGACTGTAGTAATGGTTATTAAGTATGGTGAGTGTTCTGACAGTCTATAATGTAGACTGTAGTAATGGTTATTAAGTATGGTGAGTGTACTGACAGTCTATAATGTAGAATGTAGTAATGGTTATTAAGTATGGTGAGTGTACTGACAGTCTATAATGTAGACTGTAGCCTGGTTATTAAGTATGGTGAGTGTACTGACAGTCTATAATGTAGACTGTAGCCTGGTTATTAAGTATGGTGAGTGTACTGACAGTCTATAATGTAGACTGTAGTAATGGTTATTAAGTATGGTGAGTGTACTGACAGTCTATAATGTAGACTGTAGTAATGGTTATTAAGTATGGTGAGTGTACTGACAGTCTATAATGTAGACTGTAGTAATGGTTATTAAGTATGGTGAGTGTACTGACAGTCTATAATGTAGACTGTAGCCTGGTTATTAAGCTGAGTGAGTGTACTGACAGTCTATAATGTAGACTGTAGCCTGGTTATTAAGCTGAGTGTACTGACAGTCTATAATGTAGACTGTAGTAATGGTTATTAAGTATGGTGAGTGTACTGACAGTCTATAATGTAGACTGTAGTAATGGTTATTAAGTATAGTGAGTGTACTGACAGTCTATAATGTTGACTGTAGCAATGGTTATTAAGTATGGTGAGTGTACTGACAGTCTATAATGTATACTGTAGCCTCGTTATTAAGTATGGTGAGTGTACTGACAGTCTATAATGTAGACTGTAGTAATGGTTATTAAGTATGGTGAGTGTACTGACAGTCTATAATGTAGACTGTAGCCTGGTTATTAAGTATGGTGAGTGTACTGACAGTCTATAATGTAGACTGTAGTAATGGTTATTAAGTATGGTGAGTGTACTGACAGTCTATAATGTAGACTGTAGCCTGGTTATTAAGTATGGTGAGTGTACTGACAGTCTATAATGTAGACTGTAGCCTGGTTATTAAGTATGGTGAGTGTACTGACAGTCTATAATGTAGACTGTAGTAATGGTTATTAAGTATGGTGAGTGTACTGACAGTCTATAATGTAGACTGTAGTAATGGTTATTAAGTATAGTGAGTGTACTGACAGTCTATAATGTAGACTGTAGCCTGGTTATTAAGTATGGTGAGTGTACTGACAGTCTATAATGTAGACTGTAGTAATGGTTATTAAGTATGGTGAGTGTACTGACAGTCTATAATGTAGACTGTAGCCTGGTTATTAAGCTGAGTGAGTGTACTGACAGTCTATAATGTAGACTGTAGTAATGGTTATTAAGTATGGTGAGTGTACTACAGTCTATAATGTAGACTGTAGCCTGGTTATTAAGCTGAGTGAGTGTACTGACAGTCTATAATGTAGACTGTAGCCTGGTTATTAAGCTGAGTGTACTGACAGTCTATAATGTAGACTGTAGTAATGGTTATTAAGTATGGTGAGTGTACTGACAGTCTATAATGTAGACTGTAGTAATGGTTATTAAGTATAGTGAGTGTACTGACAGTCTATAATGTTGACTGTAGCAATGGTTATTAAGTATGGTGAGTGTACTGACAGTCTATAATGTATACTGTAGCCTCGTTATTAAGTATGGTGAGTGTACTGACAGTCTATAATGTAGACTGTAGTAATGGTTATTAAGTATGGTGAGTGTACTGACAGTCTATAATGTAGACTGTAGCCTGGTTATTAAGTATGGTGAGTGTACTGACAGTCTATAATGTAGACTGTAGTAATGGTTATTAAGTATGGTGAGTGTACTGACAGTCTAGAATGTAGACTGTAGCCTGGTTATTAAGTATGGTGAGTGTACTGACAGTCTATAATGTAGACTGTAGCCTGGTTATTAAGTATGGTGAGTGTACTGACAGTCTATAATGTAGACTGTAGTAATGGTTATTAAGTATAGTGAGTGTACTGACAGTCTATAATGTAGACTGTAGCCTGGTTATTAAGTATGGTGAGTGTACTGACAGTCTATAATGTAGACTGTAGTAATGGTTATTAAGTATGGTGAGTGTACTGACAGTCTATAATGTAGACTGTAGCCTGGTTATTAAGCTGAGTGAGTGTACTGACAGTCTATAATGTAGACTGTAGTAATGGTTATTAAGTATGGTGAGTGTACTACAGTCTATAATGTAGACTGTAGCCTGGTTATTAAGCTGAGTGAGTGTACTGACAGTCTATAATGTAGACTGTAGTAATGGTTATTAAGTTTGGTGAGTGTACTGACAGTCTATAATGTAGACTGTAGTAATGGTTATTAAGTATGGTGAGTGTACTGACAGTCTATAATGTAGACTGTAGTAATGGTTATTAAGTATGGTGAGTGTACTGACAGTCTATAATGTAGACTGTAGCCTGGTTATTAAGCTGAGTGAGTGTACTGACAGTCTATAATGTAGACTGTAGTAATGGTTATTAAGTATGGTGAGTGTACTGACAGTCTATAATGTAGACTGTAGTAATGGTTATTAAGTATGGTGAGTGTACTGACAGTCTATAATGTAGACTGTAGCCTGGTTATTAAGCTGAGTGAGTGTACTGACAGTCTATAATGTAGACTGTAGCCTGGTTATTAAGCTGAGTGTACTGACAGTCTATAATGTAGACTGTAGTAATGGTTATTAAGTATGGTGAGTTTACTGACAGTCTATAATGTAGACTGTAGCAATGGTTAAGTATGGTGAGTTTACTTACAGTCTATAATGTAGACTTAGTAATGGTTATTAAGTATGGTGAGTGTACTGACAGTCTATAATGTTGACTGTAGCAATGGTTATTAAGTATGGTGAGTGTACTGACAGTCTATAATGTAGACTGTAGCCTGGTTATTAAGTATGGTGAGTGTACTGACAGTCTATAATGTAGACTGTAGTAATGGTTATTAAGTATGGTGAGTGTACTGACAGTCTAGAATGTAGACTGTAGTAATGGTTATTAAGTATAGTGAGTGTGCTGACAGTCTATAATGTAGACTGTAGTAATGGTTATTAAGTTTGGTGAGTGTACTGACAGTCTATAATGTAGACTGTAGTAATGGTTATTAAGTATGGTGAGTGTACTGACAGTCTATAATGTAGACTGTAGTAATGGTTATTAAGTATGGTGAGTGTACTGACAGTCTATAATGTAGAATGTAGTAATGGTTATTAAGTATGGTGAGTGTACTGACAGTCTATAATGTAGACTGTAGCCTGGTTATTAAGTATGGTGAGTGTACTGACAGTCTATAATGTAGACTGTAGCCTGGTTATTAAGTATGGTGAGTGTACTGACAGTCTATAATGTAGACTGTAGTAATGGTTATTAAGTATGGTGAGTGTACTGACAGTCTATAATGTAGACTGTAGTAATGGTTATTAAGTATGGTGAGTGTACTGACAGTCTATAATGTAGACTGTAGCCTGGTTATTAAGCTGAGTGAGTGTACTGACAGTCTATAATGTAGACTGTAGCCTGGTTATTAAGCTGAGTGTACTGACAGTCTATAATGTAGACTGTAGTAATGGTTATTAAGTATGGTGAGTTTACTGACAGTCTATAATGTAGACTGTAGCAATGGTTAAGTATGGTGAGTTTACTTACAGTCTATAATGTAGACTTAGTAATGGTTATTAAGTATGGTGAGTGTACTGACAGTCTATAATGTTGACTGTAGCAATGGTTATTAAGTATGGTGAGTGTACTGACAGTCTATAATGTATACTGTAGCCTCGTTATTAAGTATGGTGAGTGTACTGACAGTCTATAATGTAGACTGTAGTAATGGTTATTAAGTATGGTGAGTGTACTGACAGTCTATAATGTAGACTGTAGCCTGGTTATTAAGTATGGTGAGTGTACTGACAGTCTATAATGTAGACTGTAGTAATGGTTATTAAGTATGGTGAGTGTACTGACAGTCTATAATGTAGAATGTAGTAATGGTTATTAAGTATGGTGAGTGTACTGACAGTCTATAATGTAGACTAGTAATGGTTATTAAGTATGGTGAGTGTACTGACAGTCTATAATGTAGACTGTAGTAATGGTTATTAAGTATGGTGAGTGTACTGACAGTCTATAATGTAGACTGTAGTAATGGTTATTAAGTATGGTGAGTGTACTGACAGTCTATAATGTAGAATGTAGTAATGGTTATTAAGTATGGTGAGTGTACTGACAGTCTATAATGTAGACTAGTAATGGTTATTAAGTATGGTGAGTGTACTGACAGTCTATAATGTAGACTGTAGTAATGGTTATTAAGTATGGTGAGTGTACTGACAGTCTATAATGTAGACTGTAGTAATGGTTATTAAGTATGGTGAGTTTACTGACAGTCTATAATGTAGACTGTAGTAATGGTTAAGTATGGTGAGTTTACTTACAGTCTATAATGTAGACTTAGTAATGGTTATTAAGTATGGTGAGTGTACTGACAGTCTATAATGTTGACTGTAGCAATGGTTATTAAGTATGGTGAGTGTACTGACAGTCTATAATGTATACTGTAGCAATGGTTAAGTATGGTGAGTTTACTTACAGTCTATAATGTAGACTTAGTAATGGTTATTAAGTATGGTGAGTGTACTGACAGTCTATAATGTTGACTGTAGCAATGGTTATTAAGTATGGTGAGTGTACTGACAGTCTATAATGTATACTGTAGCAATGGTTAAGTATGGTGAGTTTACTTACAGTCTATAATGTAGACTTAGTAATGGTTATTAAGTATGGTGAGTGTACTGACAGTCTATAATGTTGACTGTAGCAATGGTTATTAAGTATGGTGAGTGTACTGACAGTCTATAATGTATACTGTAGCAATGGTTAAGTATGGTGAGTTTACTTACAGTCTATAATGTAGACTTAGTAATGGTTATTAAGTATGGTGAGTGTACTGACAGTCTATAATGTTGACTGTAGCAATGGTTATTAAGTATGGTGAGTGTACTGACAGTCTATAATGTATACTGTAGCCTGGTTATTAAGCTGAGTGAGTGTACTGACAGTCTATAATGTAGACTGTAGCCTGGTTATTAAGCTGAATGAGTGTACTGACAGTCTATAATGTAGACTGTAGTAATGGTTATTAAGTATTGTGAGTGTACTGGCAGTCTATAATGTAGACTGTAGTAATGGTTATTAAGTATGGTGAGTGTTCTGACAGTCTATAATGTTGACTGTAGCAATGGTTATTAAGCTGAGTGAGTGTACTGGCAGTCTATAATGTAGACTGTAGCCTGGTTATTAAGCTGAGTGTACTGACAGTCTATAATGTAGACTGTAGTAATGGTTATTAAGTATGGTGACTTTACTGACAGTCTATAATGTAGACTGTAGCAATGGTTAAGTATGGTGAGTTTACTTACAGTCTATAATGTAGACTTAGTAATGGTTATTAAGTATGGTGAGTGTACTGACAGTCTATAATGTTGACTGTAGCAATGGTTATTAAGTATGGTGAGTGTACTGACAGTCTATAATGTATACTGTAGCCTGGTTATTAAGCTGAGTGAGTGTACTGACAGTCTATAATGTAGACTGTAGCCTGGTTATTAAGCTGAATGAGTGTACTGACAGTCTATAATGTAGACTGTAGTAATGGTTATTAAGTATTGTGAGTGTACTGGCAGTCTATAATGTAGACTGTAGTAATGGTTATTAAGTATGGTGAGTGTTCTGACAGTCTATAATGTTGACTGTAGCAATGGTTATTAAGCTGAGTGAGTGTACTGGCAGTCTATAATGTAGACTGTAGCGGTACGTAGCTAACCGTGCTTATTGTGTTTTGGTTGCATTTTGCACAATTATAATTGTACAATATGGCATCAATCTTTAGCACGAATGTTCAGTTTTATCCTGAACATTCAGCTCTGACACTTTCAGTGAATACCTGAAATGGTTTCCATTGAGAATGTCAATCTCTTGACGCGTAAGGAGAAAATACCCCGGTGGGTTATGACCACGCGATGCCTCGCATTCACCAAGACAATGCAGTGAATGTGCTAGGGGAAAGTAAGCACATTAAGAGCAAATATCCTAAAAAAAAAATTTTTTTAATAAAACTTGACCATAACGTACTCTTTGGCTTTTTCGGTGAAGTCACATAACGGCCAGCATGTTTTTTTTTTCCTCAAAATGTTATTGTAATCTGTGCACATGACCTGATGAAACGAATAACCTTTTTTTTTAAATAACCCACGTGACAGATCCAACTCATCTCTCTTCTTAAACTATAAACTAGTTTTTCTATTTTATTGTACAAGGTAAGGCCCACTGAGCTATGTAGCGTTTTTTCACAAGCGACCTGCCCATCACAAATGAAAGCTCAACACAAAGTGACTTCATCGTGTGGAAATGTATTGCAGTTAAATATTTTAAATGTGTGATGTTAATTCTAAATCTGGAGGGGGGGAAACCGGAGGAACCAGAAACAAATCCACGTGACCACGAGGCGAGAGACACTCACACTCCAAATATACTACCAGCAGCTCCACTGTCAACAACAACAACCGCAGTTCGCCACCAAGTGGCGGTGACGTCACCACGACGCTTGTGCCAGGCCATGTGCACCTTGAGGCCACGTGAAGTGTCGAACGCCCGCTGGCAGGAGGTCATGGGGCAGACCCAGGTGCCACGGGTCGACTGACTGAGACGACTGGCTGATGCACCACCTGTGCCCCCTACTGTGCCAACTTGCTGTCCTCAACGGATGGCACCTCAGCCAGCCAATCACAGTGGGTGACTTCCTCCAATATTTGAGGCACCGCAGCCTCAGCAGGGTCATCCCCACTTTGTCCCACGTTTTCCTGGCTGAGGGATTTCCCCTTTCCCAGGACCTCAGGAATGCTCAGAAAATCTGCAAACCTGTTCCTGGGGGTCGGATATTGGATCACCGTTCTTTCCCCTAATGACGGTAATAGGTGTGGCGCTGCAGGTTACTTTTTTTATGGAGTTAAATAGAGATTTGTGATCGCGGGCCACTGAGGCAGACTCCATCTCCTCAGCAACCCGCGACCACCACCCATCATTGCAGCGCCTCACGGCTCCCTGAACCTCCGAGCGAAGGCTGCGGTAAGCCTCCTCATTCTCCGACGTGGGACGCTGTAGCCGATGAGAGTGGGCCTGTCGATTTTTCTCAGCCTGCTTGAACACCTCCTCTTGTCAGCCAGGGTCTCTGGGAAGGTCTGGACCGTGTACCCAAAGCAGCCATTGCAACTACATGAGCTACAGTCGTAAACCTCGCCCATTTCCCCTCGACATCAAGAGGAGTGGGAGACGATGCCAATCCCAGCCGCAAGCGATGATGAAATTCTCGTTTGTAACTTTCATCAGCTAGCTGAGACCATGCCACTAAGGGTTTGAATGGGGTCCTGGGTGTACATCCACCACCGGAGTGGAAGAATTGCAGGTGCATCTTACAGATGACAAGTCGATGGTCAGTGGGCAGATCAGCTCCACGGTCGGTCCTGGTGTCAAGGACATGGGCTCGCATTCGCTGTTCCGTCACTATGTAGTCCAGCAGATGTTCTTGCTTGGACCCGGCATGCATCCATGATGTGGTGTGGATGCGCCGATGCCGGAACAGTGTGTTGGTAATTACAAGCCCATGGGCTGCACAAAAATTTAGCAGCCTCCTGCCGTTGTTATTGAGCTGATCTGCCCGATGCCTTCCAATTACTCCAGACCAGGTGCCAGCATCATGACCAACTCGGGCATTGAAGTCACCCAACAAGATGACTCTATCCCGAGGGGACACTTTAGCCAGCACCTGTGACAGGAGGTCATAGAAGGCATTTGACTCATTGGCCTTGCTTGCATCCCTCCAGGGATGTTCGTCTTTGGTGGGGGCATAAGTTACCATGACCACCACTCCTCGCCTGTGGTTGATGGGAAGGCGAGCCCAAAGTAGCCTGGAGCTTACAGCTTCCCACACCTCATCACCACGCTCCCACAGCCCTTCATTCTTTTATTCAGAAAAAGAGCCACACCCTGTTGTTTGGCAGTCTCCTGCCCCGTATAGAGGACTGTCCACCCCTCATGGTGGCAGGAGCCAGAGCCGGTCCACAGGACCTCCTTATTACCACAGAGATCCAGGCGGTACCGGTCCAGCTCTTGACAGAGGAGTGGCAGCCTCTCCTCCGCAGTGAGCGTTCGAACATTCCACGTGGCCACACGTAGTTTTTTTTTGTTGTTTTTGGAGGAGCCCCGAGGGGAAGGATTCAGTCTCCTGGCTCCGCCAAATGGGGTTTGGTCAGGAGACGTCATAGACGCCTGTCCCCCCGGGGCGTCCGGCACAAGCTTATTTATAAAATGTTGTGGTCGTGGTTTAGTGGTAATTAATTGGAGGTGGAGGGGTTTCCAGCCCCTCACACCTGTCCAGAGCCCCCACTTAGCCACTGTGGTGGTTACAAACGCCATGAGGGGAAAGGCCAATCCGAATTGTCCCTCCCCCCCGGCACTGCCCACGGCAGCGTTGCCCGTCCGGCACCACAAGGAGGTAGGGGGTTGTTTTGCCGGACACCACCACCATTACCACCACTACTACCACCAACACTACCACCACCATTACACCACCACTACTACCACCACCACTAGCACCATCACCACCACCACTTCCACCACTTCCACCATTACCACCACTACTACCATACACTACCATCACTACCACCACCACCATTACCACCACTACTACCAGCAACGCTACCACCACCATTACACCACCACTACTACCACCACCACTAGCACCATCACCACCACCACTTCTACCGCCACTTCCACCATTACCACCACCACCACTACTACCATACACTACCATCACTACCACCACCAATACCACCACCACCACTACTCTACTACCGTACACTACCATCACTACCATCACCAACACCATTACCAACATCACTACAATCACTGACCACTACCGCTACCACCAATACCACCACCACTACCGGGACGTTTGCGTGCTGAATGCTGGAATCTGATCCCACGTCTCCTCCCTCTCCTCCGGCCCTCCCCCCTCACCAGCGGCCTCCTAGACGGCCTCCCCCGGCCCGGGCCCCGACCCCGACCACGACCACGGCCGCCCCCTCCGTGAGGGCTCGCTCCTCCCGGCCCATCCGGGTGCCCAAGCGCTCCGCGGACGACGCCGGAGGAGGAGGAGCCGAGTCCCACGCGGCGCCCTCCAAGGTCGCTCGCCCGCTCCACGATGACGACGCCAGGGGGCCGGGGCCCGCGCCGGGGCCTCCCCGCCGCGACCGTCATCTTCGTCGCCCCGTGACGTTCCGGGCTCTCGAGGGGGGGCGCCGCTGCCGGGAGACTCCGGCGGCGGCGGCGGCGCCCCCCCAGGAGAGCTCCCGCGGCGGCGGCAGCGGCGGCAGCGGCGGCGCCCGGACGACGCCGACGCCGGGAATCGGCCCGAGGGTCGCCCCGGAGCGCGGAGACGGCGGCGGAGAGTCGGGGCCGGCGCTTGGCGCTGACGAGGCAGCGGGCGAGGAGGAGGCGGAGGAGGAGGAGGCGGAGAGACGCAGGGAGGCCGCGTTTGGACCGCGTGCGGCGTGGAAGAGACACTTCGACTTTTGGTGGCAGGGCGTGGGCAGGAGGGCGAGCAGCAGGAGGGGCGGAGGAGGAGGAGGTGGAGCGAGAGGAGAAGGAGGGGAAGAGGAGGCCGAGGCGGCGATGAAGGCGGAGGAGGAAGAGGAGGAGGAGGAGGTTTTGACCGGGCAGTCGCCGCTAAGCAAGCGGCGGGAGGCGGCGGCGGCGGCGGATTGTCCGGCGGGACCGAATCCCGATCCCTGCCCGGGCTCCTCTACCTGCCGCGCTCCTCCGCCTCCTCCGCCTCCTCCGCGCTCGGCCCCGCCTGGGGCGACGTTCCACTTCTTCTCGCTGATGCCGTGGCCGCTGGCTGAGCCGCCACCACCGCCCACCGGGAGGCGCCGGGGTCGCGCTCTGGAGAAGCAGCGGCAGCGACGGAGACAAATTCAGCAACAATACCGGCAGCAGAGAGCGTCGTCATCGTCGTCCAACTGTTGGTCGTTCTCGGACGCATCGTCGTTGTCGTCGTCTTCATCATCGTCGTCGTCATCGCCGGAGGAGGTGGTGGAGGGGGACGAGGCGAAGGAGCGGAGGGACGAGGAGGAGGTGGTGGT
Source organism: Petromyzon marinus (assembly GCF_048934315.1). Taxonomy (NCBI): domain Eukaryota; kingdom Metazoa; phylum Chordata; class Hyperoartia; order Petromyzontiformes; family Petromyzontidae; genus Petromyzon; species Petromyzon marinus. The sequence goes on along the minus strand of NW_027422972.1, from coordinate 751,844 downwards.
GGAGGGTAACGAGGTGAAGGAGCGGAGGGACGAGGAGGAGGTGGTGGTGGAGGGTGACGAGGCGAAGGAGCGGAGGGACGAGGAGGAGGAGGAGGAGGGGGAGGTGGTGGTGGAGGGTGACGAGGTGAAGAAGCGGACGGACGACGAGGAGGAGGAGGGGGAGGTGGTGGTGGAGGGTGACGAGGTGAAGGAGCGGAGGGACGACAAGGAGGAGGAGGTGGTGGAGTCTACAGGGGGCGTCCGCAGGCTGCTGCTGAAGTTTTGCACCAGCCGCCTGCAGCCGAGCGTCGACAGAGCACGAGACGATGGGGAGGTGGCGGACAACGAGGAGGAGGAGAACGAGGAGGAGGAGGAGGAGAGGAAGACGAGGAGGAGGAGGAAGAAGAAGAAGAGGAGGAGGAGGGGACTACGGAGATCACGCAGTGCAGCCGATGATGGCGACTGCAAGTCGGGCGACGAGGTGGAGGAGGAGGAGGAGGAGAGCGTGGCGAGTCTCAAGAGGGTGGAGGAGTGCCGGATTCTCAAGCAGATAGACGACATCATGGCTGAGATACCCCAGCTGGAGGGGAGATGCAGGGTGAGGAGGAGCAGATGAGGTGTAGGGTGGTGAGGAGGGGCTGGGTGGTGAGGTGTAGGGTGGTGAGGAGGGGCTGGGTGGTGAGGTGTAGGGTGGTGAGGAGGGGCTGGGTGGTGAGGTGTAGGGTGGTGAGGAGGGGCTGGGTGGTGAGGTGTAGGGTGGTGAGGAGGAGGGTGAGGAGACTCCAGGGCAGCGGGTGAGGGCGTTGGGAGTGGCTCACTCGCTCACTCGCTCGGACACTCAGTCACTCACTCAGACACTCACTCAGACATTCAGTCACTCAGACACTCAGTCACTCAGACACGTACTCAGACACTCAGCCACTCAGTCACTCACTCAGACACTTACTCAGACACTCACTCAGTCACTCAGTCACTCACTCAGACACTCAGTCACTCAGACACTCAGTCACTCAGACACGTACTCAGACACTCAGTCACTCACTCAGACAGTCAGTCACTCACTTAGACACTCAGTCACTCAGACACACACTGACACACACACTGACACAACAACAACAACAACCGCCATTCGCCACTAAGTGGCGGTGACGTCACCACGACGCTTGTGCCAGGCTATGTGCACCCTGAGGCCACGTGAAGTGTCGAACGCCCGCTGGCAGGAGGTCACGGGGCAGACCCAGGTGCCACGGGTCGACTGACTGAGATGACTGGCTGATGCACCACCTGTGCCCCCTACTGTGCCAACCTGCTGTGCTTTAGCCACCCGGCGCTCCGCTCGCTGTTGTGAGCGTCGCTCCTCCGCCCTCCGTTGTTGTTGGAGGGCGACTGCCTCCAACTGCCCAGTAGCATCCTTCACGAGCCTCCTCCACAGAGGCCGATCTTGACACCGCTGGTACCAGTCATCGGCAAGTCCACTCAGCTCCACGTCCTCCTGTACCACATCACTCCATCTCTTCTCTAGCCCGTGCCGCGCCCGCTTAGCCCCCTCAATCCGGCCAAACAAAAGCTGTTTCGGCATGCGGTGGCTGGGCATGCGGGCTACATGACCCAGCCATCGCAGCCTTGCCTGCCGGAGGAGCTCACCGATGGGACCCTGCCCAGATCTTTCAAGGATTTGTGAGCTCCTCACACAATCCAGTCTGGTTAAACCCAGGATGGATCGTAGGCAGGCCAGCCTAAATGTTTCTAACCGGCGAAGATGTTCCATTAGGGGGGTCCACGTTTCGCAAGCGTAGAGAAGGGAGGGAATGACCGTGGCCGAGAAGACCTGAAGCTTAGTGCGGAGCGACAGACCAGGTAGCTTCCACACAGCGTTACGCAACCGATGAAAAGATATTGCCGCTCGACTGATTCGGAGTGAGACCTCTGCTGTTAAACTGGAGCCAGTCATAAGCACACTGCCCAGGTATGGGAAACTCTCCACTCTCTCCACAACTGCCCCATCACCGATTGACCCCCTGCCCCCATCACCGATTGATGCATTGTCCTTGAAACCGATTGGTCCACACCAAGGGACGGCTTTCTTTAGAGCCTCGACTCAATTGGTCCTCGAGCAGAGGACGCCAAAAGGTTTCAGTTTTGTTGCCAGACAAAAAGGGGAAACCCCTATGATGTGGAAGTCCTCGTTTCTGCCACTCAGTTGAGTACATCCAGCATCTTGATTCTCCAAAAAACACGACTCTCAGTGAATGCTCTCGATGAATTTAACTTGCTTTTGTCTGAACACCCTGGCTGTGAAGTCGTATCGACGGCTGGGTGTCTGGCCGAATGAAAGTTTTTGTTTTATCTCAGGCCAAGTTGGATTACATGTAAAGGTAATAAATAAGTCGGGGACATCCATACGCTCGCATGTATGACATGGCACCTTGAGCATATTCGTGCATGCGTCTAGGGCTTCCTGTGAACGTAGCAGACGCCTAGATGTTACAAGGGGGGGGGGGGGGGGGGATGATGTAGCGCCATTGTTGGGCTGTATGCGTATTACCACGGGAGCTGACCTGTAATAGCGGACATGCGTCAGCAGGGGGTGGTGTACAGACCAGGTGGGACGAACAGGGCCCCCAGACCCCAAGAGGGGGGGGGGGGGCTGGGGGATGTTCCAGGGCCCCCTAGAGAGTCCCAGAAGGCTTGGCCAGGGGCGGAGAGACCCTGGAACGGGGATAAAAGCCGGACCCCTGAACGGGTTTGGCGGTCCTCGTCCACCTGAAGCTCTGAAGAAGACTCTGAGCGCTACTCTGAAGACCCTGAAGCGAAGAGCCCAGTGACCCTGGCTAGGGTCGGGTTCAGACATAACCAGTGTAGGGTTAGCGCTAGAACCAGAGTAAGGGCACCGTAGTGTGGAGGAACTGCCTCCTGAGGTTATCGGCTGTGAGGGGTCGTCACCCCTCTGTGTTGTGGTTCCCTTGTTGAATAAACGTGTTGCCTCCAGCGAACCGTCTCGCCTCGTCTTGGACCCACTGCGCGTGTAACCTGTGGTAATGAAACCTCTTGTCGCAAAAAATTAGCGGCGTGCGAAAGTGAAAGGTGTTAACGAAGTAATAATGTTCATTTAAAGCTTTCGTGACTGCGAGGAATTCATGTTCTTGGTTCTTTCGGTAAAGTCACCACGTAGAAGGGAAACAATAAAATAATAAAAATATAAAACAATAAAATTATCACGACGTTTCGACTGCAACACGAGCAATCGTCGTCAGGTGTGAAAACCACAGCAAGAAATTTTGAAAAAAGTGGCGGGTTTTTTTTAACGTTAGCACCACGGAGAGTGATTTGACAGTTTGTTTAGAAGGACGAGTCCATCTATGTTCGGAAAAGAGGAGGGGGGAGACGAAAATAATGAATGCGGTCTGAAAGCCACCGTAAGCGTGAACAATCAATTAAGACACGAAATGGTTTATAAAATCTTTCCAATGATTGCTAAGCCAGAATCCATCTTCCCGGTTGAAATTGTCTCTGTGTTTGTATATGTGGATAGCCTCATGAACGAATCTCTCATGGTAGCCAGATGGCTTACAAATAACCTCTGTCTGGGAGAAGTCAATGTCATGTGAGCCTACTGAATTATAACAGTGATCTGCCACGGCCGAGGTGTTGGTCCTACCGTGTTTCAGGTCTGCTTTGTGTTCACGAATGCGGTCCGAGACATGGCGTTTGGTTTCTCCAATGTAACTACTACCACAGAGGCAACTTAGTTTGTAGACACCAGGGTATTGTATGTCCGGAATCACATCTTTTACAGACGTAACCAGATCACGGATTTTATGTAATGTGTTGAATCGGACCTGGATCTTGTGTTTATTCAAGATTTTGGAGATCTTTTTTGTGATCCCCGCAATGTAGGGCAAAGTGATGGTTTTGAAAGGCTCAAGAGGGTCCTTCTTCATGGTTGGAGTGATAGCTTTGCGGATTGTAGTCGGAGTAACCAATAGCCTTAAGAGCTTGGTGTACGTGCTTGAGTTCACTGGCTATGTGTTCCTGGTCGAATATGCATTGGGCTCTATGGTGCAGAGTCTTGATGAGGGAATTCTTCTGGGATGGATGGTGGTGGGAATCCGGTTTCAGGTAAGCATCCATATGGGTAGCTTTCCCGTAGACAGAGTGGCTCATTGAACCATTAATTTTTTTTTACCAATTCCACTTTACAGTAAAATTGTAGACACGGCACAATATATACTTCTGAATCTTTATTTTTACCAACATTTAAAAAAATATTCTCCCATAAGGCAAAATTCTGAAATATTGGATTTTTTACAAAGCCTTGTGAATTCACCTTGTATCTGAACAAGTTCAATTTGTGTAAATATTTTTTTTCAAACGTATAAATAAAAAAGACATTGCTTACAAATATCAGCTCTATGTTTTCAAGTAAATACATTTTGGGTAGTGAATAAATTATAGTCTAAATAAGCTACACATGACGAATTGTAGGCAATTATAGTTATAATCAAAGACATTTTTAAACAATCACGTGGTCCCTGTAGTCGCCGTTAGAGACAAAATCTGCTTGAAAACAGTTTATCAACATATATGAATACATTGATTCGAATAAGCAGAGTTAATTTCCTATTTATGGCATGCCGGTTATGTGTCAGTTTTCGATATCAACATCACCTTATAAAAGAATAACATTTAAAATACGCACAGACAAGTATTCATTCGTAATTATTGACAGGCATATTAACAAAATGTAATTACTGCAGTGAAATATACTGCATCAGGTTACATCGTATTAACAAGAAGCTATTTTTAAAATACGCACCGCCTGCTTAACAGTGTATGTACAACGTACTATTGTAGTGTCATTCAAAACGAGTAGACCATTGCATGCTGGCATCTGGGTCAAAATGTAGCAAATTCTAAACATTACCTACAAATAATAAATCACGGAGTTTCGATCGCAACACAAACAATCGTCATCAGGTGGGACAACCACAGCAGCAAGAAGATAAAACTGCTGGAGTAGGCGCCTACTACTTCAGCATCTTCTTCTTGCTGTGGTTGTCCCACCTGATGACGATTGCTTGTGTTGTGATCTAAACGCCGTGATCTGTTATGTTTCTACCCACGTGGTGACTTTACCGAAATAACTAGAGAGTGTGGATTCCTGCAGTCACAAAAGCTTCGAATCAAGATTACCTACAAACGACACAACTGAGATGACGCATCAATCATACCCCCCTACTGACAGGCTCTAGTCCACATGCAGGTCGGTGCAGGGCCACCACCCTGTGCCACACAGGGGCAGCTGCTACTTGGGGATGCTCTTCGAGCGTTTCAGACGAGATACAAAACTCCCGAGTTGCTGAGGCGATTAAGCAAGCACCATGTAAAAGCAATTATCATTAGAACATCATGAATGCTTGGGAGCTTATTGGCTCTCGCTCCTGGTGAGAGATTGACCCAACCCACAGGTCCACAAAGACTGGCCACTCTTACTCTACAGGTTGAACCTAGGAGCTGAGTGTTCAAATTCACATTCTTGTCATTAAAGGCCTGTGACAAAGGTGCATCTATTGGAGCGACATCGTCTCTGGCTTACACATCTACCGGGTCTCCACTTGACTTTGGATTGTCTCGGAGGAAGTCCACCCACACCTCCACTTCCACAAACTGCTGGGAGTTGCCTCGCTCTGCCTCACAGTCTGAATTCTCCTCCTGCTTCACGTTGCCTCCATCGATGTGGAGGTCCCATTTTGGAGTTGAATCTTCATCTTCACATTTCACCTTCACTTCTTCCCTCTTCACCATCACTTCTTCATATTTCACCTTCACTTCTTCGCTCTTCACCATCACTTCTTCCCTCTTCACCATCACCTCTTCATATTTCACCTCGATACCTTTAAAAGTGTCCAAGCTGTTATTTTCTTCCGGTTCGTGTTTCATGAGGGATGGGCTTATTGTGGCACTTTGACTTTCACAAGCTGATTTCAGACTCCACTCCTTGTGGATCTTCTGATGCTTTTGTGTTTTCTGGTGTACTTGAAGATGTTGTTGCTGTGCAAACGCTATCCCGCACAGAGTGCACCTGAAGGGTTTCTCTCCCGTGTGTGTTCTCTGGTGTACTTGAAGATGTGATGAATCTGCAAACGCCTTCCCACACACACTGCACTTGAAGGATTTCTCTCCTGTGTGAGTTCTCTGGTGTTCTACAAGAAGAGATGAACGTGCAAACGCCTTCACGCACACACTGCACTTGAAGGGTTTCTCTCCCGTGTGTGTTCTCTGGTGTATTACAAGAGCAGATGAATATGCAAACACCTTTCCACACACACTGCACTTGAAGGGTTTCTCTCCCGTGTGTGTTCTCTGGTGTGCTACAAGAGTAGATGACTGTGCAAACCCCTTCCCACACACACTGCACTTGAAGGGTTTCTCTCCTGTGTGAGTTCTCTTGTGTTCTACAAGAAGAGATGAACGTGCAAACGCCTTCACGCACACAGTGCACTTGAAGGGTTTCTCTCCCGTGTGTGTTCTCTGGTGTATTACAAGAGTAGATGAATGTGCAAACGCCTTCCCACACACACTGCACTTGAAGGGTTTCTCTCCCGTGTGTGTTCTCTGGTGTTCTACAAGAGCAGATGGCCATGCAAATGCCTTCCCACACACACTGCACTTGAAGGGTTTCTCTCCTGTGTGAGTTCTCTTGTGCCGTGTGAAATCTCCAGTACGATCCGTGCTGTATGCACGCTGGTCGCATTGTTGACTTGTCATACCGAGCTGCGCTGAGTGCATTTGCTCCATCAGACCAATTCTGCGGAGGAAGCGTCAGAGGAAGCGTCAGCTGCAGACAGAAAAAAATCATATCCACACCATCTACACGTCAGTATCGAGGCACAGAGGAATGCATATATAGTCACATGTGACTTACACGTCTATACTTATTCATATATTCAGGATGTAAAAACGTTTCCCAAATTCATCACAGGGCTGTTATGGCACACAATGAGAGGGCAAATGGTCGTAAACATGCCTGGAAGCCCTCGTATCTTCAAAATGAATGTTCACCCAAAACTCCAAGCACACAATTTCGGCGGTCTGGCTACAAAAGGAATATTCATGAGAGCTAAATTCAGCTGACATAGCAAAGGGTGTTGAAAACAATACTAAATTAATGAATCCAGGCTCAGATGTCCTTGAATGCTGGGATGAACAGTTCCGATTTCAGCTGCATGTGCGTGCTGTGTTAACTTCCTGTTTCCATTATTATAAAGAGTTCCAGAGGAAAACAAAAGTAAACTATTGTTATGCTATAACCTCCGTGTTCAACAGAGTTAATAGACGTTACTGCAAACACAAACTGTACACTGTCACTGGGCAAACAGGCGGTGGCGTGTCTAGAATCACGCCTGGCCACCTTCATCTGCTCGGCATGATTGCTTTCTCACTCCACCAAGTAATTAATTGAGGATCAACGAACATAGCTGAGGCTAACTGGAGTTTGCGTGTCTCTCTCCGTGGTGAGATGTTAACTACCTCACCTGGTATACAGGAAGTCGTGGGTTCGATCCCGACCCTGACGCCTGCTGTATATTTGGAGTTTGCGGGTCCCTCCGTTTAGCGTCTTTGACCGATAGACATTGACACACGTATTCTTGTTTCTTTTGGTAAAGTTATGAAGATAGAAAATAACAATAACAGATAATACAATTACATTAAATAAAGATTACTTGTGTTGCGATCAAAACGACGTGAGTTTTTTTGCTTTATTTACAATGTTTTAATTATTTTTATTGTGTTTTTATTTATTTTTCTATCTACATGACTTTACCGAAAGAACCAAGAATATTAATTCCTGCAGTCACCAAAGTTTTAAGTCAAAACATTCACACACGTTGACAAAGCCTCACCTTGTGTTGTTGTGGGCAGGTCGCTTCTGATAACAAGAGCGGTATAGCAGCTCAAGCGGGCTTGGATTGGTGAAAAAAATCAAAACTGCGTGAATATTTACAATAAAACAAAGTTACAAAGTGGCGAGCCGGGTGAAGACAAATTAAACTTAAGCGAGATAATTAAAGTAAACGCAATCAGGTGAGGGCAGGAGGCAAGGCCCCGCGTGGCTAGGCCCCGCGTTGTAAAGTTCCAACCTGGACATCGATTCCAATGCTCGCTGCTACTCAACTGACATCCCTACGAGAGAGAGGCTCTACCTTGGTAAACAACAACAACCACCACCACAACGACCACCACAACGATGAGAATTTCTCACCTCGGATTTCAGTGCAGGAAGCGATAGCTACCTGTTTACCTCGTGACGTCATGCGGAAGCAGGTGACGTGACGTCACATCCGGAGTACGAGACACGCTCCTCCCACAATTAGCGGCTCCGTAGCTAAATAAATTAGAGAATAAATAAATTATGTTAATGTTACTCGTCCCATATGTCGTGGGCAATGAACCCGTCGCAATAAACTCGCGACGGCTTTAACGAACACATTATGTTAATGAACCGCCAGTCACTGGGCGTAGCTTTGCCCAAATAAGGATTGGCACTATACTCTTTGGTTCTATTGGGTAAAGTCACGTAGGTGAAAATAAAATAACAAAAAATCACGAAGTTTTGGCCAGAACACAAGCGGCCTTCCTCAGGTGAAGGGACGAGACTGTCTGGAGGACAGCGCTGGAGTGAAAAAAGCCACGCTTAGATCACGACCTTTAAGCTGTGTGAGAAGAAACAAAGCGCCTTGTGATCACGGCATCTTTTGAGGAAGGTCAGCGTCTCGATGAGTTGCGACTTCTTGTCCCGTTGTCTGTTAAAAGCTCTAACAGATAGGTGAAAGCCCTCCCCGTAGAGGTAATCAATTCTAGATTTAAAGCTTTCGTGACTGCTAGGATCCATACTCTTTGGTTCTATTGGGTAAAGTCACGTAGGTAAAAATAAAATAACAAAAAATCACGACGTTTCTTTTGTTATTTTTTGTTATTTTATTTTCACCTACATGACTTTACCCAATAGAACCAAAGAGTATGGATCCTAGCCGTCACGAAAGCTTTGAATCTAGAAAGGATTGGCACTGGCAGTGACCCAAGCAGAGGTGACGTCACGCTCAAGAGTGCGGTGGAATACCTTGGTGACATGACGTCACTAGCGAGGTACACCTCTCCCTGGCGTTTCACGCCGATGAAGTAATGCTGAGTGATGACGTCAGAGAGCGGGGTTGGAGTTTAAGTTGATTTAGATTCATTTTCATTGCTCCCTCCCTTGGGTGCGTGGGCTCAGCTACAACAACGTGGACATTATTGTGTATACACTGTGTGTGTGTACACTGTGTGTATACACTGTGTGTGTCTGTGTATACTGTGTGTGTGTACACTGTGTGTGTGTACACTGTGTGTGTGTACACTATGTGTGTACACAGTGTGTGTGTGTACAGTGTGTGTGTACACTGTGTGTATACACTGTGTGTGTGTACACTGTGTGTGTGTACACTGTGTGTGTACACTGTGTGTGTGTGTACACTGTGTGTGTACACTGTGTGTGTACACTGTGTGTGTGTGTACACTGTGTGTGTACACTGTGTGTGTGTACAGTGTGTGTGTGTACACTGTGTGTGTACACTGTGTGTGTGTACAGTGTGTGTGTGTACACTGTGTGTGTGTACACTGTGTGTGTACACTTCTAGATTTAAAGCTTTCGTGACTGCAAGGATCCATACTCTTTGGTTGTATTGGGTAAAGTCACGTAGGTAAAAGACGTTGTACTGTCCCCTGACGATATCCTTGTCAGCTTCGATGTGGTCTCTTTGTTCACCAAGGTCCCAGTACCTGATACCATTGAAATAATTGAAAATTTGGTCCAACATGGACTAGACCCCGACACACCTGCACTGGTTAGGCACTGCCTCAACAATACCTACTTTACTTGGAATGGCTCCTTCTACAAACAAAATGAGGGTACCCCCATGGGATCCCCCTTATCACCAGTGATAGCCAATATTTTCATGGAGAAATTTGAATCAGACGCCATCCAGACTTCCACCCTCAGACCTTCCCTGTGGAAGAGATATGTGGATGACACTTTCGTCATTTGGCCACATGGCCTCCCAGCTCTGAACCTTTTCCTACACCACATCAATTCCAAACATCCCGCCATCAAATTCACCATGGAAGTGGAGAAAGACGGCAAGCTACCATTCTTAGATGTTCTGTTTGAGAGGAGACCTGATGGCTCATTGGGGCATTCTGTCTACAGGAAACCCACCCACACAGATTCCTACTTGAAACCTGATTCCCACCACTACCCAGCGAAAAAGAATTATCTCATCAAAACTTTATACCATAGGGCTCATTGCATTTCGGACCAACACCACCTGACCAGTGAATTAAAACATGTACACCTGGCCCTCAAAAGGAATGGTTACTCTGACCGTACCATCCGCCAAGCTGTTTCTCCCTCCATACAGAAACAACCACTTGATACTCCGGTCAAAACCACCACACTACCATATATAGCAGGCGTTACTAAAAAGATTTCCAAAATTCTAAACAAACACAAGATCCAGGTCCGGTTCAATACAGTACACAAAATTCGTGATCTGATCCCATCCGTGAAGGATGTCATTCCTGACTTACAGTACCCCGGGGTTTACAAATTGAGTTGTACCTGCGGTGATTGCAATATCAGGGAGACAAAGCGACATGTCTCTGACCGAATTTGCGAGCACAAATCAGATTTGAAACACGGCAAAACGAATTCTTCTGCCGTGGCTGATCACTGTTACAACGCTGCGGGTGATCACGATATAATTTTCTCCGATACCAAGGTTCTTTGCAAACCCACGGGTTTTTATCAGAGATTTGTTCACGAGGCAATTCCGATCTACAAACACAGACACAATTTCAACCGAGAAGATGGTTTCAAATTTAGCAACCATTGAAAAGATGTTCTAAATCGAACTAAACATTAAACTAATTTCAATGGTACAGTATATTTTTCAAGTAGTGGTACCCCAAACTTTCGCAGCTCTTATAAATTCCCTTTTCACACCATCAATAGGTAAACTCTCCCCCCCCCCCCCGCGCCAAACGGCAAGTCCACCGGCACGTACAACACCTCTTTTCTAAAATCGGCCAATCAAATGCTAATTTTAATGCTAATTTCTTTGTCAGGACACCTTGTTTGCTCGCACACAGTTTAAAGGTCCGCGGTCTGAGCGTGGTTGTGTTTCGCAAAATTCTCCTGTTTGATTTGTACTAGGTGCCTCGGTGAATGTATATGCTCTGATTTTAACATAGCTATTTCTGTGACCAGTTACAAGCTAATCACTCAGCTATTTCAATGCTAAATTCTATGCTAATTCCTTTGTCAAGGGGTGCCTCTGCGGATGTGTATACTTTAACTTAGCTATTTCAATGAGCCATTTCAATGCTAAATTATATGCTAATTCCTTTGTCAAGGCACTTTGTTTCTTCTCACACAGCTTAAAGGTCGTGATCTGCGCGTGGCTTTTTCCACTCCAGCGCTGTCCTCCAGACAGTCTCGTCCCTTCACCTGATGAAGGCCGCTTGTGTTGTGGCCGAAACGTCGTGATTTTTGTTATTTTATTTTTTTACCTACGTGACTTTACCCAATAGAACCAAAGAGTATGGATCCTAGCAGTCACGAAAGCTTTAAAATATAGAATAGAAATGTAATGCAATACAACACAGAGAGTCGGCCAACATAAGAGTCAACACCCCAACTGGTTGATAACGTTCTTCCAAAGATTGCTCAATTTGAAAGAGAGACAAAACACAGACACGGAGACACATAGACAGAGAGAGATAACACAGAGACACACACACAGAGATACACACATACAGTGAGGGAAAAAAGTATTTGATCCCCTGCTGATTTTGTACGTTTGCCCACTGACAAAGAAATGATCAGTCTATAATTTTAATGGAAGGTTTATTTGAACAGTGAGAAACAGAATAACAACAAAAACATCCAGATAAACGCATGTCAAAAATGTTATAAATTTATTTGCATTTTAATGAGGGAAAAAAGTATTTGACCCCTCTGCAAAACATGACTTAGTACTTGGTGGCAAAACCCTTGTTGGCAATCACAGAGGTCAGACGTTTGTTGTAGTTGGCCACCAGGTTTGCACACATCTCAGGAGGGATTTTGTCCCACTCCTCTTTGCAGATCTTCTCCAAGTCATTAAGGTTTCGAGGCTGACGTTTGGCAACTCGAACCTTCAGCTCCCTTCAGATTTCCTATGGGATTAAGGTCTGGAGACTGGCTAGGCCACCTCAGGACCTTAATGTGCTGCTTCTTGAGCCACTCCTTTGTTGCCTTGGCCGTGTGTTTTGGGTCATTGTCATGCTGGAATACCCATCCACCATCCATTTTCAATGCCCTGGCTGAGAGAAGGAGGATCTCACCCAAGATTTGACGGTACATGGCCCCGTCCATCGTCTCTTTGATGCGGTGAAGTTGTCCTGTCCCCTTAGCAGAAAAACACCCCAAAGCATGTTTCCACCTCCATGTTTGACGGTGGGGATGGTGTTCTTGGGGTCATAGGCAGCATTCCTCCTCCTCCAAACACGGCGAGTTGAGTTTATGCCAAAGAGCTCCATTTTGGTCTAATCCGACCAAAACACTTTCACCCAGTTGTCCTCTGAATCATTCAGATGTTCATTGGCAAACTTCAGACGGGCATGTATATGTGCTTTCTTGAACAGGGAAACCTTGCAGGCGCTGCAGGATTTCAGTCCTTCACGGTGAAGTGTGTTGTCAATTGTTTTCTTGGTGACTATGGTCCCAGCTGCCTTGAGATCATTGACAAGATCCTCCCGTGTAGTTCTGGACTGATTCCTCACCGTTCTCATGATCATTGCAACTCCACGAGGTGAGATCTTGCATGGAGCCCCAGGCCGAAGGAGATTGACAGTTTTTTTGCGTTTCTTCCATTTGCGAATAATCGCACCAACTGTTGTCACCTTCTCACCAAGCTGCTTGGCAATGGTCTTGTAGCCCATTCCAGCCTTGTGTAGGTCTACAATCTTGTCCCTGACATCCTTGTAGAGCTCTTTGGTCTTGGCCATGGTGGAGAGTTTGGGATCTGATTGATTGCTTCTGTGGACAGGTGTCTTTTATACAGGTAACGAGCTGAGATAAGGGGCACTCCCTTTAAGAGTGTGCTCCTAATCTCAGCTCGTTACCTGTATAAAAGACACCTGGGAGCCAGAAATCTTTCCGATTGAGAGGGGGTCAAATACTTATTTCCCTCATTAAAATGCGAATCAATTTGTAACATTTTTGACATGCGTTTATCTGGATTTTATTGTTGTTATTCTGTCTCTCACTGTTCAAATAAACCTACCATTAAAATTATAGACTAATCATTTCCTTGTCAGTGGGCAAACGTACAAAATCAGCAGGGGATCAAATACTTTTTTCCCTCACTGTAGGCACACAGAGAAACAACGCCTCTGTGTCGAGGCCTTAAATAGAGAGAGAGAGGGGGGCAGAGAGAGAGGGGAGGGGTGTAGAGAAATCCGTGAGTCAATGCAAGGCCGTAGCCATGGAGTCAACATTGGGGGGGGACCAAATCTACCAGGGGCTCTGGGGTCCCCCTCCAGGAAAAAAAAAATCTAAATTTGAAAACTCATTTCCTAAAATATTGCAAAATTTCACTAATACATGGGATGGAATTTTTTATTATTTGATACAATAATGTATAATATTGTATTACATTGCTGTTGTTTATTTTTTAACTTTTCTTGTTTCATAGTATGTAATGGCAGAGATTAGGGGTTCATAAAGTACAAGGCAATCATATAAACAAAAATCTACGCATTGTTATATGAAGACAAGTCCACATTTTGTGGCCAAGGTTTAGCAAGTTGTTTTTATTAACATAGCATAGCAATTATTATTTTAAAAAATATATTTTTATAGCAATATATTTGAAGGGGACATTTTGAGCATATTTGATTATTAGGGGGGGATATGTCCCCCACCAATATATATTATAATTATTATAATATATTATAATTACGGCCTTGTGTCAATGAGAGATTTGGAACTTTGGTGACTGCAGGAAATAATAATAACACGAGGACACGCAGAGAGAGAAAGCTCACTTATATTCTTGGTTCTTTCGGTAAAGTCACCACGTAGAAGGGAAACAATAAAATAATACAAATATAAAACAATAAAGAACATTTTCTTGTTGTGGTTTTCACACCTGATGATGATTGCTCGTGTTGCAGTTGAAACGTCGTGAGAATTTTATTGTTTTATATTATTATTTTATTGTTTCCCTTCTACGTGGTGGTGACTTTACCGAAAGAACCAAGAATATGAATCCCTGCAGTCAAGAAAGCTTTAAATCAAAAGCACACTTAATCAAACAAACTGAGTAAAACTTGGAAATGTAATGCAATGCAACACAGAGAGTCGGTCAACACACAATAAACGCATAGCCTGGTAGATTACTTTCTTACAAAGATTGCTCAACTAAGAGATAATTGAAGCAAACGCGATCAGGCGAGGGCAGGAGGCAAGGCCCCGCGTGGCTAGGCCCCGCGTTGTAAAGTTCCAAACTGGACATCGATTCCCATGCTCGCTGCTACTCAACTGACATCCCTACGGGAGAGAGAGCGAGGCTCTACCTTGGTAAACAACAACAACAACCACCACCACCACAACCACCACCACCACAACCGCGATGAGAATTTCTCACCTCGGATTTCAGTTCACGCGCGGAGCGGAAGATTCCTGTTACCTCGTGACGTCACGCGGCAGCAGGAGATGACGTCACTTGCGTGGTACAAGAACACTCCTCTCCCGCAACGAGCGGGTCTTAATTTAAATAAATTATGTTAATGAGGCCGGCCCATACGTGGAGGGATGGGGCGTGGGTGCTGAACCCGTCGCAATAAACTCGCGACAGTCGACACGAATATATTATGTTAATGAGCCGCCAGTCACCGGGCGTAGCTTTGCCCAAATAAGGATTGTACAGATAACGGAAGTGACACAGGCAGAGGTGGCGTCACGCTCAAGGGCGCGGTAGACGGGGTGGGGTGAATACCTTGATGACATGACGTCACTAGCGAGGGACACCTCCCCCTGGCGTTTCACGCCAATGAGGTGTGCTGAGTAGTGACGTCACAGAGCGGGATTGGAGTTTAAGTTGATTTAGATTCATTTTCCATTGCTCCCTCCCTTGAACTCAGCAACAACGTGGACATTGCATCCCACTGGGATTTTTAGCACACAGCATTGGTGTACGGTGCTTTTTTCAGGAATATTTTGCTGTTTTTTATTCATGGATTTTCTGTTTGCAGTCACACAAAGTAGTCACTTTAAGATGTTTCTTGTTCGTGTTTGTTGTGGTTGCACTTGATTCAAGAGCCGAATGGCTCACAGGGGTATACCAAAATAAATAAACTGAAATTATTGTGTACACTCTGTGTGTGTACACACTGTGTGTACGTACACTGTGTGTGTACACTGTGTGTACACTGTGTGTGTACACATACACACTGTGTGTGCACTGTGTGTGTGTACACTGTGTGTGTGTGCACTGTGTGTGTACACTGTGTGTGTGTACACTGTGTGTGTACACTGTGTGTGTGTGTACACGTACACACTGTGTGTGTGTACACTGTGTGTGTGTACACACACTGTGTGTGTACACTGTGTGTGTACACACTGTGTGTGTGTGTACACTGTGTGTACACGTACACACTGTGTGTGTGTACACTGTGTGTGTGTACACTGAGGGTGTGTGCACTGTGTGCACTGTGTGTGTGTACACTCTGTGTGTGTGTGTAAATTGTGGGGGGCACAGTCATCTCAGTCGACCAATGGGCATCTTTTCATCAATTTATTATTTTCCAATTTTCTTGTTTTTTAAATTTTCTATCTAAGTGACTTTACGGAAAGAACCAAGAATGTGGTAGCACATTCTTGGTTCTTTGCAGAGGTTCAAGGTTAAAATCCGACAGGCACACCTGGCTACCCCAGTAACATTCACCACAATATGCGCAGTCTGCTAAACGGCAGATGTAAAACATAACGTTGCGTCATTCACAACGCACATTGCATGTTGGTGTCACGGTCAAAATTGCGGAAATTCCAAACATTATCCAGAAACTCCACAACGGAGACACGCACCGCCTGTACCAACGACGGAGGCGCAGACGCTCGATTACGTTGGAATCGATCTGCAGACGGCCAGCAGCTCCGTGTCGCCTTATCTCGATCCCGCAATCCCAACCAGGTGAAAGTCCGCATCGAACCGAACCCCCGGCAAGGCCATCGTCTACTTATCGACGAGAGAAAATTCACACGAAATATCGTTTTCAATGACGTCTTCCAGATGTAAATTGAGACAAGCTTTTAATGAAGAAATACAATAATCTAATTCAAAACACAACACAATTCAAAGATGCTTCATTTTAAAACTTCAAAACGGAGCATGGGGTACTTGCGTGAATGCGTCCTTCGTGTGCAAATGTTGTGACTTTCCTGGCCTGAAGGCCGTCAATATGTTGGACTATTATTGGTGCACAGCGTCTCAACAACAGCAGTGGGGTTTGCTTCAACCGATAGGTACGAACATCCAGACGTCAATCAGCAAGGCACATTTCTAGTCCTAGTTAGACAAAATCTACGTCAACACGTAAGACAAAACTACAATTCGTGTTGTAGAGAATGTACCTCCTCCTATACGTGTAACTTTTAAGTGGTATGCCTTGTAACTGATGAATGATCCGAGCGTGACCTATTTCAAAGACAATGAGTTGCTCCAGATGCTTCGTGGAACACAAAAACACCATTTGACCTGTATCACAAGAACAACGGGTCTCACCTGAGTTCTCTGTACAGGTTACTTTCAAACACAAACACACACCTTGTCCTAACATCACTTATTCAATGTTTGACCCTTGCAGATCAAATGTTGCAAGTATGCACAAAATCAGACAAGTATTCATTCTAAATTATTGACAGGCATATTAACAAAATTGGATTACTTCAGTGAAATATCCTGCATCACGTTACATCGTATTAACAAGCTTTTTTAAAAAAAGCAGTCTGCTTCACAGTGTATGTAAAACATACTATTGTGTCATTCAAAACGAGTAGGCCATTGCATGCTGGCGTCTGAGTGAAAATGTAGCAAATTCTAAACATTACCTACAAACTACACAACTGAGATTACACATCAATCATCGCCCCCTATGGATAGGCTCTTGTCCACATGCAGGCCGGTGCAGGGTCACCACCTTGTGCCACACAGGGGCAGCTGCTACTTGGGGATGCTCATTGAGTGTTTCAGGCGAGGTATGACACAAAACTCCGAGTTGCTGAGGAGATTAAGCAAGCACCATGTAAAAGCAATTATTATGATAACATAGTGAATGCTTGGGAGCTTATTGGCTCTTGCTCCTGGTTAGAGATCTACCCAACCCACGGGCCCACAAAGTGTTCAACTTCACATTCTTGTCATTAAAGGCCTGTGACAAAGGTGCATCTATTGGATAGACATTATATCAAGCTTACACATCTACCGGGTCTCCACTTGACTTTGTATTGTCTAGGAGCAAGTCCACCCACACCTCCACTTCCACAAACTGCTGGGAGTTGCCTCACTCTGACTCACAGTCAGAATTCTCCTCCTGCTTTACGATGTGAAGGTCCCATTTTGGAGTTGAATCTTCATCTTCACATTTTACCTTCACTTCTTCGCTCATCACTTCTTCACATTTCACCTTCACCTCTTCATATTTCACCTTGATACCTTTAAAAGTGTCAAAGCTGAGATTTTCGTCCGGTTCTTGTTTCATGAGGGATGGGCTCATTGCGGCACTTTGACTTTCACAAGCTGATATCAGACTCCGACTCGACTCCTTGTGATGCTTTTGTGTTCTCTGGTGTCTTAGAAGATTTGATGAATCTGCAAACGGCTTCCCGCACAGAGTACACTTGAAGGGTTTCTCTCCTGTGTGCGTTCTCTGGTGTTTCACAAGATCAGATGACTGTGCAAATGCCTTCACGCACACACTGCACTTGAAGGGTTTCTCTCCCGTGTGTGTTCTCTGGTGTTTTACAAGAGCAGATGACTGTGCAAATGCCTTCACGCAGACACTGCACTTGAAGGGTTTCTCTCCCGTGTGTGTTCTCTGGTGTTTTTTAAGAGCAGATGACCATGAAAATGCCTTCCCACAAACACTGCACTTGAAGGGTTTCTCTCCCGTGTGTGTTCTCTGGTGTGTTTTAAGAGCAAATGAACCTGAAAATGCCTTCTCACAAACACTGCACTTGAAGGGTTTCTCTCCTGTGTGTGTTCTCTGGTGTACTTTAAGATTTGATGAATGTGCAAACGCCTTCCCGCACAGAGTGCACCTGAAGGGTTTCTCTCCCGTGTGTGTTCTCTGGTGTGTTACAAGATTATATGAATCTGAAAACGCCTTCCCGCACAGAGTACACTTGAACGGTTTCTCTCCCGTGTGTGTTCTCTGGTGTGTTTTAAGAGCAAATGAATCTGAAAATGTCTTCCCACACACAGTGCATTTGAAGGGTTTCTCTCCTGTGTGTGTTCTCTGGTGTCTTTTAAGATGAGATAAATCTGAAAATGCCTTTCCATACACACTGCACTTGAAGGGTTTCTCTCCTGTGTGTGTTCTCTGGTGTGTTTTAAGAGTAGATGAATCTGAAAATGCCTTTCCACACACAATGCACTTGAAGGGTTTCTCTCCTGTGTGTGTTCTCTGGTATGTTTTAAGAGTAGATGAATCTGAAAATGTCTTCCCACACACTGTGTATTTGAAAGGTTTCTCTCCCGTGTGTGTTCTCTGGTGAATTTTAAGAGCTGATGACTGTGAAAATGCCTTCCCACACACAGTGCACTTGAAGGGTTTCTCTCCCGTGTGTGTTCTCTGGTGTGTTACAAGATTACATGACTGTGTAAACGCCATCCCGCACATCGTGCACCTGAAGGGTTTCTCTCCTGTGTGTGTTCTCTGGTGGTTCTGAAAAACTGATGGCCATGCAAATGCCTTGTTACACACAGTACATTTGAAGGGTTTCTCTCCTGTGCGAGTTCTCTGGTGCCGTGTCAAATTTCCAGTCCGGTCCGTGCTGTATGCACGCTGGTCGCATTGTTGACTTGTCGTACCGAGCTGCGCTGAGTGCCTTTGCTCCATCAGAACAATTCTGCAGAGGAAGCGTCAGCTGCAAACAGAAAAAAATAATATCCACACCATCTACACGTCAGGCACAGAGGAATGCACACGTGACTTACACGTCTATACTTATTAATATATTCATGATGTAGTGAAAAAGTTTCCCAAATTAATCAGATTTGATGAACGTGCAAATGCCTTCCCGCACAGAGTGCACCTGAAGGGTTTCTCTCCACGGGCTGTTATGGCACACAGTGAGAGGGGAAATGTCATTAATATGCCTGGAAGCCTTCATATCTTCAAAATGAAAATTAACCCACACAATTTCGGCTGACTATAAAAGGAATATTTAGGAAAGCTAAATTCAGCTGACATAGCAAAGGGTGTTGAAAACAATACTATTTCTGTTATGCAGAAATGCATTAATAAACGTTCAATCGCAACTCAGGTGTGAATCCAGGCTCAGATGTCCTTGAATGCTGGGGATGAACAGATCCGACTTCAGCTGCATGTGTGTGCTGTGTTCACCTCCTGTTTCCATTCGTATAAAGAGTTCCAGAGGAAAACAAAAATAAACTATTGTTTTTATATATCATCGTGTTCAACAGAGTTAATAGACTTTACTGCAAACACAAATTTGACACTGTCACACACTGCCATGGGTAAACAGGTGGTGGTGTGACCAGAACCATGCCTGGCCACCTTCATCTGCTCAGCATTAATTCTTCCTCACTCCACCAAGTAATGAATCGAGGATCAATCAACATAGCCGAGGCTATCCGTGTCTCTGTCTCTCTCTCTCCCCGTGGTGAAGGTGTTCCCCTCCACACATTCAGAGTCAACAGCGGCACGCGCTTAGCGACTTTGACCGATAGACATTGACGCACGTATTGTTGGTTCTTTCAGTTAAGTCACATAGATAGAAAATAAAAATAACAGATTAAATTTAATAAAGATAAAGACCACTTGTGTTGAGATCGAAACGTCGGGGGTTTTTTGCTTTATTTTAAAAAAATTATTTTTCATTTATTTTTATTATTTTATTTTCTATCTACGTGACTTTACCGAATAAACCAAGAATATTAATTCCTACAGTCACCAAAGTTTTAAGTCAAAACATTCACACACGTTGACAAAGCCTCACCTTGTGTTGTTGTGGGCAGGTCGCTTCTGATAACAAGAGCGGTATAGCAGCTCAAGCGGGCTTGGCCTGCTAACAAAATAAAATAAAAACTGCGTGAATATTGACAATAAAACAAAGTTTCAAAGTGGCGAGCCGGGTGAAGACAAATTAAACTTAAATCGAGATAATTAAAGTGAATGCAATCAGGTGAGGGCAGGAGGCAAGGCCCCGCGTGGCTAGGCCCCGCGTTGTAAAGTTCCAACCTGAACATCGATTCCCATGCTCGCTGCTACTCAACTGACATCCCTACGAGAGAGAGAGGCTCTACCTTGGTAAACAACAACCACCACAACCACCACCACAACGATGAGAATTTCTCACCTCGGATTTCAGTGCAAGCGCGCACACGGCAGCTTCCTGTTACCTCGCGACAGCAGGAAGTAGTATGACGTCACTTTCCTCCCACGAGCGGCTCCGTAACTGAATAAATTATGTTAATGAGGCCGGCCCATAAGTCGAGGGATGGGGGCGTGGGCGCAGAAACCGTCGCAATAAACTGTGCGTTAATGAGCCACCAGTCACTGGGCGTAGCTTTGCCCAAATAAGGATTGCCACTGGAACGATATCGGCAGTGACCCGAGCGGAGGTGACGTCACGCTCAAGAGCGCGGTGGACGGGGGTCGGGGTGAATACCTTGGTGACATGACGTCACTAGCGAGGTACACCTCCCTTTGGCCTTTCACGCCGATGAAGTAATGCAGAGTGGTGACGTCACAGAGTTGGAGTTGATTTAGATTCATTTTTCATTGCTCCCTCCCTTGGGTGTGTGAGCTCAGCAACAACGTGGACATTATTGTGTATACACTGTGTGTGTGTGTACACTGTGTGTGTACACTGTGTGTGTGTGTACACTGTGTGTGTACACTGTGTATGTGTGTACACTGTGTGTGTACACTGTGTGTGTACACTGTGTATACACTGTGTCACTGTGTGTCGCTGTGTCGCTGTGTCACTGTGTGTGTGTACACTGTGTGTATATATACACTGTGTGTGTACCCTGTGTACACTTTGTGTATATACAGTGTACCCTGTGTACACTGTGTATATACTGTATGTTCACTGTGTGTACAGTGTGTGTGTACACTGTGTACACTGTGTGTACACTGTGTATACTGTGTGTGTGTACACTGTGTGTGTGTACACTGTGTGTGTACTCTGTGTGTATACACTGTTTGTGTCCGCATTGAACCAAACCCCCGGCAAGGCCATCTACTTAATGACGAGAGAAAATTCACGTGAAATGTCCTTTTCAATGAAGTCTTCCAGATGTAAATTGATACAAGCTTTTAATGAAGAAATAAAATCATCTAATTCAAAACACAACACAATTCAAAGATGTTTCATTTTAAAACTTCAAAACGGAGCATGGGGTACTTTCCTGGCCTGAAGGCCGTCAATATGTTGGACCCTTATTGGTGCACAGCGTCTCAACAACAGCAGTGGGGTTTGCTTCAACCGATAAGTACGAACATCCACACGTCAATCAGCAAGGACCATTTCTAGTCCCAGTTAGACAAAATCTACGTCAACACGTAAGACAAAACTACAATTCGTGTTGTAGAGAATGTACCTCCTCCTATACGTGTAACTTTCAAGTGGTATGCCTTGTAACATGAATGATCCGAGCGTGCTCCCTATTTCAAAGACAATGAGTTGCTCCAGAGGCAGACGCTTCGTGAAACACAAAAGTACCGTTTGACCTGTATCACAAGAACAACGGGTCTCACCCGAGTTCTCTTTACAGGTTACTTCCAAACACACACACATTTTGTCCTAACATCACTTATTCAATGTTTGTTCCTCATACAAAATGTTACATGCACGCGCACAATCAGACAAGTATTCATTCTAAATCATTGACGGGAATATTAACATTGAATTACTGCAGCGAAATTGACTGCATCACATTACATCGTATTAACAAGAAGTTATTTAACAAATACGCACCGTCTGCTTAACAGTGTATGTACACCGTACTATTGTTGTGTCATTCAAAACGAGTAGGCCGTTGCATGCTGGCGCCTGGGTCAAAATGTAACAAATTCTAAACATTGCCTACAAATAATAGATCACGGCGTTTCGATGACAACACAAGCAATCGTCATCAGGTGGGACAAGCACAGCAGCAAGAAGAAGAAACTGTTGGAGTAGGCGCCTACTACTTCAGCAGTTTCTATTGCTGTGGTTGTCCCACCTGATGACGATTGTTCGTGTTGCAATCTAAACGCCGTGATCTGTTATGTGTGGATTCCTGCAGTCACGAAAGCTTCGAATCAAGATTGCCTACAAACTACACAACTGAGATGACACATCAATCATCGTCCCCTACTGACAGGCTCTTGTCCACATGCAGACCAGTGCAGGGCCACCACCTTGTGCCACACAGGGGCAGCTGCTACTTGGGGATGCTCTTTGAGTGTTTCAGACGAGGTACGACACAAAACTCCGAGTTGCCGAGGCGATTAAGCGAGCAAAGCGTAAAAGCAATTATCATGAGAACATCGTGAATGCTTGGGAGCTTATTGGCTCTCGCTCCTGGTGAGAGATTGACCCAACCCACAGGTCCACAAAGACTGGCCGCTCGCTCTTACTCTGCAGGTTGAACCTAGGAATTGAGTGTTCAACTTCGCATTCTTTTCATTAAAGGCCTGTGACAAAGGTGCATCTATTGTAGCGACATTGTCTCTGGCTTACACACCTGCCGTGTCTACACTTGACTTTGGATTGTCTCGGAGGAAGTCCACCCACACCTCCACTTCCACAAACTGCTGGGAGTTGCCTCGCTCTGCCTCACAGTCAGAATTCTCCTCCTGCTTCACGTTGCCTCCATCGATGTGAAGGTCCCATTTTGGAGTTTCATCTTCATCTTCACATTTCACCTTCACTTCTTCCCTCTTCACCATCACCTCTTCCCTTTTCACCATCACGTCTTCGCTCTTCACCATCACCTCTTCATATTTCACCTCGATACCTTTAAAAGTGTCCAAGCTGGGATTTTCTTCCGGTTCTTGTTTCATGAGGGATGGGCTCATTGCGGCACTTTGACTTTCACAAGCTGATTTCAAACTCCTCTCCTTGTGGATCTTCTGATGCTTCTGTGTTCGCTGGTGTACTTGAAGATTTGATGAATGTGCAAATGCCTTCACGCACACACTGCACTTGAAGGGTTTCTCTCCCGTGTGTGTTCTCTGGTGTACTTTAAGATGTGGTGACTGTGCAAACGCTTTCCCGCACAGAGTGCACTTGAAGGGTTTCTCTCCCGTGTGTGTTCTCTGGTGTATTACAAGATTACATGAATCTGAAAATGTCTTCCCACACACACTGCACTTGAAGGGTTTCTCTCCCGTGTGTGTTCTCTGGTGTTTTTTAAGAGGAGATGAATCTGAAAATGCCTTCCCACACACACTGCACTGGAAGGGTTTCTCTCCCGTGTGTGTTCTCTGGTGTAATATGAGATTATATGACTGTGTAAACGCCATTCCACACACACTGCACCTGAAGGGTTTCTCTCCCGTGTGTGTTCTCTGGTGTTTTACAAGAGCAGATGAATCTGAAAATGTCTTCCCACACACACTGCACTTGAAGGGTTTCTCTCCCGTGTGTGTTCTCTGGTGTACTTTAAGATGTGGTGACTGTGCAAATGCCTTCCCACACAGAGTGCACCTGAAGGGTTTCTCTCCCGTGTGTGTTCTCTGGTGGGTCTGAAGAACTGATGGCCATGCAAATGCCTTGTTACACACATTGCACTTGAAGGGTTTCTCTCCTGTGTGACTTCTCTGGTGTCGTGTCAAATTTCCAGTCCGGTCCGTGCTGTATGCACGCTGGTCGCAATGTTGACTTGTCGTACCGAGCTGTGCTGACTGCCTTTGCTCCATCAGACCAATTCTGCAGAGGAAGCGTCAGCTGCAGACATAAAAAAAGAATATCCACACCATCTACACGTCAGGCACAGAGGAATGCACACGTGACTTACACGTCTATACTTATTAATATATTCATGATATAGTGAAAAAGTTTCCCAAATGAATCAGATTTGATGAATCTGCAAACGCCTTCCCGCACAGAGTGCACCTGAAGGGTTTCTCTCCACGGGCTGTTATGGCACACAATGAGAGGGCAAATGTCATTAATATGCCTGGAAGCCTTCATATCTTCAAGATGAATGTTAACCCAAAACTCTAAGCACACAATATCGGCTGTCTGACTACAAAAGGAATATTTATGAAAGCTAAATTCAGCTGACATAGCAAAGGGTGTTGAAAACAATACTATTTGTGATATGCACAAATGCATAAATTAACGTTCAATCGCAACTTCGAGGTGTGAATCCAGGCTCAGATGTCCTTGAATGCTGGGATGAACAGTTCCGACTTCAGCTGAATGTGTGTGCTGTGTTCACCTCCTGTTTCCATTCTTATGAAGAGTTCCAGAGGAAAACAAAAATAAACTATTGTTTTGATATAACCTCCGTGTTCAACAGAGTCAATAGACTTTACTTCAAACACAAACTTGACACTGTCACACACTGCCATGGGTAAACAGGTGGTGGTGTGACCAGAACCATGCCTGGCCACCTTCATCTGCTCAGCATTAATTCTTCCTCACTCCACCAAGTAATGAATCGAGGATCAATCAACATAGCCGAGGCTATCCGTGTCTCTGTCTCTCTCTCCCCGTGGTGAAGGTGTTCCCCTCCACACATTCAGAGTCAACAGCGGCACGCGCTTAGCGTCTTTGACCGATAGATACATTGACACCCGTATTGTTGGATCTTTCAGTAAAGTCACGTAGATAGAAAATAAAAATAACAGATTAAATTTAATAAGATAAAGACCACTTTTGTTGCGATTGAAACGTCGTGGGTTTATTGCTTTATTTTAAAAATTTTATTTTTTATTTTTTGATTATTTTATTTTCTATCTACGTGACTTTACCGAAAGAACCAAGAATATTAATTCCTGCAGTCACCAAAGTTTTAAGTCAAAACATTCACACACGTTGACAAAGCCTCACCTTGTGTTGTTGTGGGCAGGTCGCTTCTGATAACAAGAGCGGTATAGCAGCTCAAGCGGGCTTGGCCTGCTAACAAAAGAAAATAAAAACTGCGTGAATATTGACAATAAAACAAAGTTACAAAGTGGCGAGCCGGGTGAAGACAAATTAAACTTAAGCGAGATAATTAAAGTGAATGCAATCAGGCGAGGGCAGGAGGCAAGGCCCCGCGTGGCTAGGCCCCGCGTTGTAAAGTTCCAACCTGGACATCGATTCCCATGCTCGCTGCTACTCAACTGACATCCCTACGAGAGAGAGCGAGGCTCTACCTTGGTAAACAACAACA
Organism: Petromyzon marinus; assembly: GCF_048934315.1. Classification (NCBI taxonomy): domain Eukaryota; kingdom Metazoa; phylum Chordata; class Hyperoartia; order Petromyzontiformes; family Petromyzontidae; genus Petromyzon; species Petromyzon marinus. The sequence goes on along the minus strand of NW_027422972.1, from coordinate 726,165 downwards.
ACCACCACCACAACAACCACCACAACAACCACAATCGCAATGAGCATTTCTCACCTCGGATTTCAGTACAGGAAGCGATAGCTTCCTGTTACCTCGTGACGTCTCACGGCAGCAGGTGACGTGACGTCACCTCCGGGGTACGAGACACGCTCCTCCCACAATGAGCGGCTCCGTAACTAAATAAATTAGAGAATGAATAAATTATGTTAATGTCATCGTCCGTCACGTCGTGAGTGCTGAACCCGTCGCAATAAACTCGCGACGGCTTTAACGAACACATTATGTTAATGAGTTGCCGTCACTGGGCGTAGCTTTGCCCAAATAAGGATTAGCACTGGAACGATATCGTCAGTGACCCAAGCGGAGGTGACGTCACGTGCAAGAGCGCGGTGGAATACCTTGGTGACATGACGTCACTAGCGAGGTACACCTCCCCCTGGCGTTTCACGCCGATGAAGTAATGCTGAGTGGTGACGTCACAGAGCGGGATTGGAGTTTAAGTTGATTTAGATTCATTTTCATTGCTCCCTCGCTTGGATGCGTGGGCTCAGCTACAACAACGTGGACATTATTGTGTATACACTGTGTGTGTGTACACTGTGTGTATACTGTGTGTGTGTGTACACTGTGTGTGTGTACACAATGTGTGTGTGTGTACACTGTGTGTGTATACACTGTGTGTGTACAGTGCGTGTGCGTACACACTGTGTGTGTATATACTGTGTGTGTGTATACCCTGTGTGTGTGTATATACTGTGTGTGTACACTGTGTGTGTACACTGTGTGTGTGTACACTGTGTGTGTGCACACTGTGTGTGTGTGTACACTGTGTGAGTGTACACTGTGTGTGTGTACACTGTGTGTGTACACTGTGTGTACACTGTGTGTGTGTACACTGTGTATACACTGTCTGTGTACACTGTGTGTGTACACTGTGTGTGTACTCTGTGTGTACACTGTGTGTGTGTACACTGTGTGTGTACACTGTGTGTGTGTACACTGTGTGTGTGTACTCTGTGTGTGTACACTGTGTGTGTGTGTACACTGTGTGTGTGTACACTATGTGTGTACACTGTGTGAGTGTACACTGTGTGTGTGTACACTGTGTGTGTACACTGTGTGTGTGTACACTGTGTGTGTGTACATTGTGTGTGTGTACACTGTGTGTGTACACTGTGTGTGTACACCGTGTGTGTGTACACTGTGTCTGTGTGTACACTGTGTGTGTGTACACTGTGTGTACACTGTGTGTGTGTACACTCTGTGTATACACTGTGTGTATACACACTGTGTGTGTGTACACTGTGTGTGTGTACACTGTGTGTGTACACTGTGTGTTTGTACACTGTGTGCGTGTGTCTACACTGTGTGTATACACTGTGTGTGTGTACACTGTGTGTGTACACTGTGTGTGTGTGTACACTGTGTGTACACTCTGTGTGTGTACACTGTGTGTGTATATACACTGTGTGTGTACACTGTGTGTGTGTGTACACTGTGTATGTGTACACTGTGTGTGTGTGTACACTGTGTGTGTGTACACTGTCTGTGTGTGTATACACTGTGTGTGTGTACACTGTGTGTACACTGTGTGTGTGTGTACACTGTGTGTGTGTACACTGTGTGTGTGTGTACACTGTGTGTGTGTACACTGTGTGTATACACTGTGTGTGTACAGTGTGTGTGTACACTGTGTGTGTGTACACTGTGTGTGTGTACACTCTGTGTATACACTGTGTGTATACACACTGTGTGTGTGTACACTGTGTGTGTGTACACTGTGTGTGTACACTGTGTGTTTGTACACTGTGTGCGTGTGTCTACACTGTGTGTATACACTGTGTGTGTGTACACTGTGTGTGTACACTGTGTGTGTGTGTACACTGTGTGTACACTGTGTGTGTACACTGTGTGTGTATACACTGTGTGTGTACACTGTGTGTGTGTACACTGTGTATGTGTACACTGTGTGTGTGTACACTGTCTGTGTGTATACACTGTGTGTGTGTACACTGTGTGTACACTGTGTGTGTGTGTACACTGTGTGTGTGTACACTGTGTGTGTGTGTACACTGTGTGTGTGTACACTGTGTGTATACACTGTGTGTGTACAGTGTGTGTGTACACTGTGTGTGTGTACACTGTGTGTGTGTACACTCTGTGTGTATACACACTGTGTGTGTACACTGTGTGTGTGTACACTGTGTGTGTGTACACTGTGGGGGGCACAGTCATCTCAGTCGACCAATGGGCATCTTTTCATCAATTTATTATTTTCCAATTTTCTTATTTTTTTGTTTTCTATTCACGTGACTGTTCCGAAAGAATCAAGAATGTGGTAGCACATTCTCTATTTATTGCAGAGGTTCAAGGTTAAAATCCGACAGGCACACCCGGCTACCTCAGTAACATTCACCACAATATGCGCGGTCTGCTAAACGGCAGATGTAAAACATAACGTTGCGTCATTCACAACGCACATTGCATGTTGGTGTCACGGTCAAAATTGGGTTAATTCCAAACATTATCCAGAAACTCCACAACGGAGACACGCACCCCCTGTACCAACGACGGAGGCACAGGGACAGACGCTCGATTACGTTGGAATCGATCTGCAGACGGCCAGCCGCTCCGTGTCGCCTCATCTCGACCCCGCAATCCCAACCAGGTGAAAGTCCGCATCGAACCGAACCCCCGGCAAGGCCATTGTCTACTTAACGACGAGAGAAAATTCACACGAAATGTCCTTTTCAATGAATAAGCTTTTAATGAGGAAATACAATTATACAATTCAAGACATAATACAATTAAAAGTTGTTTCATTTTCAAACTTCAAAACGGAGCATCGGGTACTTGCGTGGAGGTGTCGTTCGTGTGCAATTTTTTTCGTAACTTTCCTGGCCCAAGGCCGCAAATGGTTGTGAGGGGCGCCGCAGGTGGTCAGGCTTGCTTCAACCCTTGGTTGTGAACATCCAGACGTGAATCAGCAAGGAGCATTCCAAATTTACACGCGACGCTGAGTGTCTCTCTCTGTGTCTCTGTATCCTAGTTGTCTCTGTCTCGTTCCCGTGTCTCTCTCCCCGTGTCTCTCTCCCCGTGTATGTCTCCTAGTGTCTCTTCGTGTCTCTTTCCCGTGTCTCTCCCCGTGTCTCTTTCCCCGTGTCTCTTTACCCAAACACGAACGATACAACAACACGACGTTCGGAGTGCAAAGTTGAGAGAGAGAGAAATGAGCATTTTCCCGGCGGGCATAACTGGGTGGGGCCGTGGGCTTCCAGTTACTGTAGCGGCCTAGTGCGTGCTCCGTCCACTGCTGCCCTGAGGGAAAGTCGCGCTCTCTCCACTGCTGCCCTGGGGTGGGGTCGTGCTCTCTCCGCTGCTGCCCTGAGGGAGAGCCGTGCTCTCTCCACTGCTGCCCTGAGTCAGGGTCGTGCCCCGTCCACTGCTGGCCGGAGGGAGCCCCGTGCTCTCCACTACTGGCTTGAGGGAGAGCCGCACTATCTCCACCGCTGCCGTGAGGGAGCCAGACTCTCTCTCCTCTGCTGCCCTGAGGCAGGGTTGTGCTCCATCCACTGCTGCCCTGAGGGAATGCCGTGCTACGTCCACTGCTCCCCCGAGATGTCGCGGGCGCTGCCCCAGAGCAAGGAGGCGCTGCTGCAGTCATTCAACAAGCGGCTCAAGGACGACGTGCGCTCCATCCTGGACAACTTCACGGAGATCGTTCGAGACGGCCAAGGGTTGTGTGGGCTTCACTGGGGCCGTCTGGACGGGCAGCAGAGACACGAGAGGCCAAGAAACAACATTCCAGTCGTGGGCTGAGCTCAAGGAGGGCTAACTCGAGCACCATCCTGCGGCGGGGAAAGGAGGCGGTGCAAGCGTTTTTCAGCCGAGCCCACAACAGCCAAGAATCTGCTGTCTGGGAGAGGGGGGTGGGTGCTGTTAAACCCTAGCACATGGGCGAGAAGCCGTGCATGTATGACGAGTGCGGCAAGACGTTTTTCTCACGCTCGGCCTACAAGTATATATATATTTTTCTATTCCACTTGTGTGTAAATCTGTGTATACCCGGATATTTTAGAGATGGCAATTCTCCTGCTGTGTGTCCTACTGCTGTCCCTCCCGGCCATATCTAGTGCCCCACTCAACTCTACAAACGGCTACCCTCGTTATTTTGCGTCAATACTTGTTGCTCGACTTGCCACTACACCTGCAAATGAAACAGCTCATAGACACTTTTACACTCCATCATTGTATCCTTTTAAACCCTATCTTTGTCCCATTACTTCACCAGCACTCCTTCCAAACTTCATTCTGCTCTTAAAAATAACACCATCTGCGAGCTGCTGCTATTCGTCCAAGGTTCGCCGCTCTTCATCCTTTCACAGAAAATACTTATGCAAACTGTTAATTCTACTTTTCTTATTTCTGGGTGGTATTGAGCTTCATCCTGGACCAAATGAAAAGAGCTAGTATAATTCTGTAGATTTTTCTGGCAGGAAAGGTGTTGGTGTTCTACATGTCAACATCAGAGGGCTTGTGATTAAATTAAGTCAACTAAAACTAGAAGTGGCAAATCTTGACCCGGACATTTTTTGCCTAACAGAAACATTTCTCACTCCTGCCGTCAATGACTTGCAGATTACGATTGAAAACTACAACCTTTTTCGGCTTGACCGAGGATCTAAAGGAGGTGGAATTGCCATCTATGTTCGTAACACTATTGCATGTTCACCAGCTCACTCCTTGTTTAAAAAATGTTGCTTTGAAGGTCTGGCTCTCAGAATAACTCTCCCAAATAATCAACAGATATTGGTAGTGTGCTGCTATAGACCGCCTTGTGGGAAGGATGTTGAAGCTGCATCGGCACTGAGAGAGCTTTTTGGGGGCGTCCCTAAAGGTGAAATTATTTTAGTGGGTGATCTAAATTGGAATTGGCTAAACCCGCTGGCCGTGGCCACAAATTTTACAGATGAATTTTACATGTTTCAATTAATAAATGTCCCCACAAGACCCAACCTAAAAAATCCGGGACAGTCAACTCTGCTTGACGTCCTATTGACAAATGCCCCTCACAATTTCGCACTGACTGGTGTTCTGGGTAATAACCTTAGTGATCACTCCTTCATTTTTGGTGTGAGATCATCAGCCAGACCCAAAGCCCCCCCTAAAATTGTTGAGAAGCACTCTATGAGGCACTTCAGCTCTCAAGCATTTACTAATGATGTGCTTCACTCGGATATTGATAAGGTCTGTGATATCCCCAACCTGACTACGGCTTGGGAGACTTTCAGGTACACATTTCTCCAAATTCTTAACAAACATGCTCCGTTGGTTAGATTTAAAACTAAAGGCAACCGCCCACCATGGTATGATCCTTTGATTACAAAGCTCATGAAAACTAGGGACAAGGCTTGGGCATGTGCTCAGAAAAGTAATTTGGCAAATGACTGGCTAGAATACAGGATTTTAAGGAATAGATGCGTAAAAAAAATACGACATGCAAAAAATGCCTACTTTTCCTCCACTCTCCTGGAATCACATGGAAATGCCAGGATTTTTGGAAAACAATCAAATCTATCGAAAAGGCATCTAAAACAGAAAATCTGCCCGTTGAGCTTCACCGAAATGGGGATCCCCAAAAAATAGTTGACAATTTTAACCTTCATTTTTCTGAAGCTGGTAATCTTTTTGATAATGTATTGGGAGTCACCCCGGCTCCTGCAAATTCCTACACCCCTGTCCAAACATTAAACGAATTTAGTTTCCAACCAATCCACGAAAGTAATGTTCTGAAACAACTGTCCTACCTCAAAGGGTCCTCCTCTACCGGAGCAGATAGTTTTCCCGTCTTTGCTCTACTAACTGTTGGTCACCTAATGTACAAACCTATAGCCCATATTTTCAACCTGTCCATCAAAGAAGCATCAGTTCCTCTAGAATGGAATCATTCCTATGTCCGTCCACTCCACAAAGGGGGCCCTAAAGATGATCCCAATAACTACCGACCTATCTCAATTTTGTCCCCATTGATGAAAATTTTTGAGAAATTTTTGAACTACCAAATTAGCAGTTTCCTGTCCACCAACAATCTACTAGATCTAAAACAATCTGGGTTCCGGAAAAAATCCAGCACCACATCTGCTGCATTAGACTCTTTGAATCAAATTTACAATAGCCTTGATAATAAGCAGTACTGTGCCTTTTCTAGATTTAAATCTTTCGTGACTGCTAGGATCCATACTCTTTGGTTCTATTGGGTAAAGTCACGTAGATGAAAATAAAATAACAAAAAATCACGACGTTTCGGCCACAACACAAGCGGCCTTCATCAGGTGAAGGGACGAGACTGTCTGGAGGACAGCGCTGGAGTGGGAGAAGCCACGCTCAGATCACGACCTTTAAGCTGTGTGAGAAGAAACAAAGCGCCTTGACAAAGGAATTAGCATATAATTTAGCATTGAAATGGCTCATTGAAATAGCTAAGTTAAAGTATACACATCCGCAGAGGCACCCCTTGACAAAGGAATTAGCATAGAATTTAGCATTGAAATAGCTGAGTGATTAGCTTGTAACTGGTCACAGAAATAGCTATGTTAAAGTCAGAGCATATACATTCACCGAGGCACCTAGTACAAATCAAACAGGAGAATTTAGCGAAACACAACCACGCTCAGACTGCGGACCTTTAAACTGTGTGCGAGCAAACAAGGTGTTCTGACAAAGAAATTATCATAAAAATTAGCATTTGATTGGCCGATTTTAGAAAAGAGGTGGTGTACGTGCCGGTGGACTTGCCGTTTGGCGCGGGGGGGGGGAGAGGGGGAGTTTACCTATTGATGGTGTGAAAAGGGAATTTATAAGAGCTGCGAAAGTTTGGGGTACCACTACTTGAAAAATATACTGTACCATTGAAATTAGTTTAATGTTTAGTTCGATTTAGAACATCTTTCCAATGGTTGCTAATTTGAAACCATCTTCTCGGTTGAAATTGTGTCTGTGTTTGTAGATATGAATTGCCTCATGAACAAATCTCTGATAAAAACCCGTGGGTTTGCAAAGAACCTTGGTATCGGAGAAAAATATATCGTGATCCCCCACAGCGATGTAACAGTGATCAGCCACGGCATAAAAATTCGTTTTGCCATGTTTCAAATCTGATTTGTGCTCGCGAATTCGGTCAGAGGCATGTCGCTTTGTCTCACCGATATAGCAATCACCGCAGGTACAACTCAATTTGTAAACCCCGGGGTACTGTAAGTCAGGAATGACATCCTTCACGGATGGGATCAGATCACGAATTTTGTGTACTGTATTTAACCGGACCTGGATCTTGTGTTTGTTTAGAATTTTGGAAATCTTTTTAGTAATGCCTGCTATATATGGTAGTGTGATGGTTTTGACTGGAGTATCAAGTGGTTGTTTCTGTATGGAGGGAGAAAGAGCTTGGCGGATGGTACGGTCAGAGTAACCATTCCTTTTGAGGGCCAGGTGTACATGTTTTAATTCACTGGTCAGGTGGTGTTGGTCCGAAATGCAATGAGCCCTATGGTATAAAGTTTTGATGAGATAATTATTTTGGGCTGGGTGGTGGTGGGAATCAGGTTTCAAGTAGGAATCTGTGTGGGTGGGTTTCCTGTAGACAGAATGCCCCAATGAGCCATCAGGTCTCCTCTCAAACAGAACGTCTAAGAATGGTAGCTTGCCATCTTTCTCCACTTCCATGGTGAATTTGATGGCGGGATGTCTGGAATTGAAGATAAAGACCATTTGTGTTGCGATCGAAACGCCGTGGGTTTTTTGCTTTATTTTATTTTTTTTATTTTTCATTTAATTTATAATCTGTTATTTTAATTTTATTTTCTATCTACGTGACTTTACCGAAAGAACCAAGAATATTAATTCCTGCAGTCACGAAAGTTTTAAGTCAAAACATTCACACACGTTGACAAAGCCTCACCTTGTGTTGTTGTGGGCAGGTCGCTTCTGATAACAAGAGCAGTATAGCAGCTCAAGCGGGCTTCGCCTGCTAACAAAAGAAAATAAAAACTGGGTGAATATTTACAATAAAACAAAGTTATATAGTGGCGAGCCGGGTGAAGACAAATTAAACTTAAGCGAGATTATTAAAGTGAACGCAATCAGGCGGGGGCAGGAGGCAAGGCCCCGCGTGGCTAGGCCCCGCGTTGTAAAGTTCCAACCTGGACATCGATTCCCATGCTCGCTGCTACTCAACTGACATCCCTACGAGAGAGGCTCTACCTTGGTAAACAACAACAACCACCACCACCACAGCCACCATGAGAATTTCTCACTTCGGATATCAGTGCAAGCGTGGATCGGCAGCCTCCTGTTACCTCGCGACGTCACGCGGGTAAGCAGGTAACATGACGTCACTTCCGGGGTAAGAGACACGCCCCTCCCATAATGAGCGGCTCTGTAACTGAATAAATTATGTTAATGTGCACTAGCCATATGTCGAGGGATGGAGCGTGGCTGCTGAACCCGACGGCTTTAACGGATACATTATGTTAATGAGCCGCCAGTCACTGGGCGTACACAGTAACACGTGACTTACACGTCTATACTTATTCATATATTCATGATATAGTGGAAAAGTGTCCCAAATTCATCACACGGGCTGTTATGGCACACAATGAGAGGGCAAATGGTTATAAACATGCCTGGAAGCCCTCGTATCTTCAAAATGAATGTTCACTAAAAACTCCGAGCACACAATTTCAGCTGTCTGGCTTCAAAAGGAACTTAGAGGTGTGAAGCCAGGCACAGATGTCCTTGAATGCTGGGGATGAACAGATCCTGACTTCAGCTGCACGTGTGTGCTGTGTTAACTTCCTGACTCCATTCTTACAAAGAGTTGCAGAGGAAAACAAAACTAAACTCCTATTTTGATATAACCTCCGTGCTCAATAGAGTTAATAGACTTTACTGCAAACACAAACTTGACACTGTCACACACTCAGAGGTGGAGCCTGGATTTTCAGGTAGGGGGGGGCAACCCCTCCAGCAATGAAAAATGATAGGAGTTGTTACTAAGTAGTTGTTGGTAAGGAGTTGTTAGTAAGGAGTTGTTAGTAAGGAGTTGTTAGTAAGGAGTTGTTAGTAAGTAAGGAGTTGTTAGTAAGGAGTTGTTAGTAAGGAGTTGTAAGTAAGGAGATGTTAGTAAGTAAGGAGTTGTTAGTAAGGAGTTGTTAGTAAGTAAGGAGTTGTTAGTAAGGAGTTGTTAGTACGTAATGACTTGTCCCTTGCTTTTTATTCGACGCGTGTGATCGGCATTGCGCTCACTGAAGGTGTTTGCCTTCAGGGAAGTCGTGTACTGTATACGCAACTGCGCAAAATTCTGTGAGTCGCTTGTAACTGCTTTGCCGTTACTTATTGCCAATTATGGACTCGGACTGTTGTCCTCTCATAGAGTCCCTGGCACGTAATAATATGCCACACGGTGGCAGTGGGGGACGCAAAATGCTGATTTATCTATATATATATGAAAGGGAAATGTGTGGATACGTGTGTCTGTTCGAAATGTTTAGCATACTTCCCAACCTGCCACACACTTGAAATTTGGCATGTGGGTATATTCCATACTGCACACAATGTAAAAAAAATATAAAAAGTCTTTTGTATTTTTTTGGGGGGGGGAGAATGACCATGAAGTGTCTGGCGTCAACCCGCAACACCTCTGAGTTAAGCGCTCTGCAATGCTTAGAGTTGTTAACAGCGTGCCGGGAGATTTTAGGTGGTGCTTCGCTCCTGGCCGATGAAGCCATTGGTTTCTCGGGAGTTCAATACATATCCTCCGTGCAAAGAACGGGTAGAACTGCTATCTAAAATATGAAGCAGAACATTCCATCTGTTTGTTTGTGCGAAGCAGCAAAAACCTCTCCAACGCTGAGCTCTGGTGTCGTGAAAATTTGCACAGCTGACGCTGTCTGGAATTTCTAAGTGAACGTGACTATTTTCAGCTCGCCACGTCATTATTCCCTTCCCCGAGTGGCCAAAATCGGCCTTACATAGCAGTGGGGTAAGGTTGAATTTCCTTGAGTGAAAACATCCGATTTAGGTAAATTGATTTGTTTCGGCTTTTTTTCTTTCTTGCAAGCATCAATTTTTTCCAGGGTTTTTCAGTGAAATAGAAGGGAATGCGAAGTTAACCAAAGACAAGAATCCAAGTCCCGGGCGAAGCTGGGTAGTGAAGCTCGTTACTAATAAACCCCAATGATCCTATCAAAATTAGGGATTTCTATCGGATCATTGGGGGGGGCACGTGCCACTCGACCCCCCACTGGCTCCACCACTGTCACACACTGGCATGGTTCACAGGTGGTGGTGTGTCCAGACCCACGCCTGGCCACCTTCACCTGCTCAGTTTTAATGCTTCCTCACTCCACCAAGTAGTTAATTGAGGATCAATCAACACAGCCGAGGCTGCGTTTCTCTCTCTCTCCCCGTGGTCGTGTGGATTTCCTTCCCGATCCCCCGGTCTACCCTCTACATGAAGAGAATGAACACCACCAAGCATCTAGAATGAACACCACCAAGCGTCTAGAGTGAACACCACCACGTGTCTAGAGTGAACACCACTACGTGTCTAGAGTGAACACCACTAAGCGTCTAGAGTGAACACCACCACGCATCTAGAGTGAACACCACCACGTGTCTAGAGTGTACACCACCACGCGTCTAGAGTGAACACCGCCACGCGTCTAGAGTGAACACCACCACGTGTCTAGAGTGAACACCACCACGCGTCTAGAGTGAACACCACCACGTGTCTAGAGTGAACACCACCACGCGTCTAGAGTGAACACCACCACGCGTCTAGAGTGAACACCACCACGTGTTTAGAGTGAACACCACCACGTGTCTAGAGTGTACACCACCACGCGTCTAGAGTGAACACCACCACGCATCTAGAGTGAACACCACCACGTGTCTAGAGTGAACACCACCACGCGTCTAGAGTGAACACCACCACGTGTCTAGAGTGAACACCACCACGCGTCTAGAGTGAACACCACCACGTGTCTAGAGTGAACACCACCACGCGTCTAGAGTGAACACCACCACACGTCTAGAGTGAACACCACCACGTGTCTAGAGTGAACACCACCACACGTCTAGAGTGAACACCACTAAGCGTCTAGAGTGAACACCACCAAGCGTCTAGAGTGAACACCACCACACGTCTAGAGTGAACACCACCACGTGTCTAGAGTGAACACCACTAAGCGTCTAGAGTGAACACCACCACGTGTCTAGAGTGAACTCCACCACATATCTAGAGTGAACACCACGTGTCTAGAGTGAACACCGCCACGTGTCTAGAGTGAACACCACCACGTGTCTATAGTGAACACCACCAAGCGTCTAGAGTGAACACCACCAAGCGTCTAGAGTGAACACCACTAAGCGTCTAGAGTGAACACCACCAAGCGTCTAGAGTGAACACCACCACACGTCTAGAGTGAACACCACCACGTGTCTAGAGTGAACACCACTAAGCGTCTAGAGTGAACACCACCACGTGTCTAGAGTGAACTCCACCACATATCTAGAGTGAACACCACGTGTCTAGAGTGAACACCGCCACGTGTCTAGAGTGAACACCACCACGTGTCTATAGTGAACACCACCAAGCGTCTAGAGTGAACACCACCAAGCGTCTAGAGTGAACACCACTAAGCGTCTAGAGTGAACACCGCCAAGCGTCTAGAGTGAACACCACCACGCATCTAGAGTGAACACCACCACGTGTCTAGAGTGAACTCCACCACATATCTAGAGTGAACACCACGTGTCTAGAGTGAACACCACCACGTGTCTAGAGTGAACACCGCCACGTGTCTAGAGTGAACACCACCAAGCGTCTAGAGTGAACACCACCACGCATCTAGAGTGAACACCACCAAGCGTCTAGAGTGAACACCACCACGTGTCTAGAGTGAACTCCACCACATATCTTGAGTGAACACCACGTGTCTAGAGTGAACACCACCACGTGTCTAGAGTGAACACCGCCACGTGTCTAGAGTGAACACCACCAAGCGTCTAGAGTGAACACCTCCACGTGTCTAGAGTGAACACCACCACGTGTCTAGAGTGAACACCACCAAGCGTCTAGAGTGAACACCACCACGTGTCTAGAGTGAACACCACCACACGTCTAGAGTGAACACCACCACGTGTTTAGAGTGAACACCACCACACGTCTAGAGTGAACACCACTAAGCGTCTAGAGTGAACACCACCAAGCGTCTAGAGTGAACACCACCACACGTCTAGAGTGAACACCACCACGTGTCTAGAGTGAACACCACTAAGCGTCTAGAGTGAACACCACCACGTGTCTAGAGTGAACTCCACCACATATCTAGAGTGAACACCACGTGTCTAGAGTGAACACCGCCACGTGTCTAGAGTGAACACCACCACGTGTCTATAGTGAACACCACCAAGCGTCTAGAGTGAACACCACCAAGCGTCTAGAGTGAACACCACTAAGCGTCTAGAGTGAACACCGCCAAGCGTCTAGAGTGAACACCACCACGTGTCTAGAGTGAACTCCACCACATATCTAGAGTGAACACCACGTGTCTAGAGTGAACACCACCACGTGTCTAGAGTGAACACCGCCACGTGTCTAGAGTGAACACCACCAAGCGTCTAGAGTGAACACCACCACGCATCTAGAGTGAACACCACCAAGCGTCTAGAGTGAACACCACCACGTGTCTAGAGTGAACTCCACCACATATCTTGAGTGAACACCACGTGTCTAGAGTGAACACCACCACGTGTCTAGAGTGAACACCGCCACGTGTCTAGAGTGAACACCACCAAGCGTCTAGAGTGAACACCACCACGTGTCTAGAGTGAACACCACCACACGTCTAGAGTGAACACCACCAAGCGTCTAGAGTGAACACCACCACGTGTCTAGAGTGAACACCACCACGTGTCTAGAGTGAACACCACCAAGCGTCTAGAGTGAACACCACCACGTGTCTAGAGTGAACACCACCACACGTCTAGAGTGAACACCACCACGTGTTTAGAGTGAACACCACCACACGTCTAGAGTGAACACCACTAAGCGTCTAGAGTGAACACCACCAAGCGTCTAGAGTGAACACCACCACACATCTAGAGTGAACACCACTAAGTGTCTAGAGTGAACACCACCACACGTCTAGAGTGAACACCACCACGCTGTTGACAAGCCCCACCTTACACCATTGGTAACCTCATTTGCCAGTAACAAAATATGATAAAAAAATGTTTACCCTTTTATCTGGCAACAAAACTGACACCTTTTTTACAAGGAGTCATGTTCACATTAACCACAATACCTGCGGTTGGAACGCAAACACAAAACAACAACTCTGATAATATTCTTAGTTTTTTCGGGAAAGTCACGTTGAAGAGAAACAACAAAATAATAAAATATATATAAAACAATAAAAAAATTCTCACGACGTTTCGACCATAACTCAAACGGTCATCTTCAGGTGTGTTGGTTTGCATAATTTTTTTTTTAAACGGCGCATTTATTTATTTATAAAAAACGTTAGCGTCATGCGCAGCGATTTGGCAGTTTGCCCAGGACTAGTCCATTTATATTTTGAAAAGAGGAGGGGGGAGACGAAATTTTGTTATAATGTATGCTGTCTGAAAGCCACTGTAAGCGTGAACAATCAATTAAGAACTGAAATGGTTTATCAAATCTTTCCAATGATTGCTAAGATAGAATCCATCTTCTCGGTTGAAATTGTCTCTGTGCTTGTATATGTGGATAGCCTCATGAACGAATCTCTCATGGAAGCCAGATGGCTTACAAAGAACCTCTGTCTTGGAAAAGTCAATGGCATGTGAGCCTACTGAATTAGAACAATGATCTGCTACGGCCGAGGTGTTGGTCCTACCGTGTTTAAGGTCTGCTTTATGTTCACGAATGCGGTCCGAGACATGGCGTTTGGTTTCTCCAATGTAACTACCACAGAGGCAACTTAGTTTGTAGACACCAGGGTATTGTATGTCCATTTTATTAGCCATTTTATTAGCTGTTATTTAAATTTTATTTTATATCTACGTGACTTTACCGAAAGAACCAAGAATATTAATTCCTGCAGTCACCAAAGTTTTAAGTCAAAACATTCACACACGTTGACAAAGCCTCACCTTGTGCTGTTGTGGGCAGGTCGCTTCTGATAACAAGAGCTGTATAGGAGCTCAAGCGGGCTTGGCCTGGTAACAAAAGAAAATAAAAACTGCGTGAATATTTACAATAAAACAAAGTTACAAAGTGGCGAGCCGAGTGAAGACAAATTAAACTTAAGCGAGATAATTAAAGTAAATGCAATCAGGCGAGGGCAGGAGGCAAGGCCCCGCGTGGCTAGGCCCCGCGTTGTAAAGTTCCAACCTGGACATCGATTCCCATGCTCGCTGCTACTCAACTGACATCCCTACGAGAGAGAGGCTCTACCTTGGTAAACAACAACAACCACCACCACAACCACGACCACCACCACCATGAGAATTTCTCACCTCGGATTTCAGTGCAAGCACGCACACGGCAGCTTCCTGTTACCTCGCGACAGCAGGAAGTAGTATGACGTCACTTCCCTCCCAAGAGCGGCTCTCTAACTGAATAAATTATATGCTTAGTTTTTTCGGTAAAGTCACGTTGAAGGGAAACAACAAAATACAATATTGTTTTATATATATTATTATTTTGTTGTTTCCCTTCAACGTGACTTTACCGAAAAAACTAAGAATATGAATTACTGCAGTCACGAAAGCTTTAAATCAAAATTGAACAAATTATGTTAATGAATAGCTATGGGCCCCGTTCAGACGGACGAGTTCGTCCATGGTCGGAACAGAGGAGGGGGAGAGAGACAGCTGCGAGGCCCTAGTATGCTCCATGTTGTAAACCATACCATTAACCGTGGTGTGAGAGGTATTAAGAGGCAATGCTGGCGAAAGAGCTGCGGTCTGAAGGACATCGTAAAATTACAATTAATTAAGAACAGAAATGATTTAACACATCTTTCCAGTGGTTACTAAGCCTGAATCCATCTTCTCGGTTGAAATTGTCTCTGTGCTTGTATATGTGAATGGCCTCATGAACGAATCTCTCATGGTAGCCGGTTGGTTTGCAAAGAACCTCCGTCTTGGAGAAGTCAATGTCATGTGAGCCCACTGAATTGTAACAGTGATCTGCCACGGCAGAGGAGTTCGTCTTACCGTGTTTCAAGTCTGCTTTATGTTCGCGGATGCGGTCCGAGATATGTCTTTTGGTTTCTCCAATGTAGCTACTACCACAGAGGCACTTTAGTTTGTAAACGCCTGGGTACTGTATGTCTGGAAGAGCATCTTTTACAGATGGAACTAAATCACTGATTTTGTGTACTGTGTTGAATCGGACCTGGATCTTGTGTTTATTCAGGATTTTGGAGATCTTTTTAGTGACCCCTGCAATGTAGGGTAAGGTGATGGTTTTGAGTGGCTCCACAAGAGGATCCTTCTTCATGACTGGAGTGATGGCTTTGCGGATTGTGTAGTCGGAGTAGCCATTAGCCCTGAGAGCCTGGTGTACGTGCTTGAGTTCACTGGTAATGTGTTCCTGGTCGGAAATGCATTGGGCTCTATGGTATAGAGTCTTGATGAGGCAGTTCTTCTGGGATGGATGGTGGTGGGAATCCGGTTTCAAGTAAGCATCTGTATGGGTAGCTTTCCTGTAGACAGAGTGGCTCATTGAACCATCATGTCTCCTTTTAATTAAGACATCCAGAAAGGGTAGTTTGCCATCTTTTTCGACCTCCATGGTAAATCTGATGGCTGGGTGTATGGAATTGATGTGGTCGCGGAATTGGTCTAGAGCAGGCTGGCCATGTGGCCAGATGACAAAGGTGTCATCAACGTACCTCTTCCATAAGGTCGGGCGTAGAGTGGCAGTCTGGATGGCGTCAGTTTCAAATTTTTCCATGAATACGTTGGCTACAACCGGAGATAGGGGGGAGCCCATTGGGGTGCCCTCAGTTTGTTTGTAGAAAGTTCCATTCCAGGTGAAGTATGTGTTGGTTAAGCAATGTCTCACCAGGGGGGGTACATCAGTATGCAGTCCTTGATGAACCAGGTCTTCAATGATAGCGATGGTGTCAGGTACCGGGACTTTGGTGAACAAGGACACCACATCAAAACTGACAAGCAGGTCGTTTGGGGACAGGGAAATGTCTTTGATTGTCGATACCAGGTGAGTAGAATTTAGTACCGCAGAGGTGGTTTTTCCAGTGAAAGGTCGCAGTATATCAGCCAGAAAACGTGCCAGTTTGTAGGTGGGGGAGCTGATAGTAGAGACAATGGGACGAAGGGGTGTATCTTCTTTGTGTATCTTTGGAAGGCCATATAATCTTGGTGGTCTGGCAGCAGAGGGTTTCAACGAGAACTGTTTGATCTCATCAATTAATGCTGTTGAATCAGAGATAATTTTGTTCGTTTTGGTGACCAGGCTGTTGGTGGGATCTCTTTTTATTTTTGTATAGCTGCCATCGTTGAGTAGTTCTTGAATTTTGTTGTTATATTCTGTTTTGTCCATGATGACAGTGGCATTGCCTTTGTCGGCTGAGAGAACGACAATATCATCCCTCTTTTTTAATTGAGATAATTCAAAACGTTCGTCTTTGCTGATGTTGCTGGGTGGCAACTTAGCGTTTTTGAGGGTTGCAGCGATTTCAGATCTTGCTACGTCTGCAGAGATGTGACTCAAGCCCTTGAGTGCAACGTCAACATGGGCAATGATATCATTAACCGGTAAGTGTCTCGGTGTGACAGCAAAGTTTAGACCTTTAGCTAAAACGGATTTCAGACCATCAGAAATGGAACTGTTACTGCGATTAATTACGACTTTGTTGACGTCTATCTTTTCGGTGTGTGGATCCGATTTTTTGCTGGAGAGGTGATTGAATTTGGAAATCAAATTGTCCCTACATTTGTTCGACATAGTGGCAGCCGAAGAGGTAGTCATATTGTCTACATGTTCCCAATCCGATGTAGACATTGTTGCTGTCAATTTTAAGTGTGATTTGTAGAGTGTCTTGTCTAACTGATCGAGTTCGGTGCGTGTAAGTCTGATTTTTTCCGAGATAAGAGCGAAGCTAGTTCTAGCTAGAATTCGTTTTGCATTGAGAGAAGTTGCAACAGCAGAGGTTAGTGTAAATGCGGTTGGTATTACCTTAGAGTCGCGGCATCTCTTCAGAAAGGTGAGAGACTCGATTAGTTGAGCCTTCTTATCCCGAAGTCTGTTGAATGATCTTAAGGATGTGTGGAATCCCTCCCCGTAGAGGCGGTTAAATTTCGATTTAAAGCTTTCGTGACTGCAATGATTCATCTTCTTTGGTTCTTTCGGTAAAGTCACGTAGAATGAGAATAAAATAATAAATTGATAAAATAAAATAACACAATAATATTCTCACGACGTTTCGGCCACAACACAAGCGGCCTTCATCAGGTGAAGGGGGGCGAGACTGTCTGGTAGGACAGCGCTGGAGTGAGAGAGCCACGTTCAGATCACGGCTTTTAAGCCTCAAATTTCCGTACCACGGATAGCTATGGGCCCCGTTCAGACGGACGAGTTCGTCCATGGTCGGAACAGAGGAGGGGGAGAGAGACAGCTGCGAGGCCCTAGTATGCTCCATGTTGTAAACCATACCATTAACCGTGGTGTGAGAGGTATTAAGAGGCAATGCTGGCGAAAGAGCTGCGGTCTGAAGGACATCGTAAAATTACAATTAATTAAGAACAGAAATGATTTAACACATCTTTCCAGTGGTTACTAAGCCTGAATCCATCTTCTCGGTTGAAATTGTCTCTGTGCTTGTATATGTGAATGGCCTCATGAACGAATCTCTCATGGTAGCCGGTTGGTTTGCAAAGAACCTCCGTCTTGGAGAAGTCAATGTCATGTGAGCCCACTGAATTGTAACAGTGATCTGCCACGGCAGAGGAGTTCGTCTTACCGTGTTTCAAGTCTGCTTTATGTTCGCGGATGCGGTCCGAGATATGTCTTTTGGTTTCTCCAATGTAGCTACTACCACAGAGGCACTTTAGTTTGTAAACGCCTGGGTACTGTATGTCTGGAAGAGCATCTTTTACAGATGGAACTAAATCACGGATTTTGTGTACTGTGTTGAATCGGACCTGGATCTTGTGTTTATTCAGGATTTTGGAGATCTTTTTAGTGACCCCTGCAATGTAGGGTAAGGTGATGGTTTTGAGTGGCTCCACAAGAGGATCCTTCTTCATGACTGGAGTGATGGCTTTGCGGATTGTGTAGTCGGAGTAGCCATTAGCCCTGAGAGCCTGGTGTACGTGCTTGAGTTCACTGGTAATGTGTTCCTGGTCGGAAATGCATTGGGCTCTATGGTATAGAGTCTTGATGAGGCAGTTCTTCTGGGATGGATGGTGGTGGGAATCCGGTTTCAAGTAAGCATCTGTATGGGTAGCTTTCCTGTAGACAGAGTGGCTCATTGAACCATCATGTCTCCTTTTAATTAAGACATCCAGAAAGGGTAGTTTGCCATCTTTTTCGACCTCCATGGTAAATCTGATGGCTGGGTGTATGGAATTGATGTGGTCGCGGAATTGGTCTAGAGCAGGCTGGCCATGTGGCCAGATGACAAAGGTGTCATCAACGTACCTCTTCCATAAGGTCGGGCGTAGAGTGGCAGTCTGGATGGCGTCAGTTTCAAATTTTTCCATGAATACGTTGGCTACAACCGGAGATAGGGGGGAGCCCATTGGGGTGCCCTCAGTTTGTTTGTAGAAAGTTCCATTCCAGGTGAAGTATGTGTTGGTTAAGCAATGTCTCACCAGGGGGGGTACATCAGTATGCAGTCCTTGATGAACCAGGTCTTCAATGATAGCGATGGTGTCAGGTACCGGGACTTTGGTGAACAAGGACACCACATCAAAACTGACAAGCAGGTCGTTTGGGGACAGGGAAATGTCTTTGATTGTCGATACCAGGTGAGTAGAATTTAGTACCGCAGAGGTGGTTTTTCCAGTGAAAGGTCGCAGTATATCAGCCAGAAAACGTGCCAGTTTGTAGGTGGGGGAGCTGATAGTAGAGACAATGGGACGAAGGGGTGTATCTTCTTTGTGTATCTTTGGAAGGCCATATAATCTTGGTGGTCTGGCAGCAGAGGGTTTCAACGAGAACTGTTTGATCTCATCAATTAATGCTGTTGAATCAGAGATAATTTTGTTCGTTTTGGTGACCAGGCTGTTGGTGGGATCTCTTTTTATTTTTGTATAGCTGCCATCGTTGAGTAGTTCTTGAATTTTGTTGTTATATTCTGTTTTGTCCATGATGACAGTGGCATTGCCTTTGTCGGCTGAGAGAACGACAATATCATCCCTCTTTTTTAATTGAGATAATTCAAAACGTTCGTCTTTGCTGATGTTGCTGGGTGGCAACTTAGCGTTTTTGAGGGTTGCAGCGATTTCAGATCTTGCTACGTCTGCAGAGATGTGACTCAAGCCCTTGAGTGCAACGTCAACATGGGCAATGATATCATTAACCGGTAAGTGTCTCGGTGTGACAGCAAAGTTTAGACCTTTAGCTAAAACGGATTTCAGACCATCAGAAATGGAACTGTTACTGCGATTAATTACGACTTTGTTGACGTCTATCTTTTCGGTGTGTGGATCCGATTTTTTGCTGGAGAGGTGATTGAATTTGGAAATCAAATTGTCCCTACATTTGTTCGACATAGTGGCAGCCGAAGAGGTAGTCATATTGTCTACATGTTCCCAATCCGATGTAGACATTGTTGCTGTCAATTTTAAGTGTGATTTGTAGAGTGTCTTGTCTAACTGATCGAGTTCGGTGCGTGTAAGTCTGATTTTTTCCGAGATAAGAGCGAAGCTAGTTCTAGCTAGAATTCGTTTTGCATTGAGAGAAGTTGCAACAGCAGAGGTTAGTGTAAATGCGGTTGGTATTACCTTAGAGTCGCGGCATCTCTTCAGAAAGGTGAGAGACTCGATTAGTTGAGCCTTCTTATCCCGAAGTCTGTTGAATGATCTTAAGGATGTGTGGAATCCCTCCCCGTAGAGGCGGTTAAATTTCGATTTAAAGCTTTCGTGACTGCAATGATTCATCTTCTTTGGTTCTTTCGGTAAAGTCACGTAGAATGAGAATAAAATAATAAATTAATTAATTGTAATTTTACGATGTCCTTCAGACCGCAGCTCTTTCGCCAGCATTGCCTCTTAATACCTCTCACACCACGGTTAATGGTATGGTTTACAACATGGAGCATACTAGGGCCTCGCAGCTGTCTCTCTCCCCCTCCTCTGTTCCGACCATGGACGAACTCGTCCGTCTGAACGGGGCCCATAGCTATCCGTGGTACGGAAATTTGAGGCTTAAAAGCCGTGATCTGAACGTGGCTCTCTCACTCCAGCGCTGTCCTACCAGACAGTCTCGCCCCCTTCACCTGATGAAGGCCGCTTGTGTTGTGGCCGAAACGTCGTGAGAATATTATTGTGTTATTTTATTTTATCAATTTATTATTTTATTCTCATTCTACGTGACTTTACCGAAAGAACCAAAGAAGATGAATCATTGCAGTCACGAAAGCTTTGAATCGAAATTTATGTTAATGAAGCTGGACCCTACGTCAGGGATGGGGGCATAGGCGCTGAACCCGTCGCAATAAACTCGCGACGGCTTTAACGGATACATTATGTTAATGAGCAACAAATCACTGGGCGTAGCTGTGCCCATATAAGGATTGCCACTGGAACAATATCGGCAGTGACCCAAGCGGAGGTGACGTCATGCTTAAGAGCACGGTAGACGGGGAGGGGTGAATACCTTGGTGACATGACGTCACTAGCGAGGTACACCTCACCCTGGCGTTTCACACCGATGAGGTAATGCAGAATGGTGACGTCACAGAGTTGGAGTTTACGTTGATTTAGATTCATTTTCCATTGCTCCCTCCCTTGGGTGTGTGAGCCCAGCTACAACAACGTGGACATTATTGTGTATACACTGTGTGTGTGTACGTACACTGTGCGCGTACACTGTGTGTATACACTACGTGACTTTACCGAAAGATCCAAAGAATATGCACGTAGCCTGCCGCTTGTTGTTGTTGATGGTGCTGACGGAGGTGACGGTGTTGGAGGTGATGGCGTTGGTGACGCTGATGGCGTTGGTGACGGTGTTAGAGGTGATGCTGACGGCGGTGACGGTTGTGACGTTACAGGTTTGCTCCCCGCACGGCCACCGTCGCTCGGGAACGAGGAGAGCGACCGAAGAGCTCCGATGGAGCGGGAAGGGAGAGGAGAGCGAGGAGGGAAAAGAAGTCAGGGCAGAGAGGAGGAGCCTCAAATTACGGAAGAGCAAGAAGGGAGAGATGACGGACATCAAGACGCCAAGAGGGGAGAGCGTGCAGTGAGGTGGGCCGAGGGCAAGAGGGAGGAGCAGAGGCAGGACGCGGACAGGGCCAGGTGGGAGCGAGAGGGGGCCAGAAGGAAAGTCGCGGGAGGGGTGGGTGGAGAGAGACAGGTCGAAGGCAGAGCGAGAGACACAGAGAGGAGAGACAGAGAGAGGAGGGATAGAGAGGCGGGGGAGATGGGGGGGAGAGGCAGGGACGATGGGGGAGGGATGGGGCAAGGCCGGAGAGATCAGAGGGATATACACATAAAAATGCCATTGAGATTATAGATCGAGTCTTATCGGACTTGCCACGTGGGAGATGATGTGAGGGGTACGGAAGGAGGACAAATTTGTAAGGGGTAGATTCACAAAGAGACCCATAGATTAGCATCCTCATCTAGCCACTCACTTGTCCGCTCACCAACTCACCCGGCGACTCACCCACTGACTCATCCACCCACTCACTCATCCACCCACCCACTCACCCAACAACTTACCCACCCACCCACTCACCCAGACACTCAACCACCCATATATCATGTTGGGTATTTTATATCAAATGTTTATTGTTTTGGCCATTAAACGTCAGTATCGTAGTGGTCGCCCAGCATGAGTTATAATCCTGGACAGCCGGCATCACAAACCCCTCCACCACCACCACCACCACCACCGATGTGTTCCTCGTGGAAACAAATCTGAAATTAATTTCGCATTCCTCAGGTCGTGCGAGATTAAATCAAATGGAAGGGCTTCACAGCCGAGGCAAGGTGAAAGGGGTTCACTGCCTCGCGACGCAGTATCGTCCGCTCGCTTTGCTCGTCAATACCGAAGAAACGACGCACGGCCGTGATCTTTTGGGAAGCGTCTGTGGTGTGATTGCAGTCAAAGCAGTCATAATGGGCAGTCGATCGTCAGGACGCACGTGTGGTGGTGGTGGGGTAAAGTGTGGGCACTCTCGCCTATTTCAACAAGCAGATGGATAGCTTGGAAGTGTAGGGCCCAGATGCCCCTCGAGAGGAGCTCACCGCAGCATCTTCTGTTGGAGGTCCGTCCCACCCGGGGGGCCGTGGCACAAGCGACACGTTGCAGAGCTGCGCCTTTGCCTTTGTCTCACGACGCGTTGCAGATGAGCTGTGGCAACTGCGGTGGCTGTCGCACTCAAATTTGAACCCCGTGGGGCCGGAGTTACATTCGTCAGCGCCCCTGTCGCCCCCTGGTGGACGAACCGCGCCTGGCTGCCGTCCGTCCCGAGTTTTGAGGATCTTTCTGAGAGTGTTTGGGTCATTTTTCCTGAATCGTGCGAAATCCGAGCAATTCCGAAATTCCATTCTCGCGCGCGACGGCACCAGCGATGTGCTCAGCAGCTAAATGCCGACGCTGAGGCTTGCTGGTCTTCGCGAGAGGGCTTCAGGAGAGAGGTGGTTTAGTTTTGATATTTCTCCTGCGTTGAAGGGGCGCAGACCACAGCAGTTTACTGTGTGGTCCGTAGTTTAGAGTGCATGGCCACAATAACAAATACACGTCTTCATTTGGTTCCCCATTGAGCTGTGCTTAGGCCGTCTGAGCATAAGTGACGTCTGTGGATGAAAATCGTTTGCTGCACTTGATGATGAACACAAACACTGTTGTGATTTATATACAGGATAATTCTAAATTTCTCATCTAAACTGCTGTGCGAGGTTTGCGATGCTTTAGGTGCTAAGATAATTAAAACGTCGCCGTACCACCCCCAGACAGATGGGATGGTGGAGCGCCTGAATAGAACTCTGACCTCCATGCTCTGTCAGGCGATTGACGCGGCGCAAACGGACTGGGATTTGCATGTTCCGAGTGTACTAGCTGCATATAGGATGGCCCCTCATACTTCCACGGGATTTTCACCATTTTTTCTCATGTATGGGAGGCAGAATGTACCCCCTGTAGATGCCCAATTGGGTTTGCCACTGGCTAAGGGGAAATCCAAGTTGCCCAGAGCATGTGAAAATTACCCCGCAATGCATTTCCACGGCTCGGGAGGCGGCAAAATTTAACGCCGCCAAAGCACGGGCGAAACAACGAACGTATTCTAGATTTGAAGCTTTCGTGACTGCAAGGATCCATACTCTTTGGTTCTATTCGGTAAAGTCACCACGTAGGTAAAAATACGTGACTTTACCGAATAGAACCAAAGAGTAATGAACGTATTGCGGGGAAACGGGATCACGTACTAGCATGGCCCATCGGTGACGGAGCATGGTTACGTTGCCTGCGGGTGCCGGTTGGTTACGTCCCCTAAGCTGCATCAGCCCCCCGGCAAGAGCCCGTGGAAGTGGCCGAGGTTAAGCGGCCGCAGTTTGCGCGTTTCCGGCTGGGCCTTCGCCGTTGGTTCGTCCGTCCGTCTCGGCCGAAGCCGTTTGTCCTGCCACGGATTGCCTCTTCCCCCGTCTCCGAAAATTGGTCCGCCAGCGTCCAGTGCGTCCGGCGAGCCGGGGATGGCGTGTGCGTTCAGACGGCGTGCGTCGGAAGGATCGCGCCGTGCCGCCCGTCGCATCGAAGCCTCGCCGGGACCGAGGGAGGTGGCTGCTGCCGCCGAGCCTGCTGCACCCGTGCCTCCTGCTGCACCCGTGCCTCCTGCTGCACCCGTGCCTCCTGCGTTGCACCCCGTGTGTCTCCGGCCGTTCTCGTGGCACGCGCACCGCCCGAGCAGGGGCGGAAGACCCGTCCCCCGTCAACGGAACTCGGCGTCGCGAACTCGGTCCAAACGCTTGTGATTCCGTTGATTCCTGATTCTGGGTATTTGCTCGGGAATGGCGGAGAGGTTGTGGTTGTTGTTGTTGTTCAGTTCTGGCCGAGGTTAACTCGGTCCAAATGCTTGCGATTCCGTTGATTCCATATTCTGGGTATTGGTCGGGGAATGGCGGAGAGGTTGTGGTTGTTGTTGTTGTTGTTCAGTTCTGGTCGAGGTTAACTCGGTCCAAATGCTTGCGATTCCGTTGATTCCATATTCTGGGTATTGGTCGGGAATGGCGGAGAGGTTGTGGTTGTTGTTCAGTTCTGTTCTGTTCGTTTTCCTAAGTCTTGTTCCCTTTCGTAAATGTTCCCTTCGCTCCTTGTTCCCTCGTCTTTAGGTGTTGTTCCTGCGGATTGTTCTGCCTTTTTAAGGAAAATAACTGGAGTCCTGCTTTTATAGATATTGTTGTTGTTGTTATCCTGCACATGGGCGCACTTACCTGTTATTTGAGTATTAGCCAGGAAAATTTCGATTTAAACCTTTCGTGACTATAAGGATTCATCTTCTTTGGTTCTTTCAGTAAAGTCACCGCGTAGAATGAGAATAAAATAATAAAATAAAACAATAAAATTCTCACGACGTTTCGGCCACAACGCAGGTGGCCTTCTTCAGAGCTTCATTATTGAAGCTCCGTCATTTATTGTAGCTCTGTCGTCCCGACAGGTTTGTTCCTTTCACCTGAAGAAGGCCACTTGTGTCGTGGCCGAAACGTCGTGAGAATTTTATTGTTTTATTTTATTATTTTATTCTCATTCTACGTGGTGACTTTACCGAAAGAACCAAACAAGATATTAGCCAGGAAGGCTACATGTTTTTTTATTACGGGGGGGGGTGGGGGGGGGTGATGTAATGACATGATGACACCTGTTGGTTAGAAAACGGAAGCACGGGTACAGGCACCGCTAAAGCAACATCCAATCCGAAAGGGAGAGGTATCTGGGCCAAGGGTAAATGGGCGGGGCTCGCCGGGAACCCTCTGGAAGGTTCCGCGATAGGGCGTGGCCAGAGGCGGAGCCTAACCGCACCTTGCGGCGACAGAAGCGGTGGGCGGAGGAGGACTCGGGGCTCGCGCGTGGAGCCTTGGGTCCCGGGCTGCGTCGCCGCTCGCCGTCGTCTCTCTCCGTCGTGCGGCCGCGCGCGGAAGATCTCCTGCGGGGGTTCCGTCGCCGCCCTTCCCGGCACGCCGCCGGCCAGCGGCGAAGCCGAGAGCGGACGGGTGGAACGGCGCCGCGTGACCGACCGTGCGTGTGGCCGGCGGAGACGCCGCGCTCAGAATGAGAAGATGAGGTTGGCCCGCGCTGTGCCGCGTGTGAATAAAAGAAGCACCCCCTCATTGCGTACGTACGTTGAACTTCTTACGCGCCGTACGTAGCCAACCGTGCTCATCGGAGGTGCTGGGGAAGGACGACAAACTGAACACACAAAGTCGTCAATCCTGATTTGGAGCTTTCGTGACTGCAGGGATCCACGCTCTTTGGTTCTTCCGGTAAAGTGACTGTGAAGACGGTCGCTTGTTGCTGCGATCGGAACGTCGTGATCTATATTTTTTTTTTTTTTTACCAAAAGAACCAAAGGGTACGATAGGTAGTTCCGTAGTCAAATCTTCATTCAAAAGCGCATAGCTCCAGCGACTTAATGAATGTCAGAAGGAAGAGCGTTCCAGACGGCTGCTGGAGCGCATCTGAAAGCGCGCCACGCAGTGGCCGTCAAATCTTGACTTGAAGTCAAGATTGACGGCCGCTCTTTGGGTCTTTCGGTAAAGTCATCACGTGGGTAGGTAGAAAATAAATTAAATCACGTGACGTTTCGTTAGCAACACGACAAGCGTCCGTCATCAGGTGGGACAGCCACAGCAAGAGACAATTGCTGAAGTGGGCAAAAGGGTTGCCGTGACAAGAGGCTACGTAGGTAAGAGAGGGGGGAGAAGCCAGGGAGGAGAGATAGAGTGAGGGGGGAGGAGCTACTCAACTGACATTCCTACGAGAGAGAGAGGCTCTACCTTGGTAAACAACAACCACCAAAACGACCACCACCACTACAACGATGAGAATTTCTCACCTCGGATTTCAATGCAAGAGTGCAGGTGGCTGCAGGTAGTATGACGTAGTATGACGTCACTTCCCCCCGGCTCTCCCACTGAATAAATTATGTTAATGAGGCCGGCCCATATGTGGAGGGATGGGGGCGTGGGCGCTGAACCCGTCGCAATAAACTCGCGACGGCTTTAACGAACACATTATGTTAATGAGCCACCAGTCACTGGGCGTAGCTTTGCCCAAATAAGGATTGCCACTGGAACGATATCGGCGGTGACCCAAGCGGAGGTGACGTCACGCTCAAGAGCGTGGTGGACGGGGGAGGGTTGAATACCTTGGTGACATGACGTCACTAGCGAGGTACACCTCATCCTGGCGTTTCACGCCGATGAGGTAATTAAGAGTGGTGACGTAACAGAATTGGAGTTTAAGTTGATTTAGATTCATTTTCCATTGCTCCCTCCCTTGGGTGTGTGAGCTCAGCAACAACAACGTGGACATTATTGTGTATACACTGTGTGTACACTATGTGTGTACACTGTGTGTATACAATGTGTGTGTGTACACTGTGTGTGTGTACACTGTGTCACTGTGTGTCGCTGTGTCACTGTGTGTGTATACACTGTGTGTGTACCCTGTGTGTGTACACTGTGTATATACTGTATGTACACTGTGTGTACTGTTTATGTACACTGTGTATACACTGTGTGTGTATGCTGTGTGTGTACACTGTGTGTGTACACTGTGTGTACACAATGTGTGTATACTGTGTGTGTGTGTACACTGTGTGTACAGTGTGTGTACACTGTGTACAGTGTGTACAGTGTGTACAGTGTGTACACTGTGTGTACACTATGTGTACACTGTGTGTATACACTGTGTGTGTGTACACTGTGTGTGTACACTGTTTGTGTCCGCATCGAACCGAACCCCCGGCAAGGCCATCTACTTAATGACGAGAGAAAATTAACACGAAATGTCCTTTTCAATGAAGTCTTCCAGATGTAAATTGATACAAACTTTTAATGAAGAAATAAAATCATCTAATTGAAAACACAACACAATTCAAAGATGTTTCATTTTAAAACTTCAAAACGGAGCATGGGGTATTTGCGTGAATGCGTCCTTCATGTGCAAATGTTGTGACTTTCCTGGCCTGAAGGCCGTCAATGTGTTGGACCATTATTGGTGCACAGCGTCTCAACAACAGCAGTGGGGTTTGCTTCAACCGATGGTTGTGAACATCCAGACGTCAATCAGCAAGGTGCATTTCTAGTCCTAGTTAGACAAAATCTACGTCAACACGTAAGACAAAACTATAATTTGTGTTGGAGAGAATGTACCTCCTCCTATACGTGTAACTTTTAAGTGGTATGCCTTGTAACTGATGAATGATCCGAGCGTGCTACATATTTCAAAGACAGCGAGTTGCTCCAGATGCTTCATGGAACACAAAAATACCGTTTTACCTGTATCACAAGAACAACGGGTCTCACCTGAGTTCTCTGTACAGGTTATTTTTAAACACACACAAACTTTGTCCTAACATCACTTATTCAGTGACTGACCCTTACAGATCAAATGTCACAAGTATGCACAAAACCAGACAAGCATACATTCTAAATTATTGACAGGCATATTAACAAAATTGGATTACTGCAGTGAAATATACTGCATCACGTTACATCGTATTAACAAGAAGCTTTTACAAAAAAGTTGCACAGTCTGCTTCACAGTGAATGTAAAACATACTATTGTGTCATTCAAAACAAGTAGGCCATTGCATGCTGGCGTCTGAGTGAAAATGTAGCAAATTCTAAACATTACCTACAAACTACACAACTGAGATGACACATCAATCATCGCCCCCTACTGACAGGCTCTTGTCCACATGCAGGCCGGTGCAGGGTCACCACCTTGTGCCACACAGGGGCAGCTGCTCTTCGAGTGTTTCAGACGAGGTACGACACAAAACTCCGAGTTGCTGAGGCGATTAAGCAAGCACCATGTAAAATCAATCATTATGATAACATAGTGAATGCTTGGGAGCTTATTGGCTCTTGCTCCTGGTTAGAGATCTACCCAACCCACGGGCCCACAAAGTGTTCAACTTCGCATTCTTGTCATTAAAGGCCTGTGACAAAGGTGCATCTATTGGAGCGACATGATATCAAGCTTACACATCTACCGGATCTCCACTTGACTTTGTATTGTCTCGGAGGAAGTCCACCCACACCTCCACTTCCAAAAACTGCTGGGAGTTGCCTCGCTCTGCCTCAGTCAGAATTCTCCTCCTGCTTTACGATGTGAAGGTCCCATTTTGGAGTTGAATCTTCATCTTCACATTTCACCTTCACTTCTTCGCTCATCACTTCTTCACATTTCACCTTCACCTCTTCATATTTCACCTCGATACCTTTAAGTGTCCAAGCTGGGATTTTTGTCCGGTTCGTGTTTCATGAGGGATGGGCTCATTGCGGCACTTTGACTTTCACAAGCTGATTTCAGACTCCGACTCCGCTCCTTGTGGATCTTCCGATGCTTTTGTGTTCTCTGGTGTCTTCGAAGAGTTGATGAATCTGCAAATGGCTTCCCGCACACACTGCACTTGAAGGGTTTCTCTCTCGTGTGTGTTCTCTGGTGTACTTCAAGATTTGATGAACGTGCAAATGCCTTCCCGCACAGAGTACACTTGAAGGGTTTCTCTCCTGTGTGTGTTCTCTGGTGTGTTACAAGATTACATGAATCTGAAAACGCCTTCCCGCACAGAGTGCACCTGAAAGGTTTCTCTCCCGTGTGTGTTCTCTGGTGTTTTTTAAGAGCAGATGACCATGAAAATGCCTTCCCACAAACACTGCACTTGAAGGGTTTCTCTCCCGTGTGTGTTCTCTGGTGTGTTACAAGATTACATGACTGTGTAAACGCCATCCCGCACATCGTGCACCTGAAGGGTTTCTCTCCCGTGTGTGTTCTCTGGTGTTTTAGAAGATCAGATGACTGTGCAAATGCCTTCATGCACACAATGCACTTGAAGGGTTTCTCTCCCGTGTGTGTTCTCTGGTGTACTTGAAGATGTGGTGACTGTGCAAACGCCATCCCACACACACTGCACCTGAAAGGTTTCTCTCCCGTGTGTTCTCTGGTGTGTTTTAAGAGCAAATGACCATGAAAATGCCTTCCCACAAAAAACTACACTTGAAGGGTTTCTCTCCCGTGTGTGTTCTCTGGTGGTTCTGAAAAACTGATGGCCATGAAAATGCCTTCCCACACACAGTGCACTTGAAGGGTTTCTCTCCTGTGTGACTTCTCTGGTGCCGTGTCAAATTTCCAGTCCGATCCGTGCTGTATGCACGCTGGTCGCATTGTTGACTTGTCGTACCGAGCTGCGCTGACTGCCTTTGCTCCATCAGACCAAATCTGCAGAGGAAGCGTCAGCTGCAGACAGAAAAGAAGAATATCCACACCATCTACACGTCAGGCACAGAGGAATGCACACGTGACTTACACGTCTATACTTATTAATATATTCATGATGTAGTGAAAAAGTTTCCCAAATTCATCAGATTTGATGAACGTGCAAACGCCTTCACGCACAGAGTGCACCTGAAGGGTTTCTCTCCACGGGCTGCTATGGCACACAATGAGAGGGAAAATGTCATTAATATGCCTGGAAGCCTTCATATCATCAAGATTAATGTTAACTCAAAACTCTAAGCACACAATTTCGGCTGTCTGACTACAAAATTAATATTTATGAAAGCTAAATTCAGCTGACATAGCAAAGGGTTTTGAAAACAATACTATTTGTGTTTTGCAGAAATGCATGAATTAATGTTCAATCGCAACTTAGAGGTGTGAATCCAGGATCAGATGTCCTTGAATGCTGGGGATGAACAGATCCGACTTCAGCTGAATGTGTGTGCTGTGTTCACCTCCTGTTTCCATTCTTATAAAGAGTTCCAGAGGAAAACAAAAATAAACTATTGTTTTGATATAACCTCCGTGTTCAATAGAGTTAATAGATTTTACTGCAAACACAAACTTGACACTGTCACACACTGCCATGAGTAAACAGGTGGTGGTGTGACCAGAACCATGCCTGGCCACCTTCATCTGCTCAGCATTAATTCTTCCTCACTCCACCAAGTAATGAATCGAGGATCAATCAACATAGCCGAGGCTATCTGTGTCTCTGTCTCTCTCTCCCCGTGGTGAAGGTGTTCCCCTCCACACATTCAGAGTCAACAGCGGCACGCGCTTAGCGTCTTTGACCGATAGATACATTGACACACGTATTGTTGGTTCTTTCAGTAAAGTCACGTAGATAGAAAATAAAAATAACAGATTCAATTCAATAAGATAAAGACCACTTGTGTTGAGATCGAAACGTCGTGGGTTTTTTGCTTCATTTTCAATTTGTTTTATTTTTCTTTAAATTTATTATGTTATTTTAATTTTATTTTCTATCTACGTGACTTTACCGAAAGAACCAAGAATATTAATTCCTGCAGTCACCAAAGTTTTAAGTCAAAACATTCACACACGTTGACAAAGCCTCACCTTGTGTTGTTGTGGGCAGGTCGCTTCTGATAACAAGAGCTGTATAGCAGCTCAAGCGGGCTTGGCCTGCTAACAAAAGAACGAAAATAAAAACTGCGTGAATATTGACAATAAAACAAAGTTACAAAGTGGCGATCCGGGTGAAGACAAATTAAACTTAAGCGAGATAATTAAAGCGAACGCAATCAGGCGAGGGCAGGAGGCAAGGCCCCGCGTGGCTAGGCCCCGCGTTGTAAAGTTCCAACCTGGACATCGATTCCCATGCTCGCTGCTACTCAACTGACATCCCTACGAGAGACAGAGAGGCTCTACCTTGGTAAACAACAACCACCACCACAAAGATGAGAATTTCTCACCTCGGATTTCAGTGCAAGAGCGCACACGGCAGCTTCCTGTTTCCTCACGTCAGCAGGAAGTAGTATGACGTCACTTCCCTCCCACGAGCGACTCTTTAACTGAATAAATTATGTTAATGAGGGCCGGCCCATACGTCGAGGGATGGAGGCGTGGGCGCTGAACCCGTCGCAACAAACTCGCGACGGCTTTAACGGACACATTATGTTAATGAGCCACCAGTGACTGGGCGTAGCTTTGCCCAAATAAGGATTGCCACTGGAACGATATCGGCAGTTACACGGGCTGGGGTGACGTCACGCTCAAGAGTGCGGTGGATGGGGGAGGGGTGAATACCTTGGTGACATGACGTCACTAGCAAGGTACACCTCCCCCTGGCGTTTCACGCCGATGAGGTAATGCAGAGTGGTGACGTCACAGAGTTGGAGTTTAAGTTGATTTAGATTCATTATCCATTGCTCCCTCCCTTGGGTGTGTGAGCTCAGCAACAACAACGTGGACATTATTGTGTATACACTGTGTGTGTGTACACTGTGTGTGTGTACACTGTGTGTATACACTGTGTCACTGTGTGTCGCTGTGTGTGTCATTGTGTCACTGTGTGCGTGTCACTGTGTGTCAGTGTGTGTGTGTCACTATGTCAAAACAACCCCCTACCTCCTCGCGGTGCCGGACGGGCAACTCTGTCGTGGACAGTGCTGTGGGGGGAGATCCAATTTTTGATTGGCTCCTCCCCTCATGGCATATATGTCTACCACAGGGGCTAAAAGAGGGCTCTGGACGGGTGCGAGGGGCTGGTAACCCCTCCACCTTCAATTAATTACCACGAAACCACGAATTAAACTGAAATATGTAACTAATAAGCTTGTGCCGGAGGCCCCGGGGGGCCAGGCGTCTATGACGTCTCCTGGCCAAACCCCAATTGGCGGAGCCAGGAGATTGAATACCTACCCTCGGGGCTACTCCAGAAACAACGAAAAGCCACTACGGGTGGCCACGTGGAATGTTCGAACGCTCACTGCAGAGGAGAGGCTGCCACTCCTCTGTCGGGAGCTGGACCGGTACCGCCTGGATCTATGCGGCATTCAGGAGGTCCGGTGGACCGGCTCTGGCTCCTGCCACCATGAGGGGTGGAGAGTCCTCTACTCGGGGCAGCAGACTGCCAAACAACAGAGTGTGGGTCTTCTTTTGAACAAAAGAATGAAGGGGGCGTGGGAGCGTGGCGGTGAGGTGTGGGAAGCTGTAAGCCCCAGGCTACTTTGGGCTCGCCTTCCCATCAACCGGAGGCGAGGAATGGTGGTCGTGGTTACTTATGCCCCCACCGAAGACGAACATCCGTGGAGGGATGCAGGCAAAGCCGATGAGTCAGATGCCTTCTATGACCTCCTGTCACAGGTGCTGGCTAAAGTGGCCCCTCGGGATAGAGTCATCATGTTGGGTGACTTCAATGCCCGAGTTGGTCATGATACTGGCACCTGGTCTGGAGTGATTGGAGGGCATGGGCCAGATCAGCTCAATAACAACGGTAGGAGGCTGCTAGATTTTTGTGCAGCCCATGGGCTTGTAATTACCAACACGCTGTTCCGGCATCGGCACATCCACACAACATCATGGATGCATGCCGGGTCCAAGCAAGAACATCTGCTGGACTACATAGTGACGGACCAGCGAATGCGAGCCCATGTCCTTGACACCAGGACCTACCGTGGAGCTGATCTGCCCTCTGACCATCGACTAGTCATCTGTAAGATGCGCCTGCCATTCTTCCACTCCGGTGGTGGGTGTACACCCAGGACCCCATTCCAACATAAAGTGGCCTGGTCTCAGTTATCTGATGAAAGTTGCAAGCGAGAATTTCATCATCGCTTGCGGCTGGGATTGGCATCGTCCCCGACTCCTCCTGATGTCGAGGGTAAATGGGCGAGGTTTAGGACTGTGACTCATGCAGCTGCAACGGCTGCTTTGGGTACGCGGTCCAGACCTCCCCAGAGACCCTGGTTGACAGAGGAGGTGTTCAGGATGGTTGAGAAAAAGCGACAGGCCCACTGTCATCGGCTACAGAATCCTACGTCAGAGAATGAGGAGGCTTACCGCAGCCTTCACTCGGAGGTTCGGAGAGCCGTGAGGCGCTGCAAGGATGGGTGGTGGTCGCGGGTTGCAGAGGAGATGGAGTCTGCCTCAGTGGCCCGTGATCACAAATCTCTATTTAACTCCATCAAAAAAGTAACCTGCAGCACCACACCTATTACCATCATTAGGGGAAAAAACGGTGATCCAATCTCCGACCCCCAGGAACAGGTTCACAGATTTGCTGAGCATTTCTGTGAGGTCCTGGGGGAGGGAAAATCCCTCAGCCAGGAAAACATCATGGCACAAAGTGAGGATGACCCTGCTGAGGCTGCGGTGCCTCAAATATTGGAAGAAGTCACCCCCTGTGAGTGGCTGGCTGAGGTGCCATCTGCTGAGGAAGTATTGAAGGCGATCCGGAGTCTGAGACCAGGAAAGGCAGCGGGCAGAGATGATCTCCCAAGCGAAATGCTGAGGGAGGGTGGCGTTTGTGCACAGACTGCCCTATATGACATCATAACAATAGTCTGGACCACTGGACGGGTTCCGCAGGATTGGAAGGATGCCCTGGTGGTCCCCCTTTTTAAGAAGGGGGACCGCACAGACTGTAACAACTACAGGGGCATCTCACTCCTCAGTGTGCCGGGAAAGGTCCTGGCAAGGATTATTCAGTATCGCCTTGCCAGGCACGCTGAGGAGAGGCTTGCGGAGCCCCAATGCGGTTTCAGGAAAGGCGGTCCTGCACAGATGCCATATTTTCTGTCCGTCTGCTACAGCAGAGGTGTAGGGAATTCCAACAAGACCTACATCTCTGCTTTATTGACCTGGTCAAGGCCTATGATACCATCAGTAGGCCTGGGCTCTGGGTCATTCTTCGTGCTTTTGGAGTACCTGACCCTCTGCTCACGATCATTAAGGACCTTCATGATGGTGAGCGGGCCCGGGTAAAACTACGTGGCCGGGAGTCAGAGCCATTCCCTGTACACCTTGGGGTGCGACAGGGATGTCCTCTGGCTCCCACATTATTCAACATCTATTTTGACCACGTAGTTCGTGAAGCCTTCAATAGCTGTACCGGGGGAATCTCCATATGGTACAGATATAATGGGAGGCTAATCGATGCCCGAGTGCGGTCAAGGGATGGCTCCCTATTGCTCAACCACGTTATGTATGCTGATGATGTGGTAATAGCTGCTCAGTCAGAGGAGGAGTTGGAGACGCTGCTGCTGAGACTGGAGCGTGCCACTAAGAGGTGGGGCCTTACCATCAGCCCCACCAAAACTAAGCACCTGCCTGGGTATTTTGTACCATCGGACACTCCACCCCCACAACTCCCAATCGGTGATGGGGCAGTTGTGGAGAGAGTGGAGAGTTTCCCATACCTGGGCAGTGTGCTTATGACTGGCTCCAGTTTAACAGCAGAGGTCTCACTCCGAATCAGTCGAGCGGCAATATCTTTTCATCGGTTGCGTAACGCTGTGTGGAAGCTACCTGGTCTGTCGCTCCGCACTAAGCTTCAGGTCTTCTCAGCCAGGGTCATTCCCTCCCTTCTCTACGCTTGCGAAACGTGGACCCCCCTAATGGAACATCTTCGCCGGTTAGAAACATTTAGGCTGGCCTGCCTACGATCCATCCTGGGTTTAACCAGACTGGATTGTGTGAGGAGCTCACAAATCCTTGAAAGATCTGGGCAGGGTCCCATCGGTGAGCTCCTCCGGCAGGCAAGGCTGCGATGGCTGGGTCATGTAGCCCGCATGCCCAGCCACCGCATGCCGAAACAGCTTTTGTTTGGCCGGATTGAGGGGGCTAAGCGGGCGCGGCACGGGCTAGAGAAGAGATGGAGTGATGTGGTACAGGAGGACGTGGAGCTGAGTGGACTTGCCGATGACTGGTACCAGCAGTGTCAAGATCGGCCTCTGTGGAGGAGGCTCGTGAAGGATGCTACTGGGCAGTTGGAGGCAGTCGCCCTCCAACAACAACGGAGGGCGGAGGAGCGACGCTCAGAACAACGAGCGGAGCGCCGGGTGGCTAAAGCACAGCAGGTTGGCACAGTAGGGGGCACAGGTGGTGCATCAGCCAGTCATCTCAGTCAGTCGACCCGTGGCACCTGGGTCTGCCCAGTGACCTCCTGCCAGCGGGCGTTCGACACTTCACATGGCCTCACGGTGCACATAGCCTGGCACAAGCGTCGTGGTGACGTCACCGCCACTTAGTGGCGAATGGCGGTTGTTGTCACTATGTCACTGTGTGTGTACACTTTGTGTGTGTATATATACACTGTGTGTGTACCCTGTGTGTGTACACTGGGTGTATACACTGTATGTACAACGTGTGTACACTGTGTGTGTGTAGACTGTGTATACCCTGTGTGTGTGTGTACACTGTGTGTGTACACTGTGTATACACTGTGTGTACACTGTGTGTACACTGTGTGTATACACTGTGTATACACTGTGTGTACACTGCGTGTTTGTACACTGTGTGTGTGTACACTGTGTGTACATTGTGTGTGTACACTGTGTGTATACACTGTGTGTGTACAGTTTGTGTACACTGTGTGTGCACACTGTGTATGTACACTGTGTGTGTACACTGTGTGTACATTATTTGTATACACTGTGTGTACACTGTTTGTATACACTGTGTGTGTGTACACTGTGTGTGTACACTGTGTGTGTCACTGTGTGTCGCTGTGTTTCACTGTGTCACTGTGTGTGTCACTGTGTGTATGTGTCACTGTGTGTGTGTACACTGTGTACCCTGTGTGTACACTATGTGTGTACAATGTATGTGTGTACACTGTGTGTACAGTGTGTGTACACTGTGTGTACACTGTGTGTGTGTACACTGTGTGTATACAGTGTGTGCGTACACTGTGTGTGTACACTGTGTATACACTGTGTGTACCCTGTGTGTGTACACTGTGTGTGTGCACTGTGCGTGTGTGTACACCTGGCACAAGCGTCGTGGTGACGTCACCGCCACTTAGTGGCGAATGGCGGTTGTTGTCACTATGTCACTGTGTGTGTACACTCTGTGTGTGTATATATACACTGTGTGTGTACCCTGTGTGTGTACACTGGGTGTATACACTGTATGTACACCGTGTGTACACTGTGTGTGTGTAGACTGTGTATACCCTGTGTGTGTGTGTACACTGTGTGTGTACACTGTGTATACACTGTGTGTGTACACTGTGTGTACACTGTGTGTATACACTGTGTATACACTGTGTGTACACTGCGTGTTTGTACACTGTGTGTGTGTACACTGTGTGTACATTGTGTGTGTACACTGTGTGTATACACTGTGTGTGTACAGTTTGTGTACACTGTGTGTGCACACTGTGTATGTACACTGTGTGTGTACACTGTGTGTACATTATTTGTATACACTGTGTGTACACTGTTTGTATACACTGTGTGTGTGTACACTGTGTGTGTACACTGTGTGTGTCACTGTGTGTCGCTGTGTTTCACTGTGTCACTGTGTGTGTCACTGTGTGTATGTGTCACTGTGTGTGTGTACACTGTGTGTACAGTGTGTGTACACTGTGTGTACACTGTGTGTGTGTACACTGTGTGTATACAGTGTGTGCGTACACTGTGTGTGTACACTGTGTATACACTGTGTGTACCCTGTGTGTGTACACTGTGTGTGTGCACTGTGCGTGTGTGTACACCTGGCACAAGCGTCGTGGTGACGTCACCGCCACTTAGTGGCGAATGGCGGTTGTTGTCACTATGTCACTGTGTGTGTACACTCTGTGTGTATATATATTATATCCGCCATGTCCTTATATCTTAAAATATATCTTAAAACGCCGCAAACAACAGATTTAATACATGGACATGGCCGATATATAGTAATAATATAGAGATGATGGTTCTCTTGTTGGCAGCGTTTTAGACACATAAAAATGGACTAGGCCGCCAAGAACACAAACTATCATCTCTATTTAGAGAGATGATAGTTGTGTCGTTGACGGCGTTTTAGACAGATATAATACTATACTACTATATATCGGCCAAGTCCATTTATTAAATGTCTAAATCGCCGCCAACAACAGAACCATCATCTCTCCATTATTACTATATATCGGCCATGTCCATGTAATATATCTGTTGTTTGCAGCGCTTTAGACAGATAAAATACATGGACCTGGCCGATATATATAGTAATAAATGAAAAGATGATGGGTCTGTTGTTAAAAATAGTATTACATTTGTCTAAAACGCTGCCAACAACAGAACCATCATCTCTAGACAGATAAAATACATGGACCTGCCCGATATATTGTAATAATAGAGATGATGGTTCTGTTGTTGGCCGATATATAGTAATATAGTATTATATCTGTCTAAAAGGCCGCCAACAACACAATTATCATCTCTCTATTTATATCCGCCATGCCCATGTATTATTTCTATCTTAAAACGCCGCAAACAACATATTTAATACATGGACATGGCCGGGAGATGCCGTGCATCGCGTTACATCGCTGGTGCGTCGTCACCAGCGACCGGTGAGAGACGGCCGTGGGTTGGCGGGAGGGTCTTCATCTCCGCCAAGGATCGAGCGTGGCTGACGACAACGATGACCGCGTGGCTGACGACAACGATGACCGCCGCGTCGAGATCAGCAAGGCGGGGGGGGCGGTATCATCGCCGACCATTCGATGGGCACCGATGCGATCACCACAATTGTTGTTCGGCAAAGAGACGGACCGCGCGGGGGCGCAACGAGACGAACGGAAAACCGCAGAGTTCAAACGCGAGTTCACAGACAACGGGGATAAAACAATGAGACAAATGATACATTACTCATTGTGTTTTTTCGGTAAAGTCACGTGTGTAGGAATACCATAACATTATATTAAAACAAATCAATCACGATGTTTCGATCGCAATACAAGCGATCCTCATCAGGCGTAAGAAACGAATCACGGAGGCAAATACAACAAGGAGAGACGAGAATTCAACAAACCTAAGGAAAATTACGTGATACACAACCAGTCAGGTAAACAACACAGACACTTACCTGGCGGACCACGAATTTCAGAAGAGTGTTAAATTTCGTGTTCAACCTCTGGATTGAACATACCAGCATAGACAGAGTGAACAAATACGAGGTACAAGTCAGAAATACAGAGACACCAAGAGGCAAGGACGGACAGAGAAGTGAGGTCGGATGAAACGGAAGCCTTAAATAAGAAGTGAAGGTGGGGGGAGGGGCCAGAGAGAAAGGACGGGGCAGGAGGAAACGTCGTGATTTATTTGTTTTAATATAACGTTATGGTATTCCTACATACGTGACTTTACCGAAAAAAACAATGAGTAATTTATGCAGTCACAGAAGCTTTAATTCTTTATTAACACACTTCTACGGGGAAGTTACCTTTACGTCGTGATTGATTCATTTTAATATAACGTTATGGTATTCCTACATACGTGACTTTACCGAAAAAAACAGTAACTAATTTATGCAGTCACGAAAGCTTTAATTCTTTATTAAATAATCCATTCTTCTGGAATCTTCTCGACACAATCGGATCGTGGTGGTGGTGGTGGGGGGGGGATGAGAGGACGGGGATCTTGGGACATCGAGGTGGGGGGAGGGATACGGGGAATGTTTGGTGGCGAGTGCGAGGTTGCCTGCCGAGTGGATCGCCACATCCTGCCGCACAGAGAGACATCAGCAGGGGACTCAAGCCCCAAGCCTGGGGCAGTGTCGCGAGCGACTTCGGCATTTCGCCTTGGCGAAACGCTACAATCACGTATTCCAATCACGGCTCCAACTCTTTATCAATCGCACGATTTGTAATAATAATAGGGTTTTTCCCCTTTTTTTCTGACAACAAAACTGAAACCTTTTAACAAGGAATCATGTCTACTGCATTAACCACAATACCTGCAGTCAAAATGCAAACAAAAAACATACTATGATAATATATGTGGCATTGTCCCTTAGAAAGAAAGCCGTCCCTTGGTGTGGACCAACCAGTTTCAAGGTCAATGCATTATATATTATCATAGTATGTTTTTTGTTTACATTTTGACTGGAGGTATTGTGTAAAGTCACCACGTAGAATGAGAATAAAATAATAAATTGATAAAATAAAATAACACAATAAAATTCTCACGACGTTTCGGCCACAACACAAGTGGCCTTCATCAGGTGAAGGGACGAGACTGTCTGGAGGACAGCGCTGGAGCAAACAAAGCCAAGCTCAGACCGCGACCTTTAAGCTGTGTGAGAAGCAACAGAGTGCCTTGACAAAGGAATTAGCATAGAATTTAGCATTGAAACGGCTTGTGTTGTGGTCGAAACGTCGTGAGAATTTTATTGTTATTTTATTTAATCAATTTATTATTTTTATTCTCATTCTACGTGTTGGTGACTTTACCGAAAGAACCAAAGAAGATGAATCCTTGCAGTCACGAAAGCTTTAAATCGAAATTCCGACTGGTGCTTTTTAATCGATTTGTGTACACGCCACGAGGCTCTCTCCGCTCGTCGCGTTCACCGCGGCAGGGAGTCAAACTTCGGCCCCCACTGTCTCAGGTCACGCTCGATGTACCCAAAGACAAAGATCCCCCGGGTAGCCTCCGGCAAGACCGCCGGGGGCAAAGCGCTGCCGGCGAGCAGGGCCGCGAAGGCCGGGGAAAGGTTGCACGAGGCGGGAGGGCGGACCAAGCGCCAGGGCCGCACCCGACGAGGAGCTCACTCGAGGCCGAGTCGACCACCGGGGGGCACGGCCAGGAACGGCGCGGGCGTCCCCACCGCTCCATCCTCGCCGCGTCCCGTCTCTTACCTCGGGGGGGGGGGCGTGGAGGCGGTGCGGAGCCCCGGGCGACTGTGGAGTGGAGTCGTCCTTCGGATGTGCCGCTCGCCACTCGCTCGCTTCTCGTCGACTTGTGGGAAACTCCCCATCCCCACCACCACCCCCACCCCACCCACGTGCTCAGCCACCGAACAGCAGAGCCAAGGGGCGTGGGCGGAAGTGACGGGGTGGGCAGGAAGTGAGGCGTGGGCAGGAAGTGAGGCGTGGGCAGGAAGTGAGGCGTGGGCAGGAAGTGAGGCATGGGCGGAAGTGAGGCGTGGGCAGGAAGTGAGGCGTGGGCAGGAAGTGAAAGTTGATGGGCGTGGGCGGAAGTGACGTAAATGGGCGGAAGTGAGGCGTGGGCAGGAAGTGAGGCGTGGGCAGAAAGTGACGGGCGTGGGCAGGAAGTGAAAGTGAGGGGCGTGGGCGGAAGTGATGTGTGTGAGCGGAAGTGTGTGTGGGGTGGGGGGGACAGGGGGGGTGATGCTCATTGCTGTGGCTTGTCACGTGTTCCGTAATGTAAGGACCAAGTCAGTCCTTACGCTTTGGTTCTTTCGGAAAAGCCACGTGACTTTACCGAAAGAAGATTTTATTTTATACGTAGGTATAAAATAACATATATTTTTTATTTTATACCTACTACGTGACTTTACCGAATGAACATTTTATTTTATACGTAGGTATAAAATAAAATATATTTTTTTTATTTTCTACCTACTACGTATGGATTCCTGCAGTCACGAAATCTTTAAATAAAGATTGAAGTCAGTCCTTGATTGACCCACTGCTGGATGGTGGTCACGGTCACTTCACCCCTTCCGCACGCCGTTGTTGTCGGTCGTGATGGTGGTGGTGGGGGGGTGATTCACCATATTTGACCACTCTGGCCAGTGGGGGCTGGTGAAGTGTGGGGAGTGAAGGGTAGGTGGGTCGGTCCAGGACCGGTTCGAATATTGCCACTGATGCGCGCCGCCGTGGGCGGTGAATCGAACCTGGGCGGTGTGCTAACCACTGCGCCTCCGCTCCACTCGGCTCATGCGGCAATAAACATTTTAAATGTCAAACTCGCAACCTGATGACGGTTATAATTACCCACGACAGCAAAACGTTTAACAACACCGTGGCCTTAGAATGTTTAAACGTATATATTCTTAGCTCTTTCGGTAAAGTCACGTTGAAGGGAAACAAAATAATAAAATATATGATAATTTTATTGCGTTATTTTATTAATTTATTATTTTATTCTCATTCTACGTGACTTTACCGAAAGAACCAAAGAAGATATATTATTTTATTATTTTATTGTTTCCCTTCTATGTGACTTTACCGAAAGAGCTAAGAATATGAATCACTGCAGTCACGAAAGCTTTAAATCAAAATGTTTAAACGTGTATGCAGTCGGCGGCGTTTCAGGCAATGACTCTTTAATTGTGCGTAAAAATAAAAGAGGCGAGCGATGGGAGTTGGGGTACGAAGGGAAACGCCAGCGGTGTTGACAATCTCTCTGCTGCTCGTGTTGAGGGAAGTTCGTCTGGCTGCTTTGACATTTACTGATGACGTCCGGCTGCATCAGAGGCTCAAATGGCATACATTGTCCTTGACAACAACAAAAATCCATTTCAACTTACACATAATTATATTAATATTTCCTCCCTTGCAGGTTTGCACTCATTTTATAAAGAGACGTATATACGCACACACGTACGTGTGGGGTGAAACGTTCCCCGGGGGAATACAGGAATGCCTTCAGATGCGTCAGCTGTGATTTCACTCCATTCCGGTGTTCCACATTAAAGAGAGAGACGTCCCTGTAGGATCTTGGTGTGTGGCTGTGGACCAATCTTAGCATGCAAACTCGACAACAAAATAACACAATAAAAGTCTCACGACGTTTCGGCCACAACGCAAGCGGCCGTCTTCTGGTGAAAGGTACAGACCTAACGGGATGACAGACATTGAAGCTCTGTTGTCCCGACAGGTCTGCACCTTTCACCTGAAGACGGGCGCTTCGTTGTGGCCGAAACGTCGTGATAATTTTATTGTGTTATTTTATTATTTTATTCTCATTCTACGTGACCTTACCGAAAGAACCAAAGAAGATGAATCCTTGCAGTCACGAAAGCTTTAAAGCAAAATTTAAACTCGACGTTTTAATTTAGGCAGGAATTCTGGAAAGGCTGCAACAACCGGGGGGTGGGGGGAGAGTAAACCACCCCAGGTGGCTGTGGTTGCAGGCCGGTTTGATCCCCTACGCTCAACGTTACGAGAGAGATTTAACACAGTATACACTGTGTGTATACTGTGCGTACACTGTTTGTGTCCACATTGAACCGAACCCCCGGCAAGGCCATCTATTTAATGACGAGAGAAAATTCACATGAAATGTCCTTTTCAATGAAGTCTTCCACATGTAAATTGATACAAGCTTTTAATGAAGAAATAAAATCATCTAATTCAAAACACAACACAATTCAAAGATGTTTCATTTTAAAACTTCAAAACGGAGCATGGGGTATTTGCGTGAATGCGTCCTTCGTGTGCAAATGTTGTGACTTTCCTGGCCTGAAGGCCATCAATGTGTTGGACCCTTATTGGTGCACAATGTCTCAACAACAGCAGTGGGGTTTGCTTCAATAGGTACGAACATCCAGACGTCAATCAGCAAGGAGCACTTCTAGTCCCAGTTAGACAAAATCTACGTCAACACGTAAGACAAAACTACAATTCGTGTTGTAAAGAATGTACCTCCTCCTATACGTGTAACTTTTAAGTGGTTTGCCTTGTGACTGATGAATGATCCGAGTGTGCTACCTATTTCAAAGACGATGAGTTGCTCCAGAGGCAGCCGCTTCGTGAAACACAAAAGTAGTCTTTGACCTGTATCACAAGAACAACGGGTCTCACCCGAGTTCTCTGTACAGGCTGCTTCCAAGACACACACACTTTGTCCTAACATCACATATTCAATGTGTGACCCTCAGATAAAATGTTACATGCACAATCAGACAAGTATTCATTCAGTTTAACACGTAGGCTTTCGCGACCAAACGCAGTTAAAATAACACATCACATAAAGTCTTCTAAAGCTAACCAAATACTACACAAAGCTAGCGAATTATTAATAGAGACAATACAGCACAATAGGAGTG
This sequence comes from Petromyzon marinus, assembly GCF_048934315.1. Taxonomy (NCBI): domain Eukaryota; kingdom Metazoa; phylum Chordata; class Hyperoartia; order Petromyzontiformes; family Petromyzontidae; genus Petromyzon; species Petromyzon marinus. The sequence continues at coordinate 682,940 of NW_027422972.1, read as the reverse complement.
AATTATCTTACATTTCGGAATCGCTAAAGCAGTTACACTTAGATATAAGCAATAGTGTATCTATGCATTATTGGAATATAATCGATAACATAACACAACAATCGGCTGATAATGTGTTTCAACTAACAAAAACTAACCCAATTAATACATTTTCTAGACTACATAATAAACAAATCCCTACTAAAAACCAAAAATTTAAAAAACAAAACCGTACTGAACTTGACTAACACTGTATTAACCGGTGACATGGTCTCTGTCCTTTCTAAAGGCCTTAACTTTGCCATTACCCCACGCACAATTCCAGTGGATGAGATAATTACTGAGGTAGAATCAGCAGTATGACTCCTTCAACATAATGAGGCAGATATGACTAGACATGAGGTTGCTAAAATAATTGAGAATAGCAAAGTTCCAAAAGTAAATATTAGCTCTAACGAGGCAAAAGCCTTAATAGAGCTGCGTGTAAACAAGGATATCCAAATCCTAGCAGCTGATAAAGGCCGCACTACTGTAGTGATGTCACGAGCCGATGATAATAAAATTAGAAATTTACTAGAGGAAAGTACCTCATTAAAATTAAACGAGATCCAACTAATACTTTAGAATGTAAGACCACTGCAATAATTGCAAATTCATTAATCCCTAAAAATGAGCAATACCAAATTAAGCCAAAGGCCTCAAAACCACTTAGACTCTATGGGCTACCAAAGATTCATAAAATCGGCATCCCATTACGACCCATAGTCAGTACAATTGGCTCTTCCACATATCAATTAGCAAAATATATAACCAAACAAATACAGCCCTACATCGGTAGGACATCTTCATTCATAAAAAATTCAGAACATCTTGTGAATGTGATTAAAGATATTAAACTTACTCCTGATGATATTCTGGTAAGTTTTGATGTGATTTCTCTATTCACTAAGGTTCCAGTGGACGAATCGCTTAAATTACTTGATACACTAGTAAAGAATACCAGTTTACCAAAAGATATTCCGAAACTTGCTGCCCATTGTTTAAATAACACTTACTTCTTATGGAGAGGGGATTTCTTTAAACAAAAGTAAGGAGCAGCAATGGGTTCTCCATTATCCCCTGCTATAGCAAATTTGTACATGGAAAACTTTGAAATAAGAGCACTTGCCTCGAGCACATTAAAACCATCCTTTTGGTTTAGATATGTGGATGACACTTTGGTTGTCTGGCCACATGGTAAAGATACACTTAATGATTTTCTAAATCATCTCAATGCACAAAACCCGGCCATCCAGTTCACCATGGAAATGGAGGTGAATAACACACTCCCATTCCTAGATATTTTGCTTGGACATGGCCTAAACGGTAAAATAACACACAGCGTTTACAGAAAGCAAACGCACACTGATGCCTATCTGAATGCAGAATCACATCATCATCCAGCTCAGAAATCCTCTCTTATCAAGACGCTCATACATCGGGCTAAAACAGTGTCAGATGGTGAGAGTCTAGTGAGAGAGATTAAACACGTTAAAGACGCACTACGACAGAATGGCTACAATAATGCTCAAATTAACAGAGCACTGAATGCCAAATCACGATCGCAAAGCAATACTGCTGAAAGCGACCAGATTGTTAAAACAATAAAAATTCCATATATCTCAGGAGTAACTGACAAATTAGTCCGTGTTTTGCAAAAGCAAAACATTACAGTAAGATTTGGTACAGTACACAAAATTCAAAAACTAATATCTTGCACTAAAGAAGCATTACCTAAATTATCAACAGGTGTATATCGGATTGTTTATGTGGCAGATGCTACATTGGACAGACGGGATGTAACATCAGCGTAAGACTAAAAGAACATCAGAGAAATATTAAATTATCTCAAACACAACTGTCGGCAGTGGCAGAACATGCTTGTCAACAAGGACACTCAATTGATTTTGACAATGTTGCAGTGTTGTGTAAAACTAATTATTACTGGGAAAGGCTAATTAGAGAATCCATTGAAATTGAGAGGAATAAGAATAACTTTAATCGCTCTGACAGCTACAGGCTTAGTGCGGCCTGGAAGCGTATTATTAAATAATACACATTACACTTTGATTTAAAGCTTTCGTGACTGCAGTGATTCATGTTCTTGGCTCTTTCGGTGGAGTCACGTTGGGGGGGAAGCAATAAAATAATAGAATATCTATGTGTGTTGTTTTGTTGTTTCCCTTTGGCGTGGCTTTGCCGAGGAAGCTAAGAATATTAATGCACATTACAATTCCTTATAGGGGAAACACATACTAATTAACGGATTACTAACATAGCATATAATCACTAACACACATTACAACTAATTACATTCTTGTAATTAAAGGCCTATGACAAAGGTGCATCTATTGGAGCGACATTGTCTCAAGCTTACACATCTAACGGGTCTCCACTTGACTTTGTATTGTCTCGGAAGAAGTCCACCCACACCTCCACTTCCACAAACTGCTGGGAGTTGCCTCGCTCTGCCTCACAGTCAGAATTCTCCTCCTGCTTCACGTTGCCTCCATCGATGTGAAGGTCCCATTTTGGAGTTGAATCTTCATCTTCACATTTTACCTTCACTTCTTCGCTCTTCACCATCACTTCTTCACATTTCACCTTCACTTCTTCACTCTTCACCATCACTTCTTCACATTTCACCATCACTTCTTCGCTCTTCACCATCACTTCTTCGCTCTTCACCATCACTTCTTCACTCTTCACCATCATTTCTTCACATTTCACCATCACCTCTTCACATTTCACCTCGATACCTTTACAAGTGTCCAAGCTGGGATTTTCTTCCGGTTCGTGTTTCATGAGGGATGGGCTCATTGCGGCACTTTGACTTTCACAAGCTGATTTCAGACTCTGACTCCGCTCCTTGTGGATCTTCTGATGCTTCTGTGTTCTCTGGTGTACTTGAAGATTTGATGAATGTGCAAATGCCTTCCCGCACACACTGCACTTGAAGGGTTTCTCTCCCGTGTGTGTACTCTGGTGTGTTTTAAGAGCAGATGAATCTGAAAATGTCTTCCCACACACACTGCACTTGAAAGGTTTCTCTCCCGTGTGTGTTCTCTGGTGTGTTTTAAGAGCAGATGACTGTGAAAATGCCTTCCCACACACACTGCACCTAAAGGGTTTCTCTCCCGTGTGTGTTCTCTGGTGTGTTTTAAGAGTAGATGAATCTGAAAATGTCTTCCCACACACACTGCACCTGAAGGGTTTCTCTCCCGTGTGTGTACTCTGGTGTGTTTTAAGAGCAGATGAATCTGAAAATGTCTTCCCACACACACTGCACTTGAAAGGTTTCTCTCCCGTGTGTGTTCTCTGGTGTGTTTTAACAGCAGATGACTGTGAAAATGCCTTCCCACACACACTGCACCTAAAGGGTTTCTCTCCCGTGTGTGTTCTCTGGTGTTTTTTAAGAGTAGATGAATCTGAAAATGTCTTCCCACACACACTGCACCTGAAGGGTTTCTCTCCCGTGTGTGTTCTCTGGTGTGTTTTAAGAGCAGATGAATCTGAAAATGTCTTCCCACACACAGTGCACTTGAAGGGTTTCTCTCCCGTGTGTGTTCTCTGGTGTTTTTTAAGAACAGATGACTGTGCAAATGCCTTCCCACACACAGTGCACTTGAAGGGTTTCTCTCCCGTGTGTGTTCTCTGGTGTGTTTTAAGAGTAGATGAATCTGAATAAGTCTTCCCACACACAGTGCACTTGAAGGGTTTCTCTCCCGTGTGTGTTCTCTGGTGTTTTTTAAGAGTAGATGACTGTGAAAATGCCTTCCCACACACAGTGCACTTGAAGGGTTTCTCTCCTGTGTGTGTTCTCTGGTGGGCCTCAACAACTGATGGCCATGCAAATGGCTTGTTACACACAGTGCACTTGAAGGGTTTCTCTCCTGTGTGAGTTCTCTGGTGCTGTGTCAAATTTCCAGTCCGATCCGTGCTGTATGCACGCTGGTCGCATTGTTGAATTGTAGTACCGCGCTGGTGTGCTGAGGGCCTTTGCTCCATCAGACCAGCGTCAGCTGCAGACAGAAATATAAGATTATCCACACCATCTACACGTCAGAATCCAGCCATGGAGGAATTACTATATACAGTCACACGTGACTTACACGTCTATATTCATTCATATATTCACGACTAGCTGTACTACCCGGCTTCGCCCGGGACTTTGATCCACCACGTCCGGCCGCCTATGTCTCCCCAGTGGCGATGTTCACACCACAACAGTTACTCGTTTGAGGCTGAGTCGACGTAGGGGAGGCCCAGAAGCGGTTTAAATAATCGTCGCCGGTGGTGGCCGTGAGCGGGAATCGAACTCGGGTCGCCGGGTTTGTAGCGTAGCGTAGCGCTAACCGCTACACTACAATGCGTTACTTTTCCACACACACACAGACACACACAGACACACACACACACAGACACACAGACACACACAGACACAAACACACAGACAACGCTAACCGCTACACTACAATGCGTTACTCTTCCACATGCGAGGGTCACGTGACAGATTTGACGTCACAGCTCACTTGCCGTGCAAAAAATCTATACATTATTGAGCTCCCCCCCCCAATAAAAACCAAAAGTGTATTTGTATAATGTTTGCACGGTGTACAGTCTGGAAAGTACCCACATGGCAAATTTCCAGTTTGTTGCATGTCGGGAAGTACGCTAAACATTTTGAACAGACAACACACACAATCACAACTTTGCCTTTTATATATATTTGGAGATGCAGTGAAAAACCTTCCCAAATTCATCACGCGGTTTCAGTTTTTTGATTTTCAGTTTGATTTATTTTGGTTATAGTCCCGTGAGTCATTCGGCTCTTCAATCGGGTGCAACCACAACAAGCAACACAACAAAAACACGACCAAGAAAAACATCTTACAGTGACTATGTGTGACTGTGCAAACAGCACTGTCATGGCACGCAATGAGAGGGCAAATGTCATAAATATTCCTGTAAGCCCTCGCATCTTCAACATTAATGTTGCCATAGAAACGTGGGTTTTTTTGCTTCATTAAAAAAAATATTATCTGTTATTTTTATTTTATTTTCTATCTACGTGACTTTACCGAAAGAACCAAGAATATTAATTCCTGCAGTCACCAAAGTTTTAAGTCAAAACATTCACACACGTTGACAAAGCCTCACCTTGTGTTGTTGTGGGCAGGTCGCTTCTGATAACAAGAGCGGTATAGCAGCTCAAGCGGGCTTGGCCTGCTAACAAAAGAAAATAAAAACTGCGTGAATATTTGCAATAAAACAAAGTTACAAAGTGGCGAGCCGGGTGAAGACAAATTAAACTTAAGCGAGATAATTAAAGTGAATGCAATCAGGCGAGGGCAGGAGGCAAGGCCCCGCGTGGCTAGGCCCCGCGTTGTAAAGTTCCAACCTGGACATCGATTCCCATGCTCGCTGCTACTCAACTGACATCCCTTCAAGAGAGAGAGTGAGGCTCTACCTTGGTAAACAACAACAACCACCACCACAACCACGACCACCACCATGAGAATTTCTCACCTCGGATTTCAGTGCAAGCGCGCACACGGCAGCTTCCTGTTACCTCGCGACAGCAGAAAGTAGTATGACGTCACTTTCCTCCCAAGAGCTGCTCTGTAACTGAATAAATTATGTTAATGAGCACAGCCCATATGTGGAGGGATGGGGGCGTGGGCGCTGAACCCGTCGCAATAAACTCGCGACGGCTTTAACGAATACATTATGTTAATGAGCCACCAGTCACTGGGCGTAGCTTTGCCCAAATTAGGATTGGCACTGGAACGATATCGGCAGTGACCCAGGCGGAGGTGACGTCACGCTCAAGAGCGCGGTGGACGGGGGAGGGGTGAATACCTTGGTGATATGATGTCACTAGCGAGGTACACCTCCCCCTGGCGTTTCACGCCGATGAGGTAATGCTGGGTGGTGACGTCACAGAGTTGGAGTTTAAGTTGATTTAGATTAATTTTCCATTGCTCCCTCCCTTGGGTGTGTGAGCTCAGCAACGTGGACATTATTGTGTATACACCGTGTGTGTGTGTACACTATGTGTATACACTGTGTGTGTCACTGTGTGTCACTGAGTACCTGGTGCGGTGTGTAAATATCGTCACTAGGGAGACAAAGGCGGTCGGGCGTGGTGCTGGCCACCCACCCCCTCGTGTACCGTTCCGGCCTTCATAGGTGCTCGCTAACAGAACTTGCCCCTACAGTCTGTTAAGGCTACACGGGGGATCTTTGTCTTTGTGTGTCACTGTGTGTGTACACTGTGTATACACTGTGTGTGTGTACACTGTCTGTGTACACTGTGTGTGTGTACATTGTGTATACACTGTGTATAAACTGTGTGTACACTGTGTGTATACTGTGTGTACACTGTGTGTGCACACTGTGTGTGTGTACACTGTGTGTGTGTACAGTGTGTATACATTGTGTGTGTACACTGTGTGTGTGTACACTGTGTGTGTACACTGTTTGTGTCCGAACCCCCGGCAAGGCCATCTACTTAATGACGAGAGAAAATTCACACGAAATGTCCTTTTCAATGAAGTCTTCCAGATGTAAATTGATACAAGCTTTTAATGAAGAAATAAACTCATCCAATTCAAAACACAACACAATTCAAAGATGCTTCATTTTAAAACTTCAAAATGGAGCATGGGGTACTTGCGTGAATGCGTCCTTCGTGTGCAAATGTTGTGACTTTCCTGGCCTGAAGGCCGTCAATGTGTTGGACCCCAACAGCAGTGGGGTTTGCTTCAACCGATAGGTACGAACATCCAGACGTCAATCAGCAAGGAGCATTTCTAGTCCCAGTTAGACAAACTCTACGTCAACACGTAAGACAAAACTACAATTCGTGTTGTAGAGAATGTACCTCCTCCTATACGTGTAACTTTCAAGTGGTATGCCTTGTAACTGATGAATGATCCGAGCGTGCTCCCTATTTCAAAGACGATGACTTGCTCCAGAGGCAGACGCTTCGTGAAACACAAAAGTACCCTTTGACCTGTATCACAAGAACAACGGGTCTCACCTGAGTTCTCTGTACAGGTTACTTCCAAACACACACACACACACTTTGTCCTAACATCACTTATTCAATGTGTGACCCTCAGACAAAATGTTACATGTACGCGCACAATCAGACAAGTATTAATTCTAATTAACATTGATTACTGCAGCGAAATTGACTGCATGTAAGCAGGTAACATGACATCACTTCCGGGGTAAGAGACACGCCCCTCCCATAATAAGCGGCTCGGCAACTGAATAGATTATGTTAATGTGAACTGGTCATATGTCGAGGGATGGGGCGTGGCTGCTGAACTCGACGGCTTCAACGGATACATTATGTTAATGAACCGCCAGTCACTGGGCGTAGCTTTGCCCAAATAAGGATTGGCACTGGATTGACATCGGCAGTGACCCAAGCGGAGGTGACGTCACGCTCAAGAGCGCTGTGGACGGGGTTGGCAGTGTGAATACCTTGGTGACATGACGTCGCTAGCAAAGTACACCTCCCGATGGCACTTCATGCCGATGAGGTCATGCTGAGTGGTGACGTCGCAGAGCGGGGATGGAGTTTAAGTTGATTTAGCTTCATTTTCCATTGCCCCCTCCCTTGGGTGCGTGAACGCAGCAACAACGTGGACATTGTGTGTGTACGTACACATACAGTGTGTACATACACACTCTGTGTGTGTGTGGGTAGTGGGGGGCAAAGGTGGTGTATTAGCCAGTCATCTGAGTCAGTCGACCCATGGCATCTTATCATCAATTTATTTAATTTTTTATTATTATTTTTATTTATTCGTATTTTTAAAATTTTATTTTTATTTTATTTTGTTTATTTTTTGTATTCTATCTACGTGACTTTACCGAAAGAACCAGGAATATGGTAGCGCATTCTCTATTTGTTGCAGAGGTTCAAAGTTCAAATCCGACAGGCACACCTGGCCACCCCAGTAACATTCACCACAATATGCGCTGTTCTGCTTCACGGCGGATGTAAAACAGAGTATTGTGTCACTCACAACGCACAGGTAATTGCATGTTGGTGTCACGGTCAAAATTGTTGTAATTCCAAAACATTATCCAGAAACTCAACAAAGGAAATGTTTGGCTACGTACGGTTTTAAAGAAGTGTTAGTCAAACAGAATGTGTATTTACGTGCGCGTGTTTAAACGTATCTTTGTACGAGCGGTAGGGCAGCGGTTAGCGCTACGCTGCGCTACGAACCCAGAGACCCGGAGTCGTTTCCCGCTCACGGCCAACACCGCCAGTGATGATTATCTGAACCGGTCCTGGGCCTTCCCTAGGTCGACTCAGCCTAAAAATGAGTACCCAGTGTGATGTGAGCATCACCACTCGGGATACAAAGGCGGCCGGGCGCGGTGCTGGCTACCCACCCCCTCGTGTGCCGTGCAATCCTTCATAGGTGCTCGCTAACAGCACTTGCCCCAGCAGTCTGTTGAAGGCTGTACGGGGGATCTTTGTGTGTGTGTGTGAGTGTGTGAGTGTTTGTGTGCAATAAGATCAGGCAATGACTGGCAGAGAAAATTGCTTGAGATTATTTTAAAAGCATGGGTTTAGAAAAGTGAACAAAGCATGTCTCTATTATGTGCATTACCATTGAAGGGTGCTTTGGGTTCAAAGCCATCCGCATAGCCTCAAATCTGCATTAATGCCAATTTGTCTCCGTATCTGGTAAGATCATAGTATTACAGGAGGTCCTCTCACGCGCTAACCCAGACTGATGTGAGTGCACGATATCTGTATTAGTTTTTTTATTGTCCTTAACTCAAATCAATCAATATGCAGTTCAGGTCAAATAAGACATTCCTTTTTAACGCTTTCCAACCAAGGTTGAGATGTTAATGCATTAGCTCTGTTCGTTCATATCTGCCGATCTGTCTGTAGCATGGCATTTCGATAACCCTCTTAAAGATGTATGGACTGATGCTGTACAAGAAGGATGTGGAGCTGAGTGGGCTTGCCGATGACTGGTACCAGCGGTGTCAAGATCGGCCTCTGTGGAGGAGGCTCGTGAAGCACGTTGCTGGGCAGTTGGAGGCAGTCGCCCTCCAGTAACAACGGAGGGCGGATGAGCGACGCTCACGACAACGAGCGGAGCGTCGGCCACACCAAGTCGGTGCAGTGGTGCCTCTGTCAGTCATCTTATTGAGCACATGGCAACTTGGGTCTGTCCTGAGCTGGCAGAGAGCCTTCGACACATCACGTGGCCTCACCACGTAAGACAAAACTACAATTCGTGTTGTAGAGAATGTACCTCCTCCTATACGTGTAACTTTTAAGTAGTATGCCTTGTAACTGATGAATGATCCGAGTGTGCCACCTATTTCAAAGACAATGAGTTGCTCCAGATGCTTCGTGGAACACAACACCGTTTCACCTGTATCACAAGAACGGGTCACACCTGAGTTCTCCGTACAGGTTACTTTCAAACACACACGCACTTTGTCCTAACATCACTTATTCAATGTTTGACCCTTACAGATCAAATGTTACAAGTATGCACAAAACCAGACAAGTATACATTCTAAATTGACAGGCATATTAACAAAATTGGATTACTGCAGTGAAATATACTGCATCACGTTACATCGTATTAACAAGAAACTTTTAAAAAAAGTTGCAGTCTGCTTCAGAGTGTATGTAAAACATACTATTGTGTCATTCAAAACGAGTAGGCCATTGCATGCTGGCGTCTAAGTGAAAATTTAGCAAATTCTAAACATTACCTACAAACTACACAACTGAGATGACACATCAATCATCGCCCCCTACGGACAGGCTCTTGTCCACATGCAGGCCGGTGCAGGGCCACCACCTTATGCCACACAGGGGCAGCTACTTGGGGATGCTCTTCGAGTGTTTCGGACGAGATACGGCACAAAACTCCGAGTTGCTGAGGCGGTTAAGCAAGCACCATGTAAAAGCAATTATTATGATAACATAGTGAATGCTTGGGAGCTTATTGTCTCTCGCTCCTGGTTAAAGATCTACCCAACCAATGGGCCCACAAAGTGTTCAACTTCACATTCTTCTCATTAAAGGCCTGTGACAAAGGTGCATCTATTGAAGAAACATCGTCTCTGGCTTACACATCTACTGGGTCTCCACTTGACTTTGTATTGTCTAGGAGCAAGTCCACATACACCTCCACTTCCACAAACTGCTGGGAGTTGCCTCACTCTGCCTCAGTCAGAATTCTCCTCCTGCTTCACGATGTGAAGGTCCCATTTTGGATCTTCATCTTCACATTTTACCTTCACTTCTTCGCTCATCACTTCTTCACATTTCACCATCACCTCTTCATATTTCACCTCGATACCTTTAAAAGTGTCCAAGCTGGGATTTTCTTCCGGTTCGTGTTTCATGAGGGATGGGCTCATTGCGGCACTTTGACTTTCACAAGCTGATTTCAGACTGCACTCCTTGTGGATTTTCTGATGCTTCTGTGCTCTCTGGTGTACTTGAAGATTTGATGAATCTGCAAACGGCTTCCCGCACAGAGTACACTTGAAGGGTTTCTCTCCCGTGTGTGTTCTCTGGTGTACTACAAGAGCAGATGAATGTGCAAACGCCTTCACGCACACACTGCACTTGAAGGGTTTCTCTCCTGTGTGTATTCTCTGGTGTTTTCCAAGATCAGATGAATGTGCAAACGCCTTCACGCACACACTGCACTTGAAGGGTTTCTCTCTCGTGTGTGTTATCTGGTGTACTTCAAGATTTGATGAACGTGCAAACGCCTTCCCGCACAGAGTGCACCTGAAAGGTTTCTCTCCCGTGTGTTCTCTGGTGTTTTTTAAGAGCAGATGACCATGAAAATGCCTTCCCATAAACACTGCACTTGAAGGGTTTCTCTCCCGTGTGTGTTCTCTGGTGTTTTACAAGCGCCGATGACTGTGCAAATGCTTTCACGCACACACTGCACTTGAAGGGTTTCTCTCCCGTGTGTGTTCTCTGGTGTTCTACAAGAGCAGATGACTGTGCAAATGCCTTCCCACACACACTGCACTTGAAGGGTTTCTCTCCCGTGTGTGTTCTCTGGTGTGTTACAAGATGACATGAATCTGAAAACGCCTTGCCGCACAGAGTACACTTGAAGGGTTTCTCTCCTGTGTGTGTTCTCTGGTGTTTTTTAAGAGATGACCATGAAAATGTCTTCCCACACACACTGCACTTGAAGGGTGTCTCTCCCGTGTGTGTTCTCTGGTGTGTTTTCAGAACAAATGAACCTGAAAATGTCTTCCCACAAACACTGCACTTGAAGGGTTTCTCTCCCGTGTGTGTTCTCTGGTGTGTTACAAGATTACATGACTGTGTAAACGCCATCCCGCACATCGTGCACCTGAAGGGTTTCTCTCCCGTGTGTGTTCTCTGGTGGTTCTGAAAAACTGATGGCCATGCAAATGCCTTGTTACACACAGTACATTTGAAGGGTTTCTCTCCCGTGTGTGTTCTTTGGTGTACTTGAAGATTTGATGAATCTGCAAACGCCTTCCCACACACACTGCACTTGAAGGGTTTCTCTCCCGTGTGTGTTCTCTGGTGTTTTTTAACAACAGATGTACATGCAAATGCCTTCCCACACACAGTGCACTTGCAGGGTTTCTCTCCTGTGTGACTCCTCTGGTGCCGTGTCAGATTTCCAGTCCGGTCCGTGCTGTATGCACGCTGGTCGCATTGTTGACTTGTCGTACCGAGCTGCGCTGACTGCCTTTGCTCCATCAGAACAATTCTGCAGAGGAAGCGTCAGCTGCAGACAGAAAAAAATAATATCCACACCATCTACACGTCAGGCACAGAGGAATGCACACGTAACTTACACGTCTATACTTATTAATATATTCATGATGTAGTGAAAAAGTTTCCCAAATTAATCAGATTTGATGAACGTGAAAACGCCTTCACGTACAGAGTGCACCTGAAGGGTTTCTCTCCACGGGCTGTTGTGGCACACAATGAGAGGGAAAATGTCATTAATATGCCTGGAAGCCTTCATATCTTCCAAGATGAATGTTAACTCAAAACTCTAAGCACACAATTTCGGCTGTCTGACTACAAAAGGAATATATATATGAAAGCTAAATTTAGCTGACATAGCAAAGGGTGTTGAAAACAATACTATTTGTGTTATGCAGAAATGCATAAATGAATGTTCAATCGCAACTTAGAGGTGTGAATCCAGGCTCAGATGTCCTTGAATGCTGGGATGAACAGATCCGACTTCAGCTGAATGTGTGTGCTGTGTTCACCTCCTGTTTCCATTCTTATGAAGAGTTCCAGAGGAAAACAAAAATAAACTATTGTTTTGATATAACCTCCGTGTTCAACAGAGTTAATAGACTTTACTTCAAACACAAACTTGACACTGTCACACACTGCCATGAGTAAACAGGTGGTGGTGTTACCAGAACCATGCCTGGCCACCTTCATCTGCTCAGCATTAATTCTTCTTCACTCCACAAAATAATGAATCGAGGATCAATCAACATAGCCGAGGCTATCCGTGTCTCTGTCTCTCTCTCCCCGTGGTGAAGGTGTTCCCCTCCACACATTCAGAGTCAACAGCGGCACGCGCTTAGCGTCTTTGACCGATAGACATTGACGCACGTATTGTTGGTTCTTTCAGTAAAGTCACGTAGATAGAAAATAAAAATAACAGATTACATTTAATAAGATAAAGAACACTTGTGTTGCGATCGAAACGTCGTGGGTTTTTTGCTTTATTTAAAAAAAACATTTATTTTAATTTATTATCCTATTTTATTTTCTATCTACGTGACTTTACTGAAAGAACCAAGAATATTAATTCCTGCAGTCACCAAAGTTTTAAGTCAAAACATTCACACACGTTGACAAAACCTCACCTTGTGTTGTTGTGGGCAGGTCGCTTCTGATAACAAGAGCGGTATAGCAGCTCAAGCGGGCTTGGCCTGCTAACAAAAGAACGAAAATAAAAACTGCGTGAATATTTACAATAAAACAAAGTTACAAAGTGGCGAGCCGGGTGAAGACAAATTAAACTTAAGCGAGATAATAAAAGTCAATGCAATCAGGCGAGGGCAGGAGGCAAGGCCCCGCGTGGCTAGGCCCCGCGCTGTAAAGTTCCAACCTGGACATCGATTCCCATGCTCGCTGATACTCAACTGACATCTCTACGAGAGAGAGGCTCTACCTTGGTAAACAACAACCACAACAACCACTACAACAACCACCACAACCACGACCACCAACACGATAATAATTTCTCACCTCGGATTTCAGTGCAAGAGCGAAGCGATCGCTTCCTGTTACCTCGTGACGTCACGCGGCAGGAGTAGGTGACATGACGTCACGTCCGGGGAACAAGACACTCCCCTCCCACGAGCGGCTCCGTAACTGAATAAAATTATGTTAATGAGCCCGGGCCATATGTCGAGGGATGGGGGCGTGGGTGCTGAACCCGTCGCAATAAACTCGCGACGGCTTTCACGAACTCATTATGTTAATGAGCCACCAGTCACTGGGCGTAGCTTTGCTCAAATGAGGATTGTACCGGAACAGATATCAGCAGTGACCAAGCAGAGGTGACGTCACGCTCATGGGCGCGGTGGACGGGAGTGGGGTGAATACCTTGGTGACATGACGTCACTAGCGAGGCACACCTCCCCCTGGCGTTTCAGAGCGATGAGGTCATACTGAGTGGTGACGTCACAGAGCGGGGATGGAGTTTAAGTTGATTTAGATTCATTTTCCATTGCTCCATCTCTTGAACAGAGACCCCTTGCGTGCGTGAGCTCAGCAACTACAACGTGGACATTATTGTGTGTACACAGTTTCTGTGTGTACACAGTTTCTGTGTACACTGTGTGTGTACAGTGTGTGTATAGTGTGTGCCTGTATATCTGTGTGTGCCTGTGTCTCTGTGTGTGCCTGTGTGTGACACCTGATGATGATTGCTTGTGTTGCAGTCGAAACGTCGTGAGAATTTAATTGTTTTATATTTTTGTTATTTTATTGTTTCCCTTCTACGTGACTTTACCGAAAGAACCAAGAATAAATATCAGCTCTATGTTTTCAAATAAATACATTTTGGGTATCGAATAAATTATAGTCTAAAGAAGCTACACATGACGAATTGTAGGCAATTATAGTTATAATCAAAATACATTTTTAAACAATCACGTGGTCCCTGTAGTCGCCGTTAGAGACACAAAATCTGCTTGAAAACAGTTCATCAACATATATGAATGCATTGATTCGAATAAGCAGAGTTAATTTCCTATTTATGGCATGCCAGCTATGTGTCAGTTTTCGATATCAACATCACCTTATAAAAGAATAACATTTAAAATATAAGCGCACAACTTTATCCGTGATGAACGCTGCACTTCGTCGTTTTCCTGCAGGGGGCGCTCTTGAACAGAGACCCCTTGCGTGCGTGAGCTCAGCACACCCCCTGCATGCGATCGACGGACGCGCAGGGACAGACGCTCGATTACGTTGGAATTGATCTGCAGACGACCAGCAGCTCCGTGTCGCTTTATCTCGATCCCGCGATCCCCTACCAGGTGAAAGTCCGCATCGAACCGAACCCCCGGCAAAGCCATCTACCTAATGACAAGAGAAAATTCACGCGAAATGTAATTTTCAACGAAGTCTTCCAGATGTAAAATGAAATAAACTTTTAATGAAGAAATGAAATCATCTAAATCAGAACAACACAATTCAAATATGTTTCATTTTAAAACTTCAGAACTTGCGTGAATGCGTCCTTCGTGTGCAAATGTTGTGACTTTCCTGGCCTGAAGGCCGTCAATGTGTTGGACCATTAAATGGTGCACAGCGTCTCAACAACAGCAGTGGGGTTTGCTTCAACCGATGGTTACGAACATCCAGACGTGAATCAGCAAGGAGCGTTTCTAGTCCCAGTTAGACAAAATCTACGTCAACACGTAAGACAAAACTACAATTCTTGTTGTAGAGAATGTACCTCCTCCTATACGTGTAACTTTCCAGTGGTATGCCTTGTAACTGATGAATGATCCGAGCGTGCTCCCTATTTCAAAGACAATGAGTTGCTCCAGAGGCCGACGCTTCGTGAAACACAAGAACACCCTTTGACCTGTATCACAGGAACAACGGGTCTCACCCGAGTTCTATGTACAGGTTACTTCCAAAACACACACACACACTTTGTCCTAACATGACTTATTCAATGTGGCCCTCAGATAAAATGTTACATGTACGCGCACAATCAGACAAGTATTCATTCTAAATCATTGACGGTCATATTAACATTGAATTACTGCAGCTAAATTGACTGCATCACGTTACATCGTATTAACAAGAAGTTATTTTACAAATGCACACCGTCTGCTTAACAATGTATGTACACCGTACTATTGTTGCGTCATTCAAAACGAGTAGGCCGTTGCATGCTGGCGTCTTGGTCAAAATGTAGCAAATTCTAAACATTACACTACAAATAATAGATCACGGCGTTTCGATGGCAACACCAGCAATCGTCATCAGGTGGGACAAGCAAGCAGCAAGAAAAAACTGCTGGAGTAGGCGTCTACTACTTCCGCAGTTTCTCTTGCTGTGGTTGTCCCACCTGATGACGATTGCTTGTGTTGTGGTCTCAACGCCGCGATCTGTTATGTTTCTACCCACGTGGTGACTTCACCGAAAGAACTCAAGAGTGTGGATTCCTGCAGTCACGAAAGCTTCGAATCAAGATTGCCTACAAACTACACAACTGGGATGACGCATCAATCATCGCCCCCTACTGATAGGTTCTTGTCCACATGCAGACCGGTGCAGGGCCACCACTTTGTGCCACACAGCGGCAGCTGCTACTTGGGGATGCTCTTCGAGTGTTTCAGACGAGGTACGACACAAAACTCCGAGTTGCCGATGCGATAAAGCAAGCACCGTGTAAATGCAAATATTATAACATAGTGAATGCTTGGGAGCTTATTGTCTCTCGCTCCTGGCTAGAGATCTACCCAACCGACATGTCCACAAAGATTGGCCAGCCTTAATCTGCAGGTTGCACCTAGGAACTGAGTGTCCAACTTCACGTTCTTGTCATTAAAGGCCTGTGACAAAGGTGCATCTATTGGAGCGACATCTCAAGCTTACACATCTACCGGGTCTCCACTTGACTTTGTATTGTCTAGGAGCAAGTCCACCCACACCTCCACTTCCACAAACTGCTGGGAGTTGCCTCGCTCTGCCTCAGTCAGAATTCTCCTCATGCTTCACGTTGCCTCCATCGATGTGAAGGTCCCATTTTGGAGTTGAATCTTCATCTTCACATTTCACCTTCACTTCTTTGTTCTTCACCATCACTTCTTCCCTCTTCACCTTCACCTCTTCACATTTCACCTTCACCTCTTCACATTTCACCTCGATACCTTTAAAAGTGTCCAAGCTGGGATTTTCTCCGGTTCGTGTTTCATGAGGGATGGGCTCATTGCGGCACTTTGACTTTCACAAGCTGATTTCAGACTCCACTCCTTGCAGATCTTTTGATGCTTCTGTGTTCTCTGGTGCAGTTGAAGATTTGATGAATGTGCAAATGCCTTCCCGCACACACTGCACTTGAAGGGTTTCTCTCCCGTGTGTGTACTCTGGTGTACTTGAAGATTTGATGAATGTGCAAATGCCTTCCCGCACACACTGCACTTGAAAGGTTTCTCTCCCGTGTGTGTTCTCTGGTGTGTTTTAAGAGCAAATGAACCTAAAAATGTCTTCCCACACACACTGCACCTGAAGGGTTTCTCTCCCGTGTGTGTTCTCTGGTGTGTTTTAAGAGCAGATGACCGTGAAAATGCCATCCCACACACAGTGCACTTGAATGGTTTCTCTCCTGTGTGTTCTCTGGTGTTTTTAAAGAGTAGATTAATCTGAAAATGCCTTCCCACACACACTGCACTTAAAGGGTTTCTTTGCCGTGTGTGTTCTCTGGTGTGTTTTAAGAGCAAATGAATCTGAAAATGTCTTCCCACACACACTGCACTTGAAGGGTTTCTCTCCCGTATGTGTTCTCTGGTGTTCTTTAAGAGTAAAGTTCCAACCTGGAGTAAAGTTCCAACCTAGACATCGATTCCTATGCTCGCTGCTACTCAATTGACATCCCTACGAGAGACAGCGAGGCTCTACCTTGGTAAACAACAACCACAACAACCACCACCACCACAACGACCACCACCACGATGAGAATTTCTCACCTCGGATTTCAGTGCAAGCGCGCACACGGCAGTTCCCTCCCAAGAGCGGCTCTCCAACTGAATATATTATGTTAATGAGGCCGGCCCATATGTCGAGGGATGGGGGCGTGGGCGCTGAATAATCTCGCGACGGCTTTAACGAACAGATTATGTTAATGAGTCGCCAGTCACTGGGCGTAGCTTTGCCCAAATAAGGATTGCCACTGGAACGACATCGGCAGTGACCCGAGCGGAGGTGACGTCACGCCCAAAGAGCGCGGTGGACGGGGGAAGGGTGAATACCTTGGTGACATGACATCACTAGCGAGGTACACCTCCCCCTGGCGTTTCACGCCGATGAGGTAATGCAGAGTGGTGACGTCCCAGAGTTGGAGTTTCAGTTGATTTAGATTCATTTTCTATTGCTCCCTCCCTTGGGTGCGTGGGCTCAGCAACGTGGACATTATTGTGTATACACTGTGTGTGTACACTATGTGTATACACTGTGTGTCACTGTGCGTGTACACTGTGTGTGTGTACACTATGTGTGTACACTGTTTGTGTCCACATTGAACCAAACCCCCGGCAAGGCCATCCACTTAATGACGTGAGAAAATTCACGCGAAATGTCCTTTTCAATGAAGTCTTCAAGATGTAAATTGATACAAGCTTTTAATGAGGAAATAAAATCATCTAATGCAAAACGCAACACAATTCAAATGTTTCATTTTAAAAGTTCAAAACAGAGCATGGGGTACTTGCGTGAATGCGTCCTTCGTGTGCAAATGTTGTGACTTTCCTGGCCTGAAGGCCGTCAATGTGTTGGACCCTTATTGGTGCACAGCGTCTCAACAACAGCAGTGGGGTTTGCTTCAAGCGATAGGTACGAACATTCAGACGTGAATCAGCAAGGAGCGTTTCTAGTCCCAGTTAGACAAAATCTACGTCAACACGTAAGACAAAACTACAATTCGTGTTGTAGAGAATGTACCTCCTCCTATACGTGTAACTTTCAAGTGGTATGCCTTGTAACTGATGAATGATCCGAGCGTGCTCCCTATTTCAAAGACAATGAGTTGCTCCAGAGGCAGACGCTTCGTGAAACACAAAAGTACCCTTTGTCCTGTACCACAAGAACAACGGGTCTCACCCGAGTTCTCTGTACAGGTTACTTCCAAACACACACACACTTTGTCCTAACATCACTTATTCAATGTTTGACCCTCAGACAAAATGTTATATGTACGCGCACAATCAGACAAGTATTCATTCTAAATCATTGACGGGCATATTAACAACATTGAATTACTGCAGCGAAATTGACTGCATCACGTTACATCGTATTAACAAGACGTTATTTTACAAATACGCACCGTCTGCTTAACAGTGTATGTACAACGTACTATTGTTGCGTCATTCAAAACGAGTAGGCCGTTGCATGCTGGCGCCTGGGTCAAAATGTAGCAAATTCTAAACATTACGCTACAAATAATAGATGAGGGCGCTTCGATGGCAACACAAGCAATCGTCATCAGGTGGGACAAGCACAGCAGCAAGAAGAAGAAACTGCTGGAGTAGGCGCCACGACTTCAGCAGTTTCTCCTGCTGTGGTTGTCCCACCTGATGACGATTGCTTGTGTTGCGATCTAAACGCCGTGATCTGTTATGTTTCTACCCACGTGGTGACTTTACCGAAAGAACTCAAGAGTGTGGATTCCTGCAGTCACAAAAGCTTCGAATCAAGATTGCCTACAAACGACACAACTGAGATGACGCATCAATCATCGCCCCCTACTGACAGGCTCTTGTTCACATGCAGGCCGGTGCAGGGCCACCACCTTGTGCCAAACAGGGGCAGCTGCTACTTGGGGATGCTCTTCGAGTGCTTCAGACGAGACACAAAACTCCGAGTTGCCGAGGCGATAAAGCAAGCACTGTGTAAATGCAATTATAATAAAATAGTGAATGCTTGGGAGCTTATTGTCTCTCGCTCCTGGTTAGAGATCTACCCAACCAACAGGTCCACAAAGACTGGCCGCCCTTACTCTGCAGGATGAACCTAGGAGCTGAGTGTCCAACTTCACATTCTTGTCATTAAAGGCCTGTGACAAAGGTGCATCTATTGGAGCGACATCGTCTCTGGCTTACACATCTACCGGGTCTCCACTTGACTTTGTATTGTCTCGGAGGAAGTCCACCCACACCTCCACTTCCACAAACTGCTGGGAGTTGCCTCGCTCTGCCTCACAGTCAGAATTCTCCTCCTGCTTCACGATGTGAAGGTCCCATTTTGGAGTTAAATCTTCATCTTCACATTTTACCTTCACTTCTTCGCTCTTCACCATCACCTCTTCACATTTCACCTTCACCTCTTCACATTTCACCTCGATCCCTTTAAAAGTGTCCAAGCTGGGATTTTCTTCCGGTTCGTGTTTAATGAGGGATGGGCTCATTGCGGCACTTTGACTTTCACAAGCTGATTTCAGACTGCACTCCTTGTGGATCTTCTGATACTTCTGTATTCTCTGGTGTACTTGAAGATTTGATGAAACTGCAAACGCCTTCCCGCATAGAGTGCACCTGAAGGGTTTCTCTCCCGTGTGTGTTCTCTGGTGTGTTTTAAGAGTAGATGACTGTGAAAATGTCTTCCCACACACAGTGCACTTGAAGGGTTTCTCTTCCGTGTGCGTTCTCTGGTGTTTTTTAAGAGTAGATGAATCTGAAAATGTCTTCCCACACACACTGCACCTGAAGGGTTTCTCTCCCGTGTGTGTTCTCTGGTGTTTTTTAAGAGTAGATGACTGTGAAAATGTCTTCCCACACACAGTCCACTTGAAGGGTTTCTCTCCCGTGTGTGTTCTCTGGTGTTTTTTAAGAGTAGATGAATCTGAAAATGTCTTCCCACACACACTGCACCTGAAGGGTTTCTCTCCTGTGTGTGTTCTCTGGTGTGTTTTAAGAGCAAATGACTGTGAAAATGTCTTCCCACACACACTGCACCTGAAGGGTTTCTCTCCCGTGTGTGTTCTCTGGTGTGTTTTAAGAGCAGATGACTGTGAAAATGTCTTCCCACACGCACTGCACTTGAAGGGTTTCTCTCCTGTGTGTGTTCTCTGGTGTGTTACAAGAGCAGATGAGCATGAAAATGCCTTCACACACACACACTGCACTTGAAAGGTTTCTCTCCCGTTTGTGTTCTCTGGTGTAATACGAGATTATATGACTGTGTAAACGCCATCCCACACATCGTGCACCTGAAGGGTTTCTCTCCCGTGTGTGTTCTCTGGTGTGTTACAAGATCAGAGGACTGTGCAAATGCCTTCACGCACACACTGCACTTGAAGGGTTTCTCTCCTGTGTGTGTTCTCTGGTGTTTTTTAAGAGTAGATAAACCTGAAAATAACTTGCCACACACACTGCACTTGAAGGGTGTCTCTCCCGTGTGTGTTCTCTGGTGTGTTACAAGATTACATGACTGTGTAAACGCCATTCCGCACATCGTGCACCTGAAGGGTTTCTCTGGTGTTTTACAAGATCAGATGACTGTGCAAATGCCTTCACGCACACACTGCACCTGAAGGGTTTCTCTCCTGTGTGTGTTCTCTGGTGTTTTACAAGATCAGATGACTGTGAAAATGCCTTCACGCACACACTGCACTTGAAGGGTTTCTCTCCTGTGTGTGTTCTCTGGTGTTTTTTAAGAGTAGATAAATCTGAAAATGTCTTCCCACACACACTGCACTTGAAGGGTTTCTCTCCTGTGTGTGTTCTCTGGTGTTTTTTAAGAGTAGATAAATGTGAAAATGCCTTCCCACACACACTGCACTTGAAGGGTTTCTCTCCCGTGTGTGTTCTCTGGTGTGTTACAAGATTACATGACTGTGCAAACGCCATCCCGCACATCGTGCACCTGAAGGGTTTCTCTCCCGTGTGTGTTCTCTGGTGGTTCTGAAAAACTGATGGCCATGCAAATGCCTTGTTACACACAGTACATTTGAAGGGTTTCTCTCCCGTGTGAGTTCTCTGGTGCCGTGTCAAATTTCCAGTCCGGTCCGTGCTGTATGCACGCTGGTCGCATTGTTGACTTGTCGTACCGAGCTGCGCTGACTGCCTTTGCTCCATCAGACCAATTCTGCAGAGGAAGCGTCAGCTGCAGACATAAAAAAATAATATCCACACCATCTACATGTCAGGTACAGAGGAATGCACACGTGACTTACACGTCTATACTTATTAATATATTCATGATGTAGTGAAAAAGTTTCCCAAATTAATCAGATTTGATGAACGTGAAAACGCCTTCACGTACAGAGTGCACCTGAAGGGTTTCTCTCAACGGGCTGTTATGGCACACAATGAGAGGGGAAATGTCATGAATATGCCTGGAAGCCTTCATATCTTCAAGATGAATGTTAACTCAAAACTCTAAGCACACAATTTCGGCTGTCTTACTACAAAATGAATATTTATGAAAGCTAAATTCAGCTGACATAGCAAAGGGTGTTGAAAACAATACTATTTGTGTTTTGCATAAATGCATGAATTAATGTTCAATCGCAACTTAGAGGTGTGAATCCAGGCTAAGATGTCCTTTAATGCTGGGATGAACAGTTCTGACTTCAGCTGAATGTGTGTGCTGTGTTCACCTCCTGTTTCCATTCTTATTAAGAGTTCCAGAGGAAAACAAAAATAAACTATTGTTTTGATATAACCTCCGTGTGCAATAGAGTTAACAGACTTTACTGCAAACACAAACTTCACACTGTCACACACTGCCATGAGTAAACAGGTGGTGGTGTGACCAGCACCATGCCTGGCCACCTTCATCTGCTCAGCATTAATTCTTCCTCACTCCACCAAGTAATGAATCGAGGATCAATCAACATAGCCGAGGCTATCCGTGTCTCTGTCTCTCTCTCCCCGTGGTGAAGGTGTTCCCCTCCACACATTCAGAGTCAATAGCGGCACGCGCTTAGCGTCTTTGACCGATAGATACATTGACGCACGTATTGTTGGTTCTTTCAGTAAAGTCACGTAGATTGAAAATAAAAATAACAGATTAAATTTAATAAGATAAAGACCACTTGTGTTGCGATCAAAACGACGTGGTTTTTGCTTTATTTACAATTCTTAATTATTTTTACAATATGTTATTTTAATTTAATTTTCTATCTACGTGACTTTACCGAATAAACCAAGAATATGAATTCCTGCAATCACGAAAGTTTCAAGTCATAACATTCACACACGTTGACAAAGCCTCACCGTGTGTTGTTGTGGGCAGGTCGCTTCTGATAACAAGAGCGGTATAGCAGCTCAAGCGGGCTTGGCCTGCTAACAAAAGAACGAAAATAAAAACTGCGTGAATATTTACAATAAAACAAAAGTTACAAAGTGGCGAGCCGGGTGAAGGCAAATTAAACTTAAGCGAGATAATTAAAGTGAATGCAATCAGGCGAGGGCAGGAGGCAAGGCCCCGCGTGGCTAGGCCCCGCGTTGTAAAGTTCCAACCTGGACATCGATTCCCATGCTCGCTGCTACTCAACTGACATCCCTTCAAGAGAGAGAGGCTCTACCTTGGTAAACAACAAACACCACCACCACAACGCTCACCACCACAACCACCACAACAACGATGAGAATTTCTCACCTCGGATTTCAGTGCAAGCGCGCACACGGCAGCTTCCTGTTACCTCGCGACAGCAGGAAGTAGTATGACGTCACTTCCCTCCCACGAGCGGCTCTCTAAATGAAAATATATGTTTTGATTTAAAGCTTTCGTGACTGCAGTAATTCATATTCTTAGTTTTTTCGGTAAAGTCACGTTGAAGAGAAACAACAAAATAATAAAATATATATAAAACAATAAAAAAAATTCTCACGACGTTTCGACCATAACTCAAACGGTCATCTTCAGGTGTGTTGGTTTGCATACATTTATTTTTAAACGGCGCATTTATTTATTTATAAAAAAAACGTTAGCGTCACGCGCAGCGATTTGGCAGTTTACCCAGGACTAGTCCATCTATATTTTGAAAAGAGGAGGCGGGAGACGAAATTTTTTTTTTATAATGTATGCTGTCTGAAAGCCACTGTAAGCGTGAACACTCAATTAAGAAATGAAATGGTTTAGCAAATCTTTCCAATGATTGCTAAGATAGAATCCATCTTCTCGGTTGAAATTGTCTCTGTGCTTGTGTATGTGGATAGCCTAATGAACGAATCTCTCATGGAAGCCAGATGGCTTACAAAGAACCTCTGTCTTGGAAAAGTCAATGGCATGTGAGCCTACTGAATTAGAACAATGATCTGCTACGGCCGAGGTGTTGGTCCTACCGTGTTTAAGGTCTGCTTTGTGTTCACGAATGCGGTCCGAGACATGGCGTTTTGTTTCTCCAATGTAACTACTACCACAGAGGCAACTTAGTTTGTAGACACCAGGGTATTGTATGTCCGGAATCACATCTTTTACAGACGGAACCAGATCACGGATTTTATGTAATGTGTTGAAACGGACCTGGATCTTGTGTTTATTCAAGATTTTGGAGATCTTTTTTGTGATCCCAGCAATGTAGGGTAAAGTGATGGTTTTGAAAGGCTCCTCAAGAGGGTTCTTCTTCATGGTTTGAGTGATAGCTTTGCGGATTGTATAGTCGGAGTAACCATTAGCCCTAAGAGCTTGGTGTACGTGCTTGAGTTCACTGCTTATGTGTTCCTGGTCGGATATGCATTGGGCTCTATGATACAGAGTCTTGATGAGAAAATTCTTCTGTGATGGATGGTGGTGGGAATCCGGTTTCAGATAAGCATCCGTATGGGTAGCTTTCCTGTAGACAGAGTGGCTCATTGACCCATCAGGTGTCTTTTTAATTAGGACATCCAAAAAAGGTATCTTGCCATCTATTTCGACTTCCATGGTAAATCTGATGGCTAGGTGTATGGAATTGATGTGGTCGAAGAATTGGTCTAGAGCAGGCCGGCCATGTGGCCAGATGACAAAAGTGTCATCCACGTACCTCTTCCATAAGGTTGGGCGCAGAGTGGCAGTCTGGATGGCGTCAGTCTCAAATTTCTCCATGAAAATGTTAGCTATAACTGGAGAAAGGGGGGAGCCCATTGGGGTGCCCTCAGTTTGTTTGTAGAAAGTTCCATTCCAAGTGAAGTATGTATTGGTTAAACAGTGTCTCACCAGGGGGGGTACCTCAGTGTTTAGTCCTTGATGAACCAAGTCTTCAATGATTGCAATGGTGTCAGGTACAGGAACCTTGATGAATAAGGAAACTACATCAAAACTGACAAGCAGGTCGTCTGGGGACAGGGAAATACCCTTGATTGTCGATACCAGGTGCGTAGAATTTTGTACCGCAGAGGTGGTCTTTCCAGTGAAAGGACGCAGGATTTCAGACAAAAAACGAGCTAGTTTATAGGTGGGGGAGCTGATAGTAGAGACTATGGGACGAAGAGGTGTATCAACTTTATGTATTTTTGGTAAGCCGTATAATCTTGGTGGCCTGGCAGCAGAAGGTTTCAACGAAAACTGTTTAGATTGATCAATTAATGCGGTTGAATCAGAAATTATTTTGTTGGTTTGTGTGACGAGGCTGTTGGTGGGATCTCTTTTTATTTTTGTATAACTACCATCGTCGAGTAATTCTTTAATTTTGTTGTTGTATTCTATTTTATCCATGATGACAGTAGCATTGCCTTTGTCAGCTGAGAGGACTACAATATCATTCCTCTTTTTTAATTTATATAATTCAAAACGCTCATCTTTGCTGAGGTTGCTAGCTGGCATCTTAGCGTTTTTGAGGGTTGCAGCGATTTCAGATCTTGCTACGTCTGCAGCGATGTGACCCAGGTCCCTGAGAGCAACGTCTACTTGGGCAATTATATCATTAACTGGTATGTGTTTAGGTGTGACTGCAAAGTTTAGACCTTTAGCTAAAACGGATTTCAGACCATCGGTAATAGAACTGTTACTGCGATTAATTACGACTTTATTAACGTCTAACTTATTGGTGTGTGGGTCCAATCTTTTGTTGAAGAGGAGGTTAAATTTGGAAATCAGGTTTTCCTTACATTTGGTCGACATAGTAGCAGCTGAAGAGGCAGTCATATTGTCTACATGTTCCCAATCCGATGTGGACATTATTGCCGTCAATGATAAGTGTGATTTGTAGAGTGTCTTGTCTAACTGATCTAGTTCTGTGCGTATAAGTCTGATTTTTTCTGAGATAAGAGCTAAGCTAGTTTTGAAAAGAATTCGTTTCGCATTAGAAGAAGTTACAGCAGCAGAGGTCAGTGTAAATGCGATTGGTATTACCCCAGAGTCGCGGCATCTCTTCAGGAAGGTGAGAGACTCGATCAGCTGAGCTTTCTTATCCCGGAGTTTGTTGAAGGATCTTAAAGTTATGTGAAAACCCTCCCCGTAGAGGCGATTAAATTTTGATTTAAAGCTTTCGTGACTGCAGTAATTCATATTCTTAGTTTTTTCGGTAAAGTCACGTTGAAGAGAAACAACAAAATAATAATATATATATAAAACAATAAAAAAAATTCTCACGACGTTTCGACCATAACTCAAACGGTCATCTTCAGGTGTGTTGGTTTGCATAAATTTATTTTTAAACGGCGCATTTATTTATTTATAAAAAAACGTTAGCGTCACGTGCAGCGATTTGGCAGTTTACCCAGGACTAGTCCATCTATATTTTGAAAAGAGGAGGGGGGAGACTAATTTTTTTTTTATAATGTATGCTGTCTGAAAGCCACTGTAAGCGTGAACAATCAATTAAGAACTGAAATGGTTTATCAAATCTTTCCAATGATTGCTAAGATAGAATCCATCTTCTCGGTTGAAATTGTCTCTGTGCTTGTATATGTGGATAGCCTCATGAACGAATCTCTCATGGAAGCCAGGTGGCTTACAAAGAACCTCTGTCTTGGAAAAGTCAATGGCATGTGAGCCTACTGAATTAGAACAATGATCTGCTACGGCCGAGGTATTGGTCCTATCGTGTTTAAGGTCTGCTTTGTGTTCACGAATGCGGTCCAAGACATGGCGCTTGGTTTCTCCAACGTAACTACTACCACAGAGGCAACTTAGTTTGTAGACACCAGGGTATTGTATGTCCGGAATCACATCTTTTACAGATGGAACCAGATCACGGATTTTATGTAATGTGTTGAAACGGACCTGGATCTTGTGTTTATTCAAGATTTTGGAGATCTTTTTTGTGATCCCAGCAATGTAGGGTAAAGTGATGGTTTTGAAAGGCTCCTCAAGAGGGTTCTTCTTCATGGTTTGAGTGATAGCTTTGCGGATTGTATAGTCGGAGTAACCATTAGCCCTAAGAGCTTGGTGTACGTGCTTGAGTTCACTGCTTATGTGTTCCTGGTCGGATATGCATTGGGCTCTATGATACAGAGTCTTGATGAGAGAATTCTTCTGTGATGGATGGTGGTGGGAATCCGGTTTCAGATAAGCATCCGTATGGGTAGCTTTCCTGTAGACAGAGTGGCTCATTGAACCATCAGGTGTCTTTTTAATTAGGACATCCAAAAAAGGTATCTTGCCATCTATTTCGACTTCCATGGTAAATCTGATGGCTGGGTGTATGGAATTGATGTGGTCGAAGAATTGGTCTAGAGCAGGCCGGCCATGTGGCCAGATGACAAAAGTGTCATCCACGTACCTCTTCCATAAGGTTGGGCGCAGAGTGGCAGTCTGGATGGCGTCAGTCTCAAATTTCTCCATGAAAATGTTAGCTATAACTGGAGAAAGGGGGGAGCCCATTGGGGTGCCCTCAGTTTGTTTGTAGAAAGTTCCATTCCAAGTGAAGTATGTATTGGTTAAACAGTGTCTCACCAGGGGGGGTACCTCAGTGTTTAGTCCTTGATGAACCAAGTCTTCAATGATTGCAATGGTGTCAGGTACAGGAACCTTGGTGAATAAGGAAACTACATCAAAACTGACAAGCAGGTCGTCTGGGGACAGGGAAATACCCTTAATTGTCGATACCAGGTGAGTAGAATTTTGTACCGCAGAGGTGGTCTTTCCAGTGAAAGGACGCAGGATTTCAGACAAAAAAACGAGCTAGTTTATAGGTGGGGGAGCTGATAGTAGAGACTATGGGACGAAGAGGTGTATCAACTTCATGTATTTTTGGTAAGCCGTATAATCTTGGTGGCCTGGCAGCAGAAGGTTTCAACGAAAACTGTTTGACCCACCAGAGAACACACACAGGAGAGAAACCCTTCAAGTGCACTGTGTGTGGGAAGGCATGTTCAGGGTCATCTGCTCTTAAAAGACACCAGAGAACACACACGGGAGAGAAATCCTTCAAATGCACTGTGTGTGGGAAGCCATTTTCACAGTCATATAATCTTCAAGTACACCAGAGAACACACACAGGAGAGAAACCCTTCAAGTGCACTCTGTGTGGGAAGGCGTTTACACTTTCATCTACTCTTGTAACACACCAGAGAACACACACAGGAGAGAAACCCTTCAAGTGCAGTGTGTGTGGGAAGGCGTTTGCACAGTCATCTGCTCTTGTAAAACACCAGAGAACACACACGGAAGAGAAACCCTTCAAGTGCACTCTGTGTGGGAAGGCGTTTACACTTTCATCTACTCTTGTAACACACCAGAGAACACACACGGGAGAGAAACCCTTCAAGTGCAGTGTGTGTGGGAAGGCGTTTTCACAGTCATCTGCTCTCGTAAAACACCAGAGAACACACACGGGAGAGAAACCCTTCAAGTGTACTCTGTGTGGGAAGGCGTTTACACTTTCATCTACTCTTGTAACACACCAGAGAACACACGGGAGAGAAACCCTTCAAGTGCAGTGTGTGTGGGAAGGCATGTGCACAGTCATCTGTTCTTGTAGCACACCAGAGAACACACACGGGAGAGAAACCCTTCATGTGTACTCTGTGCGTGAAGGCGTTTGCACATAAACTACATCTTCAAGTACACCAGAGAACACAAGCATCAGAAGAAGTGGAGTCTGAAATCAGCTTGTGAAAGTCAAAGTGCTGCCATGAGCCCATCCCTCATGAAACACGAACCGGAAGAAAATCCCACCTTGGACACTTGTAAAGGTATCAAGGTGAAATATGAAGAGGTGATGGTGAAGAGGGAATAAGTGGTGGTGAAATGTGAAGATGAAGATTCAACTCCAAAATGGGACCTTCACATCGATGGAGGCAACGTGAAGCAGGAGGAGAATTCTGACTGTGAGGCAGAGCGAGGCAACTCCCAGCAGTTTGTGGAAGTGGAGGTGTTGGTGGACTTCCTCCGAGACAATACAACGTCAAGTGGAGACCCGGTAGATGTGTAAGCCAGAGACAATGTCGCTCCAATAGATGCACCTTTGTCATAGGCCTTTAATGACAAGAATGTGAAGTTGAACACTCAATTCCTAGGTTCAACCTGCAGAGTAAGAGCGGCCAGTCTTTGTGGACCTGTGGGTTGGGTAGATCTCTAACCAAGAGCGAGAGACAATAAGCCCCCAAGCATTCACTGTTATAATAATTGCATTTACACGGTGCTTGCTTAATCGCCTCAGCAACTTGGAGTTTAGTGTCGTACCTCGTCTGAAACACTCGAAGAGCATCCCCAAGTAGCAGCTGCCCCTGTGTGGCACAAGGTGGTGGCCCTGCACCAGCCTGCATGTGGACAAGAGCCTGTCAGTAGGGGGCGATGATTGATGCGTCATCTCAGTTGTGTAGTTTGTAGGCAATCTTGATTCGAAGCTTTCGTGACTGCAGGAATCCACACTGTTGAGTCATTTCGGTAAAGTCACCACGTGGGTAGAAACATAACAGATCACGGCGTTTAGATCACAACACAAGCAATCGTCATCAGGTGGGACAACCACAGCAAGAGAAACTGCTGAAGTAGTAGGCGCCTACTCCAGCAGTTTCTTATTGCTGCTGTGCTTGTCCCACCTGATGACGATTGCTTGTGTTGCCATCGAAGTGCCGTGATCTATTATTTGTAGCGTAATGTTTAGAATTTGTTACATTTTGACCCAGACGCCAGCATGCAACGGCCTACTCGTTTTGAATGACGAAGCAATAGTTTGTTGTACATACACTGTTAAGCAGACGGTGCGTATTTGTAAAATAGTTTCTTGTTAATACGATGTAACGTGATGCAGTCAATTTCGCTGCAGTAATTCGATGTTAATATGCCCATCAATGATTTAGAATGAATACTTGTCTGATTGTGCGCGTGCATGTATCATTTTGTCTGAGGGTCACACATTGAATAAGTGATGTTAGGACAAAGTGTGTGTTTTGGAAGTAACCTGTACAGAGAACTCGGGTGAGACCCGTTGTTCTTGTGATACAGGTCAAATGGTACTTTTGTGTTTCACGAAGCGTCTGCCTCTGGAGCAACTCATTGTTTTTGAAATAGAGAGCACGCTCGGATCATTCATCAGTTACAAGGCATACCACTTGAAAGTTACACGTATAGGAGGAGGTACATTCTCTACAACACGAATTGTAGTTTCGTCTTACGTGTTGACGTAGATTTTGTCTAACTGGGACTAGAAATGCTCTTTGCTGATTAACGTCTGGATGTTCGTACCTATCGGTTGAAGCAAACCCCACTGCTGTTGTTGAGACGCTGTGCACCAATAATGGTCCAACACATTGACGGCCTTCAGGCCAGGAAAGTCTCAACATTTGCACACGAAGGACGCATTCACGCAAGTACCCCATGCTCCGTTTTGAAGTTTTAAAATGAAACATCTTCGAATTGTGTTGTTTTGAATTAGATGATTTTATTTACTCATTAAAAGCTTGTATCAATTTACATCTGGAAGACTTCATTGAAAAGTACATTTCGTGTGAATTTTCTCTCGTCATTAAGTAAATGGCCTTGCCGGGGGTTAGGTTCAATGTGGACACAAACAGGGTACATACACAGTGTATACACACAGTGTATACACAGTGTACACACACACAGTGACACAGTGACACACACAGCGACACACAGTGACACACAGTGTATACACAGAGTGTACACACAGTGTACACACACTGTGACAGTGTATACACAGTGTACACACACACACACAGTGTACACACACAGTGACAGTGACACAGTGACACACATAGTGTGCACACACAGTGACACACACACAGTGACACAGTGACACACAGTGTACACACACAGTGTACACACAGTGACATACACAGTGACACAGTGACGTAACAACCGCGATTCGCCACTAAGTGGTGGTGACGTCACCACGACGCTGGTGCCAGGCACAGTGACACACACACAGTGACACAGTGACACACACAGCGACGCACAGTGACACACAGTGACACACACAGTGTATACACACAGTGTACACACACACAGTGTACACACAGTGTATACACACGCAGTGTATACACAGTGACACACAGTGTACACACACACAGTGTACACACACAATGTATATACGTACACACAGTGTACACACACAGTGTACACACACAGTGACACACACAGTGACACAGTGTACACACACACAGTGTACACACACACAGTGTACACACACACACACAGTGTACACACACACACAGTGTACACACATAGTGTACACACAGTGTATACACAATAATGTCCACGTTGCTGAGCCCACGGACCCAAGGGAGGGAGCAATGGAAAATGAAGCTAAATCAACTTAAACTCCAACCCTCTGACGTCACCACTCTGCATTACCTCATCGGCGTGAAACGCCAGGGGGAGGTGTACCTCGCTAGTGACGTCATGTCACCAAGGTATTCACCCCAACCCCGCCCACCGCGCTCTTGAGCGTTACGTCACCTCC
Source organism: Petromyzon marinus (assembly GCF_048934315.1). Lineage (NCBI taxonomy): Eukaryota > Metazoa > Chordata > Hyperoartia > Petromyzontiformes > Petromyzontidae > Petromyzon > Petromyzon marinus. Next base: position 651,840 of record NW_027422972.1, on the reverse strand, counting down.
GCTTGGGTCACTGTCGATATCGTTCCAGTGGCAATCCTAATTTGGGCAAAGCTACGCCCAGTACTCTTTGGTTCTATTGGGTAAATTCTAGATTTAAAGCTTTCGTGACTGCTAGGATCAAATACTCTTTGGTTCTATTGGGTAAAGTCACGTAGGTGAAAATAAAATAAAAAATTAACAAAAAATCACGACGTTTCGGCCACAACACAAGCGGCCTTCATCAGATGAAGGGACGAGACTGTCTGGAGGACAACGCTGGAGTGGAAGAAGCCACGCTTACATCACGACCTTTAAGCTGTGTGAGAAGAAAAAGACCAAGCGCCTTGACAAAGGAATTAGCATATAATTTAGCATTGAAATGGCTCATTGAAATAGCTAAGTTAAAGTATACACATCCGCAGAGGTACCCCTTGACAAAGGAATTAGCATAGAATTTAGCATTGAAATAGCTGAGTGATTAGCTTGTAACTGGTCACAGAAATAGCTATGTTAAAGTCAGAGCATATACATTCACCGAGGCACCTAGTATTCATCACGCCCAGTGACTGGCGGCTCATTAACATAATGTGTCCGTTAAATCCGTCGCGAGTTTATTGCGACGGGTTCAGCGCCCACGCCCTCGTCCCTCCACATATGGGCCGGCCTCATTAACATAATTTATTCAGTTACGGAGACGCTCGTGGGAGGGAAGTGACGTCATGCTACTTCCTCCTGTCACGAGGTAACAGGAAGCTGCCGTGTGCGCGCTTGCACTGAAATCCGAGGTGAGAAATTCTCTTCGTTGTGGTGGTGGTTGTTGTTGTTTACCAAGGTAGAGCCTCGCTCTCCCGTAGGGATGTCAGTTGAGTAGCAGCGAGCATGGGAATCGATGTCCAGGTTGGAACTTTACAACGCGGGGCCTAGCCACCCGGGGCCTTGCCTCCTGCCCTCGCCTGATTTGCATTCACTTTAATTATCTCTCTTAAGTTTAATTTGTCTTCACTCGGCTCGCCACTTTGTAACTTTGTTTTATTGTAAATATTCACGCAGTTTTTACTTTCGTTCTTTTGTTAGCAGGCCAAGCCCGCTTGAGCTGCTATACCGCTCTTGTTATCAGAAGCGACCTGCCCACAACAACACAAGGTGGGGCTTTGTCAACGTGTGTGAATGTTTTGACTTAAAACTTTGGTGACTGCAGGAATGAATATTCTTGGTTCTTTCGGTAAAGTCACGTAGATAGAAAATTAAATGAAAATTACAAGAAAAATAAATAAATGTAAATAAAGCAAAAAAACTCATGTCGTTTTGATCGCAACACAAGTGGTCTTTATTTAATGTAATTGTATTATCAATTATTGTTATTTTCTATCTACGTAACTTTACTGAAAGAAACAAGAATACGTGTGTCAATATCTATTGGCCTGGTATACTTCCTGTATACCAGGTGAGGTAGTTAACATCTCACCACGGAGAGAGACACGCAAACTCCAGTTAGCCTCGGCTATGTTCGTTGATCCTCAATTATTTGGTGGAGTGAGGAAGCATTCATGCCAAGCAGATGAAGGTGGCAGGCATGATTCTAGACACGCCACTGCCTGTTTACCCAGTGACAGTGTACAGTTTGTGTTTGCAGTAACGTCTATTAACTCTGTTGAACACGGAGGTTATATCATAATAGTTATTTTTTGTTTTCCTCTGGAACTCTTTATAAGAATGGAACAGGAAGTTAACACAGCACGCACGTGCAGCTGAAGTCGGAACTGTTCATCCCAGCTTTTAAGGACATCTGAGCCTGGATTCACACCTCTAAGTTGCGATTGAACATTAATTTATGCATTTCTGCCTAACACAAATAGTATTGTTTTCAACACCCTTTGCTATGTCAGCTGAATTTAGCTCTCATAAATATTCCTTTTGTAGCCAGACAGCTGAAATTGTGTGCTCGGAGTTTTGGGTGAACATTCATTTTGAAGATACGAGGGCTTCCAGGCATGTTTATAACCATTTGCCCTCTCATTGTGTGCCATAACAGCCCGTGTGATGAATTTGGGACACTTTTCCACTGTATCATGAATATATGAATAAGTATAGACGTGTAAGTCACGTGTTACTGTGTATATATGCTTTCCTCTGTGCATCGATACTGACGTGTAGATGGTGTGGATATTATTTTTTTCTGTCTGCAGCTGACGCTTCCTCTGACGCTTCCTCTGCAGAATTGGTCTGATGGAGCAAAGGCACTCAGCACAGCTCGGTAGGACAAGGCTCCAATGCGACCGGTGTGCATACAGCACAGATCGTACTGGAGATTTCACACAGCACGAGAGAACTCACACAGGAGAGAAACCCTTCAAGTGCAGTGTGTGTGGGAAGGCGTTTGCACGTTCATCTCATCTTGTAGAACACCAGAGAACACACACGGGAGAGAAACCTTTTAGGTGCACTCTGTGCGGGATGGCGTTTGCACAGTCACCACATCTTAAACTACACCAGAGAACACACACGGGAGAGAAACCCTTCAGGTGCACGATGTGCGGGATGGCGTTTACACAGTCATGTAATCTTGTAAAACACCAGAGAACACACACGGGAGAGAAACCCTACAAGTGCAGTGTGTGCGTGAAGGCATTTGCACAGTCATCTGATCTTGTAAAACACCAGAGAACACACACGGGAGAGAAACCCTTCAAATGCAGTGTTTGTGGGAAAGCATTTTCACAGTCACCTGCTCTTGTAATACACCAGAGAACACACACAGGAGAGAAACCCTTCAAGTGCACTCTGTGCAGGAAGGCGTTTGCACAGTCACCACATCTTAAAGTACACCAGAGAACACAGAAGCATCAGAAGATCCACAAGGAGTGGAGTCTGAAATCAGCTTGTGAAAGTCAAAGTGCCGCAATGAGCCCATCCTTCATGAAACACGAACCGGAAAAAAATCCCAGCTTGGAAACTTTTAAAGTTATCGAGGTGAAATATGAAGAGGTGATGGTGAAGAGGGAAGAAGTGATGGTGAAGAGTGAAGAAGTGATGGTGAAGAGGGAAGAAGTGAAGGTGAAGAGGGAAGAAGTGATGGTGAAGAGGGAAGAAGTGAAGGTAAAATGTGAAGATGAAGATTCAACTCCAAAATGGGACCTTTACATCGTGAAGCAGGAGGAGAATTCTGACTGTGAGGCAGAGCGAGGCAACTCCCAGCAGTTTGTGCAAGTGGAGGTGTGGGTGGACTTCCTCCGAGACAATCCAAAGTCAAGTGGAGACCCGGTAGATGTGTAAGCTTGAGACGATGTCGCTCCAATAGATGCACCTTTGTCACAGGCCTTTAATGACAAGAACGTGAAGTTGAACACTCTGTTCCTAGGTTCAACCTGCAGAGTAAGGGCGGCCAGTCTTTGTGGATCTGTGGGTTGGGTAGATCTCTAACCAGGAGCGAGGTACAATAAGCCCCCAAGCATTCACTATGTTATCATGATAATTGTATTTACACGTTGCTTGCTTAACCGCCTCAGCAACTCGGATTTTTGTGTTGTACCTCGTCTGAAACACTCGGAAGAGCATCCCCAAGTAGCAGCTGCCCCTGTGTGGCACAAGGTGGTGGCCCTGCACCGGCCTGCATGTGGACAAGAGCCTGTCAGTAGCGGGCGATGATTGATGCGTCATCTCAGTTGTGTAGTTTGTAGGCAATCTTGATTCGAAGCTTTCGTGACTACAGGAATCCACACTCTTGAGTTCTTTCGGTAAAGTCACCACGTGGGTAGAAACATAATAGATCACGGCGTTTCGATCGCAACACAAGCAATCGTCATCAGGTGGGACAACCACAGCAAGAGAAACTGCTGAAGTAGTAGGCGCCTACTCCAGCAGTTTCTTCTTATTGCTGCTGTGCTTGTCCCACCTGATGACGATTGCTTGTGTTGCCATCGAAACGCCCTCATCTATTATTTGTAGCGTAATGTTTAGAATTTGCTACATTTTGACCCAGACGCCAGCATGCAACGGCCTACTCGTTTTGAATGACGCAACAATAGTACGTTGTACATACACTGTTAAGCAGACGGTGCGTATTTGTAAAATAACTGCTTGTTAATACGATGTAACGTGATGCAGTCAATTTTGCTGCAGTAATTCAATGTTGTTAATATGCCCGTCAATGATTTAGAATGAATACTTGTCTGATTGTGCGCGTGCATGTAACATTTTGTCTGAGGGTCACACATTGAATAAGTGATGTTAGGACAAAGTGTGTGTGTTTTGGAAGTAACCTGTACACATAACTCGGGTGAGACCCGTTGTTCTTGTGATACAGGTCAAAGGGTACTTTTGTGTTTCACGAAGCGTCTGCCTCTGAAGCAACTCATTGTCTTTGAAATAGGGAGCACGCTCGGATCATTCATCAGTTACAAGGCATACCACTTGAAATTTACACGTATAGGAGGAGGTACATTCTCTACAACACGAATTGTAGTTTTGTCTTACGTGTTGACATAGATTTTGTCTAGCTAGGACTAGAAATGCTCCTTGCTGATTGACGTCTGGATGTTCGTAACCTTCGGTTGAAGTAAACCCCACTGCTGTTGTTGAGACGCTGTGCACCAATAAGGGTCCAACACATTGACGGCCTTCAGGCCAGGAAAGTCACAACATTTGCACACGAAGGACGCATTCACGCAAGTACCCCATGCTCCGTTTTGAAGCTTTAAAATGCAACATCTTTGAATTGTGTTGTGTTTTGAATTAGATAATTTTATTTCCTCATTAAAAGCTTGTATCAATTTACATCTGGAACACTTCATTGAAAAAGACATTTCGTGTGAATTTTCTCTCGTCATTAAGTGGATGGCCTTGCCAGGGGTGCGGTTCAATGCGGACACACAGTGTACACACACACACAGTGTACACACAGTGTAGACACACACACAGTGTACACACAGTGTAGACACAGTGTACACACAGTGTACACACACACAGTGTACACACAGTGTACACACACACACAGTGTACACACAGTGTAGACACACACAGTGTACACACAGTGTAGACACAGTGTACACACAGTGTACACACACACACAGTGTACACACAGTGTACACACACAATGTACACACACAATGTACACACACACAGTGTACACACACACAGTGTACACACACACAGTGTGCACACACAGTGTACACACACACAGTGTACACACACACAGTGTATACACAGTGTACACACACTGTACACACTGTACACACACAGGGTACACACACAGTGTACACACAGTGACACAGTGACACACACAATGACAGTGACACAACAACAACCGCCATTCGCCGCTAAGTGGCGGTGACGTCACGACGCTTGTGCCAGGCACAGTGACACACACAGTGACACACACAGTGACACACACAGTGTACACACACAGTGTACACACACACACAGTGTATACACAATAATGTCCACGTTGTTGCTGAGCTCACACACCCAAGGGAGGGGGCAATGGAAAATTAATCTAAATCAACTTAAACTCCAACTCTGTGACGTCACCACTCTGCATTACCTCATCGGTGTGAAACGCCAGGGTGAGGTGTACCTCGCTAGTGACGTCAGGTCACCAAGGTATTCACCCCTCGCCCGTCCACCGCGCGCTTGAGCGTGACGTCACCTCCGCCTGGGTCACTGCCGATATCGTTCCAGTGGCAATCCTTATTTGGGCAAAGCTAGGCCCAGTGACTGGCGGCTCATTAACATAATGTATCCGTTGAAGCCGTCGCGAGTTTATTGCGACGGGTTCGGACCTCACGATCCCATCCCTCGCAGTTTGGGCCGGCCTCATTAACATAATTTATTCAGTTAGAGAGCCGCTTGTGGAAGGGAAGTGACGTCATACTACTTCCTGGTGTCGCGAGGTAACAGGAAGCTGCCGTGTGCGCGCTTGCACTGAAATCCGAGGTGAGAAATTCTCATCGTTGTGGTGGTGGTGGTTGTGGTGGTGGTTGTTGTTGTTGTTTACCAAGGTAGAGCCTCGCTGTCTCTCTCGTAGGGATGTCAGTTGAGTAGCAGCGAGCATGGGAATCGATGTCCAGGTTGGAACTTTACAGCGCGGGGCCTAGCCACGCGGGGCCTTGCCTCCTGCCCTCGCCTGATTGCGTTTCCTTGAATTATCTCGCTTAAGTTTAATTTGTCTTCACCCGGCTCGCCACTTTGTAACTTTGTTTTATTGTAAATATTCACGCAGTTTTTATTTTCTTTTGTTAGCAGGCCAAGCCCGCTTGAGCTGCTATACCGCTCTTGTTATCAGAAGCGACCTGCCCACAACAACACAAGGTGAGGCTTTGTCAACGTGTGTGAATGTTTTGACTTAAAACTTTGGTGACTGTAGGAATTAATATTCTTGGTTCTTTCGGTAAAGTCACGTAAATAGAAAATAAAATAAAAATAACAGGTAATAATTGATCTTTTTTTAAATGAAGCAAAAAACCCCACAACGTTTCTACGGCAACATTAATGTTGAAGATGCGAGGGCTTACAGGAATATTTATGACATTTGCCCTCTCATTGCGTGCCATGACAGTGCTGTTTGCACAGTCACACACAGTCACTGTAAGATTATTTTCTTGGTCGTGTTTTTGTTTTGTTGCTTGTCGTGGTTGCACCCGATTCAAGAGCCGAACGGCTCACGGGACTATAACCAAAATAAATCAAACTGAAAATCAAAAAACTGAAACCGCGTGATGAATTTGGGAAATCTTCTTCTTTGGTTCTTTCGGTAAAGTCACGTAGAATGAGAATAAAATAATAAATTGATAAAATAAAATAACACAATAATATTCTCACGACGTTTCGGCCACAACACAAGCGGCCTTCATCAGGTGAAGGGAGCGAGACTGTCTGGTAGGACAGCGCTGGAGTGAGAGAGCCACGTTCAGATCACGGCTTTTAAGCTGTGTGAGGGGAACAAAGAGCCTTAGAGTCGCGGCATCTCTTCAGAAAGGCTCTTTGTTCCTCTCACACAGCTTAAAAGCCGTGATCTGAACGTGGCTCTCTCACTCCAGCGCTGTCCTACCAGACAGTCTCGCTCCCTTCACCTGATGAAGGCCGCTTGTGTTGTGGCCGAAACGTCGTGAGAATATTATTGTGTTATTTTATTTTATCAATTTATTATTTTATTCTCATTCTACGTGACTTTACCGAAAGAACCAAAGAAGATGAATCATTGCAGTCACGAAAGCTTTAAATCGGAATTTGGGAAAGTTTTTCACTGCATCTCCAAATATATATAAAAGGCAAAGTTGTGATTGCGTGTGTTGTCTGTTCAAAATGTTTAGCGTACTTCCCGACATGCAACAAACTGGAAATTTGCCATGTGGGTACTTTCCAGACTGTACACCGTGCAAACATTATACAAATACACTTTTGTGTTTTTTTTGGGGGGGGAGCTCAATAATGTATAGATTTTTTGCACGGCAAGTGAGCTGTGACGTCAAATCTGTCACGTGACCCGCGCACGTGGAAGCGTCACGCATTGTAGTGTAGCGGTTAGCGTTGTCTGTGTCTGTGTGTGTGTCTGTGTGTGTGTGTGTGTCTGTGTGTGTGTCTGTGTGTGTGTGTGTCTGTGTATCTGTGTGTGTCTGTGTGTGTATCTGTGTGAGTCTGTGGAGCCAGGAGATTGAATACCTACCCTCGGGGCTAATCCAGAAACAACGAAAAGCCACTACGGGTGGCCACGTGGAATGTTCGAACGCTCACTGCAGAGGAGAGGCTGCCACTCCTCTGTCGGGAGCTGGACCGGTACCGCCTGGATCTATGCGGCATTCAGGAGGTCCGGTGGACTGGCTCTGGCTCCTGCCACCATGAGGGGTGGACAGTCCTCTACTCGGGGCAGCAGACTGCCAAACAACAGGGTGTGGGTCTTCTTTTGAACAAAAGAATGAAGGGGGCGTGGGAGCGTGGCGGTGAGGTGTGGGAAGCTGTAAGCCCCAGGCTACTTTGGGCTCGCCTTCCCATCAACCGGAGGCGAGGAATGGTGGTCGTGGTTACTTATGCCCCCACCGAAGATGAACATCCGTGGAGGGATGCAGGCAAAGCCGATGAGTCAGATGCCTTCTATGACCTCCTGTCACAGGTGCTGGCTTAAGTGGCCCCTCGGGATAGAGTCATCATGTTGGGTGACTTCAATGCCCGAGTTGGTCATGATACTGGCACCTGGTCTGGAGTGATTGGAGGGCATGGGCCAGATCAGCTCAATAACAACGGTAGGAGGCTGCTAGATTTTTGTGCAGCCCATGGGCTTGTAATTACCAACACGCTGTTCCGGCATCGGCGCATCCACACAACATCATGGATGCATGCCGGGTCCAAGCAAGAACATCTGCTGGACTACATAGTGACGGACCAGCGAATGCGAGCCCATGTCCTTGACACCAGGACCTACCGTGGAGCTGATCTGCCCTCTGACCATCGACTAGTCATCTGTAAGATGCGCCTGCCATTCTTCCACTCCGGTGGTGGGTGTACACCCAGGACCCCATTCCAACATAAAGTGGCCTGGTCTCAGTTATCTGATGAAAGTTGCATGCGAGAATTTCATCATCGCTTGCGGCTGGGATTGGCATCGTCCCTGACTCCTCCTGATGTCGAGGGTAAATGGGCGAGGTTTAGGACTGTGACTCATGCAGCTGCAATGGCTGCTTTGGGTACACGGTCCAGACCTCCCCAGAGACCCTGGCTGACAGAGGAGGTGTTCAGGATGGTTGAGAAAAAGCGACAGGCCCACTGTCATCGGCTACAGAATCCCACGTCAGAGAATGAGGAGGCTTACCGCAGCCTTCGCTCGGAGGTTCGGAGAGCCGTGAGGCGCTGCAAGGATGGGTGGTGGTCGCGGGTTGCTGAGGAGATGGAGTCTGCCTCAGTGGCCCGTGATCACAAATCTCTATTTAACTCCATCAAAATAGTAACCTGCAGCGCCACACCTATTACCATCATTAGGGGAAAAAACGGTGATCCAATCTCCGACCCCCAGGAACAGGTTCGCAGATTTGCTGAGCATTTCTGTGAGGTCCTGGGGGAGGGAAAATCCCTCAGCCAGGAAAACATCGTGGCACAAACTGAGGATGACCCTGCTGAGGCTGCGGTGCCTCAAATATTGGAAGAAGTCACCCCCTGTGAGTGGCTGGCTGAGGTGCCATCTGCTGAGGAAGTATTGAAGGCGATCCGGAGTCTGAGACCAGGAAAGGCAGCGGGCAGAGATGATCTCCCAAGCGAAATGCTGAGGGAGGGTGGCGTTTGTGCACAGACTGCCCTATATGACATAACAACAGTCTGGACCACTGGACGGGTTCCGCAGGATTGGAAGGATGCCCTGGTGGTCCCCCTTTTTAAGAAGGGGGACCGCACAGACTGTAACAACTACAGGGGCATCTCACTCCTCAGTGTGCCGGGAAAGGTCCTGGCAAGGATTATTCAGCATCGCCTTGCCAGGCACGCTGAGGAGAGGCTTGCGGAGCCCCAATGCGGTTTCAGGAAAGGGCGGTCCTGCACAGATGCCATATTTTCTGTCCGTCTGCTACAGCAGAGGTGTAGGGAATTCCAACAAGACCTACATCTCTGCTTTATTGACCTGTTCAAGGCGTATGATACCATCAGTAGGCCTGGGCTCTGGGTCGTTCTTCGTGCTTTTGGAGTACCTGACCCTCTGCTCACGATCATTAAGGACCTTCATGATGGTGAGCGGGCCCGGGTAAAACTACGTGGCCGGGAGTCAGAGCCATTCCCTGTACACCTTGGGGTGCGACAGGGATGTCCTCTGGCTCACACATTATTTAACATCTATTTTGACCACTTAGTTCGTGAAGCCTTCAATAGCTGTACCGGGGGAATCTCCATATGGTACAGATATAATGGGAGGCTAATCGATGCCCGGGTGCGGTCAAGGGATGGCCCCCTATTGCTCAACCACGTTACGTATGCTGATGATTTGGTAATGGCTGGTCAGTCAGAGGAGGAGTTGGAGACGCTGCTGCTGGGACTGGAGCGTGCCACTAAGAGGTGGGGCCTTACCATCAGCCCCACCAAAACTAAGCACCTGCCTGGGTATTTTGTACCATCGGACACTCCACCCCCACAACTCCCAATCGGTGATGGGGCAGTTGTGGAGAGAGTGGAGAGTTTCCCATACCTGGGCAGTATGCTTATGACTGGCTCCAGTTTAACAGCAGAGGTCTCACTCCGAATCAGTCGAGCGGCAATATATTTTCATCGGTTGCGTAACGCTGTGTGGAAGCTACCTGGTCTGTCGCTCCGCACTAAGCTTCAGGTCTTCTCGGTCATGGTCATTCCCTCCCTTCTCTAGGCTTGCGAAACGTGGACCCCCCTAATGGAACATCTTCGCCGGTTAGAAACATTTAGGCTGGCCTGCCTACGATCCATCCTGGGTTTAACCAGACTGGATTGTGTGAGGAGCTCACAAATCCTTGAAAGATCTGGGCAGGGTCCCATCGGTGAGCTCCTCCGGCAGGCAAGGCTGCGATGGCTGGGTCATGTAGCCCGCATGCCCAGCCACCGCATGCCGAATCAGCTTTTGTTTGGCCGGATTGAGGGGGCTAAGCGGGCGCGGCACGGGCTAGAGAAGAGATGGAGTGATGTGGTACAGGAAGACGTGGAGCTGAGTGGACTTGCCGATGACTAGTACCAGCGGTGTCAAGATCGGCCTCTGTGGAGGAGGCTCGTGAAGGATGCTACTGGGCAGTTGGAGGCAGTCGCCCTCCAACAACAACGGAGGGCGGAGGAGCGACGCTCAGAACAACGAGTGGAGCGCCGGGTGGCTAAAGCACAGCACGTTGGCACAGTAGGGGGCACAGGTGGTGCATCAGCCAGTCATCTCAGTCAGTCGACCCGTGGCACCTGGGTCTGCCCCGTGACCTCCTGCCAGCGGGCGTTCGACACTTCACGTGGCCTCAGGGTGCACATAGCCTGGCACAAGCGTCGTGGTGACGTCACCGCCACTTAGTGGCGAATGGCGGTTGTTGTTGTTGTGTCTGTGTGTCTGTGTGTGTGTGTGTCAGTGTGTGTGTCTGTGTGTGTGTATGTCTGTGTGTGGAAGCGTAACGCATTGCAGTGTAGCGGTTAGCGCTACGCCGCGCTACGAACCCGGCGACCCGAGTTCGATTCCCGCTCACGGCCACCACCGGCGACGATTATTTGAACCGCTTCTGGGCCTCCCCTAGGTCGACTCAGCCTCAAACGAGTAACTGCTGTGGTGTGTGAACATCGCCACTGGGGAGACAAAGGCGGCCGGACGTGGTTAATCCAAGTCCTGGGCGAAGCCGGGTAGCACAGCTAGTCATGAATACATGAATGAATATAGACGTGTAAGTCACGTGTGACTGTATATATTAATTCCTCCATGGCTCGATACTGACGTGTAGATGGTGTGGATATTCTTATTTTCTGTCTGCAGCTGACGCTGGTCTGATGGAGCAAAGGCCCTCAGCGCAGCAGCTCGGTACGACAAGTCAACAATGTGACCAGCGTGCATACAGCATGGATTGGACTGGAAATTTGACGCAGCACCAGAGAACTCGCGCAGGAGAGAAACTCTTAAAGTGCACTGTGTGTGACAAGGCATTTGCATGGCCATCAGTTCTTGAGACCCACCAGAGAACACACACAGGAGAGAAACCCTTCAAGTGCAGTGTGTGTGGGAAGGCATTTTCACGGTCATCTACTCTTAAAATACACCAGAGAACACACACGGGAGAGAAACCCTTCAAGTGCACTCTGGGTGGGAAGGAATTTTCAGATTCATTTGCTCTGAAAACACACCAGAGAACACACACGGGAGAGAAACTCTTCAGGTGCAGTGTGTGTGCAAAAACATTTTCAGGTTCATTTGCTCTTAAAACACACCAGAGAACACACACGAGAGAGAAACCCTTCAAGTGCAGTGTGTGTGGGAAGACATTTTCAGATTCATCTACTCTTAAAAAACACCAGAGAACACACACAGGAGAGAAACCCTTCAAGTGCAGTGTTTGTGGGAAGGCATTTTCATGGTCATGTGCTCTTAAAACACACCAGAGAACACACACGGGAGAGAAACCCTTCAGGTGCAGTGTGTGTGGGAAGACATTTTCATGGTCATCTGCTCTTCAAACACACCAGAGAACACACACGGGAGAGAAACCCTTCAAGTGCAGTGTGTGTGGGAAGACATTTTCAGATTTATCTACTCTTAAAACACACCAGAGAACACACACGGGAGAGAAACCCTTCAAGTACAGTGTGTGTGGGATGGCATTTCCATATTCATCTAATCTTCAAAGACACCAGAGAACACACACGGGAGAGAAACCCTTCAAGTGCAGTGTGTGTGGGAATGCATTTTCATGGTCATCTCGTCTTAAAACACACCAGAGAACACACACGGGAGAGAAACCCTTCAAGTGCAGTGTGTGTGGGAAGGCATTTCCAGATTCATATAATCTTCAAAGACACCAGAAAATACACACGGGAGAGAAACCCTTCAAGTGCAGTGTTTGTAGGAAGGCATTTTCACAGTCATCTGCTCTTAAAACACACCAGAGAACACACACTGGAGAGAAATCCTTCAAGTGCACTGTGTGTGGGAAGGCATTTTCACAGTCATCTGCTCTTAAAAAACACCAGAAAACACACATGGGAGAGAAACCCTTCAAGTGCAGTGTGTGCAGGAAGGCATTTGCAAATTCATCAAATCTTCAAGTACACCAGAGAACACAGACGCATCAGAAGATCCACAAGGAGTGGAGTCTGAAATCAGCTTGTGAAAGTCAAAGTGCCGTAATGAGCCCATCCCTCATGAAACAAGAACCGGAAGAAAATCCCAGCTTGTACACCTTTAAAGGTATCAATGTGAAATATAAAGAGGTGATGGTGAAGAGGGAAGAAGTGATGGTGAAATGTGAAGATGAAGATTCAACTCCAAAATGGGACCTTCACAATGTGAAGCAGGAGGAGAATTCTGACTGAGGCAGAGTGAGGCAACTCCCAGCAGTTTGTGGAAGTGGAGGTGTGGGTGGACTTCCTCCGAGACAATACAAAGTCAAGTGGAGATCCGATAGATGTGTAAGCTTGAGATGATGTCGCTCCAATAGATGCACCTTTGTCACAGGCCTTTAATGACAAGAACGTGAAGTTGGACACTCAATTCCTAGCTAGTTTCAACCTGCAGAGTAAATGCGGCCAGTCTTTGTGGACCTGTGGGTTGGGTAGATCTCTAACCAGGAGCGAGAGACAATAAGCTCCCAAGCATTCACTATGTTATAATATTTGCATTTACACGGTGCTTGCTTAACCGCCTCAGCAACTCGGAGTTTGTGTCTCGTCTGAAGCACTCGAAGAGCATCCCCAAGTAGCAGCTGCCCCTGTGTGGCACAAGGTGGTGGCCCTGCACCACCCTGCATGTGGACAAGAGCCTGTCAGTAGGGGGCGACGATTGATGCGTCATCTCAGTTGTGTAGTTTGTAGGCAATCTTGATTCGAAGCTGTCGTGACTGCAGGAATCCACACTCTTGAATTGTTTCAGTAAAGTCACCACGTGGGTAGAAACATAACAGACCACGGCGTTTAGATCACAACACAAGCAATCGTCATCAGGTGGGACAACCACAGCAAGAAGAAGACGCTGAAGTAGTAGGCGTCTACTCTAGCAGTTTCTTCTTATTGCTGCTGTGCTTGTCCCACCTGGTGACGATTGCTTGTGTTGCCATAGAAGTGCCGTGATCTATTATTTGTAGCGTAATGTTTAGAATTTGCTACATTTTGACCCAGACGCCAGCATGTAACGGCCTACTCGTTTTGAATGACGCAACAATAGTATGTTGTACATACACGGTTAAGCAGCCGGTGCGTATTTGTAAAATAACTTCTTGTTAATACGATGTAACGTGATGCAGTCAATTTCGCTGCAGTAATTCAATGTTGCTAATATGCCCGTCAATGATTTAGAATGAATACTTGTCTGATTGTGCATGTAACATTTTATCTGAGGGTCACACATTGAATATGTGATGTTAGGACAAAGTGTGTGTGTGTTTTGGAAGTAACCTATACAGAGAACTCAGGTGAGACCCGTTGTTCTTGTGATACAGGTCAAAGGGTACTTTTGTGTTTCACGAAGCGTCTGCCTCTGGAACAGCTCATCGTCTTTGAAATAGGGAGCACGCTCGGATCATTCATCAGTTACAAGGCATACCACTTGAAAGTTAAACATATAGGAGGAGGTACATTCTCTACAACACGAATTGTAGTTTTGTCTTACGTGTTGACGTAAATTTTGTCTAATTGGGACTAGAAGTGCTCCTTGCTGATTCACGTCTGGATGTTCGTAACCATCGGTTGAAGCAAACCCCACTGCTGTTGTTGAGACGCTGTGCACCAATAAGGGTCCAACACGTTGACGGCCTTCAGGCCAGGAAAGTCACAACATTTGCACACGAAGGACGCATTCACGCAAGTACCCCATGCTCCGTTTTGAAGTTTTAAAATGAAACATCTTTGAATTGTGTTGTGTTTTGAATTAGATGATTTTATTTCTTCATTAAAAGCTTGTATCAATTTACATCTGGAAGACTTCATTGAAAAGGAGATTTCGTGTGAATTTTCTCTCATCATTAAGTAGATGGCCTTGCCGGGGGTTTGGTTCAATGCGGACACACACACAGTGTACACACACAAACAGTGTACACACAGTGTATACACACACTGTGTATACAAACACAGTGACACACACAGTGACACACACAGTGACACAGTGACACACACACAGTGTACACACACATAGTGACCACACAGCGACACGCAGTGACACACAGTGACACACACGCAGTGACACACAGTGACACACACAGTGACACAGTGACACAGTGTACACACACACAGTGTATACACATAGTGTACACACAGTCTACACACACAATGTACACACACATTGTACACACACACAGTCTACACACACACACAGTGTACACACACAGTGTACACACATACAGTGTACACACATACAGTGTCCACACACAGTGTACACACATACAGTGTACACACATACAGTGTACACATACAGTTTATACACAGTGTACACACAGGGTACAAACACACAGTGTACACAGTGTACACACAGTGTACAAACACACAGTGTACACACAGTGCACACACACAGTGTACACTCATACAGTGTACACACACACCGTGACACAGTGACACACAGTGTGCACACACAGTGACACACAGTGTATACACAGTTTACACACACACACACACAGTGTACACACACAGTGTACACACAGTGAACACACACGGTGTACACACACAGGGTACACACACAGTGTATATACACACAGTGTACACACACACAGTGACACACACAGTAACACAGTGACACAGTGTGCACACACACAGTGTACACACAGTGACACAACAACAACCTCCATTCGCCACTAAGTGGCGGTGATGTCACCACGACGCTTGTGCCAGGCACAGTGACACACACACAGTGACACAGTGACACACACACAGTGACACACAGTGTATACACACAGTGTACATACATACACAGTGTACACACACAGTGTATACACAATAATGTCCACGTTGTTGCTGAGCTCACACACCCAAAGGAGGGAGCAATGGAAAATTAATCTAAATCAACTTAAACTCAAACTCTGTGACGTCACCACTCTGCATTACCTCATCGGCGTGAAACGCAAGGGGGAGGTGTACCTCGCTAGTGATGTCATGTCACCAAGGTATTCACCCGTCCACCGTGCTCCGAGCGTGACGTCACCTCCGCTTGGGTCACTGCCGATATCGTTCCAGTGGCAATCCTTATTTGGGCAAAGCTACGCCCAGTGACTGGCCGCTCATTAACATAATGTGTTCGTTAAAGCCGTCGCGAGTTCATTGCGACGGGTTCAGCGCCCACGCCCTCATCCCTCGACATATGGGCCGGCCTCATTAACATAATTTATTCAGTTGGAGAGCCGCTCTTGGGAGAGAAGTGACGTCATACTACTTCCTGCTGTCGCGAAGCAACAGGAAGCTGCCGTGTGCGCGCTTGCACTGAAATCGTTGTGGTGGTGGTCGTTGTGGTGGTGGTGGTTGTTGTTGTTTACCAAGGTAGAGCCTCTCTCTCGTAGGGATGTCAGTTGAGTAGCAGCGAGCATGGGAATCGATGTCCAGGTTGGAACTTTACAACGCGGGGCCTAGCCACGCGGGGCCTTGCCTCCTGCCCTCGCCTGATTGCGTTCACTTTAATTATCTCGCTTAAGTTTAATTTGTCTTCACCCGGCTCGCCACTTTGTAACTTTGTTTTATTGTAAATATTCACGCAGTTTTTATTTTCTTTTGTTAGCAGGCCAAGCCCGCTTGAGCTGCTATACCGCTCTTGTCATCAGAAGCAACCTGCCCACACCAACACAAGGTGAGGCTTTGTCAACGTGTGTGAATGTTTTGACTTAAAACTTTGGTGACTGCAGGAATTAATATTCTTGGTTCTTTCGGTAAAGTCACGTAGATAGAAAATTTAATGAAAATAACAATAAAAATAAATGTAAATAAAGCAAAAAACTCACGTCGTTTTGATCGCAACACAATTGGTCTTTATTTAATGTAATTGTATTATCAATTATTGTTATTTTCTATCTACATAACTTTACTGAAAGAAACAAGAATACGTGTGTCAATGTCTATCGGTCAAAAACGCAATACGGAGAGACGCGCAAACTCCAAATATACAGCAGGCGTCAGGGTCGGAATCGAACCCACGACTTCCTGTATACCAGGTGAGGTAGTTAACATCTCACCACGGAGAGAGACATGCAAACTCCAGTTAGCCTCAGCTATGTTCGTTGATCCTCAATTAATTACTTGGTGGAGTGAGGAAGCATTCATGCCAAGCAGATGAAGGTGGCCAGGCGTGATTCTAGACACGCCACCGCCTGTTTACCCAGTGACAGTGTACAGTTTGTGTTTGCAGTAACGTCTATTAACTCTGTTGAACATGGAGGTTATAGCGTAACAATATTCATAATAAAGGTTTTTGGGTTAGATCGCGTTTATTTATAAATGTGTCGTAACCCTCCACCACCCGACATGGCCAATCAGCAAAAAAAGTGTCACGTTGACAAAAGACAAATAATTCACTACTTCAGCCCACCGGTGTGTTGAAGAGTGAATCCACATTTACAGTTTGAGTACGACGTTTCGCTGGTAAATACATCCAGCATCATCGGGCAATTCGCCAGAATGGTAAAGCCCTCGCTTGCTCCCGGTTTTATATAGAGCAGCAGGGTGACGTCATCACTTAACTCATATCAGGTGCAGTGATTAGAGACGGAGGGGGGGGTATTGTAATTATATAATCGATTAGTAATCAGTCATTGGTTATGATTAGTAATGAGTTGTAGATTAGTAATTCTTTAAATCAAAATGTAATGTGTATTATTTAATAATACGCTTCCAGGCCGCACTAAGCCTGTAGCTGTCAGAGCGATTAAAGTTATTCTTGTTCCTCTCAATTTCAATGGATTCGCAGGGAGGCCGCGGTTGGACCGCGTGCGGCGCGGAAGAGACACTTCGACTTTTGGTGGCAGGGCGTGGGCAGGAGGGGGAGCAGCAGGAGGGGCGGAGGAGGAGGCGGAGCGAGAGGAGGAGGAGGGGAAGAGGAGGCCGAGGCGGCGATGAAGGCGGAGGAGGAAGAGGAGGAGCTTTTGGCCGGGCGGTCGCCGCTAAGCAAGCGGCGGGAGGCGGCGGAGGCGGATTGCCCGGTGGGACCGAATCCCGATCCCTGCCCGGGCTCCTCTACCTGCCGCGCTCCTCCGTCTCCTCCGTCGCCACCGGCTCCTCCTCCGCCTCCTCCTCCGCCTCCTCCGTCTCCTCTGTCTCCTCCATCGCCGCCGGCGGCGGTCGCGGGCAAGCGGCGCTCGGCCCCGCGTGGGGTGACGTTCCACTTCTGCTCGCTGATGCCGCGGCCGCTGGCTGAGCCGCCGCCGCCGCCCACCGGGAGGTGCCGGGGTCGCGCCCTGGAGAAGCAGCGGCAGCGACGGAGACAAATTCAGCAACAATACCGGCAGCAGAGAGCGTCGTCATCGTCGTCCAGCTGTTGGTCGTTCTCGGACGCATCGTCGTCATCGTCTTCATCGCCGGAGGAGGTGGTGGAGGGTGACGAGGCGAAGGAGCGGAGGGGCGAGGAGGAGGAGGGGGAGGTGGTGGTGGAGGGTGATGAGGTGAAGTAGCGGAGGGACGAGGAGGAGGAGGAGGTGGTGGAGGGTGACGAGGTGAAGGAGCGGAGAGACGACGAGGAGGAGGGGGAGGTGGTGGTGGAGGGTGACGAGGTGAAGGAGCGGAGGGGCAAGGAGGAGAAGGAGGTGGTGGTGGAGGGTGACGAGGTGAAGGAGCGGAGGGACGACAAGGAGGAGGAGGTGGTGGAGTCTACAGGGGGCGTCCGCAGGCTGCTGCTGAAGTTTCGCGCCAGCCGCCTGCAGCCGAGCGTCGACAGAGCACGAGACGAGGAGGAGGCGGCGGACAACGAGGAGGAGGAGAACGAGGAGGAGGAGGAGGAGAGGAAGACGAGGAGGAGGAGGAGGAAGAAGAGGACAAGGAGGAGGAGGAGGGGACTACGGAGATCACGCAGTGCAGCCGATGATGGCGACTGTAAGTCGGGCGACGAGGAAGAGGTGGAGAAGAGGGTGGCGAGTCTCAAGAGGGTGGAGGAGTGCTGGATTCTCAAGCAGATAGACGACATCATGGCTGAGATACCCCAGCTGGAGGGGAGATGCAGGGTGAGGAGGAGGAGATGAGGTGTAGGGTGGTGAGGAGGGGCTGGGTGGTGAGGTGTAGTGTGGTGAGGAGGGGCTGGGTGGTGAGGTGTAGGGTGGTGAGGAGGGGCTGGGTGGTGAGGTGTAGGGTGGTGAGGAGGGGCTGGGTGGTGAGGTGTAGGGTGGTGAGGAGGGGCTGGGTGGTGAGGTGTAGGGTGGTGAGGAGGGGCTGGGTGGTGAGGTGTAGGGTGGTGAGGAGGGGCTGGGTGGTGAGGTGTAGGGTGGTGAGGAGGAGGGTGAGGAGACTCCAGGGCAGCGGGTGAGGGCGTTGGGAGTGGTTCACTCGCTTGCTCGGACACTCAGTCACTCAGTTACTCAATCAGACACTCACTCAGTCACTCGCTCAGTCACTCAGACACTCAGTCACTCACTCAGTCACTCACTCAGACACTCACTCAGACACTCAGTCACTCAGACACTCAGTCACTCAGACACGTACTCAGACACTCAGTCACTCACTCAGACAGTCACTCAGTCACTCACTCATACACTCAGTCACTCAGACACACACTGACACACACACACTGACACACACACTGACAACAACAACCGCCATTCGCCACTAAGTGGCGGTGACGTCACCACGACGCTTGTGCCAGGCTATGCGCACCCTGAGGCCACGTGAAGTGTCGAACGCCCGCTGGCAGGAGGTCATGGGGCAGACCCAGGTGCCACGGGTCGACTGACTGAGATGACTGGCTGATGCACCACCTGTGCCCCCTACTGTGCCAACCTGCTGTGCTTTAGCCACCCGGCGGTCCACTCGTTTTTCTGAGCGTCGCTCCTCCGCCCTCCGTTGTTGTTGGAGGGCGACTGCCTCCAACTGCCCAGTAGCATCCTTCACGAGCCTCCTCCACAGAGGCCGATCTTGACACCGCTGGTACCAGTCATCGGCAAGTCCACTCAGCTCCACGTCCTCCTGTACCACATCACTCCATCTCTTCTCTAGCCCGTGCCGCGCCCGCCTAGCCCCCTCAATTCGGCCGAATAAAAGCTGTTTCGGCATGCGGTGGCTGGGCATGCGGGCTACATGACCCAGCCATCGCAGCCTTGCCCGCCGGAGGAGCTCACTGATGGGACCTTGCCCAGATCTTTCAAGGATTTGTGAACTCACACAATCCAGTCTGGTTAAACCCAGGATGGATCGTAGGCAGGCCAGACTAAATGTTTCTAACTGGCGAAGATGTTCCATTAGGGGGGTCCACGTTTCGCAAGCGTAGAGAAGGGAGGGAATGACCGTGGCCAAGAAGACCTGAAGCTTAGTGCGGAGCGACAGACCAGGTAGCTTCCACACAGCGTTACGCAACCGATGAAAAGATATTGCCGCTCGACTGATTCGGAGTGAGACCTCTGCTGTTAAACTGGAGCCAGTCATACCCAGGCAGGTGCTTAGTTTTGGTGGGGCTGATGGTAAGGCCCCACCTCTTAGTGGCACGCTCCAGTCTCAGCAGCAGCATCTCCAACTCCTCCTCTGACTGAGCAGCTATTACCAAATCATCAGCATACATAACGTGGTTGAGCAATAGGGAGCCATCCCTTGACCGCACCTGGGCATCGATCAGCCTCCCATTATATCTGTACCATATGGAGATTCCCCCAGTACAGCTATTGAAGGCTTCACGAACTACGTGGTCAAAATAGATGTTAAATAATGTGGGAGCCAGAGTACATCTCTGTCGCACCCCAAGGTGTACAGGGAATGGCTCTGACTCCCAGCCACGTAGTTTTACCCGGGCCCGCTCACCATCATGAAGGTCCTTAATGATCGTGAGCAGAGGGTCAGGTACTCCAAAAGCACGAAGAACAACCCAGAGCCCAGGCCTACTGATGGTATCATAGGCCTTGACCAGGTCAATAAAGCAGAGAGTTAAACACACACTGACACACACACTGACACACACACTCAGACACACACTGACACACACACACACTGACACATACACTGACACACACACCATGATACACACACTGACTGGAGGAGGTGGAGTGTGGTCAACACATCTACGCCTGAAACATTTTAGAAAGAAGTGGAGAATACGGAACAACCCACCTGTTGTCCATTTCGATTTCTGCGTTGCCTCTAATCTTCAGTCTTGCTGTGTATCCACCGTCTGCTGGAGCTCACCTTCTATAGCGAGGATATCCATCATCTCCAGTTTGTGTGTCTTTAATAAATTGTCTCGGATATTTCTTGCTGCTCTCTATGTCCCCTTCATACATGCTGCTGCATTGACATTAAGGTTTCCGCATGGTCCATGAATCATATTTGCGGTCACTACTGCAAACAGATTTTGGGTCTTCCTCTGGATTTGGAAACTCGGCAGATATAACATCGATTTGGATTGGATGATTTTTTTCTTTCAGCCGGATTAAAATATGAGCGTGGGCAAGTCATCTACATCATTAGACCTCCTTTGCCAGTACCAAAATATAAATACAACAAAACTGAAACCTTTTTA
This sequence comes from Petromyzon marinus, assembly GCF_048934315.1. Classification (NCBI taxonomy): domain Eukaryota; kingdom Metazoa; phylum Chordata; class Hyperoartia; order Petromyzontiformes; family Petromyzontidae; genus Petromyzon; species Petromyzon marinus. The sequence continues at coordinate 630,572 of NW_027422972.1, read as the reverse complement.
CAAAGATTCATGTCTACTGCATTAACCACAATACCTGCAGTCAAAATGCAAACAAAACACACGCACTATGATAATATATGTGGCATTGTCCTTGAAACCGATTGGTCCACACCAAGGGACGGCTTTCTTGAGAGCCTCGACCCAATTGGTGCTCGACCAGAGGACGCCAAAAGGTTTCAGTTTTGTTGCCAGAAAAAAAGGGGAAACCCCTATGATGTGGAAGTCCTCGTTTCTGCCACTCAATTGAGTACATCCAGCATCTTGTTTCTCCAAAAAACACGACTCTCAGTGAATGCTCTCGATGAATTTGACTTTTGTCTGAACACCCTGGCTGTGAAGTCGTATCGACGGCTGGGTGTCTGGCCGAATGAAAGTTATTACTTTTTTTGTTTTATCTGAGGCCAAGTTGGATTACATGTAAAGGTAATAAATAAGTCGGGGACATCCATACGCTCGAACGTATGACATGGCACCTTGAGCATATTCGTGAATGCGTCTAGGGCTTCCTGTGAACGTAGCAGACACCTGGATGCTACAAGGGGGGGGGGGGGGGATGATGTAGCGCCATGTTGGGCTGTATGCGTATTACCACGGGAGCTGACCTGTAATAGCGGACATGCGTCAACAGGGGGTGGTGTACAGACCAGGTGGGACGAACAGGGCCCCCAGACCCCAAGAGGGGGGGGGGGGGCTGGGGGATGTTCCAGGGCCCCCTAGAGAGTTCCAGAAGGCTTGGCCAGGGGCGGAGAGACCCTGGAACGGGGATAAAAGCCGGACCCCTGAACGGGTTTGGCGGTCCTCGTCCACCTGAAGCTCTGAAGAAGACTCTTGAGCGCTACCCTGAAGACCCTGAAGACCCTGAAGCGAAGAGCCCAGTGACCCTGGCTAGGGTCGGGTTCAGACATAACCAGTGTAGGGTTAGCGCTAGAACCAGAGTAAGGGCACCGTAGTGTGGAGGGACTGCCTCCTGAGGTTATCGGCTGTGAGGGGTCGTCACCCCTCTGTGTTGTGGTTCCAGCGAACCGTCTCGCCTCATCTTGGGCCCACTGCACGTGTAACCTGTGATAATGAAACCTCTTGTTGCAAAAAATTAGCGGCGTGCGAAAGTGAAAGATGTTAACAAAGTAAAAATAAATTTTGATTTAAAGCTTTCGTGACTGCGAGGAATTCATATTCTTGGTTCTTTCGGTAAAGTCACCACCACGTAGAAGGGAAACAATAAAATAATAAAAATATAAAACAATAAAATTATCACGACGTTTCGACTGCAACACGAGCAATCATCATCAGGTGTGAAAACCACAGCAAGAAATTTTGAAAAAAAGTGGCGGGTTTTTTTTAACGTTAGCACCACAGAGAGCGATTTGACAGTTTATTTAGAAGGACTAGTCCATCTATGTTCGGAATAGAGGAGGGGGGAGACGAAAATAATGGAATGCGGTCTGAAAGCCACCGTAAGCGTGAACAACAATTAAGACCCGAAATGGTTTATCAAATCTTTCCAATGATTGCTAAGCCAGAATGCATCTTCCCGGTTGCAATTGTCTCTGTGTATATGTGGATAGCCTCATGAACGAATCTCTCATGGTAGCCAGATGGCTTACAAAGAACCTCTGTCTTGGAGAAGTCAATGTCATGTGAGCCTACTGAATTATAACAGTGATCTGCCACGGCTGAGGTGTTGGTCCTACCGTGTTTTAGGTCTGCATTCTGTTCACGAATGAGGTCCGAGACATGTCGTTTGGTTTCTCCAATGTAACTACTACCACAGAGGCAACTTAGTTTGTAGACGCCAGGGTACTGTATGTCCGGAATCACATCTTTTACAGACGGAACCAGATCACGGATTTTATGTAATGTGTTGAATCGGACCTGGATCTTGTGTTTACTCAAGATTTTGGAGATCTTTTTTGTGATCCCCGCAATGTAGGGCAAAGTGATGGTTTTGAAAGGCTCCTCAAGAGGGTCCTTCTTCATGGTTGGAGTGATAGCTTTGCGGATTGTAGTCGGAGTAACCATTAGCCTTAAGAGTGTGGTGTACGTGCTTGAGTTCACTGGCTACGTGTTCCTGGTCGGATATGTATTGGGCTCTATGGTGCAGAGTCTTGATGAGGGAATTCTGGGATGGATGGTGGTTGGAATCCGGTTTCAGGTAAACATCCGTATGGGTAGCTTTCCCGTAGACGGAGTGGCTCATTGAATCATCATTTTTTTTTACCAATTCCACTTTACAGTAAAATTGTAGACACGGCACAATATATATTTCTGAATCTTTATTTTTACCAACATTTAAAAAAATATTCTCCGTTAAGGCAAAATTCTGAAATATAGGATTTTTAACAAAGCCTTGTGAATTCACCTTGTATCTGAACAAGTTCAATTTATGCAAATATTTTTTTTCAAACGTATAAATAAAAAAGACATTGCTTACAAATATCAGCTCTATGTTTTCAAGTAAATTCATTTTGGGTAGTGAATAAATTATAGTCTAAATAAGCTACACATGACGAATTGTAGGCAATCATAGTTATAATCAAAGACATTTTTAAACAATCAGGTGGTCCCTGTAGTCGCCGTTAGAGACAAAATCTGCTTGAAAAGTTTATCAACATATACGAATACATTGATTCAAATAAGCAGAGTTAATTTCCTATTTATGGCATGCCAGTTATGTGTCAGTTTTCGATATTAACATCACCTTATAAAGAATAACATTTAAAATACGCACAGACAAGTATTCGTAATTATTGACAGGCATATGAACAAAATTTAATTACTGCAGTGAAATATACTGCATCAGGTTACATCGTATTAAGAAGCATTTTTAAAAATACGCACCGCCTGCTTAACAGTGTATGTACAACGTACTATTGTAGTGTCACTCAAAACGAGTAGGCCATTGCATGCTGGCGTCTGGGTCAAAATGTAGCAAATTATAAACATTAGCTACAAATAATAGATCACGGAGTTTAGATCGCAACACAAGCAATCGTCATCAGGTGAGACAACCACAGCAGCAAGAAGACAAAACTGCTGAAGTAGGCGCCTACTTCAGCGTCTTCTTTTTGCTGTGGTTGTCCTACCTGATGACGATTGCTTGTGTTGTGATCTAAACGCCGTGATCTGTTATGTTTCTACCCACGTGGTGACTTTACCGAAATAACTAGAGAGTGTGGATTCCCGCGGTCACAAAAGCTTCGAATCAAGATTGCCGACAAACTACACAACTGAGATGATGCACCAATCATCGCCCCCTACTGACAGGCTCTTGTCCACATGCAGGCCGGTGCAGGGCCACCACCTTGTGCCACACAGGGGCAGCTGCTACTTGGGGATGCTCTTCGAGCGTCTCAGACGAGATACGAAACTCCGAGTTGCCGAGGCGATTAAGCAAGCACCATGTAAAAGCAATTATCATTAGAACATCGTGAATGCTTGGGAGCTTATTGGCTCTCGCTCCTGGTCAGAGATCTACCCAACCCACAGGTCCACAAAGACTGGCCGCTCGCTCTTACTCTGCAGGTTGAACCTAGGAATTGAGTGTTCAACTTCACATACTTTTCATTAAAGGCCTGTGACAAAGGTGCATCTATTGTAGCGACATCGTCTCTGGCTTACACATCTACCGGGTCTCCACTTGACTTTGTATTGTCTAGGAAGTCCACCAACACCTCCACTTGCACAAACTGCTGGGAGTTGCCTCGCTCTGCCTCACAGTCAGAATTCTCCTCCTGCTTCACGTTGCCTCCATCGATGTGAAGGTCCCATTTTGGAGTTGAATCTTCATCTTCACATTTTACCTTCACTTCTTCGCTCTTCACCATCACTTCTTCACATTTCACCTTCACTTCTTCACTCTTCACCATCACTTCTTCACATTTCACCATCACTTCTTCGCTCTTCACCATCACTTCTTCACTCTTCACCATCACTTCTTCACTCTTCACCATCACTTCTTCGCTCTTCACCATCACTTCTTCACTCTTCACCATCACTTCTTCAATCTTCACCATCACTTCTTCACATTTTACCTCGATACCTTTAAAAGTGTCCAAGCTGGGATTTTCTTCCGGTTCGTGTTTCATGAGGGATGGGCTCATTGCGGCACTTTGACTTTCACAAGCTGATTTCAGACTGCACTCCTTGTGGATCTTCTGATGCTTCTGTGTTCTCTGGTGTACTTGAAGATTTGATGACTGTGAAAATGCCTTCCCACACACACTGCACTTGAAGGGTTTCTCTCCCGTGTGTGTTCTCTGGTGTTTTTTAAGAGTAGATGAATCTGAAAATGTCTTCCCACACACACTGCACCTGAAGGGTTTCTCTCCAGTGTGTGTTCTCTGGTGTGTTTTAAGAGCAAATGACTGTACAAATGCCTTCCCACATACAGTGCACTTGAAGGGTTTCTCTCCCGTGTGTGTTCTCTGGTGTGTTTTAAGAGCAGATGAATCTGAAAATGTCTTCCCACACACACTGCACTTGAAGGGTTTCTCTCCCGTGTGTGTTCTCTGGTGTTTTTTAAGAGCAGATGACTGTGCAAATGCCTTCCCACACACAGTGCACTTGAAGGGTTTCTCTCCCGTGTGTGTTCTCTGGTGTGTTTTAAGAGCAGATGAATCTGAAAATGTCTTCCCACACACACTGCACTTGAAGGGTTTCTCTCCCGTGTGTGTTCTCTGGTGTGTTTTAAGAGCAGATGAATCTGAAAATGTCTTCCCACACACACTGCACTTGAAGGGTTTCTCTCCCGTGTGTGTTCTCTGGTGTCTTTGAAGATGAGATGAATCTGAAAATGCCTTTCCACACACACTGCACTTGAAGGGTTTCTCTCCCATGTGTGTTCTCTGGTGTATTTTAAGAGTAGATGAATCTGAAAATGTCTTCCCACACACACTGCACCTGAAGGGTTTCTCTCCCGTGTGTGTTCTCTGGTGTGTTTTAATAGTAGATGAATCTGAAAATGCCTTCCCACACACACTGCACTTGAAGGGTTTCTCTCCCGTGTATGTTCTCTGGTGTGTTTTAAGAGCAAATTAATCTGAAAATGTCTTCCCACACACACTGCACTTGAAAGGTTTCTCTCCCGTGTGTGTTCTCTGGTGTGTTTTAAGAGCAGATGAATCTGAAAATGTCTTCCCACACACAATGCACATGAAGGGTTTCTCTCCCGTGTGTGTTCTCTGGTGAATTTTAAGAGCAGATGACTGTGAAAATGCCTTCCCACACACAGTGCACTTGAAGGGTTTCTCTCCCGTGTGTGTTCTCTGGTGGGTCTCAAGAACTGATGGCCATGCAAATGCTTTGTCACACACAGTGCACTTAAAGGGTTTCTCTCCTGTGTGAGTTCTCTGGTGCTGTGTCAAATTTCCAGTCCGATCCGTGCTGTATGCACGCCGGTCGCATTGTTGACTTGTCGTACCGAGCTGCTGTGCTGAGGGCCTTTGCTCCATCAGACCAGCGTCAGCTGCAGACAGAAAATAAGAATATCCACACCATCTGCACGTCAGTATCGAGCCATGGAGGAATAAATATATACAGTCACACGTGACTTACACGTCTATATTCATTCATGTATTCATGACTAGCTGTACTACCCGGCTTCGCCCGGGACTTGGATCCACCACGTCCGGCCGCCTTTGTCTCCCCAGTGGCGATGTTCACACCACAACAGTTACTCGTTTTAGGCTGAGTCGACCTAGGGGAGGCCCAGAAGCGGTTCAAATAATCGTCGCCGGTGGTGGCCGTGAGCGGGAATCGAACTCGGGTCGCCGGGTTCGTAGCGCGGGGTAGCGCTAACCGCTACACTACAATGCGTTACGCTTCCACACACACACACAGACACACACACAGACACACACAGATAGACACACACACACAGACACATACACACACAGACACAAACACACAGACACACACACATACAGATACACAGACAGCGCTAACCACTACAGTACAATGCGTTACGCTTCCACGTGCGAGGGTCACGTGACAGATTTGACGTCACAGCTCACTTGCCGTGCAAAAAATCTATACATTATTGAGCTCCCCTCCCCCCCCCCTAAAACAACACAAAAATGTATTTGTATAATGTTTGCACGGTGTACAGTCTGGAAAGTACCCACATGGCAAATTTCCAGTTTGTTGCGTGTTGGGAAGTATGCTAAACATTTTGAACAGACAACACACACAATCACAACTTTGCCTTTTATATATATTTGGAGATGCAGTGAAAAACTTTCCCAAAATTCATCACACGGTTTCAGTTTTTTGATTTTCAGTTTTATTTATTTTGGTATAGTCCCATGAGCCATTCGGCTCTTGAATCGGGTGCAACCACAACAAGCAACAAAACAAAAACACGATCAAGAAATTCATCTTACAGTGACTATGTGTGGCTGTGCAAACAGCACTGTCATGGCACGCAATGAGAGGGCAAATGTCATAAATATTCCTGTAAGCCCTCGCATCTTCAACATTAATGTTGCCATAGAAACGTTGTGGGGTTTTTGCTTCATTGTAAAAAAGAAAAATTATTATCTGTTATTTTAATTTTATTTTCTATCTACGTGACTTTACCGAAAGAACCAAGAATATTAATTCCTGCAGTCACCAAAGTTTTAAGTCAAAACATTCACACACGTTGACAAAGCCTCACCTTGTGTTGTTGTGGGCAGGTCGCTTCTGATAACAAGAGCGGTATAGCAGCTCAAGCGGGCTTGGCCTGCTAACAAAAGAAAATAAAAACTGCGTGAATATTTACAATAAAACAAAGTTACAAAGTGGCGAGCCGGGTGAAGACAAATTAAACTTAAGCGAGATAATTAAAGTGAATGCAATCAGGCGAGGGCAGGAGGCAAGGCCCCGCGTGGCTAGGCCCCGCGTTGTAAAGTTCCAACCTGGACATCGATTCCCATGCTCGCTGCTACTCAACTGACATCCCTGAGAGAGAGAGAGAGGCTCTACCTTGGTAAACAACAACCACCACAACCACCATGAGAATTTCTCACCTCGGATTTCAGTGCAAGCGTGGATCGGCAGCCTCCTATTACCTCGCGACGTCACGCGGGTAAGCAGGTAACGTGACGTCACTTCCGGGTAAGAAACACGCCCCTCCCATATTGAGCGGCTCTGGAACTGAATAAATTATGTTAATGTTAACTGGCCATATGTCGAGGGATAGGGCGTGGCTGCTTAACCCGACGGCTTCAACGGATACATTATGTTAATGAACCGCCGTCACTGGGCGTAGCTTTGCCCAAATAAGGATTGGCACTGGAACGATATCAACAGTGACCCCAGCGGAGGTGACGTCACGTTCAGGAGCGCGATGGACGGGTGAATAACTTGGTGACATGACGTCACTAGCGAGGTCCACCTCCCGCTGGCACTTCATGCCGATGAGGTCATGCTGAGTGGTGACGTCACAGAGCGGGGATGGAGTTTAAGTTTATTTAGATTCATTTTCCATTGCCCCCTCCCTTGGGTGCGTGAACTCAGCAACAACAACGTGGATATTATTGTGTGTACGTACACACTGTCTGTGTGTGTAGTGTACGTACACACACACACATTTGAGGCTGAGTCGACCTAGGGGAGGCCCAGAACCGGTTCAAATAATCGTCACTGGGTGTTGGCTGTGAGCGGGAATCAAACTCGGGTCGTTATGTTCGTAGTACAGTGCACTAACCGCTAGACTACCACCACACGTTACACACACACACGTTACACACACACACGTTACACACACACAGTACACACACAGTACACACACACACACTACACACACGCACGGTACACACACACACAGTACACACACGCACAGTACACACACACGGTACACAGACACACGGTACACACACACGCACAGTACACACACGGTACACACACACTCACGGTACACACACACAGTACACACACGTACGCACGGCACGCCCACACTCCTTCAGTCACGTGACTAAGGTTGACGCGCCGCCCCGTCTCCCGAGGTGACCTCTGCTCTCTCGTCTCTCCTCGACACGTAGATTCATTTCTTACTCTTACCTAGAAACGTCATTGTCTGTCTGTCTGTCTCTGTGGACGCAACTTGCGAGGAATTGTACCCACAAACTGTGGGGTTTACGTTTCAAATAAAGTGCCCAGATACCACGCGATAAGCCCCGTGGTGAGCCAGTGCTATTCCTATTTCCAATCCGTCAACATGAAAGTAGTTAAATTAACAATTTATTACTAATCTCCATATATCAAAGGCAAAGTTGTGAATGTATGTCTGTTCAAAATGTTTAGCGTACTTCCCGACACGCACCAAGCTTGAAATTTGCCATGTGAGTAATTTCCAGACTGTACACCATGCAAACATAAAAATACACTTTTGTATATTTTTTGGGGGGGGCGCGCAATAATGGATAAGCATGAAAACACCACGATACATAGGACTTACTTTGATTAGAATGTTGGAATTGATTGTGTACATGTTGCAATTGTTAAATGAGCATTTTGAGCACACTGCTGTTTTAATAAATGTTCATGATTCTGAGAATATAAGTGTAATTCTGAGCATCATAATGACCACATTGGAATTGTCATCATGAATGGGGGGTACAATTATTTTTATAACAATAGGAATGCGGTTTTGAGCATGACTATTGATATTTTGGACTCATTTATGACAATAGATTCACGATTAAATTGCGATTTTGTTTTGCTCATCAATCAGGACACTGTTAATGATGCGCATGCCCATAAATTGTTGAAATGACTAGAAATGCAAGTTGTGTATACTCTCCAACCCCATTCCTCTACCTACCCATTCCCTTGACGGGCTCCGTGCCCACTTAAACCCATGACGATGGCGGTGACGATTCCACCTCTCACCGTAACAATCAAAGCACCTCCAACTTCTGAATGCAAAGGTGCTGGTTGGTGCAACGCCAAAACACATCGTCAACGCCGCTCCCAAGCCCGCCCTACGTCAGTTACATCGTTAGAATCAACAAAATAAAAAGTTCCACAGAGGAAACTAAAATGACATTACGCAATCCCCAAAGTCGCACGGGGTAGGCTACACGACTCGGAGAACAACGTCAGACTTCAAGACTTGCATCGCCATCATCATCATTCTTCCTCTCCACAAGTCATCGCACGTCAATATTCAACAAGCTGCACACACGTGCAAGTCACCTCTCGACCCGCCACCTGCACAGTTAACGCGATCAGACCCGGGAGTCAAATTAAAATTGTGTCGTCTTTGGTGACGTATTACAATCGGTGTAATTTTAATGATGCACGTACAGCAACTGCTGTACGTACATGAAATTATATCATTGACAACGGGGTCTGCTTTTGCGGTATCTGCGTGCGGTCTTTTAATTATATAGATACGTAGTCAGTTCATTAGTATGGGGTTCCTCTATAAGGAATTGTAATTGTAAAATGTATTACTTAATAATACGCTTCCAGGCCGCACTTAGCTTGTAGCAGTCAGAGCAGTTAACAAGTTGTCGAGAGGCAACTTGTTAAAAATTTAATTTAACGTAGGTATAAAATAAAATAAATTTGATTTATTAAAACATTTAATTTAATTTAACGTAGGTATAAAATAAATGTAATTTAAATAAAATAAATGTAATTTATAAAAAATTTAATTTAAATAAAATCTAATTTATAAAAATGTTTATTTAACGTAGGTATAATATAAAATGTATTTAAATAATGTAATTTATTTTAAAAATTAAATTAAACGTAGGTATTAAATAAATGTAATTTAAATAAAATAAATTTAATTTATTAAAAATTTCAACTTAATTTAACGTAGCTATGAAATAAAATAAAGAAATTTTGATTTATTACAAATTTCAATTAAATTTAACGTAGGTATAAAATAAATTTAAATTAAGAACTCATTCATTTATTTAAAAAATACGTAGATATAAAACAAGTTTAAATCAACTTAATTAAAATTTTAAATCAAATTTAACGTAGGTATAAAATAAAATGTAATTAAATTAAATAATAAATATATATAAAAAATTCTACCTCCGTGACTTTACCGAAAGCAAAGAGTGTGGACCCACGTGACATCAAGGCTGTCCTAGTCTAGGCAAGGCCTCAGGGTGTACCGGGCCTTTCACAACAACAGCCGCAGCAGCAACAACGGTTCTCTTGAGAAAATGCTTTTTAAAAAAAGTCAACTTAGCTTACCTTGACACTCGCGAACTTTAATGATTAAAGTAATTAAAACAAAACTAAACACTCACACGCACATGGGCGCGCGCTGCTCAGCGTGTAGGGCATTAAAAATGGTAGCGTCCTCCCGCGATCTGATTGGTCGCCGCGTGCAAAAGTGGGGAGGAAATATTTGCCATCTGTTGCACAATGTGTCTCAGTGTCTGTTTGTGTCAGTATGTAAGTGTCTGTATGTAAGTGTCTATGTAAGTGTCTGTATGTAAGTGCCTGTATGTAAGTGTCTGTATGTAAGTGTCTGTATGTAAGTGTGTGTATGTAAGTGTCTGTATGTAAGTGTCTGTATGTAAGTGTCTCAAAATCTGTATGTAAATGTCTTTATGTAAGTGTCTGTATGTAAGTGTCTGTATGTAAGTGTCTGTATGTAAGTCTCAGTGTCTGTATGTCAGTGTGTGTTTGTAAGTGTCTGTATGTAAGTGTCTGTATTTAAGTGTCTCAGTGTCTGTAAGTAAGTGTCTAAGTAAGTGTCTGTATGTAAGTGTCTGTATGTAAGTGTCTGTATGTTAAGTGTTTGTATGTAAGTGTCTGTATGTGAATATCTCAGTGTCTGTATGTAAGTGTCTGTATGTAAGTGTCTGTATGTAAGTGTCTCAGTGTCTGTATGTAAGTGTCTGTATGTAAGTGTCTGTATGTAAGTGTCTCAGTGTCTGTATGTTAAGTGTCTGTATGTAAGTGTCTGTATGTAAGTGTCTGTATGTAAGTGTCTCAGTGTCTGTATGTAAGTGTCTGTATGTAAGTGTCTCAGTGTCTGCATGTAAGTGTCTGTATGTAAGTGTCTGTATGTAAGTATCTGTATGTAAATGGCTGTGTGTAAGTGTCTGTATGTAAGTGTCTTAGTGTCTGTATGTAAGTGTCTGTATGTAAGTGTCTGTATGTGTCTGTATGTAAGTGTCTGTATGTAAGTGTCTGTATGTAAGTGTCTGTATGTAAGTGGCTGTATGTAAGTGTCTGTAAGTGTCTATATGTAAGTATCTGTATGTAAGTGTCTGTATGTAAGTTTCTGTATGTAAGTGTATGTTTGTAAGTGTCTGTATGTAAGTGTCTGTATGTAAGTGCCTGTTTGTAAGTGCCTGTATGTAAGTGTCTGTATGTAAGTGCCTCAGTGTCTGTATGTAAGTGTCTGTATGTACGTGTCTCAGTGTCTGTATGTAAGTGTCTGTATGTAAGCTTCTGTATGTAAGTGTCTGTAAGTAGTGTCTCTATGTAAGTGTCTCAGTGTCTGTATGTAAGTGTCTATATGTAAGTGTCTCAGTGTCTGTATGTAAGTGCCTGTATGTAAGTGTCTGTATGTAAGTGTCTGTATGTAAGTGGCTGTATGTAAGTGTCTGTAAGTGTCTATATGTAAGTATCTGTATGTAAGTGTCTGTATGTAAGTTTCTGTATGTAAGTGTATGTTTGTAAGTGTCTGTATGTAAGTGTCTTTATGTAAGTGCCTGTTTGTAAGTGCCTGTATGTAAGTGTCTGTATGTAAGTGCCTCAGTGTCTGTATGTAAGTGTCTGTATGTAAGTGTCTCAGTGTCTGTATGTAAGTGTCTGTATGTAAGCTTCTGTATGTAAGTGTCTGTAAGTAGTGTCTCTATGTAAGTGTCTCAGTGTCTGTATGTAAGTGTCTGTATGTAAGTGTCTCAGTGTCTGTATGTAAGTGCCTGTATGTAAGTGTCTGTATGTAAGTGCCTCAGTGTCTGTATGTAAGTGTCTGTATGTAAGTGTCTTAGTGTCTGTATGTAAGTGTCTGTATGTAAGCTTCTGTATGTAAGTGTCTGTAAGTAGTGTCTCTATGTAAGTGTCTCAGTGTCTGTATGTGAGTGTCTGTATGTAAGTGTCTCAGTGTCTGTATGTAAGTGTCTGTATGTAAGTGTCTGTATGTAAGTGTCTAAGTGTCTGTATGTAAGTGTCTTTATGTAAGAGTCTATATGTAAGTGTCTCTATGTAAGTGTCTAAGTGTGTGTATGTAAGGGTCTGTATGTAGGTGTCTGTATGTAAGTGTCTGTATGTAAGTGTCTGTATGTAAGTGTTTGTATGTAAGTGTCTGTATGTAAGTCTCTAAGTGTCTGTTTGTGTCAGTATGTAAGTGTCTGTATGTAAGTGTCTATGTAAGTGTCTGTATGTAAGTGCCTGTATGTAAGTGTCTGTATGTAAGTGTCTGTATGTAAGTGTCTGTATGTAAGTGTCTGTATGTAAGTGTCTCAGTATCTGTATGTAAATGTCTTTATGTAAGTGTTAGTATGTAAGTGTCTGTATGTAAGTGTCTCAGTATCTGTATGTAAGTTTCTGTATGTAAGTGTCTGTATGTAAGTGTCTCAGTGTCTGCATGTAAGTGTCTGTATGTAAGTGTCTGTATGTAAGTATCTGTATGTAAATGGCTGTGTGTAAGTGTCTGTATGTAAGTGTCTTAGTGTCTGTATGTAAGTGTCTGTATGTAAGTGTCTGTATGTGTCTGTATGTAAGTGTCTGTATGTAAGTGTCTGTATGTAAGTGTCTGTATGTAAGTGGCTGTATGTAAGTGTCTGTAAGTGTCTATATGTAAGTATCTGTATGTAAGTGTCTGTATGTAAGTTTCTGTATGTAAGTGTATGTTTGTAAGTGTCTGTATGTAAGTGTCTGTATGTAAGTGCCTGTTTGTAAGTGCCAGTATGTAAGTGTCTGTATGTAAGTGCCTCAGTGTCTGTATGTAAGTGTCTGTATGTACGTGTCTCAGTGTCTGTATGTAAGTGTCTGTATGTAAGCTTCTGTAAGTGTCTGTAAGTAGTGTCTCTATGTAAGTGTCTCAGTGTCTGTATGTAAGTGTCTATATGTAAGTGTCTCAGTGTCTGTATGTAAGTGCCTGTATGTAAGTGTCTGTATGTAAGTGTCTGTATGTAAGTGGCTGTATGTAAGTGTCTGTAAGTGTCTATCTGTAAGTATCTGTATGTAAGTGTCTGTATGTAAGTGTCTGTATGTAAGTATCTGTATGTAAATGGCTGTGTGTAAGTGTCTGTATGTAAGTGTCTTAGTGTCTGTATGTAAGTGTCTGTATGTAAGTGTCTGTATGTGTCTGTGTGTAAGTGTCTGTATGTAAGTGTCTGTATGTAAGTGTCTGTATGTAAGTGGCTGTATGTAAGTGTCTGTAAGTGTCTATATGTAAGTATCTGTATGTAAGTGTCTGTATGTAAGTTTCTGTATGTAAGTGTATGTTTGTAAGTGTCTGTATGTAAGTGTCTGTATGTAAGTGCCTGTTTGTAAGTGCCAGTATGTAAGTGTCTGTATGTAAGTGCCTCAGTGTCTGTATGTAAGTGTCTGTATGTACGTGTCTCAGTGTCTGTATGTAAGTGTCTGTATGTAAGCTTCTGTAAGTGTCTGTAAGTAGTGTCTCTATGTAAGTGTCTCAGTGTCTGTATGTAAGTGTCTATATGTAAGTGTCTCAGTGTCTGTATGTAAGTGCCTGTATGTAAGTGTCTGTATGTAAGTGTCTGTATGTAAGTGGCTGTATGTAAGTGTCTGTAAGTGTCTATCTGTAAGTATCTGTATGTAAGTGTCTGTATGTAAGTTTCTGTATGTAAGTGTATGTTTGTAAGTGTCTGTATGTAAGTGTCTGTATGTAAGTGCCTGTTTGTAAGTGCCTGTATGTAAGTGTCTGTATGTAAGTGCCTCAGTGTCTGTATGTAAGTGTCTGTATGTAAGTGTCTCAGTGTCTGTATGTAAGTGTCTGTATGTAAGCTTCTGTATGTAAGTGTCTGTAAGTAGTGTCTCTATGTAAGTGTCTCAGTGTCTGTATGTAAGTGTCTGTATGTAAGTGTCTCAGTGTCTGTATGTAAGTGCCTGTATGTAAGTGTCTGTATGTAAGTGCCTCAGTGTCTGTATGTAAGTGTCTGTATGTAAGTGTCTCAGTGTCTGTATGTAAGTGTCTGTATGTAAGCTCCTGTATGTAAGTGTCTGTAAGTAGTGTCTCTATGTAAGTGTCTCAGTGTCTGTATGTAAGTGTCTGTATGTAAGTGTCTCAGTGTCTGTATGTAAGTGTCTGTATGTAAGTGTCTGTATGTAAGTGTCTAAGTGTCTGTATGTAAGTGTCTTTATGTAAGAGTCTGTATGTAAGTGTCTCTATGTAAGTGTCTCAGTGTCTGCATGTAAGTGTCTGTATGTAAGTGTCTGTATGTAAGTATCTGTATGTAAATGGCTGTGTGTAAGTGTCTGTATGTAAGTGTCTTAGTGTCTGTATGTAAGTGTCTGTATGTAAGTGTCTGTATGTGTCTGTATGTAAGTGTCTGTATGTAAGTGTCTGTATGTAAGTGTCTGTATGTAAGTGGCTGTATGTAAGTGTCTGTAAGTGTCTATATGTAAGTATCTGTATGTAAGTGTCTGTATGTAAGTTTCTGTATGTAAGTGTATGTTTGTAAGTGTCTGTATGTAAGTGTCTGTATGTAAGTGCCTGTTTGTAAGTGCCTGTATGTAAGTGTCTGTATGTAAGTGCCTCAGTGTCTGTATGTAAGTGTCTGTATGTACGTGTCTCAGTGTCTGTATGTAAGTGTCTGTATGTAAGCTTCTGTATGTAAGTGTCTGTAAGTAGTGTCTCTATGTAAGTGTCTCAGTGTCTGTATGTAAGTGTCTATATGTAAGTGTCTCAGTGTCTGTATGTAAGTGCCTGTATGTAAGAGTCTGTATGTAAGTGTCTGTATGTAAGTGGCTGTATGTAAGTGTCTGTAAGTGTCTATATGTAAGTATCTGTATGTAAGTGTCTGTATGTAAGTTTCTGTATGTAAGTGTATGTTTGTAAGTGTCTGTATGTAAGTGTCTTTATGTAAGTGCCTGTTTGTAAGTGCCTGTATGTAAGTGTCTGTATGTAAGTGCCTCAGTGTCTGTATGTAAGTGTCTGTATGTACGTGTCTCAGTGTCTGTATGTAAGTGTCTGTATGTAAGCTTCTGTATGTAAGTGTCTGTAAGTAGTGTCTCTATGTAAGTGTCTCAGTGTCTGTATGTAAGTGTCTATATGTAAGTGTCTCAGTGTCTGTATGTAAGTGCCTGTATGTAAGTGTCTGTATGTAAGTGTCTGTATGTAAGTGGCTGTATGTAAGTGTCTGTAAGTGTCTATATGTAAGTATCTGTATGTAAGTGTCTGTATGTAAGTTTCTGTATGTAAGTGTATGTTTGTAAGTGTCTGTATGTAAGTGTCTTTATGTAAGTGCCTGTTTGTAAGTGCCTGTATGTAAGTGTCTGTATGTAAGTGCCTCAGTGTCTGTATGTAAGTGTCTGTATGTAAGTGTCTCAGTGTCTGTATGTAAGTGTCTGTATGTAAGCTTCTGTATGTAAGTGTCTGTAAGTAGTGTCTCTATGTAAGTGTCTCAGTGTCTGTATGTAAGTGTCTGTATGTAAGTGTCTCAGTGTCTGTATGTAAGTGCCTGTATGTAAGTGTCTGTATGTAAGTGCCTCAGTGTCTGTATGTAAGTGTCTGTATGTAAGTGTCTTAGTGTCTGTATGTAAGTGTCTGTATGTAAGCTTCTGTATGTAAGTGTCTGTAAGTAGTGTCTCTATGTAAGTGTCTCAGTGTCTGTATGTGAGTGTCTGTATGTAAGTGTCTCAGTGTCTGTATGTAAGTGTCTGTATGTAAGTGTCTGTATGTAAGTGTCTAAGTGTCTGTATGTAAGTGTCTTTATGTAAGAGTCTGTATGTAAGTGTCTCTATGTAAGTGTCTAAGTGTGTGTATGTAAGGGTCTGTATGTAGGTGTCTGTATGTAAGTGTCTGTATGTAAGTGTCTGTATGTAAGTGTTTGTATGTAAGTGTCTGTATGTAAGTCTCTAAGTGTCTGTTTGTGTCAGTATGTAAGTGTCTGTATGTAAGTGTCTATGTAAGTGTCTGTATGTAAGTGCCTGTATGTAAGTGTCTGTATGTAAGTGTCTGTATGTAAGTGTCTGTATGTAAGTGTCTGTATGTAAGTGTCTCAGTATCTGTATGTAAATGTCTTTATGTAAGTGTTAGTATGTAAGTGTCTGTATGTAAGTGTCTCAGTATCTGTATGTAAGTTTCTGTATGTAAGTGTCTGTA
The DNA here is from genome assembly GCF_048934315.1 of Petromyzon marinus. Lineage (NCBI taxonomy): Eukaryota > Metazoa > Chordata > Hyperoartia > Petromyzontiformes > Petromyzontidae > Petromyzon > Petromyzon marinus. The sequence continues at coordinate 614,317 of NW_027422972.1, read as the reverse complement.
TGTAAGTGTCTCAGTGTCTGCATGTAAGTGTCTGTATGTAAGTGTCTGTATGTAAGTATCTGTATGTAAATGGCTGTGTGTAAGTGTCTGTATGTAAGTGTCTTAGTGTCTGTATGTAAGTGTCTGTATGTAAGTGTCTGTATGTGTCTGTATGTAAGTGTCTGTATGTAAGTGTCTGTATGTAAGTGTCTGTATGTAAGTGGCTGTATGTAAGTGTCTGTAAGTGTCTATATGTAAGTATCTGTATGTAAGTGTCTGTATGTAAGTTTCTGTATGTAAGTGTATGTTTGTAAGTGTCTGTATGTAAGTGTCTGTATGTAAGTGCCTGTTTGTAAGTGCCAGTATGTAAGTGTCTGTATGTAAGTGCCTCAGTGTCTGTATGTAAGTGTCTGTATGTACGTGTCTCAGTGTCTGTATGTAAGTGTCTGTATGTAAGCTTCTGTAAGTGTCTGTAAGTAGTGTCTCTATGTAAGTGTCTCAGTGTCTGTATGTAAGTGTCTATATGTAAGTGTCTCAGTGTCTGTATGTAAGTGCCTGTATGTAAGTGTCTGTATGTAAGTGTCTGTATGTAAGTGGCTGTATGTAAGTGTCTGTAAGTGTCTATCTGTAAGTATCTGTATGTAAGTGTCTGTATGTAAGTGTCTGTATGTAAGTATCTGTATGTAAATGGCTGTGTGTAAGTGTCTGTATGTAAGTGTCTTAGTGTCTGTATGTAAGTGTCTGTATGTAAGTGTCTGTATGTGTCTGTATGTAAGTGTCTGTATGTAAGTGTCTGTATGTAAGTGTCTGTATGTAAGTGGCTGTATGTAAGTGTCTGTAAGTGTCTATATGTAAGTATCTGTATGTAAGTGTCTGTATGTAAGTTTCTGTATGTAAGTGTATGTTTGTAAGTGTCTGTATGTAAGTGTCTGTATGTAAGTGCCTGTTTGTAAGTGCCAGTATGTAAGTGTCTGTATGTAAGTGCCTCAGTGTCTGTATGTAAGTGTCTGTATGTACGTGTCTCAGTGTCTGTATGTAAGTGTCTGTATGTAAGCTTCTGTAAGTGTCTGTAAGTAGTGTCTCTATGTAAGTGTCTCAGTGTCTGTATGTAAGTGTCTATATGTAAGTGTCTCAGTGTCTGTATGTAAGTGCCTGTATGTAAGTGTCTGTATGTAAGTGTCTGTATGTAAGTGGCTGTATGTAAGTGTCTGTAAGTGTCTATCTGTAAGTATCTGTATGTAAGTGTCTGTATGTAAGTTTCTGTATGTAAGTGTATGTTTGTAAGTGTCTGTATGTAAGTGTCTGTATGTAAGTGCCTGTTTGTAAGTGCCTGTATGTAAGTGTCTGTATGTAAGTGCCTCAGTGTCTGTATGTAAGTGTCTGTATGTAAGTGTCTCAGTGTCTGTATGTAAGTGTCTGTATGTAAGCTTCTGTATGTAAGTGTCTGTAAGTAGTGTCTCTATGTAAGTGTCTCAGTGTCTGTATGTAAGTGTCTGTATGTAAGTGTCTCAGTGTCTGTATGTAAGTGCCTGTATGTAAGTGTCTGTATGTAAGTGCCTCAGTGTCTGTATGTAAGTGTCTGTATGTAAGTGTCTCAGTGTCTGTATGTAAGTGTCTGTATGTAAGCTCCTGTATGTAAGTGTCTGTAAGTAGTGTCTCTATGTAAGTGTCTCAGTGTCTGTATGTAAGTGTCTGTATGTAAGTGTCTCAGTGTCTGTATGTAAGTGTCTGTATGTAAGTGTCTGTATGTAAGTGTCTAAGTGTCTGTATGTAAGTGTCTTTATGTAAGAGTCTGTATGTAAGTGTCTCTATGTAAGTGTCTCAGTGTCTGCATGTAAGTGTCTGTATGTAAGTGTCTGTATGTAAGTATCTGTATGTAAATGGCTGTGTGTAAGTGTCTGTATGTAAGTGTCTTAGTGTCTGTATGTAAGTGTCTGTATGTAAGTGTCTGTATGTGTCTGTATGTAAGTGTCTGTATGTAAGTGTCTGTATGTAAGTGTCTGTATGTAAGTGGCTGTATGTAAGTGTCTGTAAGTGTCTATATGTAAGTATCTGTATGTAAGTGTCTGTATGTAAGTTTCTGTATGTAAGTGTATGTTTGTAAGTGTCTGTATGTAAGTGTCTGTATGTAAGTGCCTGTTTGTAAGTGCCTGTATGTAAGTGTCTGTATGTAAGTGCCTCAGTGTCTGTATGTAAGTGTCTGTATGTACGTGTCTCAGTGTCTGTATGTAAGTGTCTGTATGTAAGCTTCTGTATGTAAGTGTCTGTAAGTAGTGTCTCTATGTAAGTGTCTCAGTGTCTGTATGTAAGTGTCTATATGTAAGTGTCTCAGTGTCTGTATGTAAGTGCCTGTATGTAAGTGTCTGTATGTAAGTGTCTGTATGTAAGTGGCTGTATGTAAGTGTCTGTAAGTGTCTATATGTAAGTATCTGTATGTAAGTGTCTGTATGTAAGTTTCTGTATGTAAGTGTATGTTTGTAAGTGTCTGTATGTAAGTGTCTTTATGTAAGTGCCTGTTTGTAAGTGCCTGTATGTAAGTGTCTGTATGTAAGTGCCTCAGTGTCTGTATGTAAGTGTCTGTATGTAAGTGTCTCAGTGTCTGTATGTAAGTGTCTGTATGTAAGCTTCTGTATGTAAGTGTCTGTAAGTAGTGTCTCTATGTAAGTGTCTCAGTGTCTGTATGTAAGTGTCTGTATGTAAGTGTCTCAGTGTCTGTATGTAAGTGCCTGTATGTAAGTGTCTGTATGTAAGTGCCTCAGTGTCTGTATGTAAGTGTCTGTATGTAAGTGTCTTAGTGTCTGTATGTAAGTGTCTGTATGTAAGCTTCTGTATGTAAGTGTCTGTAAGTAGTGTCTCTATGTAAGTGTCTCAGTGTCTGTATGTGAGTGTCTGTATGTAAGTGTCTCAGTGTCTGTATGTAAGTGTCTGTATGTAAGTGTCTGTATGTAAGTGTCTAAGTGTCTGTATGTAAGTGTCTTTATGTAAGAGTCTGTATGTAAGTGTCTCTATGTAAGTGTCTAAGTGTGTGTATGTAAGGGTCTGTATGTAGGTGTCTGTATGTAAGTGTCTGTATGTAAGTGTCTGTATGTAAGTGTTTGTATGTAAGTGTCTGTATGTAAGTCTCTAAGTGTCTGTTTGTGTCAGTATTTAAGTGTCTGTATGTAAGTGTCTATGTAAGTGTCTGTATGTAAGTGCCTGTATGTAAGTGTCTGTATGTAAGTGTCTGTATGTAAGTGTCTGTATGTAAGTGTCTGTATGTAAGTGTCTCAGTATCTGTATGTAAATGTCTTTATGTAAGTGTTAGTATGTAAGTGTCTGTATGTAAGTGTCTCAGTATCTGTATGTAAGTTTCTGTATGTAAGTGTCTGTATGTAAGTGTCTCAGTGTCTGCATGTAAGTGTCTGTATGTAAGTGTCTGTATGTAAGTATCTGTATGTAAATGGCTGTGTGTAAGTGTCTGTATGTAAGTGTCTTAGTGTCTGTATGTAAGTGTCTGTATGTAAGTGTCTGTATGTGTCTGTATGTAAGTGTCTGTATGTAAGTGTCTGTATGTAAGTGTCTGTATGTAAGTGGCTGTATGTAAGTGTCTGTAAGTGTCTATATGTAAGTATCTGTATGTAAGTGTCTGTATGTAAGTTTCTGTATGTAAGTGTATGTTTGTAAGTGTCTGTATGTAAGTGTCTGTATGTAAGTGCCTGTTTGTAAGTGCCAGTATGTAAGTGTCTGTATGTAAGTGCCTCAGTGTCTGTATGTAAGTGTCTGTATGTACGTGTCTCAGTGTCTGTATGTAAGTGTCTGTATGTAAGCTTCTGTAAGTGTCTGTAAGTAGTGTCTCTATGTAAGTGTCTCAGTGTCTGTATGTAAGTGTCTATATGTAAGTGTCTCAGTGTCTGTATGTAAGTGCCTGTATGTAAGTGTCTGTATGTAAGTGTCTGTATGTAAGTGGCTGTATGTAAGTGTCTGTAAGTGTCTATCTGTAAGTATCTGTATGTAAGTGTCTGTATGTAAGTTTCTGTATGTAAGTGTATGTTTGTAAGTGTCTGTATGTAAGTGTCTGTATGTAAGTGCCTGTTTGTAAGTGCCTGTATGTAAGTGTCTGTATGTAAGTGCCTCAGTGTCTGTATGTAAGTGTCTGTATGTAAGTGTCTCAGTGTCTGTATGTAAGTGTCTGTATGTAAGCTTCTGTATGTAAGTGTCTGTAAGTAGTGTCTCTATGTAAGTGTCTCAGTGTCTGTATGTAAGTGTCTGTATGTAAGTGTCTCAGTGTCTGTATGTAAGTGCCTGTATGTAAGTGTCTGTATGTAAGTGCCTCAGTGTCTGTATGTAAGTGTCTGTATGTAAGTGTCTCAGTGTCTGTATGTAAGTGTCTGTATGTAAGCTCCTGTATGTAAGTGTCTGTAAGTAGTGTCTCTATGTAAGTGTCTCAGTGTCTGTATGTAAGTGTCTGTATGTAAGTGTCTCAGTGTCTGTATGTAAGTGTCTGTATGTAAGTGTCTGTATGTAAGTGTCTAAGTGTCTGTATGTAAGTGTCTTTATGTAAGAGTCTGTATGTAAGTGTCTCTATGTAAGTGTCTAAGTGTGTGTATGTAAGGGTCTGTATGTAGGTGTCTGTATGTAAGTGTCTGTATGTAAGTGTCTGTATGTAAGTGTTTGTATGTAAGTGTCTGTATGTAAGTCTCTAAGTGTCTGTTTGTGTCAGTATGTAAGTGTCTGTATGTAAGTGTCTATGTAAGTGTCTGTATGTAAGTGCCTGTATGTAAGTGTCTGTATGTAAGTGTCTGTATGTAAGTGTCTGTATGTAAGTGTCTGTATGTAAGTGTCTCAGTATCTGTATGTAAATGTCTTTATGTAAGTGTTAGTATGTAAGTGTCTGTATGTAAGTGTCTCAGTATCTGTATGTAAGTTTCTGTATGTAAGTGTCTGTATGTAAGTGTCTCAGTGTCTGCATGTAAGTGTCTGTATGTAAGTGTCTGTATGTAAGTATCTGTATGTAAATGGCTGTGTGTAAGTGTCTGTATGTAAGTGTCTTAGTGTCTGTATGTAAGTGTCTGTATGTAAGTGTCTGTATGTGTCTGTATGTAAGTGTCTGTATGTAAGTGTCTGTATGTAAGTGTCTGTATGTAAGTGGCTGTATGTAAGTGTCTGTAAGTGTCTATATGTAAGTATCTGTATGTAAGTGTTTGTATGTAAGTGTCTGTATGTAAGTGTCTAAGTGTCTGTTTGTGTCAGTATGTAAGTGTCTGTATGTAAGTGTCTATGTAAGTGTCTGTATGTAAGTGCCTGTATGTAAGTGTCTGTATGTAAGTGTCTGTATGTAAGTGTCTGTATGTAAGTGTCTGTATGTAAGTGTCTCAGTATCTGTATGTAAATGTCTTTATGTAAGTGTTAGTATGTAAGTGTCTGTATGTAAGTGTCTCAGTGTCTGTATATAAGTGTATGTATGTAAGCATCTGTATGTAAGTGTCTCAGTGTCTGTATGTAAGTGTTAGTATGTAAGTGTCTGTATGTAAGTGTCTCAGTGTCTGTATATAAGTGTATGTATGTAAGCATCTGTATGTAAGTGTCTCAGTGTCTGTATGTAAGTGTCTGTATGTAAGTGTCTGTATGTAAGTGTCTCAGTGTCTGTATGTAAGTGTCTGTATGTAAGCGTCTGTATGTAAGTGTCTATGTAAGTGTCTCAGTGTCTTTATGTAAGTGTCTGTATGTAAGTGTCTCAGTGTCTGTATGTAAGTGTCTCAGTGTCTGTATGTAAGTGTCTGTATGTAAGTGTCTCAGTGTCTGTATGTAAGTGTCTGTATGTAGGTGGCTGTATGTAAGTGTCTGTATGTAAGTGTCTCACTGTCTGTATGTAAGTGTCTGTATGTTAGTGTCTCAGTGTCTGTATGTAAGTGTCTGTATGTAAGTGTCTGTATGTAAGTGTCTGTATGTAAATGTCTCAGTGTCTGTATGTAAGTGTCTATGTAAGTGTCTGTATGTAAGTGCCTGTATGTAAGTGTCTGTATGTAAGTGTGTGTATGTAAGTATCTCAGTGTCTGTATGTAAGTTTCTGTATGTAAGTGTCTGTATGTAAGTGTCTCAGTGTCTGCATGTAAGTGTCTGTATGTAAGTGTCTGTATGCAAGTATCTGTATGTAAATGTCTGTGTGTAAGTGTCTGTATGTAAGTGTCTTAGTGTCTGTATGTAAGTGTCTGTATGTAAGTGTCTGTATGTGTCTGTATGTAAGTGTCTGTATGTGAGTGTCTGTATGTAAGTGTCTGTATGTAAGTGGCTGTATGTAGGTGTCTGTAAGTGTCTATATGTAAGTATCTGTATGTAAGTGTCTGCATGTAAGTTTCTGTATGTAAGTGTATGTTTGTAAGTGTCTGTATGTAAGTGCCTGTTTGTAAGTGCCTGTATGTAAGTGTCTGTATGTAAGTGCCTCAGTGTCTGTATATAAGTGTCTGTATGTAAGTGTCTCAGTGTCTGTATGTAAGTGTCTGTATGTAAGTGTCTGTATGTAAGTGTCTCAGTGTCTGTATGTAAGTGTCTGTATGTAAGTGTCTGTATGTAAGTGTCTGTATGTAAATGTCTCAGTGTCTGTATGTAAGTGTATGTAAGCGTCTGTATGTCAGTGTCTATGTAAGTGTCTCAGTGTCTGTATGTAAGTGTCTGTATGTAAGTGTCTGTATGTAAGTGTCTTAGTGTCTGTATGTAAGTGTCTGTATGTAATTGTCTGTGTGTAAGTGTCTTTATGTAAGAGTCTGTATGTAAGTGTCTGTATGTAAGTGTCTAAGTGTCTGTATGTAAGTGTCTTTATGTAAGAGTCTGTATGTAAGTGTCTCTATGTAAGTGTCTAAGTGTGTGTATGTAAGTGTCTATGTAAGTGTCTGTATGTAAGTGCCTGTATGTAAGTGTTTGTATGTAAGTGTCTGTATGTAAGTGTCTGTATGTAAGTGTCTGTATGTAAGTGTCTCAGTATCTGTATGTAAATGTCTTTATGTAAGTGTCTGTATGTAAGTGTCTGTATGTAAGTGTCTGTATGTAAGTGTCTCAGTGTCTGTATATAAGTGTATGTATGTAAGCATCTGTATGTAAGTGTCTCAGTGTCTGTATGTAAGTGTCTGTATGTAAGTGTCTGTATGTAATTGTCTCAGTGTCTGTATGTAAGTGTCTGTATGTAAGCGTCTGTATGTAAGTGTCTATGTAAGTGTCCCAGTGTCTTTATGTAAGTGTCTGTATGTAAGTGTCTCAGTGTCTGTATGTAAGTGTCTCAGTGTCTGTATGTAAGTGTATGTATGTAAGTGTCTCAGTGTCTGTATGTAAGTGTCTGTATGTAAGTGGCTGTATGTAAGTGTCTGTATGTAAGTGTCTCAGTGTCTGTATGTAAGTGTCTGTATGTAAGTGTCTGTATGTAAATGTCTCAGTGTCTGTATGTAAGTGTATGTAAGCGTCTGTATGTAAGTGTCTATGTAAGTGTCTCAGTGTCTGTATGTAAGTGTCTGTATGTAAGTGTCTGTATGTAAGTGTCTGTATGTAAGTGTCTTAGTGTCTGTATGTAAGTGTCTGTATGTAATTGTCTGTATGTAAGTGTCTTTATGTAAGAGACTGTATGTAAGTGTCTGTATGTAAGTGTCTAAGTGTCTGTATGTAAGTGTCTTTATGTAAGAGTCTGTATGTAAGTGTCTGTATGTAAGTGTCTAAGTGTGTGTATGTAAGGGTCTGTATGTAAGTGTCTGTATGTAAGTGTCTGTATGTAAGTGTCTGTATGTAAGTGTTTGTATGTAAGTGTCTGTATGTAAGTGTCTCAGTGTCTGTTTGTGTCAGTATGTAAGTGTCTGTATGTAAATGACTATGTAAGTGTCTGTATGTAAGTGCCTGTATGTAAGTATCTGTATGTAAGTGTCTGTATGTAAGTTTCTGTATGTAACTGTCTCTATGTAAGTATCTGTATGTAAGTGTCTGTATGTCAGTGTCACAGTGTCAGTATGTAAGTGTCTGTATGTAAGTGTCTGTATGTAAGTGTCTGTATGTAAGTGTCTGTATATAAGTGTCTCAGTGTCTGTATATAAGTGTCTGTATGTAAGCGTCTGTATGTAAGTGTCTCAGTGTCTGTATGTAGGTGTCTGTATGTAAGTGTCTGTATGTAAGTGTCTAAGTGTCTGTATGTAAGTGTCTGTATGTAAGCGTCTGTATGTAAGTGTCTCAGTGTCTGTATGTAAGTGTCTGTATGTAAGTGTCTCAGTGTCTGCATGTAAGTGTCTGTATGTATGTGTCTGTATGTAAGTGTCTGTATGTAATTGTCTCAGTGTCTGTATGTAAGTGTCTGTATGTAAGTGTCTCAGTGTCTGTATGTAAGTGTCTGTATGTAAGTGTCTGTATGTAAGTGTCTGTATGTAAATGTCTCAGTGTCTGTATGTAAGTGTATGTATGTAAGTGTCTTATGTAAGTGTCTTAGTGTCTGTATGTAAGTGTCTGTATGTAATTGTCTGTATGTAAGTGTCTTTATGTAAGAGTCTGTATGTAAGTGTCTGTATGTAAGTGTCTAAGTGTCTGTATGTAAGTGTCTTTATGTAAGAGTCTGTATGTAAGTGTCTGTATGTAAGTGTCTAAGTGTGTGTATGTAAGGGTCTGTATGTAAGTGTCTGTATGTAAGTGTCTGTAGGTAAGTGTCTGTATGTAAGTGTTTGTATGTAAGTGTCTGTATGTAAGTGTCTCAGTGTCTGTTTGTGTCAGTATGTAAGTGTCTGTATGTAAGTGTCTATGTAAGTGTCTGTATGTAAGTGCCTGTATGTAAGTATCTGTATTTAAGTGTCTGTATGTAAGTTTCTGTATGTAACTGTCTCTATGTAAGTATCTGTATGTAAGTGTCTGTATGTCAGTGTCACAGTGTCAGTATGTAAGTGTCTGTATATAAGTGTCTGTATGTAGTGTCTGTTTGTAAGTGTCTGTATGTAAGTGTCTCAGTGTCTGTATATAAGTGTCTGTATGTAAGCGTCTGTATGTAAGTGTCTCAGTGTCTGTATGTAGGTGTCTGTATGTAAGTGTCTGTATGTAAGTGTTTAAGTGTCTGTATGTAAGAGTCTGTATGTAAGCGTCTGTATGTAAGTGTCTCAGTGTCTGTATGTAAGTGTCTGTATGTAAGTGTCTCAGTGTCTGCATGTAAGTGTCTGTATGTAAGTGTCTGTATGTAAGTGTCTCAGTGTCTGTATGTAAGTGTCTGTATGTAAGTGTCTCAGTGTCTGTATGTAAGTGTCTGTATGTAAGTGTCTGTATGTAAGTGTCTGTATGTAAATGTCTCAGTGTCTGTATGTAAGTGTATGTATGTAAGTGTCTGTATGTAAGTGTCTGTATGTAATTGTCTGTATGTAAGTGTCTTTATGTAAGAGTCTGTATGTAAGGGTCTGTATGTAAGTGTCTAAGTGTCTGTATGTAAGTGTCTTTATGTAAGAGTCTGTATGTAAGTGTCTGTATGTAAGTGTCTAAGTGTGTGTATGTAAGGGTCTGTATGTAAGTGTCTGTATGTAAGTGTCTGTATGTAAGTGTTTGTATGTAAGTGTCTGTATGTAAGTGTCTCAGTGTCTGTTTGTGTCAGTATGTAAGTGTCTGTATGTAAGTGTCTATGTAAGTGTCTGTATGTAAGTGCCTGTATGTAAGTGTCTGTATGTAAGTGTCTGTATGTAAGTGTGTGTATGTAAGTGTCTGTATGTAAGTGTCTGTATGTAAGTGTCTCAGTATCTGTATGTAAATGTCTTTATGTAAGTGTCTGTATGTAAGTGTCTGTATGTAAGTGTCTGTATGTTAAGTGTTTGTATGTAAGTGTCTGTATGTGAATATCTCAGTGTCTGTATGTAAGTGTCTGTATGTAAGTGTGTGTATGTAAGTGTCTGTATGTAAGTGTCTGTATGTAAGTGTCTGTATGTAAGTGTCTGTATGTAAGTCTCAGTGTCTTTATGTCAGTGTGTGTTTGTAAGTGTCTGTATGTAAGTGTCTGTATTTAAGTGTCTCAGTGTCTGTAAGTAAGTGTCTAAGTAAGTGTCTGTATGTAAGTGTCTGTATGTAAGTGTCTGTATGTTAAGTGTTTGTATGTAAGTGTCTGTATGTGAATATCTCAGTGTCTGTATGTAAGTGTCCGTATGTAAGTGTCTGTATGTAAGTGTCTCAGTGTCTGTATGTAAGTGTCTGTATGTAAGTGTCTGTATGTAAGTGTCTCAGTGTCTGTATGTTAAGTGTCTGTATGTAAGTGTCTGTATGTAAGTATCTCAGTGTCTGTATGTAAGTTTCTGTATGTAAGTGTCTGTATGTAAGTGTCTCAGTGTCTGCATGTAAGTGTCTGTATGTAAGTGTCTGTATGCAAGTATCTGTATGTAAATGTCTGTGTGTAAGTGTCTGTATGTAAGTGTCTTAGTGTCTGTATGTAAGTGTCTGTATGTAAGTGTCTGTATGTGTCTGTATGTAAGTGTCTGTATGTGAGTGTCTGTATGTAAGTGTCTGTATGTAAGTGGCTGTATGTAGGTGTCTGTAAGTGTCTATATGTAAGTATCTATATGTAAGTGTCTGCATGTAAGTTTCTGTATGTAAGTGTATGTTTGTAAGTGTCTGTATGTAAGTGTCTGTATGTAAGTGCCTGTTTGTAAGTGCCTGTATGTAAGTGTCTGTATGTAAGTGCCTCAGTGTCTGTATGTAAGTGTCTGTATGTAAGTGTCTCAGTGTCTGTATGTAAGTGTCTGTATGTAAGTGTCTGTATGTAAGTGTCTCAGTGTCTGTATGTAAGTGTCTGTATGTAAGTGTCTGTATGTAAGTGTCTGTATGTAAATGTCTCAGTGTCTGTATGTAAGTGTATGTAAGCGTCTGTATGTCAGTGTCTATGTAAGTGTCTCAGTGTCTGTATGTAAGTGTCTGTATGTAAGTGTCTGTATGTAAGTGTCTTAGTGTCTGTATGTAAGTGTCTGTATGTAATTGTCTGTGTGTAAGTGTCTTTATGTAAGAGTCTGTATGTAAGTGTCTGTATGTAAGTGTCTAAGTGTCTGTATGTAAGTGTCTTTATGTAAGAGTCTGTATGTAAGTGTCTCTATGTAAGTGTCTAAGTGTGTGTATGTAAGGGTCTGTATGTAAGTGTCTGTATGTAAGTGTCTGTATGTAAGTGTCTGTATGTAAGTGTTTGTATGTAAGTGTCTGTATGTAAGTGTCTCAGTGTCTGTTTGTGTCAGTATGTAAGTGTCTGTATGTAAGTGTCTATGTAAGTGTCTGTATGTAAGTGCCTGTATGTAAGTGTTTGTATGTAAGTGTCTGTATGTAAGTGTCTGTATGTAAGTGTCTGTATGTAAGTGTCTCAGTATCTGTATGTAAATGTCTTTATGTAAGTGTCTGTATGTAAGTGTCTGTATGTAAGTGTCTGTATGTAAGTGTCTCAGTGTCTGTATATAAGTGTATGTATGTAAGCATCTGTATGTAAGTGTCTCAGTGTCTGTATGTAAGTGTCTGTATGTAAGTGTCTGTATGTAAGTGTCTCAGTGTCTGTATGTAAGTGTCTGTATGTAAGCGTCTGTATGTAAGTGTCTATGTAAGTGTCTCAGTGTCTTTATGTAAGTGCCTGTATGTAAGTGTCTCAGTGTCTGTATGTAAGTGTCTCAGTGTCTGTATGTAAGTGTCTGTATGTAAGTGTCTCAGTGTCTGTATGTAAGTGTCTGTATGTAAGTGGCTGTATGTAAGTGTCTGTATGTAAGTGTCTCAGTGTCTGTATGTAAGTGTCTGTATGTAAGTGTCTGTATGTAAATGTCTCAGTGTCTGTATGTAAGTGTATGTAAGCGTCTGTATGTAAGTGTCTATGTAAGTGTCTCAGTGTCTGTATGTAAGTGTCTGTATGTAAGTGTCTGTATGTAAGTGTCTTAGTGTCTGTATGTAAGTGTCTGTATGTAATTGTCTGTATGTAAGTGTCTTTATGTAAGAGACTGTATGTAAGTGTCTGTATGTAAGTGTCTAAGTGTCTGTATGTAAGTGTCTTTATGTAAGAGTCTGTATGTAAGTGTCTGTATGTAAGTGTCTAATTGTGTGTATGTAAGGGTCTGTATGTAAGTGTCTGTATGTAAGTGTCTGTATGTAAGTGTCTGTATGTAAGTGTTTGTATGTAAGTGTCTGTATGTAAGTGTCTCAGTGTCTGTTTGTGTCAGTATGTAAGTGTCTGTATGTAAGTGTCTGTATGTAAGTGTCTCAGTGTCTGTATGTAAGTGTCTGTATGTAAGTGTCTCAGTGTCTGCATGTAAGTGTCTGTATGTAAGTGTCTATATGTAAGTGTCTGTATGTAAGTGTCTCAGTGTCTGTATGTATGTGTCTGTATATAAATGTCTCAGTGTCTGTATGTAAGTGTCTGTATGTAAGTGTCTGTATGTAAGTGTCTGTATGTAAATGTCTCAGTGTCTGTATGTAAGTGTATGTATGTAAGTGTCTTATGTAAGTGTCTTAGTGTCTGTATGTAAGTGTCTGTATGTAATTGTCTGTATGTAAGTGTCTTTATGTAAGAGTCTGTATGTAAGTGTTTGTATGTAAGTGTCTAAGTGTCTGTATGTAAGTGTCTTTATGTAAGAGTCTGTATGTAAGTGTCTGTATGTAAGTGTCTAAGTGTGTGTATGTAAGGGTCTGTATGTAAGTGTCTGTATGTAAGTGTCTGTATGTAAGTGTCTGTATGTAAGTGTTTGTATGTAAGTGTCTGTATGTAAGTGTCTCAGTGTCTGTTTGTGTCAGTATGTAAGTGTCTGTATGTAAGTGTCTATGTAAGTGTCTGTATGTAAGTGCCTGTATGTAAGTATCTGTATGTAAGTGTCTGTATGTAAGTTTCTGTATGTAACTGTCTCTATGTAAGTATCTGTATGTAAGTGTCTGTATGTCAGTGTCACAGTGTCAGTATGTAAGTGTCTGTATGTAAGTGTCTGTATGTAAGTGTCTGTTTGTAAGTGTCTGTATGTAAGTGTCTCAGTGTCTGTATATAAGTGTCTGTATGTAAGCGTCTGTATGTAAGTGTCTCAGTGTCTGTATGTAGGTGTCTGTATGTAAGTGTCTGTATGTAAGTGTCTAAGTGTCTGTATGTAAGTGTCTGTATGTAAGCGTCTGTATGTAAGTGTCTCAGTGTCTGTATGTAAGTGTCTGTATGTAAGTGTCTCAGTGTCTGCATGTAAGTGTCTGTATGTAAGTGTCTGTATGTAAGTGTCTCAGTGTCTGTATGTAAGTGTCTGTATGTAAGTGTCTCAGTGTCTGTATGTAAGTGTCTGTATGTAAGTGTCTGTATGTAAGTGTCTGTATGTAAATGTCTCAGTGTCTGTATGTAAGTGTATGTATGTAAGTGTCTGTATGTAAGTGTCTGTATGTAATTGTCTGTGTGTAAGTGTCTTTATGTAAGAGTCTGTATGTAAGTGTCTGTATGTAAGTGTCTGTATGTAAGTGTCTTAGTGTCTGTATGTAAGTGTCTGTATGTAATTGTCTGTATGTAAGTGTCTTTATGTAAGAGACTGTATGTAAGTGTCTGTATGTAAGTGTCTAAGTGTCTGTATGTAAGTGTCTTTATGTAAGAGTCTGTATGTAAGTGTCTGTATGTAAGTGTCTAATTGTGTGTATGTAAGGGTCTGTATGTAAGTGTCTGTATGTAAGTGTCTGTATGTAAGTGTCTGTATGTAAGTGTTCGTATGTAAGTGTCTGTATGTAAGTGTCTCAGTGTCTGTTTGTGTCAGTATGTAAGTGTCTGTATGTAAGTGTCTGTATGTCAGTGTCTCAGTGTCTGTATGTAAGTGTCTGTATGTAAGTGTCTCAGTGTCTGCATGTAAGTGTCTGTATGTAAGTGTCTATATGTAAGTGTCTGTATGTAAGTGTCTCAGTGTCTGTATGTATGTGTCTGTATATAAATGTCTCAGTGTCTGTATGTAAGTGTCTGTATGTAAGTGTCTGTATGTAAGTGTCTGTATGTAAATGTCTCAGTGTCTGTATGTAAGTGTATGTATGTAAGTGTCTTATGTAAGTGTCTTAGTGTCTGTATGTAAGTGTCTGTATGTAATTGTCTGTATGTAAGTGTCTTTATGTAAGAGTCTGTATGTAAGTGTTTGTATGTAAGTGTCTAAGTGTCTGTATGTAAGTGTCTTTATGTAAGAGTCTGTATGTAAGTGTCTGTATGTAAGTGTCTAAGTGTGTGTATGTAAGGGTCTGTATGTAAGTGTCTGTATGTAAGTGTCTGTATGTAAGTGTCTGTATGTAAGTGTTTGTATGTAAGTGTCTGTATGTAAGTGTCTCAGTGTCTGTTTGTGTCAGTATGTAAGTGTCTGTATGTAAGTGTCTATGTAAGTGTCTGTATGTAAGTGCCTGTATGTAAGTATCTGTATGTAAGTGTCTGTATGTAAGTTTCTGTATGTAACTGTCTCTATGTAAGTATCTGTATGTAAGTGTCTGTATGTCAGTGTCACAGTGTCAGTATGTAAGTGTCTGTATGTAAGTGTCTGTATGTAAGTGTCTGTTTGTAAGTGTCTGTATGTAAGTGTCTCAGTGTCTGTATATAAGTGTCTGTATGTAAGCGTCTGTATGTAAGTGTCTCAGTGTCTGTATGTAGGTGTCTGTATGTAAGTGTCTGTATGTAAGTGTCTAAGTGTCTGTATGTAAGTGTCTGTATGTAAGCGTCTGTATGTAAGTGTCTCAGTGTCTGTATGTAAGTGTCTGTATGTAAGTGTCTCAGTGTCTGCATGTAAGTGTCTGTATGTAAGTGTCTGTATGTAAGTGTCTCAGTGTCTGTATGTAAGTGTCTGTATGTAAGTGTCTCAGTGTCTGTATGTAAGTGTCTGTATGTAAGTGTCTGTATGTAAGTGTCTGTATGTAAATGTCTCAGTGTCTGTATGTAAGTGTATGTATGTAAGTGTCTGTATGTAAGTGTCTGTATGTAATTGTCTGTGTGTAAGTGTCTTTATGTAAGAGTCTGTATGTAAGGGTCTGTATGTAAGTGTCTAAGTGTCTGTATGTAAGTGTCTTTATGTAAGAGTCTGTATGTAAGTGTCTGTATGTAAGTGTCTAAGTGTGTGTATGTAAGGGTCTGTATGTAAGTGTCTGTATGTAAGTGTCTGTATGTAAGTGTCTGTATGTAAGTGTTTGTATGTAAGTGTCTGTATGTAAGTGTCTCATTGTCTGTTTGTGTCAGTATGTAAGTGTCTGTATGTAAGTGTCTATGTAAGTGTCTGTATGTAAGTGCCTGTATGTAAGTGTCTGTATGTAAGTGTCTGTATGTAAGTGTGTGTATGTAAGTGTCTGTATGTAAGTGTCTGTATGTAAGTGTCTCAGTATCTGTATGTAAATGTCTTTATGTAAGTGTCTGTATGTAAGTGTCTGTATGTAAGTGTCTGTATGTTAAGTGTTTGTATGTAAGTGTCTGTATGTGAATATCTCAGTGTCTGTATGTAAGTGTCTGTATGTAAGTGTCTGTATGTAAGTGCCTGTATGTAAGTGTCTGTATGTAAGTGTCTGTATGTAAGTGTGTGTATGTAAGTGTCTGTATGTAAGTGTCTGTATGTAAGTGTCTCAGTATCTGTATGTAAATGTCTTTATGTAAGTGTCTGTATGTAAGTGTCTGTATGTAAGTGTCTGTATGTAAGTGTCTGTATGTAAGTCTCAGTGTCTTTATGTCAGTGTGTGTTTGTAAGTGTCTGTATGTAAGTGTCTGTATTTAAGTGTCTCAGTGTCTGTAAGTAAGTGTCTAAGTAAGTGTCTGTATGTAAGTGTCTGTATGTAAGTGTCTGTATGTTAAGTGTTTGTATGTAAGTGTCTGTATGTGAATATCTCAGTGTCTGTATGTAAGTGTCCGTATGTAAGTGTCTGTATGTAAGTGTCTCAGTGTCTGTATGTAAGTGTCTGTATGTAAGTGTCTGTATGTAAGTGTCTCAGTGTCTGTATGTTAAGTGTCTGTATGTAAGTGTCTGTATGTAAGTATCTCAGTGTCTGTATGTAAGTGTCTGTATGTAAGCGTCTGTATGTAAGTGTCTGTATGTAAGTGTCTCAGTGTCTGCATATAAGTGTCTGTATGTAAGTGTCTGTATGCAAGTATCTGTATGTAAATGTCTGTGTGTAAGTGTCTGTATGTAAGTGTCTTAGTGTCTGTATGTAAGTGTCTGTATGTAAGTTTCTGTATGTAACTGTCTCTATGTAAGTATCTGTATGTAAGTGTCTGTATGTCAGTGTCACAGTGTCAGTATGTAAGTGTCTGTATGTAAGTGTCTGTATGTAAGTGTCTGTATGTAAGTGTCTGTATATAAGTGTCTCAGTGTCTGTATATAAGTGTCTGTATGTAAGCGTCTGTATGTAAGTGTCTCAGTGTCTGTATGTAGGTGTCTGTATGTAAGTGTCTGTATGTAAGTGTCTAAGTGTCTGTATGTAAGTGTCTGTATGTAAGCGTCTGTATGTAAGTGTCTCAGTGTCTGTATGTAAGTGTCTGTATGTAAGTGTCTCAGTGTCTGCATGTAAGTGTCTGTATGTAAGTGTCTATATGTAAGTGTCTGTATGTAAGTGTCTCAGTGTCTGTATGTATGTGTCTGTATATAAATGTCTCAGTGTCTGTATGTAAGTGTCTGTATGTAAGTGTCTGTATGTAAGTGTCTGTATGTAAATGTCTCAGTGTCTGTATGTAAGTGTATGTATGTAAGTGTCTTATGTAAGTGTCTTAGTGTCTGTATGTAAGTGTCTGTATGTAATTGTCTGTATGTAAGTGTCTTTATGTAAGAGTCTGTATGTAAGTGTTTGTATGTAAGTGTCTAAGTGTCTGTATGTAAGTGTCTTTATGTAAGAGTCTGTATGTAAGTGTCTGTATGTAAGTGTCTAAGTGTGTGTATGTAAGGGTCTGTATGTAAGTGTCTGTATGTAAGTGTCTGTATGTAAGTGTCTGTATGTAAGTGTTTGTATGTAAGTGTCTGTATGTAAGTGTCTCAGTGTCTGTTTGTGTCAGTATGTAAGTGTCTGTATGTAAGTGTCTATGTAAGTGTCTGTATGTAATTGCCTGTATGTAAGTATCTGTATGTAAGTGTCTGTATGTAAGTTTCTGTATGTAACTGTCTCTATGTAAGTATCTGTATGTAAGTGTCTGTATGTCAGTGTCACAGTGTCAGTATGTAAGTGTCTGTATGTAAGTGTCTGTATGTAAGTGTCTGTTTGTAAGTGTCTGTATGTAAGTGTCTCAGTGTCTGTATATAAGTGTCTGTATGTAAGCGTCTGTATGTAAGTGTCTCAGTGTCTGTATGTAGGTGTCTGTATGTAAGTGTCTGTATGTAAGTGTCTAAGTGTCTGTATGTAAGTGTCTGTATGTAAGCGTCTGTATGTAAGTGTCTCAGTGTCTGTATGTAAGTGTCTGTATGTAAGTGTCTCAGTGTCTGCATGTAAGTGTCTGTATGTAAGTGTCTGTATGTAAGTGTCTCAGTGTCTGTATGTAAGTGTCTGTATGTAAGTGTCTCAGTGTCTGTATGTAAGTGTCTGTATGTAAGTGTCTGTATGTAAGTGTCTGTATGTAAATGTCTCAGTGTCTGTATGTAAGTGTATGTATGTAAGTGTCTGTATGTAAGTGTCTGTATGTAATTGTCTGTGTGTAAGTGTCTTTATGTAAGAGTCTGTATGTAAGGGTCTGTATGTAAGTGTCTAAGTGTCTGTATGTAAGTGTCTTTATGTAAGAGTCTGTATGTAAGTGTCTGTATGTAAGTGTCTAAGTGTGTGTATGTAAGGGTCTGTATGTAAGTGTCTGTATGTAAGTGTCTGTATGTAAGTGTCTGTATGTAAGTGTTTGTATGTAAGTGTCTGTATGTAAGTGTCTCATTGTCTGTTTGTGTCAGTATGTAAGTGTCTGTATGTAAGTGTCTATGTAAGTGTCTGTATGTAAGTGCCTGTATGTAAGTGTCTGTATGTAAGTGTCTGTATGTAAGTGTGTGTATGTAAGTGTCTGTATGTAAGTGTCTGTATGTAAGTGTCTCAGTATCTGTATGTAAATGTCTTTATGTAAGTGTCTGTATGTAAGTGTCTGTATGTAAGTGTCTGTATGTTAAGTGTTTGTATGTAAGTGTCTGTATGTGAATATCTCAGTGTCTGTATGTAAGTGTCTGTATGTAAGTGTCTGTATGTAAGTGCCTGTATGTAAGTGTCTGTATGTAAGTGTCTGTATGTAAGTGTGTGTATGTAAGTGTCTGTATGTAAGTGTCTGTATGTAAGTGTCTCAGTATCTGTATGTAAATGTCTTTATGTAAGTGTCTGTATGTAAGTGTCTGTATGTAAGTGTCTGTATGTAAGTGTCTGTATGTAAGTCTCAGTGTCTTTATGTCAGTGTGTGTTTGTAAGTGTCTGTATGTAAGTGTCTGTATTTAAGTGTCTCAGTGTCTGTAAGTAAGTGTCTAAGTAAGTGTCTGTATGTAAGTGTCTGTATGTAAGTGTCTGTATGTTAAGTGTTTGTATGTAAGTGTCTGTATGTGAATATCTCAGTGTCTGTATGTAAGTGTCCGTATGTAAGTGTCTGTATGTAAGTGTCTCAGTGTCTGTATGTAAGTGTCTGTATGTAAGTGTCTGTATGTAAGTGTCTCAGTGTCTGTATGTTAAGTGTCTGTATGTAAGTGTCTGTATGTAAGTATCTCAGTGTCTGTATGTAAGTGTCTGTATGTAAGCGTCTGTATGTAAGTGTCTGTATGTAAGTGTCTCAGTGTCTGCATGTAAGTGTCTGTATGTAAGTGTCTGTATGCAAGTATCTGTATGTAAATGTCTGTGTGTAAGTGTCTGTATGTAAGTGTCTTAGTGTCTGTATGTAAGTGTCTGTATGTAAGTGTCTGTATGTGTCTGTATGTAAGTGTCTGTATGTGAGTGTCTGTATGTAAGTGTCTGTATGTAAGTGGCTGTATGTAGGTGTCTGTAAGTGTCTATATGTAAGTATCTGTATGTAAGTGTCTGCATGTAAGTTTCTGTATGTAAGTGTATGTTTGTAAGTGTCTGTATGCAAGTGTCTGTATGTAAGTGCCTGTTTGTAAGTGCCTGTATGTAAGTGTCTGTATGTAAGTGCCTCAGTGTCTGTATGTAAGTGTCTGTATGTAAGTGTCTCAGTGTCTGTATGTAAGTGTCTGTATGTAAGTGTCTGTATGTAAGTGTCTCAGTGTCTGTATGTAAGTGTCTGTATGTAAGTGTCTGTATGTAAGTGTCTGTATGTAAATGTCTCAGTGTCTGTATGTAAGTGTATGTAAGCGTCTGTATGTCAGTGTCTATGTAAGTGTCTCAGTGTCTGTATGTAAGTGTCTGTATGTAAGTGTCTGTATGTAAGTGTCTTAGTGTCTGTATGTAAGTGTCTGTATGTAATTGTCTGTGTGTAAGTGTCTTTATGTAAGAGTCTGTATGTAAGTGTCTCTATGTAAGTGTCTAAGTGTGTGTATGTAAGGGTCTGTATGTAAGTGTCTGTATGTAAGTGTCTGTATGTAAGTGTCTGTATGTAAGTGTTTGTATGTAAGTGTCTGTATGTAAGTGTCTCAGTGTCTGTTTGTGTCAGTATGTAAGTGTCTATATGTAAGTGTCTATGTAAGTGTCTGTATGTAAGTGCCTGTATGTAAGTGTTTGTATGTAAGTGTCTGTATGTAAGTGTCTGTATGTTAGTGTCTGTATGTAAGTGTCTCAGTATCTGTATGTAAATGTCTTTATGTAAGTGTCTGTATGTAAGTGTCTGTATGTAAGTGTCTGTATGTAAGTGTCTCAGTGTCTGTATATAAGTGTATGTATGTAAGCATCTGTATGTAAGTGTCTCAGTGTCTGTATGTAAGTGTCTGTATGTAAGTGTCTCAGTGTCTGTATGTAAGTGTCTGTATGTAAGCGTCTGTATGTAAGTGTCTATGTAAGTGTCTCAGTGTCTTTATGTAAGTGTCTGTATGTAAGTGTCTCAGTGTCTGTATGTAAGTGTCTCAGTGTCTGTATGTAAGTGTCTGTATGTAAGTGTCTCAGTGTCTGTATGTAAGTGTCTGTATGTAAGTGGCTGTATGTAAGTGTCTGTTTGTAAGTGTCTCAGTGTCTGTATGTAAGTGTCTGTATGTAAGTGTCTGTATGTAAATGTCTCAGTGTCTGTATGTAAGTGTATGTAAGCGTCTGTATGTAAGTGTCTATGTAAGTGTCTCAGTGTCTGTATGTAAGTGTCTTTATGTAAGTGTCTGTATGTAAGTGTCTTAGTGTCTGTATGTAAGTGTCTGTATGTAAGTGTCTGTATGTAAGTGTCTGTATATAAGTGTCTCAGTGTCTGTATATAAGTGTCTGTATGTAAGCGTCTGTATGTAAGTGTCTCAGTGTCTGTATGTAGGTGTCTGTATGTAAGTGTCTGTATGTAAGTGTCTAAGTGTCTGTATGTAAGTGTCTGTATGTAAGCGTCTGTATGTAAGTGTCTCAGTGTCTGTATGTAAGTGTCTGTATGTAAGTGTCTCAGTGTCTGCATGTAAGTGTCTGTATGTAAGTGTCTGTATGTAAGTGTCTGTATGTAAGTGTCTCAGTGTCTGTATGTAAGTGTCTGTATGTAAGTGTCTCAGTGTCTGAATGTAAGTGTCTGTATGTACGTGTCTGTATGTAAGTGTCTGTATGTAAATGTCTCAGTGTCTGTATGTAAGTGTATGTATGTAAGTGTCTTATGTAAGTGTCTTAGTGTCTGTATGTAAGTGTCTGTATGTAATTGTCTGTATGTAAGTGTCTTTATGTAAGAGTCTGTATGTAAGTGTCTGTATGTAAGTGTCTAAGTGTCTGTATGTAAGTGTCTTTATGTAAGAGTCTGTATGTAAGTGTCTGTATGTAAGTGTCTAAGTGTGTGTATGTAAGGGTCTGTATGTAAGTGTCTGTATGTAAGTGTCTGTATGTAAGTGTCTGTATGTAAGTGTTTGTATGTAAGTGTCTGTATGTAAGTGTCTCAGTGTCTGTTTGTGTCAGTATGTAAGTGTCTGTATGTAAGTGTCTATGTAAGTGTCTGTATGTAAGTGCCTGTATGTAAGTATCTGTATGTAAGTGTCTGTATGTAAGTTTCTGTATGTAACTGTCTCTATGTAAGTATCTGTATGTAAGTGTCTGTATGTCAGTGTCACAGTGTCAGTATGTAAGTGTCTGTATGTAAGTGTCTGTATGTAAGTGTCTGTTTGTAAGTGTCTGTATGTAAGTGTCTCAGTGTCTGTATATAAGTGTATGTATGTAAGCGTCTGTATGTAAGTGTCTCAGTGTCTGTATGTAGGTGTCTGTATGTAAGTGTCTGTATGTAAGTGTCTAAGTGTCTTATGTAAGTGTCTGTATGTAAGCGTCTGTATGTAAGTGTCTCAGTGTCTGTATGTAAGTGTCTGTATGTAAGTGTCTCAGTGTCTGCATGTAAGTGTCTGTATGTAAGTGTCTGTATGTAAGTGTCTCAGTGTCTGTATGTAAGTGTCTGTATGTAAGTGTCTCAGTGTCTGTATGTAAGTGTCTGTATGTAAGTGTCTGTATGTAAGTGTCTGTATGTAAATGTCTCAGTGTCTGTATGTAAGTGTATGTATGTAAGTGTCTGTATGTAAGTGTCTGTATGTAATTGTCTGTATGTAAGTGTCTTTATGTAAGAGTCTGTATGTAAGGGTCTGTATGTAAGTGTCTAAGTGTCTGTATGTAAGTGTCTTTATGTAAGAGTCTGTATGTAAGTGTCTGTATGTAAGTGTCTAAGTGTGTGTATGTAAGGGTCTGTATGTAAGTGTCTGTATGTAAGTGTCTGTATGTAAGTGTCTGTATGTAAGTGTTTGTATGTAAGTGTCTGTATGTAAGTGTCTCAGTGTCTGTTTGTGTCAGTATGTAAGTGTCTTTATGTAAGTGTCTATGTAAGTGTCTGTATGTAAGTGCCTGTATGTAAGTGTCTGTATGTAAGTGTCTGTATGTAAGTGTGTGTATGTAAGTGTCTGTATGTAAGTGTCTGTATGTAAGTGTCTCAGTATCTGTATGTAAATGTCTTTATGTAAGTGTCTGTATGTAAGTGTCTGTATGTAAGTGTCTGTATGTTAAGTGTTTGTATGTAAGTGTCTGTATGTGAATATCTCAGTGTCTGTATGTAAGTGTCTGTATGTAAATGTCTCAGTGTCTGTATGTAAGTGTATGTAAGCGTCTGTATGTAAGTGTCTATGTAAGTGTCTCAGTGTCTGTATGTAAGTGTCTGTATGTAAGTGTCTGTATGTAAGTGTCTTGTTGTCTGTATGTAGGTGTCTGTATGTAATTGTCTGTATGTAAGTGTCTTTACGTAAGAGACTGTATGTAAGTGTCTGTATGTAAGTGTCTAAGTGTCTGTATGTAAGTGTCTTTATGTAAGAGTCTGTATGTAAGTGTCTGTATGTAAGTGTCTAAGTGTGTGTATGTAAGGGTCTGTATGTAAGTGTCTGTATGTAAGTGTCTGTATGTAAGTGTCTGTATGTAAGTGTTTGTATGTAAGTGTCTGTATGTAAGTGTCTCAGTGTCTGTTTGTGTCAGTATGTAAGTGTCTGTATGTAAGTGTCTATGTAAGTGTCTGTATGTAAGTGCCTGTATGTAAGTGTTTGTATGTAAGTGTCTGTATGTAAGTGTCTGTATGTAAGTGTCTGTATGTAAGTGTCTCAGTATCTGTATGTAAATGTCTTTATGTAAGTGTCTGTATGTAAGTGTCTGTATGTAAGTGTCTGTATGTAAGTGTCTCAGTGTCTGTATGTAAGTGTCTGTATGTAAGCGTCTGTATGTAAGTGTCTATGTAAGTGTCTCAGTGTCTTTATGTAAGTGTCTGTATGTAAGTGTCTCAGTGTCTGTATGTAAGTGTCTCAGTGTCTGTATGTAAGTGTCTGTATGTAAGTGTCTCAGTGTCTGTATGTAAGTGTCTGTATGTAAGTGGCTGTATGTAAGTGTCTGTATGTAAGTGTCTCAGTGTCTGTATGTAAGTGTCTGTATGTAAGTGTCTGTATGTAAATGTCTCAGTGTCTGTATGTAAGTGTATGTAAGCGTCTGTATGTAAGTGTCTATGTAAGTGTCTCAGTGTCTGTATGTAAGTGTCTGTATGTAAGTGTCTGTATGTAAGTGTCTTAGTGTCTGTATGTAAGTGTCTGTATGTAATTGTCTGTATGTAAGTGTCTTTATGTAAGAGACTGTATGTAAGTGTCTGTATGTAAGTGTCTAAGTGTCTGTATGTAAGTGTCTTTATGTAAGAGTCTGTATGTAAGTGTCTGTATGTAAGTGTCTAATTGTGTGTATGTAAGGGTCTGTATGTAAGTGTCTGTATGTAAGTGTCTGTATGTAAGTGTCTGTATGTAAGTGTTTGTATGTAAGTGTCTGTATGTAAGTGTCTCAGTGTCTGTTTGTGTCAGTATGTAAGTGTCTGTATGTAAGTGTCTATGTAAGTGTCTGTATGTAAGTGCCTGTATGTAAGTATCTGTATGTAAGTGTCTGTATGTAAGTTTCTGTATGTAACTGTCTCTATGTAAGTATCTGTATGTAAGTGTCTGTATGTCAGTGTCACAGTGTCAGTATGTAAGTGTCTGTATGTAAGTGTCTGTATGTAAGTGTCTGTATGTAAGTGTCTGTATATAAGTGTCTCAGTGTCTGTATATAAGTGTCTGTATTTAAGCGTCTGTATGTAAGTGTCTCAGTGTCTGTATGTAGGTGTCTGTATGTAAGTGTCTGTATGTAAGTGTCTAAGTGTCTGTATGTAAGTGTCTGTATGTAAGCGTCTGTATGTAAGTGTCTCAGTGTCTGTATGTAAGTGTCTGTATGTAAGTGTCTATATGTAAGTGTCTGTATGTAAGTGTCTCAGTGTCTGTATGTATGTGTCTGTATATAAATGTCTCAGTGTCTGTATGTAAGTGTCTGTATGTAAGTGTCTGTATGTAAGTGTCTGTATGTAAATGTCTCAGTGTCTGTATGTAAGTGTATGTATGTAAGTGTCTTATGTAAGTGTCTTAGTGTCTGTATGTAAGTGTCTGTATGTAATTGTCTGTATGTAAGTGTCTTTATGTAAGAGTCTGTATGTAAGTGTTTGTATGTAAGTGTCTTAGTGTCTGTATGTAAGTGTCTGTATGTAATTGTCTGTATGTAAGTGTCTTTATGTAAGAGACTGTATGTAAGTGTCTGTATGTAAGTGTCTAAGTGTCTGTATGTAAGTGTCTTTATGTAAGAGTCTGTATGTAAGTGTCTGTATGTAAGTGTCTAATTGTGTGTATGTAAGGGTCTGTATGTAAGTGTCTGTATGTAAGTGTCTGTATGTAAGTGTTTGTATGTAAGTGTCTGTATGTAAGTGTCTCAGTGTCTGTTTGTGTCAGTATGTAAGTGTCTGTATGTAAGTGTCTATGTAAGTGTCTGTATGTAAGTGCCTGTATGTAAGTATCTGTATGTAAGTGTCTGTATGTAAGTTTCTGTATGTAACTGTCTCTATGTAAGTATCTGTATGTAAGTGTCTGTATGTCAGTGTCACAGTGTCAGTATGTAAGTGTCTGTATGTAAGTGTCTGTATGTAAGTGTCTGTATGTAAGTGTCTGTATATAAGTGTCTCAGTGTCTGTATATAAGTGTCTGTATTTAAGCGTCTGTATGTAAGTGTCTCAGTGTCTGTATGTAGGTGTCTGTATGTAAGTGTCTGTATGTAAGTGTCTAAGTGTCTGTATGTAAGTGTCTGTATGTAAGCGTCTGTATGTAAGTGTCTCAGTGTCTGTATGTAAGTGTCTGTATGTAAGTGTCTATATGTAAGTGTCTGTATGTAAGTGTCTCAGTGTCTGTATGTATGTGTCTGTATATAAATGTCTCAGTGTCTGTATGTAAGTGTCTGTATGTAAGTGTCTGTATGTAAGTGTCTGTATGTAAATGTCTCAGTGTCTGTATGTAAGTGTATGTATGTAAGTGTCTTATGTAAGTGTCTTAGTGTCTGTATGTAAGTGTCTGTATGTAATTGTCTGTATGTAAGTGTCTTTATGTAAGAGTCTGTATGTAAGTGTTTGTATGTAAGTGTCTAAGTGTCTGTATGTAAGTGTCTTTATGTAATTGTCTGTATGTAAGTGTCTTTATGTAAGAGTCTGTATGTAAGTGTTTGTATGTAAGTGTCTAAGTGTTTGTATGTAAGTGTCTTTATGTAAGAGTCTGTATGTAAGTGTCTGTATGTAAGTGTCTAAGTGTGTGTATGTAAGGGTCTGTATGTAAGTGTCTGTATGTAAGTGTCTGTATGTAAGTGTCTGTATGTAAGTGTTTGTATGTAAGTGTCTGTATGTAAGTGTCTCAGTGTCTGTTTGTGTCAGTATGTAAGTGTCTGTATGTAAGTGTCTATGTAAGTGTCTGTATGTAATTGCCTGTATGTAAGTATCTGTATGTAAGTGTCTGTATGTAAGTTTCTGTATGTAACTGTCTCTATGTAAGTATCTGTATGTAAGTGTATGTATGTCAGTGTCACAGTGTCAGTATGTAAGTGTCTGTATGTAAGTGTCTGTATGTAAGTGTCTGTTTGTAAGTGTCTGTATGTAAGTGTCTCAGTGTCTGTATATAAGTGTCTGTATGTAAGCGTCTGTATGTAAGTGTCTCAGTGTCTGTATGTAGGTGTCTGTATGTAAGTGTCTGTATGTAAGTGTCTAAGTGTCTGTATGTAAGTGTCTGTATGTAAGCGTCTGTATGTAAGTGTCTCAGTGTCTGTATGTAAGTGTCTGTATGTAAGTGTCTCAGTGTCTGCATGTAAGTGTCTGTATGTAAGTGTCTGTATGTAAGTGTCTCAGTGTCTGTATGTAAGTGTCTGTATGTAAGTGTCTCAGTGTCTGTATGTAAGTGTCTGTATGTAAGTGTCTGTATGTAAGTGTCTGTATGTAAATGTCTCAGTGTCTGTATGTAAGTGTATGTATGTAAGTGTCTGTATGTAAGTATCTGTATGTAATTGTCTGTGTGTAAGTGTCTTTATGTAAGAGTCTGTATGTAAGGGTGTGTATGTAAGTGTCTAAGTGTCTGTATGTAAGTGTCTTTATGTAAGAGTCTGTATGTAAGTGTCTGTATGTAAGTGTCTAAGTGTGTGTATGTAAGGGTCTGTATGTAAGTGTCTGTATGTAAGTGTCTGTATGTAAGTGTCTGTATGTAAGTGTTTGTATGTAAGTGTCTGTATGTAAGTGTCTCATTGTCTGTTTGTGTCAGTATGTAAGTGTCTGTATGTAAGTGTCTATGTAAGTGTCTGTATGTAAGTGCATGTATGTAAGTGTCTGTATGTAAGTGTCTGTATGTAAGTGTGTGTATGTAAGTGTCTGTATGTAAGTGTCTGTATGTAAGTGTCTCAGTATCTGTATGTAAATGTCTTTATGTAAGTGTCTGTATGTAACTGTCTGTATGTAAGTGTCTGTATGTTAAGTGTTTGTATGTAAGTGTCTGTATGTGAATATCTCAGTGTCTGTATGTAAGTGTCTGTATGTAAGTGTCTGTATGTAAGTGCCTGTATGTAAGTGTCTGTATGTAAGTGTCTGTATGTAAGTGTGTGTATGTAAGTGTCTGTATGTAAGTGTCTGTATGTAAGTGTCTCAGTATCTGTATGTAAATGTCTTTATGTAAGTGTCTGTATGTAAGTGTCTGTATGTAAGTGTCTATATGTAAGTGTCTGTATGTAAGTCTCAGTGTCTTTATGTCAGTGTGTGTTTGTAAGTGTCTGTATGTAAGTGTCTGTATTTAAGTGTCTCAGTGTCTGTAAGTAAGTGTCTAAGTAAGTGTCTGTATGTAAGTGTCTGTATGTTAAGTGTTTGTATGTAAGTGTCTGTATGTGAATATCTCAGTGTCTGTATGTAAGTGTCCGTATGTAAGTGTCTGTATGTAAGTGTCTCAGTGTCTGTATGTAAGTGTCTGTATGTAAGTGTCTGTATGTAAGTGTCTCAGTGTCTGTATGTTAAGTGTCTGTATGTAAGTGTCTGTATGTAAGTATCTCAGTGTCTGTATGTAAGTGTCTGTATGTAAGCGTCTGTATGTAAGTGTCTGTATGTAAGTGTCTCAGTGTCTGCATGTAAGTGTCTGTATGTAAGTGTCTGTATGCAAGTATCTGTATGTAAATGTCTGTGTGTAAGTGTCTGTATGTAAGTGTCTTAGTGTCTGTATGTAAGTGTCTGTATGTAAGTGTCTGTATGTGTCTGTATGTAAGTGTCTGTATGTGAGTGTCTGTATGTAAGTGTCTGTATGTAAGTGGCTGTATGTAGGTGTCTGTAAGTGTCTATATGTAAGTATCTGTATGTAAGTGTCTGCATGTAAGTTTCTGTATGTAAGTGTATGTTTGTAAGTGTCTCTATGCAAGTGTCTGTATGTAAGTGCCTGTTTGTAAGTGCCTGTATGTAAGTGTCTGTATGTAAGTGCCTCAGTGTCTGTATGTAAGTGTCTGTATGTAAGTGTCTCAGTGTCTGTATGTAAGTGTCTGTATGTAAGTGTCTGTATGTAAGTGTCTCAGTGTCTGTATGTAAGTGTCTGTATGTAAGTGTCTGTATGTAAGTGTCTGTATGTAAATGTCTCAGTGTCTGTATGTAAGTGTATGTAAGCGTCTGTATGTCAGTGTCTATGTAAGTGTCTCAGTGTCTGTATGTAAGTGTCTGTATGTAAGTGTCTGTATGTAAGTGTCTTAGTGTCTGTATGTAAGTGTCTGTATGTAATTGTCTGTGTGTAAGTGTCTTTATGTAAGAGTCTGTATGTAAGTGTCTCTATGTAAGTGTCTAAGTGTGTGTATGTAAGGGTCTGTATGTAAGTGTCTGTATGTAAGTGTCTGTATGTAAGTGTCTGTATGTAAGTGTTTGTATGTAAGTGTCTGTATGTAAGTGTCTCAGTGTCTGTTTGTGTCAGTATGTAAGTGTCTGTATGTAAGTGTCTATGTAAGTGTCTGTATGTAAGTGCCTGTATGTAAGTGTTTGTATGTAAGTGTCTGTATGTAAGTGTCTGTATGTTAGTGTCTGTATGTAAGTGTCTCAGTATCTGTATGTAAATGTCTTTATGTAAGTGTCTGTATGTAAGTGTCTGTATGTAAGTGTCTGTATGTAAGTGTCTCAGTGTCTGTATATAAGTGTATGTATGTAAGCATCTGTATGTAAGTGTCTCAGTGTCTGTATGTAAGTGTCTGTATGTAAGTGTCTGTATGTAAGTGTCTCAGTGTCTGTATGTAAGTGTCTGTATGTAAGCGTCTGTATGTAAGTGTCTATGTAAGTGTCTCAGTGTCTTTATGTAAGTGTCTGTATGTAAGTGTCTCAGTGTCTGTATGTAAGTGTCTCAGTGTCTGTATGTAAGTGTCTGTATGTAAGTGTCTCAGTGTCTGTATGTAAGTGTCTGTATGTAAGTGGCTGTATGTAAGTGTCTGTTTGTAAGTGTCTCAGTGTCTGTATGTAAGTGTCTGTATGTAAGTGTCTGTATGTAAATGTCTCAGTGTCTGTATGTAAGTGTATGTAAGCGTCTGTATGTAAGTGTCTATGTAAGTGTCTCAGTGTCTGTATGTAAGTGTCTTTATGTAAGTGTCTGTATGTAAGTGTCTTAGTGTCTGTATGTAAGTGTCTGTATGTAATTGTCTGTATGTAAGTGTCTTTATGTAAGAGATTGTATGTAAGTGTCTGTATGTAAGTGTCTAAGTGTCTGTATGTAAGTGTCTTTATGTAAGAGTCTGTAAGTAAGTGTCTGTATGTAAGTGTCTAAGTGTGTGTATGTAAGGGTCTGTATGTAAGTGTCTGTATGTAAGTGTCTGTATGTAAGTGTCTGTATGTAAGTGTTTGTATGTAAGTGTCTGTATGTAAGTGTCTCAGTGTCTGTTTGTGTCAGTATGTAAGTGTCTGTATGTAAGTGTCTATGTAAGTGTCTGTATGTAAGTGCCTGTATGTAAGTATCTGTATGTAAGTGTCTGTATGTAAGTTTCTGTATGTAACTGTCTCTATGTAAGTATCTGTATGTAAGTGTCTGTATGTCAGTGTCACAGTGTCAGTATGTAAGTGTCTGTATGTAAGTGTCTGTATGTAAGTGTCTGTATGTAAGTGTCTGTATATAAGTGTCTCAGTGTCTGTATATAAGTGTCTGTATGTAAGCGTCTGTGTGTATGTGTCTCAGTGTCTGTATGTAGGTGTCTGTATGTAAGTGTCTGTATGTAAGTGTCTAAGTGTCTGTATGTAAGTGTCTGTATGTAAGCGTCTGTATGTAAGTGTCTCAGTGTCTGTATGTAAGTGTCTGTATGTAAGTGTCTCAGTGTCTGCATGTAAGTGTCTGTATGTAAGTGTCTGTATGTAAGTGTCTGTATGTAAGTGTCTCAGTGTCTGTATGTAAGTGTCTGTATGTAAGTGTCTCAGTGTCTGAATGTAAGTGTCTGTATGTAAGTGTCTGTATGTAAGTGTCTGTATGTAAATGTCTCAGTGTCTGTATGTAAGTGTATGTATGTAAGTGTCTTATGTAAGTGTCTTAGTGTCTGTATGTAAGTGTCTGTATGTAATTGTCTGTATGTAAGTGTCTTTATGTAAGAGTCTGTATGTAAGTGTCTGTATGTAAGTGTCTAAGTGTCTGTATGTAAGTGTCTTTATGTAAGTGTCTGTATGTAAGTGTCTGTATGTAAGTGTCTAAGTGTGTGTATGTAAGGGTCTGTATGTAAGTGTCTGTATGTAAGTGTCTGTATGTAAGTGTCTGTATGTAAGTGTTTGTATGTAAGTGTCTGTATGTAAGTGTCTCAGTGTCTGTTTGTGTCAGTATGTAAGTGTCTGTATGTAAGTGTCTATGTAAGTGTCTGTATGTAAGTGCCTGTATGTAAGTATCTGTATGTAAGTGTCTGTATGTAAGTTTCTGTATGTAACTGTCTCTATGTAAGTATCTGTATGTAAGTGTCTGTATGTCAGTGTCACAGTGTCAGTATGTAAGTGTCTGTATGTAAGTGTCTGTATGTAAGTGTCTGTTTGTAAGTGTCTGTATGTAAGTGTCTCAGTGTCTGTATATAAGTGTCTGTATGTAAGCGTCTGTATGTAAGTGTCTCAGTGTCTGTATGTAGGTGTCTGTATGTAAGTGTCTGTATGTAAGTGTCTAAGTGTCTTATGTAAGTGTCTGTATGTAAGCGTCTGTATGTAAGTGTCTCAGTGTCTGTATGTAAGTGTCTGTATGTAAGTGTCTCAGTGTCTGCATGTAAGTGTCTGTATGTAAGTGTCTGTATGTAAGTGTCTCAGTGTCTGTATGTAAGTGTCTGTATGTAAGTGTCTCAGTGTCTGTATGTAAGTGTCTGTATGTAAGTGTCTGTATGTAAGTGTCTGTATGTAAATGTCTCAGTGTCTGTATGTAAGTGTATGTATGTAAGTGTCTGTATGTAAGTGTCTGTATGTAATTGTCTGTATGTAAGTGTCTTTATGTAAGAGTCTGTATGTAAGGGTCTGTATGTAAGTGTCTAAGTGTCTGTATGTAAGTGTCTTTATGTAAGAGTCTGTATGTAAGTGTCTGTATGTAAGTGTCTAAGTGTGTGTATGTAAGGGTCTGTATGTAAGTGTCTGTATGTAAGTGTCTGTATGTAAGTGTCTGTATGTAAGTGTTTGTATGTAAGTGTCTGTATGTAAGTGTCTCAGTGTCTGTTTGTGTCAGTATGTAAGTGTCTTTATGTAAGTGTCTATGTAAGTGTCTGTATGTAAGTGCCTGTATGTAAGTGTCTGTATGTAAGTGTCTGTATGTAAGTGTGTGTATGTAAGTGTCTGTATGTAAGTGTCTGTATGTAAGTGTCTCAGTATCTGTATGTAAATGTCTTTATGTAAGTGTCTGTATGTAAGTGTCTGTATGTAAGTGTCTGTATGTTAAGTGTTTGTATGTAAGTGTCTGTATGTGAATATCTCAGTGTCTGTATGTAAGTGTCTGTATGTAAATGTCTCAGTGTCTGTATGTAAGTGTATGTAAGCGTCTGTATGTAAGTGTCTATGTAAGTGTCTCAGTGTCTGTATGTAAGTGTCTGTATGTAAGTGTCTGTATGTAAGTGTCTTAGTGTCTGTATGTAGGTGTCTGTATGTAATTGTCTGTATGTAAGTGTCTTTATGTAAGAGACTGTATGTAAGTGTCTGTATGTAAGTGTCTAAGTGTCTGTATGTAAGTGTCTTTATGTAAGAGTCTGTATGTAAGTGTCTGTATGTAAGTGTCTAAGTGTGTGTATGTAAGGGTCTGTATGTAAGTGTCTGTATGTAAGTGTCTGTATGTAAGTGTCTGTATGTAAGTGTTTGTATGTAAGTGTCTGTATGTAAGTGTCTCAGTGTCTGTTTGTGTCAGTATGTAAGTGTCTGTATGTAAGTGTCTATGTAAGTGTCTGTATGTAAGTGCCTGTATGTAAGTATCTGTATGTAAGTGTCTCTATGTAAGTTTCTGTATGTAACTGTCTCTATGTAAGTATCTGTATGTAAGTGTCTGTATGTCAGTGTCACAGTGTCAGTATGTAAGTGTCTGTATGTAAGTGTCTGTATGTAAGTGTCTGTATGTAAGTGTCTGTATATAAGTGTCTCAGTGTCTGTATATAAGTGTCTGTATGTAAGCGTCTGTATGTAAGTGTCTCAGTGTCTGTATGTAGGTGTCTGTATGTAAGTGTCTGTATGTAAGTGTCTAAGTGTCTGTATGTAAGTGTCTGTATGTAAGCATCTGTATGTAAGTGTCTCAGTGTCTGTATGTAAGTGTCTGTATGTAAGTGTCTCAGTGTCTGCATGTAAGTGTCTGTATGTAAGTGTCTAATTGTGTGTATGTAAGGGTCTGTATGTAAGTGTCTGTATGTAAGTGTCTGTATGTAAGTGTCTGTATGTAAGTGTTTGTATGTAAGTGTCTGTATGTAAGTGTCTCAGTGTCTGTTTGTGTCAGTATGTAAGTGTCTGTATGTAAGTGTCTATGTAAGTGTCTGTATGTAAGTGCCTGTATGTAAGTATCTGTATGTAAGTGTCTGTATGTAAGTTTCTGTATGTAACTGTCTCTATGTAAGTATCTGTATGTAAGTGTCTGTATGTCAGTGTCACAGTGTCAGTATGTAAGTGTCTGTATGTAAGTGTCTGTATGTAAGTGTCTGTATGTAAGTGTCTGTATATAAGTGTCTCAGTGTCTGTATATAAGTGTCTGTATTTAAGCGTCTGTATGTAAGTGTCTCAGTGTCTGTATGTAGGTGTCTGTATGTAAGTGTCTGTATGTAAGTGTCTAAGTGTCTGTATGTAAGTGTCTGTATGTAAGCGTCTGTATGTAAGTGTCTCAGTGTCTGTATGTAAGTGTCTGTATGTAAGTGTCTATATGTAAGTGTCTGTATGTAAGTGTCTCAGTGTCTGTATGTATGTGTCTGTATATAAATGTCTCAGTGTCTGTATGTAAGTGTCTGTATGTAAGTGTCTGTATGTAAGTGTCTGTATGTAAATGTCTCAGTGTCTGTATGTAAGTGTATGTATGTAAGTGTCTTATGTAAGTGTCTTAGTGTCTGTATGTAAGTGTCTGTATGTAATTGTCTGTATGTAAGTGTCTTTATGTAAGAGTCTGTATGTAAGTGTTTGTATGTAAGTGTCTATGTGTGTGTATGTAAGGGTCTGTATGTAAGTGTCTGTATGTAAGTGTCTGTATGTAAGTGTCTGTATGTAAGTGTTTGTATGTAAGTGTCTGTATGTAAGTGTCTCAGTGTCTGCATGTAAGTGTCTGTATGTAAGTGTCTGTATGTAAGTGTCTCAGTGTCTGTATGTAAGTGTCTGTATGTAAGTGTCTCAGTGTCTGTATGTAAGTGTCTGTATGTAAGTGTCTGTATGTAAGTGTCTGTATGTAAATGTCTCAGTGTCTGTATGTAAGTGTATGTATGTAAGTGTCTGTATGTAAGTGTCTGTATGTAATTGTCTGTATGTAAGTGTCTTTATGTAAGAGTCTGTATGTAAGGGTCTGTATGTAAGTGTCTAAGTGTCTGTATGTAAGTGTCTTTATGTAAGAGTCTGTATGTAAGTGTCTGTATGTAAGTGTCTAAGTGTGTGTATGTAAGGGTCTGTATGTAAGTGTCTGTATGTAAGTGTCTGTATGTAAGTGTCTGTATGTAAGTGTTTGTATGTAAGTGTCTGTATGTAAGTGTCTCAGTGTCTGTTTGTGTCAGTATGTAAGTGTCTTTATGTAAGTGTCTATGTAAGTGTCTGTATGTAAGTGCCTGTATGTAAGTGTCTGTATGTAAGTGTCTGTATGTAAGTGTGTGTATGTAAGTGTCTGTATGTAAGTGTCTGTATGTAAGTGTCTCAGTATCTGTATGTAAATGTCTTTATGTAAGTGTCTGTATGTAAGTGTCTGTATGTAAGTGTCTGTATGTTAAGTGTTTGTATGTAAGTGTCTGTATGTGAATATCTCAGTGTCTGTATGTAAGTGTCTGTATGTAAATGTCTCAGTGTCTGTATGTAAGTGTATGTAAGCGTCTGTATGTAAGTGTCTATGTAAGTGTCTCAGTGTCTGTATGTAAGTGTCTGTATGTAAGTGTCTGTATGTAAGTGTCTTAGTGTCTGTATGTAGGTGTCTGTATGTAATTGTCTGTATGTAAGTGTCTTTATGTAAGAGACTGTATGTAAGTGTCTGTATGTAAGTGTCTAAGTGTCTGTATGTAAGTGTCTTTATGTAAGAGTCTGTATGTAAGTGTCTGTATGTAAGTGTCTAAGTGTGTGTATGTAAGGGTCTGTATGTAAGTGTCTGTATGTAAGTGTCTGTATGTAAGTGTCTGTATGTAAGTGTTTGTATGTAAGTGTCTGTATGTAAGTGTCTCAGTGTCTGTTTGTGTCAGTATGTAAGTGTCTGTATGTAAGTGTCTATGTCAGTGTCTGTATGTAAGTGCCTGTATGTAAGTATCTGTATGTAAGTGTCTCTATGTAAGTTTCTGTATGTAACTGTCTCTATGTAAGTATCTGTATGTAAGTGTCTGTATGTCAGTGTCACAGTGTCAGTATGTAAGTGTCTGTATGTAAGTGTCTGTATGTAAGTGTCTGTATGTAAGTGTCTGTATATAAGTGTCTCAGTGTCTGTATATAAGTGTCTGTATGTAAGCGTCTGTATGTAAGTGTCTCAGTGTCTGTATGTAGGTGTCTGTATGTAAGTGTCTGTATGTAAGTGTCTAAGTGTCTGTATGTAAGTGTCTGTATGTAAGCGTCTGTATGTAAGTGTCTCAGTGTCTGTATGTAAGTGTCTGTATGTAAGTGTCTCAGTGTCTGCATGTAAGTGTCTGTATGTAAGTGTCTAATTGTGTGTATGTAAGGGTCTGTATGTAAGTGTCTGTATGTAAGTGTCTGTATGTAAGTGTCTGTATGTAAGTGTTTGTATGTAAGTGTCTGTATGTAAGTGTCTCAGTGTCTGTTTGTGTCAGTATGTAAGTGTCTGTATGTAAGTGTCTATGTAAGTGTCTGTATGTAAGTGCCTGTATGTAAGTATCTGTATGTAAGTGTCTGTATGTAAGTTTCTGTATGTAACTGTCTCTATGTAAGTATCTGTATGTAAGTGTCTGTATGTCAGTGTCACAGTGTCAGTATGTAAGTGTCTGTATGTAAGTGTCTGTATGTAAGTGTCTGTATGTAAGTGTCTGTATATAAGTGTCTCAGTGTCTGTATATAAGTGTCTGTATTTAAGCGTCTGTATGTAAGTGTCTCAGTGTCTGTATGTAGGTGTCTGTATGTAAGTGTCTGTATGTAAGTGTCTAAGTGTCTGTATGTAAGTGTCTGTATGTAAGCGTCTGTATGTAAGTGTCTCAGTGTCTGTATGTAAGTGTCTGTATGTAAGTGTCTATATGTAAGTGTCTGTATGTAAGTGTCTCAGTGTCTGTATGTATGTGTCTGTATATAAATGTCTCAGTGTCTGTATGTAAGTGTCTGTATGTAAGTGTCTGTATGTAAGTGTCTGTATGTAAATGTCTCAGTGTCTGTATGTAAGTGTATGTATGTAAGTGTCTTATGTAAGTGTCTTAGTGTCTGTATGTAAGTGTCTGTATGTAATTGTCTGTATGTAAGTGTCTTTATGTAAGAGTCTGTATGTAAGTGTTTGTATGTAAGTGTCTATGTAAGTGTCTGTATGTAAGTGTCTGTATGTAATTGTCTGTATGTAAGTGTCTTTATGTAAGAGACTGTATGTAAGTGTCTGTATGTAAGTGTCTAAGTGTCTGTATGTAAGTGTCTTTATGTAAGAGTCTGTATGTAAGTGTCTGTATGTAAGTGTCTAATTGTGTGTATGTAAGGGTCTGTATGTAAGTGTCTGTATGTAAGTGTCTGTATGTAAGTGTCTGTATGTAAGTGTTTGTATGTAAGTGTCTGTATGTAAGTGTCTCAGTGTCTGTTTGTGTCAGTATGTAAGTGTCTGTATGTAAGTGTCTATGTAAGTGTCTGTATGTAAGTGCCTGTATGTAAGTATCTGTATGTAAGTGTCTGTATGTAAGTTTCTGTATGTAACTGTCTCTATGTAAGTATCTGTATGTAAGTGTCTGTATGTCAGTGTCACAGTGTCAGTATGTAAGTGTCTGTATGTAAGTGTCTGTATGTAAGTGTCTGTATGTAAGTGTCTGTATATAAGTGTCTCAGTGTCTGTATATAAGTGTCTGTATTTAAGCGTCTGTATGTAAGTGTCTAAGTGTCTGTATGTAAGTGTCTTTATGTAAGAGTCTGTAAGTAAGTGTCTGTATGTAAGTGTCTAAGTGTGTGTATGTAAGGGTCTGTATGTAAGTGTCTGTATGTAAGTGTCTGTATGTAAGTGTCTGTATGTAAGTGTTTGTATGTAAGTGTCTGTATGTAAGTGTCTCAGTGTCTGTTTGTGTCAGTATGTAAGTGTCTGTATGTAAGTGTCTATGTAAGTGTCTGTATGTAAGTGCCTGTATGTAAGTATCTGTATGTAAGTGTCTGTATGTAAGTTTCTGTATGTAACTGTCTCTATGTAAGTATCTGTATGTAAGTGTCTGTATGTCAGTGTCACAGTGTCAGTATGTAAGTGTCTGTATGTAAGTGTCTGTATGTAAGTGTCTGTATGTAAGTGTCTGTATGTAAGTGTCTCAGTGTCTGTATGTAAGTGTCTGTATGTAAGTGTCTCAGTGTCTGAATGTAAGTGTCTGTATGTAAGTGTCTGTATGTAAGTGTCTGTATGTAAATGTCTCAGTGTCTGTATGTAAGTGTATGTATGTAAGTGTCTTATGTAAGTGTCTTAGTGTCTGTATGTAAGTGTCTGTATGTAATTGTCTGTATGTAAGTGTCTTTATGTAAGAGTCTGTATGTAAGTGTCTGTATGTAAGTGTCTAAGTGTCTGTATGTAAGTGTCTTTATGTAAGTGTCTGTATGTAAGTGTCTGTATGTAAGTGTCTAAGTGTGTGTATGTAAGGGTCTGTATGTAAGTGTCTGTATGTAAGTGTCTGTATGTAAGTGTCTGTATGTAAGTGTTTGTATGTAAGTGTCTGTATGTAAGTGTCTCAGTGTCTGTTTGTGTCAGTATGTAAGTGTCTGTATGTAAGTGTCTATGTAAGTGTCTGTATGTAAGTGCCTGTATGTAAGTATCTGTATGTAAGTGTCTGTATGTAAGTTTCTGTATGTAACTGTCTCTATGTAAGTATCTGTATGTAAGTGTCTGTATGTCAGTGTCACAGTGTCAGTATGTAAGTGTCTGTATGTAAGTGTCTGTATGTAAGTGTCTGTTTGTAAGTGTCTGTATGTAAGTGTCTCAGTGTCTGTATATAAGTGTCTGTATGTAAGCGTCTGTATGTAAGTGTCTCAGTGTCTGTATGTAGGTGTCTGTATGTAAGTGTCTGTATGTAAGTGTCTAAGTGTCTTATGTAAGTGTCTGTATGTAAGCGTCTGTATGTAAGTGTCTCAGTGTCTGTATGTAAGTGTCTGTATGTAAGTGTCTCAGTGTCTGCATGTAAGTGTCTGTATGTAAGTGTCTGTATGTAAGTGTCTCAGTGTCTGTATGTAAGTGTCTGTATGTAAGTGTCTCAGTGTCTGTATGTAAGTGTCTGTATGTAAGTGTCTGTATGTAAGTGTCTGTATGTAAATGTCTCAGTGTCTGTATGTAAGTGTATGTATGTAAGTGTCTGTATGTAAGTGTCTGTATGTAATTGTCTGTATGTAAGTGTCTTTATGTAAGAGTCTGTATGTAAGGGTCTGTATGTAAGTGTCTAAGTGTCTGTATGTAAGTGTCTTTATGTAAGAGTCTGTATGTAAGTGTCTGTATGTAAGTGTCTAAGTGTGTGTATGTAAGGGTCTGTATGTAAGTGTCTGTATGTAAGTGTCTGTATGTAAGTGTCTGTATGTAAGTGTTTGTATGTAAGTGTCTGTATGTAAGTGTCTCAGTGTCTGTTTGTGTCAGTATGTAAGTGTCTTTATGTAAGTGTCTATGTAAGTGTCTGTATGTAAGTGCCTGTATGTAAGTGTCTGTATGTAAGTGTCTGTATGTAAGTGTGTGTATGTAAGTGTCTGTATGTAAGTGTCTGTATGTAAGTGTCTCAGTATCTGTATGTAAATGTCTTTATGTAAGTGTCTGTATGTAAGTGTCTGTATGTAAGTGTCTGTATGTTAAGTGTTTGTATGTAAGTGTCTGTATGTGAATATCTCAGTGTCTGTATGTAAGTGTCTGTATGTAAATGTCTCAGTGTCTGTATGTAAGTGTATGTAAGCGTCTGTATGTAAGTGTCTATGTAAGTGTCTCAGTGTCTGTATGTAAGTGTCTGTATGTAAGTGTCTGTATGTAAGTGTCTTAGTGTCTGTATGTAGGTGTCTGTATGTAATTGTCTGTATGTAAGTGTCTTTATGTAAGAGACTGTATGTAAGTGTCTGTATGTAAGTGTCTAAGTGTCTGTATGTAAGTGTCTTTATGTAAGAGTCTGTATGTAAGTGTCTGTATGTAAGTGTCTAAGTGTGTGTATGTAAGGGTCTGTATGTAAGTGTCTGTATGTAAGTGTCTGTATGTAAGTGTCTGTATGTAAGTGTTTGTATGTAAGTGTCTGTATGTAAGTGTCTCAGTGTCTGTTTGTGTCAGTATGTAAGTGTCTGTATGTAAGTGTCTATGTAAGTGTCTGTATGTAAGTGCCTGTATGTAAGTATCTGTATGTAAGTGTCTCTATGTAAGTTTCTGTATGTAACTGTCTCTATGTAAGTATCTGTATGTAAGTGTCTGTATGTCAGTGTCACAGTGTCAGTATGTAAGTGTCTGTATGTAAGTGTCTGTATGTAAGTGTCTGTATGTAAGTGTCTGTATATAAGTGTCTCAGTGTCTGTATATAAGTGTCTGTATGTAAGCGTCTGTATGTAAGTGTCTCAGTGTCTGTATGTAGGTGTCTGTATGTAAGTGTCTGTATGTAAGTGTCTAAGTGTCTGTATGTAAGTGTCTGTATGTAAGCGTCTGTATGTAAGTGTCTCAGTGTCTGTATGTAAGTGTCTGTATGTAAGTGTCTCAGTGTCTGCATGTAAGTGTCTGTATGTAAGTGTCTAATTGTGTGTATGTAAGGGTCTGTATGTAAGTGTCTGTATGTAAGTGTCTGTATGTAAGTGTCTGTATGTAAGTGTTTGTATGTAAGTGTCTGTATGTAAGTGTCTCAGTGTCTGTTTGTGTCAGTATGTAAGTGTCTGTATGTAAGTGTCTATGTAAGTGTCTGTATGTAAGTGCCTGTATGTAAGTATCTGTATGTAAGTGTCTGTATGTAAGTTTCTGTATGTAACTGTCTCTATGTAAGTATCTGTATGTAAGTGTCTGTATGTCAGTGTCACAGTGTCAGTATGTAAGTGTCTGTATGTAAGTGTCTGTATGTAAGTGTCTGTATGTAAGTGTCTGTATATAAGTGTCTCAGTGTCTGTATATAAGTGTCTGTATTTAAGCGTCTGTATGTAAGTGTCTCAGTGTCTGTATGTAGGTGTCTGTATGTAAGTGTCTGTATGTAAGTGTCTAAGTGTCTGTATGTAAGTGTCTGTATGTAAGCGTCTGTATGTAAGTGTCTCAGTGTCTGTATGTAAGTGTCTGTATGTAAGTGTCTATATGTAAGTGTCTGTATGTAAGTGTCTCAGTGTCTGTATGTATGTGTCTGTATATAAATGTCTCAGTGTCTGTATGTAAGTGTCTGTATGTAAGTGTCTGTATGTAAGTGTCTGTATGTAAATGTCTCAGTGTCTGTATGTAAGTGTATGTATGTAAGTGTCTTATGTAAGTGTCTTAGTGTCTGTATGTAAGTGTCTGTATGTAATTGTCTGTATGTAATTGTCTTTATGTAAGAGTCTGTATGTAAGTGTTTGTATGTAAGTGTCTATGTAAGTGTCTGTATGTAAGTGTCTGTATGTAATTGTCTGTATGTAAGTGTCTTTATGTAAGAGACTGTATGTAAGTGTCTGTATGTAAGTGTCTAAGTGTCTGTATGTAAGTGTCTTTATGTAAGAGTCTGTATGTAAGTGTCTGTATGTAAGTGTCTAATTGTGTGTATGTAAGGGTCTGTATGTAAGTGTCTGTATGTAAGTGTCTGTATGTAAGTGTCTGTATGTAAGTGTTTGTATGTAAGTGTCTGTATGTAAGTGTCTCAGTGTCTGTTTGTGTCAGTATGTAAGTGTCTGTATGTAAGTGTCTATGTAAGTGTCTGTATGTAAGTGCCTGTATGTAAGTATCTGTATGTAAGTGTCTGTATGTAAGTTTCTGTATGTAACTGTCTCTATGTAAGTATCTGTATGTAAGTGTCTGTATGTCAGTGTCACAGTGTCAGTATGTAAGTGTCTGTATGTAAGTGTCTGTATGTAAGTGTCTGTATGTAAGTGTCTGTATATAAGTGTCTCAGTGTCTGTATATAAGTGTCTGTATTTAAGCGTCTGTATGTAAGTGTCTCAGTGTCTGTATGTAGGTGTCTGTATGTAAGTGTCTGTATGTAAGTGTCTAAGTGTCTGTATGTAAGTGTCTGTATGTAAGCGTCTGTATGTAAGTGTCTCAGTGTCTGTATGTAAGTGTCTGTATGTAAGTGTCTATATGTAAGTGTCTGTATGTAAGTGTCTCAGTGTCTGTATGTATGTGTCTGTATATAAATGTCTCAGTGTCTGTATGTAAGTGTCTGTATGTAAGTGTCTGTATGTAAGTGTCTGTATGTAAATGTCTCAGTGTCTGTATGTAAGTGTATGTATGTAAGTGTCTTATGTAAGTGTCTTAGTGTC
Organism: Petromyzon marinus; assembly: GCF_048934315.1. Classification (NCBI taxonomy): domain Eukaryota; kingdom Metazoa; phylum Chordata; class Hyperoartia; order Petromyzontiformes; family Petromyzontidae; genus Petromyzon; species Petromyzon marinus. Next base: position 574,308 of record NW_027422972.1, on the reverse strand, counting down.
TGTATGTAAGTGTCTGTATGTAATTGTCTGTATGTAAGTGTCTTTATGTAAGAGTCTGTATGTAAGTGTTTGTATGTAAGTGTCTAAGTGTCTGTATGTAAGTGTCTTTATGTAATTGTCTGTATGTAAGTGTCTTTATGTAAGAGTCTGTATGTAAGTGTTTGTATGTAAGTGTCTAAGTGTCTGTATGTAAGTGTCTTTATGTAAGAGTCTGTATGTAAGTGTCTGTATGTAAGTGTCTAAGTGTGTGTATGTAAGGGTCTGTATGTAAGTGTCTGTATGTAAGTGTCTGTATGTAAGTGTCTGTATGTAAGTGTTTGTATGTAAGTGTCTGTATGTAAGTGTCTCAGTGTCTGTTTGTGTCAGTATGTAAGTGTCTGTATGTAAGTGTCTATGTAAGTGTCTGTATGTAAGTGCCTGTATGTAAGTATCTGTATGTAAGTGTCTGTATGTAAGTTTCTGTATGTAACTGTCTCTATGTAAGTATCTGTATGTAAGTGTCTGTATGTCAGTGTCACAGTGTCAGTATGTAAGTGTCTGTATGTAAGTGTCTGTATGTAAGTGTCTGTTTGTAAGTGTCTGTATGTAAGTGTCTCAGTGTCTGTATATAAGTGTCTGTATGTAAGCGTCTGTATGTAAGTGTCTCAGTGTCTGTATGTAGGTGTCTGTATGTAAGTGTCTGTATGTAAGTGTCTAAGTGTCTGTATGTAAGTGTCTGTATGTAAGCGTCTGTATGTAAGTGTCTCAGTGTCTGTATGTAAGTGTCTGTATGTAAGTGTCTCAGTGTCTGCATGTAAGTGTCTGTATGTAAGTGTCTGTATGTAAGTGTCTCAGTGTCTGTATGTAAGTGTCTGTATGTAAGTGTCTCAGTGTCTGTATGTAAGTGTCTGTATGTAAGTGTCTGTATGTAAGTGTCTGTATGTAAATGTCTCAGTGTCTGTATGTAAGTGTATGTATGTAAGTGTCTGTATGTAAGTGTCTGTATGTAATTGTCTGTGTGTAAGTGTCTTTATGTAAGAGTCTGTATGTAAGGGTCTGTATGTAAGTGTCTAAGTGTCTGTATGTAAGTGTCTTTATGTAAGAGTCTGTATGTAAGTGTCTGTATGTAAGTGTCTAAGTGTGTGTATGTAAGGGTCTGTATGTAAGTGTCTGTATGTAAGTGTCTGTATGTAAGTGTCTGTATGTAAGTGTTTGTATGTAAGTGTCTGTATGTAAGTGTCTCATTGTCTGTTTGTGTCAGTATGTAAGTGTCTGTATGTAAGTGTCTATGTAAGTGTCTGTATGTAAGTGCCTGTATGTAAGTGTCTGTATGTAAGTGTCTGTATGTAAGTGTGTGTATGTAAGTGTCTGTATGTAAGTGTCTGTATGTAAGTGTCTCAGTATCTGTATGTAAATGTCTTTATGTAAGTGTCTGTATGTAAGTGTCTGTATGTAAGTGTCTGTATGTTAAGTGTTTGTATGTAAGTGTCTGTATGTGAATATCTCAGTGTCTGTATGTAAGTGTCTGTATGTAAGTGTCTGTATGTAAGTGCCTGTATGTAAGTGTCTGTATGTAAGTGTCTGTATGTAAGTGTGTGTATGTAAGTGTCTGTATGTAAGTGTCTGTATGTAAGTGTCTCAGTATCTGTATGTAAATGTCTTTATGTAAGTGTCTGTATGTAAGTGTCTGTATGTAAGTGTCTGTATGTAAGTGTCTGTATGTAAGTCTCAGTGTCTTTATGTCAGTGTGTGTTTGTAAGTGTCTGTATGTAAGTGTCTGTATTTAAGTGTCTCAGTGTCTGTAAGTAAGTGTCTAAGTAAGTGTCTGTATGTAAGTGTCTGTATGTAAGTGTCTGTATGTTAAGTGTTTGTATGTAAGTGTCTGTATGTGAATATCTCAGTGTCTGTATGTAAGTGTCCGTATATAAGTGTCTGTATGTAAGTGTCTCAGTGTCTGTATGTAAGTGTCTGTATGTAAGTGTCTGTATGTAAGTGTCTCAGTGTCTGTATGTTAAGTGTCTGTATGTAAGTGTCTGTATGTAAGTATCTCAGTGTCTGTATGTAAGTGTCTGTATGTAAGCGTCTGTATGTAAGTGTCTGTATGTAAGTGTCTCAGTGTCTGCATGTAAGTGTCTGTATGTAAGTGTCTGTATGCAAGTATCTGTATGTAAATGTCTGTGTGTAAGTGTCTGTATGTAAGTGTCTGTATGTAAGTTTCTGTATGTAACTGTCTCTATGTAAGTATCTGTATGTAAGTGTCTGTATGTCAGTGTCACAGTGTCAGTATGTAAGTGTCTGTATGTAAGTGTCTGTATGTAAGTGTCTGTATGTAAGTGTCTGTATATAAGTGTCTCAGTGTCTGTATATAAGTGTCTGTATGTAAGCGTCTGTATGTAAGTGTCTCAGTGTCTGTATGTAGGTGTCTGTATGTAAGTGTCTGTATGTAAGTGTCTAAGTGTCTGTATGTAAGTGTCTGTATGTAAGCGTCTGTATGTAAGTGTCTCAGTGTCTGTATGTAAGTGTCTGTATGTAAGTGTCTCAGTGTCTGCATGTAAGTGTCTGTATGTAAGTGTCTATATGTAAGTGTCTGTATGTAAGTGTCTCAGTGTCTGTATGTATGTGTCTGTATATAAATGTCTCAGTGTCTGTATGTAAGTGTCTGTATGTAAGTGTCTGTATGTAAGTGTCCGTATGTAAATGTCTCAGTGTCTGTATGTAAGTGTATGTATGTAAGTGTCTTATGTAAGTGTCTTAGTGTCTGTATGTAAGTGTCTGTATGTAATTGTCTGTATGTAAGTGTCTTTATGTAAGAGTCTGTATGTAAGTGTTTGTATGTAAGTGTCTAAGTGTCTGTATGTAAGTGTCTTTATGTAAGAGTCTGTATGTAAGTGTCTGTATGTAAGTGTCTAAGTGTGTGTATGTAAGGGTCTGTATGTAAGTGTCTGTATGTAAGTGTCTGTATGTAAGTGTCTGTATGTAAGTGTTTGTATGTAAGTGTCTGTATGTAAGTGTCTCAGTGTCTGTTTGTGTCAGTATGTAAGTGTCTGTATGTAAGTGTCTATGTAAGTGTCTGTATGTAATTGCCTGTATGTAAGTATCTGTATGTAAGTGTCTGTATGTAAGTTTCTGTATGTAACTGTCTCTATGTAAGTATCTGTATGTAAGTGTCTGTATGTCAGTGTCACAGTGTCAGTATGTAAGTGTCTGTATGTAAGTGTCTGTATGTAAGTGTCTGTTTGTAAGTGTCTGTATGTAAGTGTCTCAGTGTCTGTATATAAGTGTCTGTATGTAAGCGTCTGTATGTAAGTGTCTCAGTGTCTGTATGTAGGTGTCTGTATGTAAGTGTCTGTATGTAAGTGTCTAAGTGTCTGTATGTAAGTGTCTGTATGTAAGCGTCTGTATGTAAGTGTCTCAGTGTCTGTATGTAAGTGTCTGTATGTAAGTGTCTCAGTGTCTGCATGTAAGTGTCTGTATGTAAGTGTCTGTATGTAAGTGTCTCAGTGTCTGTATGTAAGTGTCTGTATGTAAGTGTCTCAGTGTCTGTATGTAAGTGTCTGTATGTAAGTGTCTGTATGTAAGTGTCTGTATGTAAATGTCTCAGTGTCTGTATGTAAGTGTATGTATGTAAGTGTCTGTATGTAAGTGTCTGTATGTAATTGTCTGTGTGTAAGTGTCTTTATGTAAGAGTCTGTATGTAAGGGTCTGTATGTAAGTGTCTAAGTGTCTGTATGTAAGTGTCTTTATGTAAGAGTCTGTATGTAAGTGTCTGTATGTAAGTGTCTAAGTGTGTGTATGTAAGGGTCTGTATGTAAGTGTCTGTATGTAAGTGTCTGTATGTAAGTGTCTGTATGTAAGTGTTTGTATGTAAGTGTCTGTATGTAAGTGTCTCATTGTCTGTTTGTGTCAGTATGTAAGTGTCTGTATGTAAGTGTCTATGTAAGTGTCTGTATGTAAGTGCCTGTATGTAAGTGTCTGTATGTAAGTGTCTGTATGTAAGTGTGTGTATGTAAGTGTCTGTATGTAAGTGTCTGTATGTAAGTGTCTCAGTATCTGTATGTAAATGTCTTTATGTAAGTGTCTGTATGTAACTGTCTGTATGTAAGTGTCTGTATGTTAAGTGTTTGTATGTAAGTGTCTGTATGTGAATATCTCAGTGTCTGTATGTAAGTGTCTGTATGTAAGTGTCTGTATGTAAGTGCCTGTATGTAAGTGTCTGTATGTAAGTGTCTGTATGTAAGTGTGTGTATGTAAGTGTCTGTATGTAAGTGTCTGTATGTAAGTGTCTCAGTATCTGTATGTAAATGTCTTTATGTAAGTGTCTGTATGTAAGTGTCTGTATGTAAGTGTCTATAGTGTGGGTAGCGATAGTGTAGCGGTTAGCGCGCTGCGCTATGAACCTGGCGACCCGGGTTCGATTCCCGCTCACGGCCAACACCAGTGACGGGTATCTGAACAGGTCCCGGGCCTCCCCTAGGTCGACTCAGCCTCAAATGAGTACCTGGTGCGGTGTGTAAACATTGCCACTAGGGAGACAAAGGCGGTTGGGCGTGGTGCTGGCCACCCACCCCCTCGTGTACCGTTCCGGCCTTCATAGGTGCTCGCTAACAGCACCTGCGCCAAAAGTCTATTAAGGCTATATGGGGGATCTTTGTATGTAAGTGTCTCAGTGTCTGCATGTAAGTGTCTGTATGTAAGTGTCTGTATGCAAGTATCTGTATGTAAATGTCTGTGTGTAAGTGTCTGTATGTAAGTGTCTTAGTGTCTGTATGTAAGTGTCTGTATGTAAGTGTCTGTATGTGTCTGTATGTAAGTGTCTGTATGTGAGTGTCTGTATGTAAGTGTCTGTATGTAAGTGGCTGTATGTAGGTGTCTGTAAGTGTCTATATGTAAGTATCTGTATGTAAGTGTCTGCATGTAAGTTTCTGTATGTAAGTGTATGTTTGTAAGTGTCTGTATGCAAGTGTCTGTATGTAAGTGCCTGTTTGTAAGTGCCTGTATGTAAGTGTCTGTATGTAAGTGCCTCAGTGTCTGTATGTAAGTGTCTGTATGTAAGTGTCTCAGTGTCTGTATGTAAGTGTCTGTATGTAAGTGTCTGTATGTAAGTGTCTCAGTGTCTGTATGTAAGTGTCTGTATGTAAGTGTCTGTATGTAAGTGTCTGTATGTAAATGTCTCAGTGTCTGTATGTAAGTGTATGTAAGCGTCTGTATGTCAGTGTCTATGTAAGTGTCTCAGTGTCTGTATGTAAGTGTCTGTATGTAAGTGTCTGTATGTAAGTGTCTTAGTGTCTGTATGTAAGTGTCTGTATGTAATTGTCTGTGTGTAAGTGTCTTTATGTAAGAGTCTGTATGTAAGTGTCTCTATGTAAGTGTCTAAGTGTGTGTATGTAAGGGTCTGTATGTAAGTGTCTGTATGTAAGTGTCTGTATGTAAGTGTCTGTATGTAAGTGTTTGTATGTAAGTGTCTGTATGTAAGTGTCTCAGTGTCTGTTTGTGTCAGTATGTAAGTGTCTGTATGTAAGTGTCTATGTAAGTGTCTGTATGTAAGTGCCTGTATGTAAATGTTTGTATGTAAGTGTCTGTATGTAAGTGTCTGTATGTTAGTGTCTGTATGTAAGTGTCTCAGTATCTGTATGTAAATGTCTTTATGTAAGTGTCTGTATGTAAGTGTCTGTATGTAAGTGTCTGTATGTAAGTGTCTCAGTGTCTGTATATAAGTGTATGTATGTAAGCATCTGTATGTAAGTGTCTCAGTGTCTGTATGTAAGTGTCTGTATGTAAGTGTCTGTATGTAAGTGTCTCAGTGTCTGTATGTAAGTGTCTGTATGTAAGCGTCTGTATGTAAGTGTCTATGTAAGTGTCTCAGTGTCTTTATGTAAGTGTCTGTATGTAAGTGTCTCAGTGTCTGTATGTAAGTGTCTCAGTGTCTGTATGTAAGTGTCTGTATGTAAGTGTCTCAGTGTCTGTATGTAAGTGTCTGTATGTAAGTGGCTGTATGTAAGTGTCTGTTTGTAAGTGTCTCAGTGTCTGTATGTAAGTGTCTGTATGTAAGTGTCTGTATGTAAATGTCTCAGTGTCTGTATGTAAGTGTATGTAAGCGTCTGTATGTAAGTGTCTATGTAAGTGTCTCAGTGTCTGTATGTAAGTGTCTTTATGTAAGTGTCTGTATGTAAGTGTCTTAGTGTCTGTATGTAAGTGTCTGTATGTAATTGTCTGTATGTAAGTGTCTTTATGTAAGAGATTGTATGTAAGTGTCTGTATGTAAGTGTCTAAGTGTCTGTATGTAAGTGTCTTTATGTAAGAGTCTGTAAGTAAGTGTCTGTATGTAAGTGTCTAAGTGTGTGTATGTAAGGGTCTGTATGTAAGTACAGTATGTAGTCCGGCAAAACAACCCCCTACCTCCTCGCGGTGCCGGACGGGCAACTCTGTCGTGGACAGTGCTGTGGGGGGAGTTCCAATTTTGATTGGCTCCTCCCCTCATGGCATATGTGTCCACCACAGGGGCTAAACGGGGGCTCTGGACGGGTGCGAGGGGCTGGTAACCCCTCCACCTTCAATTAATTACCACAAAACCACGAATTAAAGTGAAATATGTAACAACTAAGCTTGTGCCGGAGGCCCCGGGGGGCCAGGCGTCTATGACGTCTCCTGGCCAAACCCCAATTGGCGGAGCCAGGAGATTGAATACCTACCCTCGGGGCTACTCCAGAAACAACGAAAAGCCACTACGGGTGGCCACGTGGAATGTTCGAACGCTCACTGCAGAGGAGAGGCTGCCACTCCTCTGTCGGGAGCTGGACCGGTACCGCCTGGATCTATGCGGCATTCAGGAGGTCCGGTGGACCGGCTCTGGCTCCTGCCACCATGAGGGGTGGACAGTCCTCTACTCGGGGCAGCAGACTGCCAAACAACAGGGTGTGGGTCTTCTTTTGAACAAAAGAATGAAGGGGGCGTGGGAGCGTGGCGGTGAGGTGTGGGAAGCTGTAAGCCCCAGGCTACTTTGGGCTCGCCTTCCCATCAACCGGAGGCGAGGAATGGTGGTCGTGGTTACTTATGCCCCCACCGAAGATGAACATCCGTGGAGGGATGCAGGCAAAGCCGATGAGTCAGATGCCTTCTATGACCTCCTGTCACAGGTGCTGGCTAAAGTGGCCCCTCGGGATAGAGTCATCATGTTGGGTGACTTCAATGCCCGAGTTGGTCATGATACTGGCACCTGGTCTGGAGTGATTGGAGGGCATGGGCCAGATCAGCTCAATAACAATGGTAGGAGGCTGCTAGATTTTTGTGCAGCCCATGGGCTTGTAATTACCAACACGCTGTTCCGGCATCGGCGCATCCACACAACATCATGGATGCATGCCGGGTCCAAGCAAGAACATCTGCTGGACTACATAGTGACGGACCAGCGAATGCGAGCCCATGTCCTTGACACCAGGACCTACCGTGGAGCTGATCTGCCCTCTGACCATCGACTAGTCATCTGTAAGATGCGCCTGCCATTCTTCCACTCCGGTGGTGGGTGTACACCCAGGACCCCATTCCAACCTAAAGTGGCCTGGTCTCAGTTATCTGATGAAAGTTGCAAGCGAGAATTTCATCATCGCTTGCGGCTGGGATTGGCATCGTCCCCGACTCCTCCTGATGTCGAGGGTAAATGGGCGAGGTTTAGGACTGTGACTCATGCAGCTGCAATGGCTGCTTTGGGTACGCGGTCCAGACCTCCCCAGACACCCTGGATGACAGAGGAGTTGTTCAGGATGGTTGAGAAAAAGCGACAGGCCCACTGTCATCGGCTACAGAATCCCACGTCAGAGAATGAGGAGGCTTACCGCAGCCTTCGCTCGGAGGTTCGGAGAGCCGTGAGGCGCTGCAAGGATGGGTGGTGGTCGCGGGTTGCTGAGGAGATGGAGTCTGCCTCAGTGGCCCGTGATCACAAATCGCTATTTAACTCCATCAAAAAAGTAACCTGCAGCGCCACACCTATTACCATCATTTAGGGAAAAAACGGTGATCCAATTTCCGACCCCCAGGAACAGGTTCGCAGATTTGCTGAGCATTTCTGTGAGGTCCTGGGGGAGGGAAAATCCCACAGCCAGGAAAACATCGTGGCACAAAGTGAGGATGACCCTGCTGAGGCTGCGGTGCCCCAAATATTGGATGAAGTCACCCCCTGTGAGTGGCTGGCTGAGGTGCCATCTGCTGAGGAAGTATTGAAGGCGATCCGGAGTCTGAGACCAGGAAAGGCAGCGGGCAGAGATGATCTCCCAAGCGAAATGCTGAGGGAGGGTGGCGTTTGTGCACAGACTGCCCTATATGACATCATAACAACAGTCTGGACCACTGGACGGGTTCCGCAGGATTGGAAGGATGCCCTGGTGGTCCCCCTTTTTAAGAAGGGGGACCGCACAGACTGTAACAACTACAGGGGCATCTCACTCCTCAGTGTGCCGGGAAAGGTCCTGGCAAGGATTATTCAGCATCGCCTTGCCAGGCACGCTGAGGAGAGGCTTGCGGAGCCCCAATGCGGTTTCAGGAAAGGGCGGTCCTGCACAGATGCCATATTTTCTGTCCGTCTGCTACAGCAGAGGTGTAGGGAATTCCAACAAGACCTACATCTCTGCTTTATTGACCTGGTCAAGGCCTATGATACCATCAGTAGGCCTGGGCTCTGGGTCGTTCTTCGTGCTTTTGGAGTACCTGACCCTCTGCTCACGATCATTAAGGACCTTCATGATGGTGAGCGGGCCCGGGTAAAACTACGTGGCCGGGAGTCAGAGCCATTCCCTGTACACCTTGGGGTGCGACAGGGATGTCCTCTGGCTCCCACATTATTTAACATCTATTTTGACCACGTAGTTCGTGAAGCCTTCAATAGCTGTACCGGGGGAATCTCCATATGGTACAGATATAATGGGAGGCTAATCGATGCCCGGGTGCGGTCAAGGGATGGCTCCCTATTGCTCAACCACGTTATGTATGCTGATGACTTGGTAATAGCTGCTCAGTCAGAGGAGGAGTTGCAGACGCTGCTGCTGAGACTGGAGCGTGCCACTAAGAGGTGGGGCCTTACCATCAGCCCCACCAAAACTAAGCACCTGCCTGGGTATTTTGTACCATCGGACACTCCACCCCCACAACTCCCAATCGGTGATGGGGCAGTTGTGGAGAGAGTGGAGCGTTTCCCATACCTGGGCAGTGTGCTTATGACTGGCTCCAGTTTAACAGCAGAGGTCTCACTCCGAATCAGTCGAGCGGCAATATCTTTTCATCGGTTGCGTAACGCTGTGTGGAAGCTACCTGGTCTGTCGCTCCGCACTAAGCTTCAGGTCTTCTCGGCCACGGTCATTCCCTCCCTTCTCTACGCTTGCGAAACGTGGACCCCCCTAATGGAACATCTTCGCCGGTTAGAAACATTTAGGCTGACCTGCCTACGATCCATCCTGGGTTTAACCAGACTGGATTGTGTGAGGAGCTCACAAATCCTTGAAAGATCTGGGCAGGGTCCCATCGGTGAGCTCCTCCGGCAGGCAAGGCTGCGATGGCTGGGTCATGTAGCCCGCATGCCCAGCCACCGCATGCCGAAACAGCTTTTGTTCGGCCGGATTGAGGGGGCTAAGCGGGCGCGGCACGGGCTAGAGAAGAGATGGAGTGATGTGGTACAGGAGGACGTGGAGCTGAGTGGACTTGCCGATGACTGGTACCAGCGGTGTCAAGATCGGCCTCTGTGGAGGAGGCTCGTGAAGGATGCTACTGGGCAGTTGGAGGCAGTCGCCCTCCAACAACAACGGAGGGCGGAGGAGCGACGCTCACAACAGCGAGCGGAGCGCCGGGTGGCTAAAGCACAGCAGGTTGGCACAGTAGGGGGCACAGGTGGTGCATCAGCCAGTCATCTCAGTCAGTCGACCCGTGGCACCTGGGTCTGCCCCGTGACCTCCTGCCAGCGGGCGTTCGACACTTCACGTGGCCTCAGGGTGCACATAGCCTGGCACAAGCGTCGTGGTGACGTCACCGCCACTTAGTGGCGAATGGCGGTTGTTGTTGTTGTTGTTGTATGTAAGTGTCTGTATGTAAGTGTCTGTATGTAAGTGTCTGTATGTAAGTGTTTGTATGTAAGTGTCTGTATGTAAGTGTCTCAGTGTCTGTTTGTGTCAGTATGTAAGTGTCTGTATGTAAGTGTCTATGTAAGTGTCTGTATGTAAGTGCCTGTATGTAAGTATCTGTATGTAAGTGTCTGTATGTAAGTTTCTGTATGTAACTGTCTCTATGTAAGTATCTGTATGTAAGTGTCTGTATGTCAGTGTCACAGTGTCAGTATGTAAGTGTCTGTATGTAAGTGTCTGTATGTAAGTGTCTGTATGTAAGTGTCTGTATATAAGTGTCTCAGTGTCTGTATATAAGTGTCTGTATGTAAGCGTCTGTATGTATGTGTCTCAGTGTCTGTATGTAGGTGTCTGTATGTAAGTGTCTGTATGTAAGTGTCTAAGTGTCTGTATGTAAGTGTCTGTATGTAAGCGTCTGTATGTAAGTGTCTCAGTGTCTGTATGTAAGTGTCTGTATGTAAGTGTCTCAGTGTCTGCATGTAAGTGTCTGTATGTAAGTGTCTGTATGTAAGTGTCTGTATGTAAGTGTCTCAGTGTCTGTATGTAAGTGTCTGTATGTAAGTGTCTCAGTGTCTGAATGTAAGTGTCTGTATGTAAGTGTCTGTATGTAAGTGTCTGTATGTAAATGTCTCAGTGTCTGTATGTAAGTGTATGTATGTAAGTGTCTTATGTAAGTGTCTTAGTGTCTGTATGTAAGTGTCTGTATGTAATTGTCTGTATGTAAGTGTCTTTATGTAAGAGTCTGTATGTAAGTGTCTGTATGTAAGTGTCTAAGTGTCTGTATGTAAGTGTCTTTATGTAAGTGTCTGTATGTAAGTGTCTGTATGTAAGTGTCTAAGTGTGTGTATGTAAGGGTCTGTATGTAAGTGTCTGTATGTAAGTGTCTGTATGTAAGTGTCTGTATGTAAGTGTTTGTATGTAAGTGTCTGTATGTAAGTGTCTCAGTGTCTGTTTGTGTCAGTATGTAAGTGTCTGTATGTAAGTGTCTATGTAAGTGTCTGTATGTAAGTGCCTGTATGTAAGTATCTGTATGTAAGTGTCTGTATGTAAGTTTCTGTATGTAACTGTCTCTATGTAAGTATCTGTATGTAAGTGTCTGTATGTCAGTGTCACAGTGTCAGTATGTAAGTGTCTGTATGTAAGTGTCTGTATGTAAGTGTCTGTTTGTAAGTGTCTGTATGTAAGTGTCTCAGTGTCTGTATATAAGTGTCTGTATGTAAGCGTCTGTATGTAAGTGTCTCAGTGTCTGTACGTAGGTGTCTGTATGTAAGTGTCTGTATGTAAGTGTCTAAGTGTCTTATGTAAGTGTCTGTATGTAAGCGTCTGTATGTAAGTGTCTCAGTGTCTGTATGTAAGTGTCTGTATGTAAGTGTCTCAGTGTCTGCATGTAAGTGTCTGTATGTAAGTGTCTGTATGTAAGTGTCTCAGTGTCTGTATGTAAGTGTCTGTATGTAAGTGTCTCAGTGTCTGTATGTAAGTGTCTGTATGTAAGTGTCTGTATGTAAGTGTCTGTATGTAAATGTCTCAGTGTCTGTATGTAAGTGTATGTATGTAAGTGTCTGTATGTAAGTGTCTGTATGTAATTGTCTGTATGTAAGTGTCTTTATGTAAGAGTCTGTATGTAAGGGTCTGTATGTAAGTGTCTAAGTGTCTGTATGTAAGTGTCTTTATGTAAGAGTCTGTATGTAAGTGTCTGTATGTAAGTGTCTAAGTGTGTGTATGTAAGGGTCTGTATGTAAGTGTCTGTATGTAAGTGTCTGTATGTAAGTGTCTGTATGTAAGTGTTTGTATGTAAGTGTCTGTATGTAAGTGTCTCAGTGTCTGTTTGTGTCAGTATGTAAGTGTCTTTATGTAAGTGTCTATGTAAGTGTCTGTATGTAAGTGCCTGTATGTAAGTGTCTGTATGTAAGTGTCTGTATGTAAGTGTGTGTATGTAAGTGTCTGTATGTAAGTGTCTGTATGTAAGTGTCTCAGTATCTGTATGTAAATGTCTTTATGTAAGTGTCTGTATGTAAGTGTCTGTATGTAAGTGTCTGTATGTTAAGTGTTTGTATGTAAGTGTCTGTATGTGAATATCTCAGTGTCTGTATGTAAGTGTCTGTATGTAAATGTCTCAGTGTCTGTATGTAAGTGTATGTAAGCGTCTGTATGTAAGTGTCTATGTAAGTGTCTCAGTGTCTGTATGTAAGTGTCTGTATGTAAGTGTCTGTATGTAAGTGTCTTAGTGTCTGTATGTAGGTGTCTGTATGTAATTGTCTGTATGTAAGTGTCTTTATGTAAGAGACTGTATGTAAGTGTCTGTATGTAAGTGTCTAAGTGTCTGTATGTAAGTGTCTTTATGTAAGAGTCTGTATGTAAGTGTCTGTATGTAAGTGTCTAAGTGTGTGTATGTAAGGGTCTGTATCTAAGTGTCTGTATGTAAGTGTCTGTATGTAAGTGTCTGTATGTAAGTGTTTGTATGTAAGTGTCTGTATGTAAGTGTCTCAGTGTCTGTTTGTGTCAGTATGTAAGTGTCTGTATGTAAGTGTCTATGTAAGTGTCTGTATGTAAGTGCCTGTATGTAAGTATCTGTATGTAAGTGTCTCTATGTAAGTTTCTGTATGTAACTGTCTCTATGTAAGTATCTGTATGTAAGTGTCTGTATGTCAGTGTCACAGTGTCAGTATGTAAGTGTCTGTATGTAAGTGTCTGTATGTAAGTGTCTGTATGTAAGTGTCTGTATATAAGTGTCTCAGTGTCTGTATATAAGTGTCTGTATGTAAGCGTCTGTATGTAAGTGTCTCAGTGTCTGTATGTAGGTGTCTGTATGTAAGTGTCTGTATGTAAGTGTCTAAGTGTCTGTATGTAAGTGTCTGTATGTAAGCGTCTGTATGTAAGTGTCTCAGTGTCTTAATGTAAGTGTCTGTATGTAAGTGTCTCAGTGTCTGCATGTAAGTGTCTGTATGTAAGTGTCTGTATGTAAGTGTCTGTATGTAAGTGTCTCAGTGTCTGTATGTAAGTGTCTGTATGTAAGTGTCTCAGTGTCTGTATGTAAGTGTCTGTATGTAAGTGTCTGTATGTAAGTGTCTGTATGTAAATGTCTCAGTGTCTGTATGTAAGTGTATGTATGTAAGTGTCTTATGTAAGTGTCTTAGTGTCTGTATGTAAGTGTCTGTATGTAATTGTCTGTATGTAAGTGTCTTTATGTAAGAGTCTGTATGTAAGTGTCTGTATGTAAGTGTCTAAGTGTCTGTATGTAAGTGTCTTTATGTAAGAGTCTGTATGTAAGTGTCTGTATGTAAGTGTCTAAGTGTGTGTATGTAAGGGTCTGTATGTAAGTGTCTGTATGTAAGTGTCTGTATGTAAGTGTCTGTATGTAAGTGTTTGTATGTAAGTGTCTGTATGTAAGTGTCTCAGTGTCTGTTTGTGTCAGTATGTAAGTGTCTGTATGTAAGTGTCTATGTAAGTGTCTGTATGTAAGTGCCTGTATGTAAGTGTCTGTATGTAAGTGTCTGTATGTAAGTTTCTGTATGTAACTGTCTCTATGTAAGTATCTGTATGTAAGTGTCTGTATGTCAGTGTCACAGTGTCAGTATGTAAGTGTCTGTATGTAAGTGTCTGTTTGTAAGTGTCTGTATGTAAGTGTCTCAGTGTCTGTATATAAGTGTCTGTATGTAAGCGTCTGTATGTAAGTGTCTCAGTGTCTGTATGTAGGTGTCTGTATGTAAGTGTCTGTATGTAAGTGTCTAAGTGTCTGTATGTAAGTGTCTGTATGTAAGCGTCTGTATGTAAGTGTCTCAGTGTCTGTATGTAAGTGTCTGTATGTAAGTGTCTCAGTGTCTGCATGTAAGTGTCTGTATGTAAGTGTCTGTATGTAAGTGTCTGTATGTAAATGTCTCAGTGTCTGTATGTAAGTGTATGTATGTAAGTGTCTTATGTAAGTGTCTTAGTGTCTGTATGTAAGTGTCTGTATGTAATTGTCTGTATGTAAGTGTCTTTATGTAAGAGTCTGTATGTAAGTGTCTGTATGTAAGTGTCTAAGTGTCTGTATGTAAGTGTCTTTATGTAAGAGTCTGTATGTAAGTGTCTGTATGTAAGTGTCTAAGTGTGTGTATGTAAGGGTCTGTATGTAAGTGTCTGTATGTAAGTTTCTGTATGTAAGTGTCTGTATGTAAGTGTTTGTATGTAAGTGTCTGTATGTAAGTGTCTCAGTGTCTGTTTGTGTCAGTATGTAAGTGTCTGTATGTAAGTGTCTATGTAAGTGTCTGTATGTAAGTGCCTGTATGTAAGTGTCTGTATGTAAGTGTCTGTATGTAAGTTTCTGTATGTAACTGTCTCTATGTAAGTATCTGTATGTAAGTGTCTGTATGTCAGTGTCACAGTGTCAGTATGTAAGTGTCTGTATGTAAGTGTCTGTATGTAAGTGTCTGTTTGTAAGTGTCTGTATGTAAGTGTCTCAGTGTCTGTATATAAGTGTCTGTATGTAAGCGTCTGTATGTAAGTGTCTCAGTGTCTGTATGTAGGTGTCTGTATGTAAGTGTCTGTATGTAAGTGTCTAAGTGTCTGTATGTAAGTGTCTGTATGTAAGCGTCTGTATGTAAGTGTCTCAGTGTCTGTATGTAAGTGTCTGTATGTAAGTGTCTCAGTGTCTGCATGTAAGTGTCTGTATGTAAGTGTCTGTATGTAAGTGTCTCAGTGTCTGTATGTAAGTGGCTGTATGTAAGTGTCTCAGTGTCTGTATGTAAGTGTCTGTATGTAAGTGTCTGTATGTAAGTGTCTGTATGTAAATGTCTCAGTGTCTGTATGTAAGTGTATGTATGTAAGTGTCTGTATGTAAGTGTCTGTATGTAATTGTCTGTATGTAAGTGTCTTTATGTAAGAGTCTGTATGTAAGGGTCTGTATGTAAGTGTCTAAGTGTCTGTATGTAAGTGTCTTTATGTAAGATTCTGTATGTAAGTGTCTGTATGTAAGTGTCTAAGTGTGTGTATGTAAGGGTCTGTATGTAAGTGTCTGTATGTAAGTGTCTGTATGTAAGTGTCTGTATGTAAGTGTTTGTATGTAAGTGTCTGTATGTAAGTGTCTCAGTGTCTGTTTGTGTCAGTATGTAAATGTCTGTATGTAAGTGTCTATGTAAGTGTCTGTATGTAAGTGCCTGTATGTAAGTGTCTGTATGTAAGTGTCTGTATGTAAGTGTGTGTATGTAAGTGTCTGTATGTAAGTGTCTGTATGTAAGTGTCTCAGTATCTGTATGTAAATGTCTTTATGTAAGTGTCTGTATGTAAGTGTCTGTATGTAAGTGTCTGTATGTTAAGTGTTTGTATGTAAGTGTCTGTATGTGAATATCTCAGTGTCTGTATGTAAGTGTCTGTATGTAAGTGTCTCAGTATCTGTATGTAAATGTCTTTATGTAAGTGTCTGTATGTAAGTGTCTGTATGTAAGTGTCTGTATGTAAGTGTCTGTATGTAAGTCTCAGTGTCTTTATGTCAGTGTGTGTTTGTAAGTGTCTGTATGTAAGTGTCTGTATTTAAGTGTCTCAGTGTCTGTAAGTAAGTGTCTAAGTAAGTGTCTGTATGTAAGTGTCTGTATGTAAGTGTCTGTATGTAAGTGTCTGTATGTAAGTGTCTCAGTATCTGTATGTAAATGTCTTTATGTAAGTGTCTGTATGTAAGTGTCTGTATGTAAGTGTCTGTATGTTAAGTGTTTGTATGTAAGTGTCTGTATGTGAATATCTCAGTGTCTGTATGTAAGTGTCTGTATGTAAGTGTCTGTATGTAAGTGCCTGTATGTAAGTGTCTGTATGTAAGTGTCTCTATGTATGTGTGTGTATGTAAGTGTCTGTATGTAAGTGTCTGTATGTAAGTGTCTCAGTATCTGTATGTAAATGTCTTTATGTAAGTGTCTGTAGGTAAGTGTCTGTATGTAAGTGTCTGTATGTAAGTGTCTGTATGTAAGTCTCAGTGTCTTTATGTCAGTGTGTGTTTGTAAGTGTCTGTATGTAAGTGTCTGTATTTAAGTGTCTCAGTGTCTGTAAGTAAGTGTCTAAGTAAGTGTCTGTATGTAAGTGTCTGTATGTAAGTGTCTGTATGTTAAGTGTTTGTATGTAAGTGTCTGTATGTGAATATCTCAGTGTCTGTATGTAAGTGTCCGTATGTAAGTGTCTGTATGTAAGTGTCTCAGTGTCTGTATGTAAGTGTCTGTATGTAAGTGTCTGTATGTAAGTGTCTCAGTGTCTGTATGTTAAGTGTCTGTATGTAAGTGTCTGTATGTAAGTATCTCAGTGTCTGTATGTAAGTTTCCGTATGTAAGTGTCTGTATGTAAGTGTCTCAGTGTCTGCATGTAAGTGTCTGTATGTAAGTGTCTGTATGCAAGTATCTGTATGTAAATGTCTGTGTGTAAGTGTCTGTATGTAAGTGTCTTAGTGTCTGTATGTAAGTGTCTGTATGTAAGTGTCTGTATGTGTCTGTATGTAAGTGTCTGTATGTGAGTGTCTGTATGTAAGTGTTTGTATGTAAGTGTCTGTATGTAAGTGTTTGTATGTAAGTGTCTGTATGTAAGTGTCTCAGTGTCTGTTTGTGTCAGTATGTAAGTGTTTGTATGTAAGTGTCTGTATGTAAGTGTCTGTATGTAAGTGTCTGTATGTAAGTGTCTCAGTATCTGTATGTAAATGTCTTTATGTAAGTGTCTGTATGTAAGTGTCTGTATGTAAGCATCTGTATGTAAGTGTCTCAGTGTCTGTATGTAAGTGTCTGTATGTAAGTGTCTGTATGTGTCTCAGTGTCTGTATGTAAGTGTCTGTATGTAAGCGTCTGTATGTAAGTGTCTATGTAAGTGTCTCAGTGTCTTTATGTAAGTGTCTGTATGTAAGTGTCTCAGTGTCTGTATGTAAGTGTCTCAGTGTCTGTATGTAAGTGTCTGTATGTAAGTGTCTCAGTGTCTGTATGTAAGTGTCTGTATGTAAGTGGCTGTATGTAAGTGTCTGTATGTAAGTGTCTCAGTGTCTGTATGTAAGTGTCTGTATGTAAGTGTCTGTATGTAAATGTCTCAGTGTCTGTATGTAAGTGTATGTAAGCGTCTGTATGTAAGTGTCTATGTAAGTGTCTTTATGTAAGAGACTGTATGTAAGTGTCTGTATGTAAGTGTCTAAGTGTCTGTATGTAAGTGTCTTTATGTAAGAGTCTGTATGTAAGTGTCTGTATGTAAGTGTCTAAGTGTGTGTATGTAAGGGTCTGTATGTTTGTGTCTGTATGTAAGTGTCTGTATGTAAGTGTCTGTATGTAAGTGTTTGTATGTAAGTGTCTGTATGTAAGTGTCTCAGTGTCTGTTTGTGTCAGTATGTAAGTGTCTGTATGTAAGTGTCTATGTAAGTGTCTGTATGTAAGTGCCTGTATGTAAGTATCTGTATGTAAGTGTCTGTATGTAAGTTTCTGTATGTAACTGTCTCTATGTAAGTATCTGTATGTAAGTGTCTGTATGTCAGTGTCACAGTGTCAGTATGTAAGTGTCTGTATGTAAGTGTCTGTATGTAAGTGTCTGTATGTAAGTGTCTGTATATAAGTGTCTCAGTGTCTGTATATAAGTGTCTGTATGTAAGCGTCTGTATGTAAGTGTCTCAGTGTCTGTATGTAGGTGTCTGTATGTAAGTGTCTGTATGTAAGTGTCTAAGTGTCTGTATGTAAGTGTCTGTATGTAAGCGTCTGTATGTAAGTGTCTCAGTGTCTGTATGTAAGTGTCTGTATGTAAGTGTCTCAGTGTCTGCATGTAAGTGTCTGTATGTAAGTGTCTGTATGTAAGTGGCTGTATGTAAGTGTCTCAGTGTCTGTATGTAAGTGTCTGTATGTAAGTGTCTCAGTGTCTGTATGTAAGTGTCTGTATGTAAGTGTTTGTATGTAAGTGTCTGTATGTAAATGTCTCAGTGTCTGTATGTAAGTGTATGTATGTAAGTGTCTTATGTAAGTGTCTTAGTGTCTGTATGTAAGTGTCTGTATGTAATTGTCTGTATGTAAGTGTCTTTATGTAAGAGTCTTTATGTAAGTGTCTGTATGTAAGTGTCTGTATGTAAGTGTCTCAGTATCTGTATGTAAATGTCTTTATGTAAGTGTCTGTATGTAAGTGTCTGTATGTAAGTGTCTGTATGTTAAGTGTTTGTATGTAAGTGTCTGTATGTGAATATCTCAGTGTCTGTATGTAAGTGTCTGTATGTAAGTGTCTGTATGTAAGTGCCTTATGTAAGTGTCTGTATGTAAGTGTCTGTATGTAAGTGTGTGTATGTAAGTGTCTGTATGTAAGTGTCTGTATGTAAGTGTCTCAGTATCTGTATGTAAATGTCTTTATGTAAGTGTCTGTATGTAAGTGTCTGTATGTAAGTGTCTGTATGTAAGTGTCTGTATGTAAGTCTCAGTGTCTTTATGTCAGTGTGTGTTTGTAAGTGTCTGTATGTAATTGTCTGTATTTAAGTGTCTCAGTGTCTGTAAGTAAGTGTCTAAGTAAGTGTCTGTATGTAAGTGTCTGTATGTAAGTGTCTGTATGTTAAGTGTTTGTATGTAAGTGTCTGTATGTGAATATCTCAGTGTCTGTATGTAAGTGTCTGTATGTAAGTGTCTGTATGTAAGTGTGTAAGTGTCTGTATGTAAGTGTCTGTATGTAAGTGTCTGTATGTAAGTGTCTCAGTGTCTGTATGTTAAGTGTCTGTATGTAAGTGTCTGTATGTAAGTATCTCAGTGTCTGTATGTAAGTTTCTGTGTGTAAGTGTCTGTATGTAAGTGTCTCAGTGTCTGCATGTAAGTGTCTGTATGTAAGTGTCTGTATGCAAGTATCTGTATGTAAATGTCTGTGTGTAAGTGTCTGTATGTAAGTGTCTTAGTGTCTGTATGTAAGTGTCTGTATGTAAGTGTCTGTATGTGTCTGTATGTAAGTGTCTGTATGTGAGTGTCTGTATGTAAGTGTCTGTATGTAAGTGGCTGTATGTAGGTGTCTGTACGTGTCTATATGTAAGTATCTGTATGTAAGTGTCTGCATGTAAGTTTCTGTATGTAAGTGTATGTTTGTAAGTGTCTGTATGTAAGTGTCTGTATGTAAGTGCCTGTTTGTAAGTGCCTGTATGTAAGTGTCTGTATGTAAGTGCCTCAGTGTCTGTATGTAAGTGTCTGTATGTAAGTGTCTCAGTGTCTGTATGTAAGTGTCTGTATGTAAGTGTCTGTATGTAAGTGTCTCAGTGTCTGTATGTAAGTGTCTGTATGTAAGTGTCTGTATGTAAGTGTCTGTATGTAAATGTCTCAGTGTCTGTATGTAAGTGTATGTAAGCGTCTGTATGTCAGTGTCTATGTAAGTGTCTCAGTGTCTGTATGTAAGTGTCTGTATGTAAGTGTCTGTATGTAAGTGTCTTAGTGTCTGTATGTAAGTGTCTGTATGTAATTGTCTGTGTGTAAGTGTCTTTATGTAAGAGTCTGTATGTAAGTGTCTCTATGTAAGTGTCTAAGTGTGTGTATGTAAGGGTCTGTATGTAAGTGTCTGTATGTAAGTGTCTGTATGTAAGTGTCTGTATGTAAGTGTTTGTATGTAAGTGTCTGTATGTAAGTGTCTCAGTGTCTGTTTGTGTCAGTATGTAAGTGTCTGTATGTAAGTGTCTATGTAAGTGTCTGTATGTAAGTGCCTGTATGTAAGTGTTTGTATGTAAGTGTCTGTATGTAAGTGTTTGTATGTAAGTGTCTGTATGTAAGTGTCTCAGTGTCTGTTTGTGTCAGTATGTAAGTGTTTGTATGTAAGTGTCTGTATGTAAGTGTCTGTATGTAAGTGTCTGTATGTAAGTGTCTCAGTATCTGTATGTAAATGTCTTTATGTAAGTGTCTGTATGTAAGTGTCTGTATGTAAGTGTCTGTATGTAAGTGTCTCAGTGTCTGTATATAAGTGTATGTATGTAAGCATCTGTATGTAAGTGTCTCAGTGTCTGTATGTAAGTGTCTGTATGTAAGTGTCTGTATGTAAGTGTTTCAGTGTCTGTATGTAAGTGTCTGTATGTAAGCGTCTGTATGTAAGTGTCTATGTAAGTGTCTCAGTGTCTTTATGTAAGTGTCTGTATGTAAGTGTCTCAGTGTTTGTATGTAAGTGTCTCAGTGTCTGTATGTAAGTGTCTGTATGTAAGTGTCTCAGTGTCTGTATGTAAGTGTCTGTATGTAAGTGTCTGTATGTAAGTGTCTGTATATAAGTGTCTCAGTGTCTGTATATAAGTGTCTGTATGTAAGCATCTGTATGTAAGTGTCTCAGTGTCTGTATGTAGGTGTCTGTATGTAAGTGTCTGTATGTAAGTGTCTAAGTGTCTGTATGTAAGTGTCTGTATGTAAGCATCTGTATGTAAGTGTCTCAGTGTCTGTATGTAAGTGTCTGTATGTAAGTGTCTCAGTGTCTGCATGTAAGTGTCTGTATGTAAGTGTCTGTATGTAAGTGGCTGTATGTAAGTGTCTCAGTGTCTGTATGTAAGTGTCTGTATGTAAGTGTCTCAGTGTCTGTATGTAAGTGTCTGTATGTAAGTGTTTGTATGTAAGTGTCTGTATGTAAATGTCTCAGTGTCTGTATGTAAGTGTATGTATGTAAGTGTCTTATGTAAGTGTCTTAGTGTCTGTATGTAAGTGTCTGTATGTAATTGTCTGTATGTAAGTGTCTTTATGTAAGAGTCTGTATGTAAGTGTCTGTATGTAAGTGTCTGTATGTAAGTGTCTCAGTATCTGTATGTAAATGTCTTTATGTAAGTGTCTGTATGTAAGTGTCTGTATGTAAGTGTCTGTATGTTAAGTGTTTGTATGTAAGTGTCTGTATGTGAATATCTCAGTGTCTGTATGTAAGTGTCTGTATGTAAGTGTCTGTATGTAAGTGCCTTATGTAAGTGTCTGTATGTAAGTGTCTGTATGTAAGTGTGTGTATGTAAGTGTCTGTATGTAAGTGTCTGTATGTAAGTGTCTGTATGTAAGTGTCTCAGTATCTGTATGTAAATGTCTTTATGTAAGTGTCTGTATGTAAGTGTCTGTATGTAAGTGTCTGTATGTAAGTGTCTGTATGTAAGTCTCAGTGTCTTTATGTCAGTGTGTGTTTGTAAGTGTCTGTATGTAAGTGTCTGTATTTAAGTGTCTCAGTGTCTGTAAGTAAGTGTCTAAGTAAGTGTCTGTATGTAAGTGTCTGTATGTAAGTGTCTGTATGTTAAGTGTTTGTATGTAAGTGTCTGTATGTGAATATCTCAGTGTCTGTATGTAAGTGTCCGTATGTAAGTGTCTGTATGTAAGTGTGTAAGTGTCTGTATGTAAGTGTCTGTATGTAAGTGTTTGTATGTAAGTGTCTGTATGTAAGTGTCTCAGTGTCTGTTTGTGTCAGTATGTAAGTGTCTGTATGTAAGTGTCTATGTAAGTGTCTGTATGTAAGTGCCTGTATGTAAGTGTTTGTATGTAAGTGTCTGTATGTAAGTGTTTGTATGTAAGTGTCTGTATGTAAGTGTCTCAGTGTCTGTTTGTGTCAGTATGTAAGTGTTTGTATGTAAGTGTCTGTATGTAAGTGTCTGTATGTAAGTGTCTGTATGTAAGTGTCTCAGTATCTGTATGTAAATGTCTTTATGTAAGTGTCTGTATGTAAGTGTCTGTATGTAAGTGTCTGTATATAAGTGTCTCAGTGTCTGTATATAAGTGTATGTATGTAAGCTTCTGTATGTAAGTGTCTCAGTGTCTGTATGTAAGTGTCTGTATGTAAGTGTCTGTATGTAAGTGTCTCAGTGTCTGTATGTAAGTGTCTGTATGTAAGCGTCTGTATGTAAGTGTCTATGTAAGTGTCTCAGTGTATTTATGTAAGTGTCTGTATGTAAGTGTCTCAGTGTTTGTATGTAAGTGTCTCAGTGTCTGTATGTAAGTGTCTGTATGTAAGTGTCTCAGTGTCTGTATGTAAGTGTCTGTATGTAAGTGGCTGTATGTAAGTGTCTGTATGTAAGTGTCTCAGTGTCTGTATGTAAGTGTCTGTATGTACGTGTCTGTATGTAAATGTCTCAGTGTCTGTATGTAAGTGTATGTAAGCGTCTGTATGTAAGTGTCTATGTAAGTGTCTTTATGTAAGAGACTGTATGTAAGTGTCTGTATGTAAGTGTCTAAGTGTCTGTATGTAAGTATCTTTATGTAAGAGTCTGTATGTAAGTGTCTGTATGTAAATGTCTCAGTGTCTGTATGTAAGTGTATGTATGTAAGTGTCTTATGTAAGTGTCTTAGTGTCTGTATGTAAGTGTCTGTATGTAATTGTCTGTATGTAAGTGTCTTTATGTAAGAGTCTGTATGTAAGTGTCTGTATGTAAGTGTCTGTATGTAAGTGTCTCAGTATCTGTATGTAAATGTCTTTATGTAAGTGTCTGTATGTAAGTGTCTGTATGTAAGTGTCTGTATGTTAAGTGTTTGTATGTAAGTGTCTGTATGTGAATATCTCAGTGTCTGTATGTAAGTGTCTGTATGTAAGTGTCTGTATGTAAGTGCCTGTATGTAAGTGTCTGTATGTAAGTGTCTGTATGTAAGTGTGTGTATGTAAGTGTCTGTATGTAAGTGTCTGTATGTAAGTGTCTCAGTATCTGTATGTAAATGTCTTTATGTAAGTGTCTGTATGTAAGTGTCTGTATGTAAGTGTCTGTATGTAAGTGTCTGTATGTAAGTCTCAGTGTCTTTATGTCAGTGTGTGTTTGTAAGTGTCTGTATGTAAGTGTCTGTATTTAAGTGTCTCAGTGTCTGTAAGTAAGTGTCTAAGTAAGTGTCTGTATGTAAGTGTCTGTATGTAAGTGTCTGTATGTTAAGTGTTTGTATGTAAGTGTCTGTATGTGAATATCTCAGTGTCTGTATGTAAGTGTCCGTATGTAAGTGTCTGTATGTAAGTGTGTAAGTGTCTGTATGTAAGTGTCTGTATGTAAATGTCTGTATGTAAGTGTCTCAGTGTCTGTATGTTAAGTGTCTGTATGTAAGTGTCTGTATGTAAGTATCTCAGTGTCTGTATGTAAGTTTCTGTATGTAAGTGTCTGTATGTAAGTGTCTCAGTGTCTGCATGTAAGTGTCTGTATGTAAGTGTCTGTATGCAAGTATCTGTATGTAAATGTCTGTGTGTAAGTGTCTGTATGTAAGTGTCTGTATTTAAGTGTCTCAGTGTCTGTAAGTAAGTGTCTAAGTAAGTGTCTGTATGTAAGTGTCTGTATGTAAGTGTCTGTATGTTAAGTGTTTGTATGTAAGTGTCTGTATGTGAATATCTCAGTGTCTGTATGTAAGTGTCCGTATGTAAGTGTCTGTATGTAAGTGTGTAAGTGTCTGTATGTAAGTGTCTGTATGTAAGTGTCTGTATGTAAGTGTCTCAGTGTCTGTATGTTAAGTGTCTGTATGTAAGTGTCTGTATGTAAGTGTCTCAGTGTCTGTATGTAAGTGTCTGTATGTAAGTGTCTGTATGTAAGTGTCTGTATGTAAATGTCTCAGTGTCTGTATGTAAGTGTATGTAAGCGTCTGTATGTCAGTGTCTATGTAAGTGTCTCAGTGTCTGTATGTAAGTGTCTGTATGTAAGTGGCTGTATGTAAGTGTCTGTATGTAAGTATCTCAGTGTCTGTATGTAAGTGTCTGTATGTACGTGTCTGTATGTAAATGTCTCAGTGTCTGTATGTAAGTGTATGTAAGCGTCTGTATGTAAGTGTCTATGTAAGTGTCTTTATGTAAGAGACTGTATGTAAGTGTCTGTATGTAAGTGTCTAAGTGTCTGTATGTAAGTATCTTTATGTAAGAGTCTGTATGTAAGTGTCTGTATGTAAGTGTCTAAGTGTGTGTATGTAAGGGTCTGTATGTAAGTGTCTGTATGTAAGTGTCTGTATGTAAGTGTCTGTATGTAAGTGTTTGTATGTAAGTGTCTGTATGGTAATTGTCTCAGTGTCTGTTTGTGTCAGTATGTAAGTGTCTGTATGTAAGTGTCTATGTAAGTGTCTGTATGTAAGTGCCTGTATGTACGTATATGTATGTAAGTGTCTGTATGTAAGTTTCTGTATGTAACTGTCTCTATGTAAGTATCTGTATGTAAGTGTCTGTATGTAAGTGTCTCAGTGTCTGTATGTAAGTGTCTGTATGTAAGTGTCTGTATGTAAGTGTCTCAGTGTCTGTATGTAAGTGTCTGTATGTAAGTGTCTGTATGTAAGTGTCTGTATGTAAATGTCTCAGTGTCTGTATGTAAGTGTATGTAAGCGTCTGTATGTCAGTGTCTATGTAAGTGTCTCAGTGTCTGTATGTAAGTGTCTGTATGTAAGTGTTTGTATGTAAGTGTCTTAGTGTCTGTATGTAAGTGTCTGTATGTAATTGTCTGTGTGTAAGTGTCTTTATGTAAGAGTCTATATGTAAGTGTCTCTATGTAAGTGTCTAAGTGTGTGTATGTAAGGGTCTGTATGTAAGTGTCTGTATGTAAGTGTCTGTATGTAAGTGTCTGTATGTAAGTGTTTGTATGTAAGTGTCTGTATGTAAGTGTCTCAGTGTCTGTTTGTGTCAGTATGTAAGTGTCTGTATGTAAGTGTCTATGTAAGTGTCTGTATGTAAGTGCCTGTATGTAAGTGTTTGTATGTAAGTGTCTGTATGTAAGTGTTTGTATGTAAGTGTCTGTATGTAAGTGTCTCAGTGTCTGTTTGTGTCAGTATGTAACTGTTTGTATGTAAGTGTCTGTATGTAAGTGTCTGTATGTAAGTGTCTGTATGTAAGTGTCTCAGTATCTGTATGTAAATGTCTTTATGTAAGTGTCTGTATGTAAGTGTCTGTATGTAAGTGTCTGTATGTAAGTGTCTCAGTGTCTGTATATAAGTGTATGTATGTAAGCATCTGTATGTAAGTGTCTCAGTATCTGTATGTAAGTGTCTGTATGTAAGTGTCTGTATGTAAGTGTCTCAGTGTCTGTATGTAAGTGTCTGTATGTAAGTGTCTGTATGTAAGTGTCTATGTAAGTGTCTCAGTGTCTTTATGTAAGTGTCTGTATGTAAGTGTCTCAGTGTTTGTATGTAAGTGTCTCAGTGTCTGTATGTAAGTGTCTGTATGTAAGTGTCTCAGTGTCTGTATGTAAGTGTCTGTATGTAAGTGGCTATATGTAAGTGTCTGTATGTAAGTGTCTCAGTGTCTGTATGTAAGTGTCTGTATGTAAGTGTCTGTATGTAAATGTCTCAGTGTCTGTATGTAAGTGTATGTAAGCGTCTGTATGTAAGTGTCTATGTAAGTGTCTTTATGTAAGAGACTGTATGTAAGTGTCTGTATGTAAGTGTCTAAGTGTCTGTATGTAAGTGTCTTTATGTAAGAGTCTGTATGTAAGTGTCTGTATGTAAGTGTCTAAGTGTGTGTATGTAAGGGTCTGTATGTAAGTGTCTGTATGTAAGTGTCTGTATGTAAGTGTCTGTATGTAAGTGTTTGTATGTAAGTGTCTGTATGTAATTGTCTCAGTGTCTGTTTGTATCAGTATGTAAGTGTCTGTATGTAAGTGTCTATGTAAGTGTCTGTATGTAAGTGCCTGTATGTAAGTATCTGTATGTAAGTGTCTGTATGTAAGTTTCTGTATGTAACTGTCTCTATGTAAGTATCTGTATGTAAGTGTCTGTATATAAGTGTCTCAGTGTCTGTATATAAGTGTCTGTATGTAAGCGTCTGTATGTAAGTGTCTCAGTGTCTGTATGTAGGTGTCTGTATGTAAGTGTCTGTATGTAAGTGTCTAAGTGTCTGTATGTAAGTGTCTGTATGTAAGCGTCTGTATGTAAGTGTCTCAGTGTCTGTATATAAGTGTCTGTATGTAAGCGTCTGTATGTAAGTGTCTCAGTGTCTATATGTAGGTGTCTGTATGTAAGTGTCTGTATGTAAGTGTCTAAGTGTCTGTATGTAAGTGTCTGTATGTAAGCGTCTGTATGTAAGTGTCTGCATGTAAGTTTCTGTATGTAAGTGTATGTTTGTAAGTGTCTGTATGTAAGTGTCTGTATGTAAGTGCCTGTTTGTAAGTGCCTGTATGTAAGTGTCTGTATGTAAGTGCCTCAGTGTCTGTATGTAAGTGTCTGTATGTAAGTGTCTCAGTGTCTGTATGTAAGTGTCTGTATGTAAGTGTCTGTATGTAAGTGTCTCAGTGTCTGTATGTAAGTGTCTGTATGTAAGTGTCTGTATGTAAGTGTCTGTATGTAAATGTCTCAGTGTCTGTATGTAAGTGTATGTAAGCGTCTGTATGTCAGTGTCTATGTAAGTGTCTCAGTGTCTGTATGTAAGTGTCTGTATGTAAGTGTCTGTATGTAAGTGTCTTAGTGTCTGTATGTAAGTGTCTGTATGTAATTGTCTGTGTGTAAGTGTCTTTATGTAAGAGTCTGTATATAAGTGTCTCTATGTAAGTGTCTAAGTGTGTGTATGTAAGGGTCTGTATGTAAGTGTCTGTATGTAAGTGTCTGTATGTAAGTGTCTGTATGTAAGTGTTTGTATGTAAGTGTCTGTATGTAAGTGTCTCAGTGTCTGTTTGTGTCAGTATGTAAGTGTCTGTATGTAAGTGTCTATGTAAGTGTCTGTATGTAAGTGCCTGTATGTAAGTGTTTGTATGTAAGTGTCTGTATGTAAGTGTTTGTATGTAAGTGTCTGTATGTAAGTGTCTCAGTGTCTGTTTGTGTCAGTATGTAAGTGTTTGTATGTAAGTGTCTGTATGTAAGTGTCTGTATGTAAGTGTCTGTATGTAAGTGTCTCAGTATCTGTATGTAAATGTCTTTATGTAAGTGTCTGTATGTAAGTGTCTGTATGTAAGTGTCTGTATGTAAGTGTCTCAGTGTCTGTATATAAGTGTATGTATGTAAGCATCTGTATGTAAGTGTCTCAGTGTCTGTATGTAAGTGTCTGTATGTAAGTGTCTGTATGTAAGTGTTTCAGTGTCTGTATGTAAGTGTCTGTATGTAAGCGTCTGTATGTAAGTGTCTATGTAAGTGTCTCAGTGTCTTTATGTAAGTGTCTGTATGTAAGTGTCTCAGTGTTTGTATGTAAGTGTCTCAGTGTCTGTATGTAAGTGTCTGTATGTAAGTGTCTCAGTGTCTGTATGTAAGTGTCTGTATGTAAGTGTCTGTATGTAAGTGTCTGTATATAAGTGTCTCAGTGTCTGTATATAAGTGTCTGTATGTAAGCATCTGTATGTAAGTGTCTCAGTGTCTGTATGTAGGTGTCTGTATGTAAGTGTCTGTATGTAAGTGTCTAAGTGTCTGTATGTAAGTGTCTGTATGTAAGCATCTGTATGTAAGTGTCTCAGTGTCTGTATGTAAGTGTCTGTATGTAAGTGTCTCAGTGTCTGCATGTAAGTGTCTGTATGTAAGTGTCTGTATGTAAGTGGCTGTATGTAAGTGTCTCAGTGTCTGTATGTAAGTGTCTGTATGTAAGTGTCTCAGTGTCTGTATGTAAGTGTCTGTATGTAAGTGTTTGTATGTAAGTGTCTGTATGTAAATGTCTCAGTGTCTGTATGTAAGTGTATGTATGTAAGTGTCTTATGTAAGTGTCTTAGTGTCTGTATGTAAGTGTCTGTATGTAATTGTCTGTATGTAAGTGTCTTTATGTAAGAGTCTGTATGTAAGTGTCTGTATGTAAGTGTCTGTATGTAAGTGTCTCAGTATCTGTATGTAAATGTCTTTATGTAAGTGTCTGTATGTAAGTGTCTGTATGTAAGTGTCTGTATGTTAAGTGTTTGTATGTAAGTGTCTGTATGTGAATATCTCAGTGTCTGTATGTAAGTGTCTGTATGTAAGTGTCTGTATGTAAGTGCCTTATGTAAGTGTCTGTATGTAAGTGTCTGTATGTAAGTGTGTGTATGTAAGTGTCTGTATGTAAGTGTCTGTATGTAAGTGTCTGTATGTAAGTGTCTCAGTATCTGTATGTAAATGTCTTTATGTAAGTGTCTGTATGTAAGTGTCTGTATGTAAGTGTCTGTATGTAAGTGTCTGTATGTAAGTCTCAGTGTCTTTATGTCAGTGTGTGTTTGTAAGTGTCTGTATGTAAGTGTCTGTATTTAAGTGTCTCAGTGTCTGTAAGTAAGTGTCTAAGTAAGTGTCTGTATGTAAGTGTCTGTATGTAAGTGTCTGTATGTTAAGTGTTTGTATGTAAGTGTCTGTATGTGAATATCTCAGTGTCTGTATGTAAGTGTCCGTATGTAAGTGTCTGTATGTAAGTGTGTAAGTGTCTGTATGTAAGTGTCTGTATGTAAGTGTCTGTATGTAAGTGTCTCAGTGTCTGTATGTTAAGTGTCTGTATGTAAGTGTCTGTATGTAAGTATCTCAGTGTCTGTATGTAAGTTTCTGTATGTAAGTGTCTGTATGTAAGTGTCTCAGTGTCTGCATGTAAGTGTCTGTATGTAAGTGTCTGTATGCAAGTATCTGTATGTAAATGTCTGTGTGTAAGTGTCTGTATGTAAGTGTCTTAGTGTCTGTAAATAAGTGTCTGTATGTAAGTGTCTGTATGTGTCTGTATGTAAGTGTCTGTATGTGAGTGTCTGTATGTAAGTGTCTGTATGTAAGTGGCTGTATGTAGGTGTCTGTAAGTGTCTATATGTAAGTATCTGTATGTAAGTGTCTGCATGTAAGTTTCTGTATGTAAGTGTATGTTTGTAAGTGTCTGTATGTAAGTGTCTGTATGTAAGTGCCTGTTTGTAAGTGCCTGTATGTAAGTGTCTGTATGTAAGTGCCTCAGTGTCTGTATGTAAGTGTCTGTATGTAAGTGTCTCAGTGTCTGTATGTAAGTGTCTGTATGTAAGTGTCTGTATGTAAGTGTCTCAGTGTCTGTATGTAAGTGTCTGTATGTAAGTGTCTGTATGTAAGTGTCTGTATGTAAATGTCTCAGTGTCTGTATGTAAGTGTATGTAAGCGTCTGTATGTCAGTGTCTATGTAAGTGTCTCAGTGTCTGTATGTAAGTGTCTGTATGTAAGTGTCTGTATGTAAGTGTCTTAGTGTCTGTATGTAAGTGTCTGCATGTAATTGTCTGTGTGTAAGTGTCTTTATGTAAGAGTCTGTATGTAAGTGTCTCTATGTAAGTGTCTAAGTGTGTGTATGTAAGGGTCTGTATGTAAGTGTCTGTATGTAAGTGTCTGTATGTAAGTGTCTGTATGTAAGTGTTTGTATGTAAGTGTCTGTATGTAAGTGTCTCAGTGTCTGTTTGTGTCAGTATGTAAGTGTCTGTATGTAAGTGTCTATGTAAGTGTCTGTATGTAAGTGCCTGTATGTAAGTGTTTGTATGTAAGTGTCTGTATGTAAGTGTTTGTATGTAAGTGTCTGTATGTAAGTGTCTCAGTGTCTGTTTGTGTCAGTATGTAAGTGTTTGTATGTAAGTGTCTGTATGTAAGTGTCTGTATGTAAGTGTCTGTATGTAAGTGTCTCAGTATCTGTATGTAAATGTCTTTATGTAAGTGTCTGTATGTAAGTGTCTGTATGTAAGTGTCTGTATGTAAGTGTCTCAGTGTCTGTATATAAGTGTATGTATGTAAGCTTCTGTATGTAAGTGTCTCAGTGTCTGTATGTAAGTGTCTGTATGTAAGTGTCTGTATGTAAGTGTCTCAGTGTCTGTATGTAAGTGTCTGTATGTAAGCGTCTGTATGTAAGTGTCTATGTAAGTGTCTCAGTGTATTTATGTAAGTGTCTGTATGTAAGTGTCTCAGTGTTTGTATGTAAGTGTCTCAGTGTCTGTATGTAAGTGTCTGTATGTAAGTGTCTCAGTGTCTGTATGTAAGTGTCTGTATGTAAGTGGCTGTATGTAAGTGTCTGTATGTAAGTGTCTCAGTGTCTGTATGTAAGTGTCTGTATGTACGTGTCTGTATGTAAATGTCTCAGTGTCTGTATGTAAGTGTATGTAAGCGTCTGTATGTAAGTGTCTATGTAAGTGTCTTTATGTAAGAGACTGTATGTAAGTGTCTGTATGTAAGTGTCTAAGTGTCTGTATGTAAGTATCTTTATGTAAGAGTCTGTATGTAAGTGTCTGTATGTAAATGTCTCAGTGTCTGTATGTAAGTGTATGTATGTAAGTGTCTTATGTAAGTGTCTTAGTGTCTGTATGTAAGTGTCTGTATGTAATTGTCTGTATGTAAGTGTCTTTATGTAAGAGTCTGTATGTAAGTGTCTGTATGTAAGTGTCTGTATGTAAGTGTCTCAGTATCTGTATGTAAATGTCTTTATGTAAGTGTCTGTATGTAAGTGTCTGTATGTAAGTGTCTGTATGTAAGTGTCTGTATGTAAGTCTCAGTGTCTTTATGTCAGTGTGTGTTTTGTAAGTGTCTGTATGTAAGTGTCTGTATTTAAGTGTCTCAGTGTCTGTAAGTAAGTGTCTAAGTAAGTGTCTGTATGTAAGTGTCTGTATGTAAGTGTCTGTATGTTAAGTGTTTGTATGTAAGTGTCTGTATGTGAATATCTCAGTGTCTGTATGTAAGTGTCCGTATGTAAGTGTCTGTATGTAAGTGTGTAAGTGTCTGTATGTAAGTGTCTGTATGTAAATGTCTGTATGTAAGTGTCTCAGTGTCTGTATGTTAAGTGTCTGTATGTAAGTGTCTGTATGTAAGTATCTCAGTGTCTGTATGTAAGTTTCTGTATGTAAGTGTCTGTATGTAAGTGTCTCAGTGTCTGCATGTAAGTGTCTGTATGTAAGTGTCTGTATGTAAGTGCCTGTATGTAAGTGTCTGTATGTAAGTGACTGTATGTAAGTGTGTGTATGTAAGTGTCTGTATGTAAGTGTCTGTATGTAAGTGTCTCAGTATCTGTATGTAAATGTCTTTATGTAAGTGTCTGTATGTAAGTGTCTGTATGTAAGTGTCTGTATGTAAGTGTCTGTATGTAAGTCTCAGTGTCTTTATGTCAGTGTGTGTTTTGTAAGTGTCTGTATGTAAGTGTCTGTATTTAAGTGTCTCAGTGTCTGTAAGTAAGTGTCTAAGTAAGTGTCTGTATGTAAGTGTCTGTATGTAAGTGTCTGTATGTTAAGTGTTTGTATGTAAGTGTCTGTATGTGAATATCTCAGTGTCTGTATGTAAGTGTCCGTATGTAAGTGTCTGTATGTAAGTGTGTAAGTGTCTGTATGTAAGTGTCTGTATGTAAATGTCTGTATGTAAGTGTCTCAGTGTCTGTATGTTAAGTGTCTGTATGTAAGTGTCTGTATGTAAGTATCTCAGTGTCTGTATGTAAGTTTCTGTATGTAAGTGTCTGTATGTAAGTGTCTCAGTGTCTGCATGTAAGTGTCTGTATGTAAGTGTCTGTATGCAAGTATCTGTATGTAAATGTCTGTGTGTAAGTGTCTGTATGTAAGTGTCTGTATTTAAGTGTCTCAGTGTCTGTAAGTAAGTGTCTAAGTAAGTGTCTGTATGTAAGTGTCTGTATGTAAGTGTCTGTATGTTAAGTGTTTGTATGTAAGTGTCTGTATGTGAATATCTCAGTGTCTGTATGTAAGTGTCCGTATGTAAGTGTCTGTATGTAAGTGTGTAAGTGTCTGTATGTAAGTGTCTGTATGTAAGTGTCTGTATGTAAGTGTCTCAGTGTCTGTATGTTAAGTGTCTGTATGTAAGTGTCTGTATGTAAGTGTCTCAGTGTCTGTATGTAAGTGTCTGTATGTAAGTGTCTGTATGTAAGTGTCTGTATGTAAATGTCTCAGTGTCTGTATGTAAGTGTATGTAAGCGTCTGTATGTCAGTGTCTATGTAAGTGTCTCAGTGTCTGTATGTAAGTGTCTGTATGTAAGTGGCTGTATGTAAGTGTCTGTATGTAAGTATCTCAGTGTCTGTATGTAAGTGTCTGTATGTACGTGTCTGTATGTAAATGTCTCAGTGTCTGTATGTAAGTGTATGTAAGCGTCTGTATGTAAGTGTCTATGTAAGTGTCTTTATGTAAGAGACTGTATGTAAGTGTCTGTATGTAAGTGTCTAAGTGTCTGTATGTAAGTATCTTTATGTAAGAGTCTGTATGTAAGTGTCTGTATGTAAGTGTCTAAGTGTGTGTATGTAAGGGTCTGTATGTAAGTGTCTGTATGTAAGTGTCTGTATGTAAGTGTCTGTATGTAAGTGTTTGTATGTAAGTGTCTGTATGGTAATTGTCTCAGTGTCTGTTTGTGTCAGTATGTAAGTGTCTGTATGTAAGTGTCTATGTAAGTGTCTGTATGTAAGTGCCTGTATGTACGTATGTGTATGTAAGTGTCTGTATGTAAGTTTCTGTATGTAACTGTCTCTATGTAAGTATCTGTATGTAAGTGTCTGTATGTAAGTGTCTCAGTGTCTGTATGTAAGTGTCTGTATGTAAGTGTCTGTATGTAAGTGTCTCAGTGTCTGTATGTAAGTGTCTGTATGTAAGTGTCTGTATGTAAGTGTCTGTATGTAAATGTCTCAGTGTCTGTATGTAAGTGTATGTAAGCGTCTGTATGTCAGTGTCTATGTAAGTGTCTCAGTGTCTGTATGTAAGTGTCTGTATGTAAGTGTTTGTATGTAAGTGTCTTAGTGTCTGTATGTAAGTGTCTGTATGTAATTGTCTGTGTGTAAGTGTCTTTATGTAAGAGTCTATATGTAAGTGTCTCTATGTAAGTGTCTAAGTGTGTGTATGTAAGGGTCTGTATGTAAGTGTCTGTATGTAAGTGTCTGTATGTAAGTGTCTGTATGTAAGTGTTTGTATGTAAGTGTCTGTATGTAAGTGTCTCAGTGTCTGTTTGTGTCAGTATGTAAGTGTCTGTATGTAAGTGTCTATGTAAGTGTCTGTATGTAAGTGCCTGTATGTAAGTGTTTGTATGTAAGTGTCTGTATGTAAGTGTTTGTATGTAAGTGTCTGTATGTAAGTGTCTCAGTGTCTGTTTGTGTCAGTATGTAACTGTTTGTATGTAAGTGTCTGTATGTAAGTGTCTGTATGTAAGTGTCTGTATGTAAGTGTCTCAGTATCTGTATGTAAATGTCTTTATGTAAGTGTCTGTATGTAAGTGTCTGTATGTAAGTGTCTGTATGTAAGTGTCTCAGTGTCTGTATATAAGTGTATGTATGTAAGCATCTGTATGTAAGTGTCTCAGTATCTGTATGTAAGTGTCTGTATGTAAGTGTCTGTATGTAAGTGTCTCAGTGTCTGTATGTAAGTGTCTGTATGTAAGTGTCTGTATGTAAGTGTCTATGTAAGTGTCTCAGTGTCTTTATGTAAGTGTCTGTATGTAAGTGTCTCAGTGTTTGTATGTAAGTGTCTCAGTGTCTGTATGTAAGTGTCTGTATGTAAGTGTCTCAGTGTCTGTATGTAAGTGTCTGTATGTAAGTGGCTGTATGTAAGTGTCTGTATGTAAGTGTCTCAGTGTCTGTATGTAAGTGTCTGTATGTAAGTGTCTGTATGTAAATGTCTCAGTGTCTGTATGTAAGTGTATGTAAGCGTCTGTATGTAAGTGTCTATGTAAGTGTCTTTATGTAAGAGACTGTATGTAAGTGTCTGTATGTAAGTGTCTAAGTGTCTGTATGTAAGTGTCTTTATGTAAGAGTCTGTATGTAAGTGTCTGTATGTAAGTGTCTATGTAAGTGTCTGTATGTAAGTGCCTGTATGTAAGTATCTGTATGTAAGTGTCTGTATGTAAGTTTCTGTATGTAACTGTCTCTATGTAAGTATCTGTATGTAAGTGTCTGTATATAAGTGTCTCAGTGTCTGTATATAAGTGTCTGTATGTAAGCGTCTGTATGTAAGTGTCTCAGTGTCTGTATGTAGGTGTCTGTATGTAAGTGTCTGTATGTAAGTGTCTAAGTGTCTGTATGTAAGTGTCTGTATGTAAGCGTCTGTATGTAAGTGTCTCAGTGTCTGTATATAAGTGTCTGTATGTAAGCGTCTGTATGTAAGTGTCTCAGTGTCTGTATGTAGGTGTCTGTATGTAAGTGTCTGTATGTAAGTGTCTAAGTGTCTGTATGTAAGTGTCTGTATGTAAGCGTCTGTATGTAAGTGTCTCAGTGTCTGTTTGTAAGTGTCTGTATGTAAGTGTCTCAGTGTCTGCATGTAAGTGTCTGTATGTAAGTGTCTGTATGTAAGTGTCTGTATGTAAGTGTCTCAGTGTCTGTATGTAAGTGTGTGTATGTAAGTGTCTCAGTGTCTGTATGTGTCTGTATGTAAGTGTCTGTATGTAAGTGTCTGTATGTAAATGTCTCAGTGTCTGTATGTAAGTGTATGTATGTAAGTGTCTTATGTAAGTGTCTTAGTGTCTGTATGTAAGTGTCTGTATGTAATTGTCTGTATGTAAGTGTCTTTATGTAAGAGTCTGTATGTAAGTGTCTGTATGTAAGTGTCTAAGTGTCTGTATGTAAGTGTCTTTATGTAAGAGTCTGTATGTAAGTGTCTGTATGTAAGTGTCTAAGTGTGTGTATGTAAGGGTCTGTATGTAAGTGTCTGTATGTAAGTGTCTGTATGTAAGTGTCTGTATGTAAGTGTTTGTATGTAAGTGTCTGTATGTAAGTGTCTCAGTGTCTGTTTGTGTCAGTATGTAAGTGTCTGTATGTAAGTGTCTATGTAAGTGTCTGTATGTAAGTGCCTGTATGTAAGTATCTGTATGTAAGTGTCTGTATGTAAGTTTCTGTATGTAACTGTCTCTATGTAAGTATCTGTATGTAAGTGTCTGTATGTCAGTGTCTGTTTGTAAGTGTCTGTATGTAAGTGTCTCAGTGTCTGTATATAAGTGTCTGTATGTAAGCGTCTGTATGTAAGTGTCTCAGTGTCTGTATGTAGGTGTCTGTATGTAAGTGTCTGTATGTAAGTGTCTAAGTGTCTGTATGCAAGTGTCTGTATGTAAGCGTCTGTATGTAAGTGTCTCAGTGTCTGTATGTAAGTGTCTGTATGTAAGTGTCTCAGTGTCTGCATGTAAGTGTCTGTATGTAAGTGTCTGTATGTAAGTGTCTCAGTGTCTGTATGTAAGTGTCTGTATGTAAGTGTCTCAGTGTCTGTATGTAAGTGTCTGTATGTAAGTGTCTGTATGTAAATGTCTCAGTGTCTGTATGTAAGTGTATGTATGTAAGTGTCTGTATGTAAGTGTCTGTATGTAATTGTCTGTATGTAAGTGTCTTTATGTAAGAGTCTGTATGTAAGGGTCTGTATGTAAGTGTCTAAGTGTCTGTATGTAAGTGTCTTTATGTAAGAGTCTGTATGTAAGTGTCTGTATGTGAGTGTCTAAGTGTGTGTATGTAAGGGTCTGTATGTAAGTGTCTGTATGTAAGTGTCTGTATGTAAGTGTCTGTATGTAAGTGTTTGTATGTAAGTGTCTGTATGTAAGTGTCTCAGTGTCTGTTTGTGTCAGTATGTAAGTGTCTGTATGTAAGTGTCTATGTAAGTGTCTGTATGTAAGTGCCTGTATGTAAGTGTCTGTATGTAAGTGTCTGTATGTAAGTGTGTGTATGTAAGTGTCTGTATGTAAGTGTCTGTATGTAAGTGTCTCAGTATCTGTATGTAAATGTCTTTATGTAAGTGTCTGTATGTAAGTGTCTGTATGTAAGTGTCTGTATGTTAAGTGTTTGTATGTAAGTGTCTGTATGTTAATATCTCAGTGTCTGTATGTAAGTTTCTGTATGTAAGTGTCTGTATGTAAGTGTCTCAGTGTCTGTATGTAAGTGTCTGTATGTAAGTGTCTGTATGTAAGTGTCTGTATGTAAGTGTCTGTATGTTAAGTGTCTGTATGTAAGTGTCTGTATGTAAGTATCTCAGTGTCTGTATGTAAGTTTCTGTATGTAAGTGTCTGTATGTAAGTGTCTTTATGTAAGAGTCTGTATGTAAGTGTCTGTATGTAAGTGTCTGTATGTTAAGTGTTTGTATGTAAGTGTCTGTATGTGAATATCTCAGTGTCTGTATGTAAGTGTCTGTATGTAAGTGTCTGTATGTAAGTGTCTCAGTGTCTGTATGTAAGTGTCTGTATGTAAGTGTCTGTATGTAAGTGTCTGTATGTAAGTGTCTGTATGTTAAGTGTCTGTATGTAAGTGTCTGTATGTAAGTATCTCAGTGTCTGTATGTAAGTTTCTGTATGTAAGTGTCTGTATGTAAGTGTCTCAGTGTCTGTATGTAAGTGTCTGTATGTAAGTTTCTGTATGTAAGTATCTGTATGTAAATGTCTGTGTGTAAGTGACTGTATGTAAGTGTCTTAGTGTCTGTATGTAAGTGTCTGTATGTAAGTGTCTGTATGTAAGTGGCTGTATGTAAGTGTCTGTAAGTGTCTGTATGTAAGTATCTGTATGTAAGTGTCTGTATGTAAGTTTCTGTATGTAAGTGTATGTTTGTAAGTGTCTGTATGTAAGTGTCTGTATGTAAGTGCCTGTTTGTAAGTGTCTGTATGTAAGTGTCTGTATATAAGTGCCTGTTTGTAAGTGTCTGTATGTAAGTGTCTCAGTGTCTGTATGTAAGTGTCTGTATGTAAGTGTCTCAGTGTCTGTATGTAAGTGTCTGTATGTAAGCTTCTGTATGTAAGTGTCTGTAAGTAGTGTCTCTATGTAAGTGTCTCAGTGTCTGTATGTAAGTGTCTGTATGTAAGTGTCTCGGTGTCTGTATGTAAGTGTCTGTATGTAAGTGTCTGTATGTAAGTGTCTGTATGTAAATGTCTCAGTGTCTGTATGTAAGTGTATGTAAGCGTCTGTATGTAAGTGTCTATGTAAGTGTCTCAGTGTCTGTATGTAAGTGTCTGTATGTAAGTGTCTGTATGTAAGTGTCTTAGTGTCTGTATGTAAGTGTCTGTATGTAATTGTCTGTGTGTAAGTGTCTTTATGTAAGAATCTGTATGTAAGTGTCTGTATGTAAGTGTCTAAGTGTCTGTATGTAAGTGTCTTTATGTAAGAGTCTGTATGTAAGTGTCTGTACGTAAGTGTCTAAGTGTGTGTATGTAAGGGTCTGTATGTAAGTGTCTGTATGTAAGTGTCTGTATGTAAGTGTTTTTATGTAAGTGTCTGTATGTAAGTGTCTCAGTGTCTGTTTGTGTCAGTATGTAAGTGTCTGTATGTAAGTGTCTATGTAAGTGTCTGTATGTAAGTGCCTGTATGTAAGTGTCTGTATGTAAGTGTCTGTATGTAAGTGTCTGTATGTAAGTGTCTCAGTATCTGTATTTAAATGTCTTTATGTAAGTGTCTGTATGTAAGTGTCTATGTAAGTGTCTGTATGTAAGTGTCTGTATGTAAGTGTCTCAGTGTCTGTATGTAAGTGTCTGTATGTAAGCGTCTGTATGTAAGTGTCTATGTAAGTGTCTCAGTGTCTTTATGTAAGTGTCTGTATGTAAGTGTCTCAGTGTCTGTATGTAAGTGTCTCAGTGTCTGTATGTAAGTGTCTGTATGTAAGTGTCTCAGTGTCTGTATGTAAGTGTCTGTATGTAAGTGTCTGTATGTAAGTGTCTGTATGTAAGTGTCTCAGTGTCTGTATGTAAGTGTCTGTATGTAAGTGTCTCAGTGTCTGTATCTAAGTGTCTGTATGTAAGTGTCTCAGTGTCTGTATGTAAGTGTCTGTATGTAAGCGTCTGTATGTAAGTGTCTATGTAAGTGTCTCAGTGTCTGTATGTAAGTGTCTGTATGTAAGTGTCTGTATGTAAGTGTCTTAGTGTCTGTATGTAAGTGTCTGAATGTAATTGTCTGTATGTAAGTGTCTTTATGTAAGAGACTGTATGTAAGTGTCTGTATGTAAGTGTCTAAGTGTCTGTATGTAAGTGTCTTTATGTAAGAGTCTGTATGTAAGTGTCTGTATGTAAGTGTCTAAGTGTGTGTATGTAAGGGTCTGTATGTAAGTGTCTGTATGTAAGTGTCTATATGTAAGTGTCTGTATGTAAGTGTTTGTATGTAAGTGTCTGTATGTAAGTGTCTCAGTGTCTGTTTGTGTCAGTATGTAAGT
The DNA here is from genome assembly GCF_048934315.1 of Petromyzon marinus. Taxonomy (NCBI): domain Eukaryota; kingdom Metazoa; phylum Chordata; class Hyperoartia; order Petromyzontiformes; family Petromyzontidae; genus Petromyzon; species Petromyzon marinus. Next base: position 536,432 of record NW_027422972.1, on the reverse strand, counting down.
GTCTGTATGTAAGTGTCTGTATGTAAGTTTCTGTATGTAACTGTCTCTATGTAAGTATCTGTATGCAAGTGTCTGTATGTCAGTGTCACAGTGTCAGTATGTAAGTGTCTGTATGTAAGTGTCTGTATGTAAGTGTCTGTATGTAAGTGTCTGTATGTAAGTGTCTCAGTGTCTGTATATAAGTGTCTGTATGTAAGCGTCTGTATGTAAGTGTCTCAGTGTCTGTATGTAGGTGTCTGTATGTAAGTGTCTGTATGTAAGTGTCTAAGTGTCTGTATGTAAGTGTCTGTATGTAAGCGTCTGTATGTAAGTGTCTCAGTGTCTGTATGTAAGTGTCTGTATGTAAGTGTCTCAGTGTCTGCATGTAAGTGTCTGTATGTAAGTGTCTGTATGTAAGTGTCTGTATGTAAGTGTCTCAGTGTCTGTATGTAAGTGTCTGTATGTAAGTGTCTCAGTGTCTGTATGTAAGTGTATGTAAGTGTCTGTATGTAAGTGTCTGTATGTAAATGTCTCAGTGTCTGTATGTAAGTGTATGTATGTAAGTGTCTGTATGTAAGTGTCTTCGTGTCTGTATGTAAGTGTCTGTATGTAATTGTCTGTATGTAAGTGTCTTTATGTAAGAGTCTGTATGTAAGTGTCTGTATGTAAGTGTCTAAGTGTCTGTATGTAAGTGTCTTTATGTAAGAGTCTGTATGTAAGTGTCTGTATGTAAGTGTCTAAGTGTGTGTATGTAAGGGTCTGTATGTAAGTGTCTGTATGTAAGTGTCTGTATGTAAGTGTCTGTATGTAAGTGTTTGTATGTAAGTGTCTGTATGTAAGTGTCTCAGTGTCTGTTTGTGTCAGTATGTAAGTGTCTGTATGTAAGTGTCTATGTAAGTGTCTGTATGTAAGTGCCTGTATGTAAGTATCTGTATGTAAGTGTCTGTATGTAAGTTTCTGTATGTAACTGTCTCTATGTAAGTATCTGTATGTAAGTGTCTGTATGTCAGTGTCACAGTGTCAGTATGTAAGTGTCTGTATGTAAGTGTCTGTATGTAAGTGTCTGTATGTAAGTGTCTGTATGTATGTGTCTCAGTGTCTGTATATAAGTGTCTGTATGTAAGCGTCTGTATGTAAGTGTCTCAGTGTCTGTATGTAGGTGTCTGTATGTAAGTGTCTGTATGTAAGTGTCTAAGTGTCTGTATGTAAGTGTCTGTATGTAAGCGTCTGTATGTAAGTGTCTCAGTGTCTGTATGTAAGGGTCTGTATGTAAGTGTCTCAGTGTCTGCATGTAAGTGTCTGTATGTAAGTGTCTGTATGTAAGTGTCTGTATGTAAGTGTCTCAGTGTCTGTATGTAAGTGTCTGTATGTAAGTGTCTCAGTGTCTGTATGTAAGTGTCTGTATGTAAGTGTCTGTATGTAAGTGTCTGTATGTAAATGTCTCAGTGTCTGTATGTAAGTGTATGTATGTAAGTGTCTGTATGTAAGTGTCTGTATGTAATTGTCTGTATGTAAGTGTCTTTATGTAAGAGTCTGTATGTAAGGGTCTGTATGTAAGTGTCTAAGTGTCTGTATGTAAGTGTCTTTATGTAAGAGTCTGTATGTAAGTGTCTGTATGTAAGTGTTTGTATGTAAGTGTCTGTATGGTAATTGTCTCAGTGTCTGTTTGTGTCAGTATGTAAGTGTCTGTATGTAAGTGTCTATGTAAGTGTCTGTATGTAAGTGCCTGTATGTACGTATGTGTATGTAAGTGTCTGTATGTAAGTTTCTGTATGTAACTGTCTCTATGTAAGTATCTGTATGTAAGTGTCTGTATGTAAGTGTCTCAGTGTCTGTATGTAAGTGTCTGTATGTAAGTGTCTGTATGTAAGTGTCTCAGTGTCTGTATGTAAGTGTCTGTATGTAAGTGTCTGTATGTAAGTGTCTGTATGTAAATGTCTCAGTGTCTGTATGTAAGTGTATGTAAGCGTCTGTATGTCAGTGTCTATGTAAGTGTCTCAGTGTCTGTATGTAAGTGTCTGTATGTAAGTGTTTGTATGTAAGTGTCTTAGTGTCTGTATGTAAGTGTCTGTATGTAATTGTCTGTGTGTAAGTGTCTTTATGTAAGAGTCTATATGTAAGTGTCTCTATGTAAGTGTCTAAGTGTGTGTATGTAAGGGTCTGTATGTAAGTGTCTGTATGTAAGTGTCTGTATGTAAGTGTCTGTATGTAAGTGTTTGTATGTAAGTGTCTGTATGTAAGTGTCTCAGTGTCTGTTTGTGTCAGTATGTAAGTGTCTGTATGTAAGTGTCTATGTAAGTGTCTGTATGTAAGTGCCTGTATGTAAGTGTTTGTATGTAAGTGTCTGTATGTAAGTGTTTGTATGTAAGTGTCTGTATGTAAGTGTCTCAGTGTCTGTTTGTGTCAGTATGTAACTGTTTGTATGTAAGTGTCTGTATGTAAGTGTCTGTATGTAAGTGTCTGTATGTAAGTGTCTCAGTATCTGTATGTAAATGTCTTTATGTAAGTGTCTGTATGTAAGTGTCTGTATGTAAGTGTCTGTATGTAAGTGTCTCAGTGTCTGTATATAAGTGTATGTATGTAAGCATCTGTATGTAAGTGTCTCAGTATCTGTATGTAAGTGTCTGTATGTAAGTGTCTGTATGTAAGTGTCTCAGTGTCTGTATGTAAGTGTCTGTATGTAAGTGTCTGTATGTAAGTGTCTATGTAAGTGTCTCAGTGTCTTTATGTAAGTGTCTGTAAGTAAGTGTCTCAGTGTTTGTATGTAAGTGTCTCAGTGTCTGTATGTAAGTGTCTGTATGTAAGTGTCTCAGTGTCTGTATGTAAGTGTCTGTATGTAAGTGGCTGTATGTAAGTGTCTGTATGTAAGTGTCTCAGTGTCTGTATGTAAGTGTCTGTATGTAAGTGTCTGTATGTAAATGTCTCAGTGTCTGTATGTAAGTGTATGTAAGCGTCTGTATGTAAGTGTCTATGTAAGTGTCTTTATGTAAGAGACTGTATGTAAGTGTCTGTATGTAAGTGTCTAAGTGTCTGTATGTAAGTGTCTTTATGTAAGAGTCTGTATGTAAGTGTCTGTATGTAAGTGTCTATGTAAGTGTCTGTATGTAAGTGCCTGTATGTAAGTATCTGTATGTAAGTGTCTGTATGTAAGTTTCTGTATGTAACTGTCTCTATGTAAGTATCTGTATGTAAGTGTCTGTATATAAGTGTCTCAGTGTCTGTATATAAGTGTCTGTATGTAAGCGTCTGTATGTAAGTGTCTCAGTGTCTGTATGTAGGTGTCTGTATGTAAGTGTCTGTATGTAAGTGTCTAAGTGTCTGTATGTAAGTGTCTGTATGTAAGCGTCTGTATGTAAGTGTCTCAGTGTCTGTATATAAGTGTCTGTATGTAAGCGTCTGTATGTAAGTGTCTCAGTGTCTGTATGTAGGTGTCTGTATGTAAGTGTCTGTATGTAAGTGTCTAAGTGTCTGTATGTAAGTGTCTGTATGTAAGCGTCTGTATGTAAGTGTCTCAGTGTCTGTTTGTAAGTGTCTGTATGTAAGTGTCTCAGTGTCTGCATGTAAGTGTCTGTATGTAAGTGTCTGTATGTAAGTGTCTGTATGTAAGTGTCTCAGTGTCTGTATGTAAGTGTGTGTATGTAAGTGTCTCAGTGTCTGTATGTGTCTGTATGTAAGTGTCTGTATGTAAGTGTCTGTATGTAAATGTCTCAGTGTCTGTATGTAAGTGTATGTATGTAAGTGTCTTATGTAAGTGTCTTAGTGTCTGTATGTAAGTGTCTGTATGTAATTGTCTGTATGTAAGTGTCTTTATGTAAGAGTCTGTATGTAAGTGTCTGTATGTAAGTGTCTAAGTGTCTGTATGTAAGTGTCTTTATGTAAGAGTCTGTATGTAAGTGTCTGTATGTAAGTGTCTAAGTGTGTGTATGTAAGGGTCTGTATGTAAGTGTCTGTATGTAAGTGTCTGTATGTAAGTGTCTGTATGTAAGTGTTTGTATGTAAGTGTCTGTATGTAAGTGTCTCAGTGTCTGTTTGTGTCAGTATGTAAGTGTCTGTATGTAAGTGTCTATGTAAGTGTCTGTATGTAAGTGCCTGTATGTAAGTATCTGTATGTAAGTGTCTGTATGTAAGTTTCTGTATGTAACTGTCTCTATGTAAGTATCTGTATGTAAGTGTCTGTATGTCAGTGTCTGTTTGTAAGTGTCTGTATGTAAGTGTCTCAGTGTCTGTATATAAGTGTCTGTATGTAAGCGTCTGTATGTAAGTGTCTCAGTGTCTGTATGTAGGTGTCTGTATGTAAGTGTCTGTATGTAAGTGTCTAAGTGTCTGTATGCAAGTGTCTGTATGTAAGCGTCTGTATGTAAGTGTCTCAGTGTCTGTATGTAAGTGTCTGTATGTAAGTGTCTCAGTGTCTGCATGTAAGTGTCTGTATGTAAGTGTCTGTATGTAAGTGTCTCAGTGTCTGTATGTAAGTGTCTGTATGTAAGTGTCTCAGTGTCTGTATGTAAGTGTCTGTATGTAAGTGTCTGTATGTAAATGTCTCAGTGTCTGTATGTAAGTGTATGTATGTAAGTGTCTGTATGTAAGTGTCTGTATGTAATTGTCTGTATGTAAGTGTCTTTATGTAAGAGTCTGTATGTAAGGGTCTGTATGTAAGTGTCTAAGTGTCTGTATGTAAGTGTCTTTATGTAAGAGTCTGTATGTAAGTGTCTGTATGTAAGTGTCTAAGTGTGTGTATGTAAGGGTCTGTATGTAAGTGTCTGTATGTAAGTGTCTGTATGTAAGTGTCTGTATGTAAGTGTTTGTATGTAAGTGTCTGTATGTAAGTGTCTCAGTGTCTGTTTGTGTCAGTATGTAAGTGTCTGTATGTAAGTGTCTATGTAAGTGTCTGTATGTAAGTGCCTGTATGTAAGTGTCTGTATGTAAGTGTCTGTATGTAAGTGTGTGTATGTAAGTGTCTGTATGTAAGTGTCTGTATGTAAGTGTCTCAGTATCTGTATGTAAATGTCTTTATGTAAGTGTCTGTATGTAAGTGTCTGTATGTAAGTGTCTGTATGTTAAGTGTTTGTATGTAAGTGTCTGTATGTTAATATCTCAGTGTCTGTATGTAAGTTTCTGTATGTAAGTGTCTGTATGTAAGTGTCTCAGTGTCTGTATGTAAGTGTCTGTATGTAAGTGTCTGTATGTAAGTGTCTGTATGTAAGTGTCTGTATGTTAAGTGTCTGTATGTAAGTGTCTGTATGTAAGTATCTCAGTGTCTGTATGTAAGTTTCTGTATGTAAGTGTCTGTATGTAAGTGTCTTTATGTAAGAGTCTGTATGTAAGTGTCTGTATGTAAGTGTCTGTATGTTAAGTGTTTGTATGTAAGTGTCTGTATGTGAATATCTCAGTGTCTGTATGTAAGTGTCTGTATGTAAGTGTCTGTATGTAAGTGTCTCAGTGTCTGTATGTAAGTGTCTGTATGTAAGTGTCTGTATGTAAGTGTCTGTATGTAAGTGTCTGTATGTTAAGTGTCTGTATGTAAGTGTCTGTATGTAAGTATCTCAGTGTCTGTATGTAAGTTTCTGTATGTAAGTGTCTGTATGTAAGTGTCTCAGTGTCTGTATGTAAGTGTCTGTATGTAAGTTTCTGTATGTAAGTATCTGTATGTAAATGTCTGTGTGTAAGTGACTGTATGTAAGTGTCTTAGTGTCTGTATGTAAGTGTCTGTATGTAAGTGTCTGTATGTAAGTGGCTGTATGTAAGTGTCTGTAAGTGTCTGTATGTAAGTATCTGTATGTAAGTGTCTGTATGTAAGTTTCTGTATGTAAGTGTATGTTTGTAAGTGTCTGTATGTAAGTGTCTGTATGTAAGTGCCTGTTTGTAAGTGTCTGTATGTAAGTGTCTGTATATAAGTGCCTGTTTGTAAGTGTCTGTATGTAAGTGTCTCAGTGTCTGTATGTAAGTGTCTGTATGTAAGTGTCTCAGTGTCTGTATGTAAGTGTCTGTATGTAAGCTTCTGTATGTAAGTGTCTGTAAGTAGTGTCTCTATGTAAGTGTCTCAGTGTCTGTATGTAAGTGTCTGTATGTAAGTGTCTCGGTGTCTGTATGTAAGTGTCTGTATGTAAGTGTCTGTATGTAAGTGTCTGTATGTAAATGTCTCAGTGTCTGTATGTAAGTGTATGTAAGCGTCTGTATGTAAGTGTCTATGTAAGTGTCTCAGTGTCTGTATGTAAGTGTCTGTATGTAAGTGTCTGTATATAAGTGTCTTAGTGTCTGTATGTAAGTGTCTGTATGTAATTGTCTGTGTGTAAGTGTCTTTATGTAAGAATCTGTATGTAAGTGTCTGTATGTAAGTGTCTAAGTGTCTGTATGTAAGTGTCTTTATGTAAGAGTCTGTATGTAAGTGTCTGTACGTAAGTGTCTAAGTGTGTGTATGTAAGGGTCTGTATGTAAGTGTCTGTATGTAAGTGTCTGTATGTAAGTGTTTTTATGTAAGTGTCTGTATGTAAGTGTCTCAGTGTCTGTTTGTGTCAGTATGTAAGTGTCTGTATGTAAGTGTCTATGTAAGTGTCTGTATGTAAGTGCCTGTATGTAAGTGTCTGTATGTAAGTGTCTGTATGTAAGTGTCTGTATGTAAGTGTCTCAGTATCTGTATTTAAATGTCTTTATGTAAGTGTCTGTATGTAAGTGTCTATGTAAGTGTCTGTATGTAAGTGTCTGTATGTAAGTGTCTCAGTGTCTGTATGTAAGTGTCTGTATGTAAACGTCTGTATGTAAGTGTCTATGTAAGTGTCTCAGTGTCTTTATGTAAGTGTCTGTATGTAAGTGTCTCAGTGTCTGTATGTAAGTGTCTCAGTGTCTGTATGTAAGTGTCTGTATGTAAGTGTCTCAGTGTCTGTATGTAAGTGTCTGTATGTAAGTGTCTGTATGTAAGTGTCTGTATGTAAGTGTCTCAGTGTCTGTATGTAAGTGTCTGTATGTAAGTGTCTCAGTGTCTGTATCTAAGTGTCTGTATGTAAGTGTCTCAGTGTCTGTATGTAAGTGTCTGTATGTAAGCGTCTGTATGTAAGTGTCTATGTAAGTGTCTCAGTGTCTGTATGTAAGTGTCTGTATGTAAGTGTCTGTATGTAAGTGTCTTAGTGTCTGTATGTAAGTGTCTGAATGTAATTGTCTGTATGTAAGTGTCTTTATGTAAGAGACTGTATGTAAGTGTCTGTATGTAAGTGTCTAAGTGTCTGTATGTAAGTGTCTTTATGTAAGAGTCTGTATGTAAGTGTCTGTATGTAAGTGTCTAAGTGTGTGTATGTAAGGGTCTGTATGTAAGTGTCTGTATGTAAGTGTCTATATGTAAGTGTCTGTATGTAAGTGTTTGTATGTAAGTGTCTGTATGTAAGTGTCTCAGTGTCTGTTTGTGTCAGTATGTAAGTGTCTGTATGTAAGTGTCTATGTAAGTGTCTGTATGTAAGTGCCTATATGTAAGTATCTGTATGTAAGTGTCTGTATGTAAGTTTCTGTATGTAACTGTCTCTATGTAAGTATCTGTATGCAAGTGTCTGTATGTCAGTGTCACAGTGTCAGTATGTAAGTGTCTGTATGTAAGTGTCTGTATGTAAGTGTCTGTATGTAAGTGTCTGTATGTAAGTGTCTCAGTGTCTGTATATAAGTGTCTGTATGTAAGCGTCTGTATGTAAGTGTCTCAGTGTCTGTATGTAGGTGTCTGTATGTAAGTGTCTGTATGTAAGTGTCTAAGTGTCTGTATGTAAGTGTCTGTATGTAAGCGTCTGTATGTAAGTGTCTCAGTGTCTGTATGTAAGTGTCTGTATGTAAGTGTCTCAGTGTCTGCATGTAAGTGTCTGTATGTAAGTGTCTGTATGTAAGTGTCTGTATGTAAGTGTCTCAGTGTCTGTATGTAAGTGTCTGTATGTAAGTGTCTCAGTGTCTGTATGTAAGTGTCTGTATGTAAGTGTCTGTATGTAAGTGTCTGTATGTAAATGTCTCAGTGTCTGTATGTAAGTGTATGTATGTAAGTGTCTGTATGTAAGTGTCTTCGTGTCTGTATGTAAGTGTCTGTATGTAATTGTCTGTATGTAAGTGTCTTTATGTAAGAGTCTGTATGTAAGTGTCTGTATGTAAGTGTCTAAGTGTCTGTATGTAAGTGTCTTTATGTAAGAGTCTGTATGTAAGTGTCTGTATGTAAGTGTCTAAGTGTGTGTATGTAAGGGTCTGTATGTAAGTGTCTGTATGTAAGTGTCTGTATGTAAGTGTCTGTATGTAAGTGTTTGTATGTAAGTGTCTGTATGTAAGTGTCTCAGTGTCTGTTTGTGTCAGTATGTAAGTGTCTGTATGTAAGTGTCTATGTAAGTGTCTGTATGTAAGTGCCTGTATGTAAGTATCTGTATGTAAGTGTCTGTATGTAAGTTTCTGTATGTAACTGTCTCTATGTAAGTATCTGTATGTAAGTGTCTGTATGTCAGTGTCACAGTGTCAGTATGTAAGTGTCTGTATGTAAGTGTCTGTATGTAAGTGTCTGTATGTAAGTGTCTGTATGTATGTGTCTCAGTGTCTGTATATAAGTGTCTGTATGTAAGCGTCTGTATGTAAGTGTCTCAGTGTCTGTATGTAGGTGTCTGTATGTAAGTGTCTGTATGTAAGTGTCTAAGTGTCTGTATGTAAGTGTCTGTATGTAAGCGTCTGTATGTAAGTGTCTCAGTGTCTGTATGTAAGGGTCTGTATGTAAGTGTCTCAGTGTCTGCATGTAAGTGTCTGTATGTAAGTGTCTGTATGTAAGTGTCTGTATGTAAGTGTCTCAGTGTCTGTATGTAAGTGTCTGTATGTAAGTGTCTCAGTGTCTGTATGTAAGTGTCTGTATGTAAGTGTCTGTATGTAAGTGTCTGTATGTAAATGTCTCAGTGTCTGTATGTAAGTGTATGTATGTAAGTGTCTGTATGTAAGTGTCTGTATGTAATTGTCTGTATGTAAGTGTCTTTATGTAAGAGTCTGTATGTAAGGGTCTGTATGTAAGTGTCTAAGTGTCTGTATGTAAGTGTCTTTATGTAAGAGTCTGTATGTAAGTGTCTGTATGTAAGTGTCTAAGTGTGTGTATGTAAGGGTCTGTATGTAAGTGTCTGTATGTAAGTGTCTGTATGTAAGTGTCTGTATGTAAGTGTTTGTATGTAAGTGTCTGTATGTAAGTGTCTCAGTGTCTGTTTGTGTCAGTATGTAAGTGTCTGTATGTAAGTGTCTATGTAAGTGTCTGTATGTAAGTGCCTATATGTAAGTATCTGTATGTAAGTGTCTGTATGTAAGTTTCTGTATGTAACTGTCTCTATGTAAGTATCTGTATGCAAGTGTCTGTATGTCAGTGTCACAGTGTCAGTATGTAAGTGTCTGTATGTAAGTTCTGTATGTAAGTGTCTGTATGTAAGTGTCTGTATGTAAGTGTCTCAGTGTCTGTATATAAGTGTCTGTATGTAAGCGTCTGTATGTAAGTGTCTCAGTGTCTGTATGTAGGTGTCTGTATGTAAGTGTCTGTATGTAAGTGTCTAAGTGTCTGTATGTAAGTGTCTGTATGTAAGCGTCTGTATGTAAGTGTCTCAGTGTCTGTATGTAAGTGTCTGTATGTAAGTGTCTCAGTGTCTGCATGTAAGTGTCTGTATGTAAGTGTCTGTATGTAAGTGTCTGTATGTAAGTGTCTCAGTGTCTGTATGTAAGTGTCTGTATGTAAGTGTCTCAGTGTCTGTATGTAAGTGTCTGTATGTAAGTGTCTGTATGTAAGTGTCTGTATGTAAATGTCTCAGTGTCTGTATGTAAGTTTATGTATGTAAGTGTCTGTATGTAAGTGTCTTCGTGTCTGTATGTAAGTGTCTGTATGTAATTGTCTGTATGTAAGTGTCTTTATGTAAGAGTCTGTATGTAAGTGTCTGTATGTAAGTGTCTAAGTGTCTGTATGTAAGTGTCTTTATGTAAGAGTCTGTATGTAAGTGTCTGTATGTAAGTGTCTAAGTGTGTGTATGTAAGTGTCTGTATGTAAGTGTCTGTATGTAAGTGTCTTAGTGTCTGTATGTAAGTGTCTGTATGTAATTGTCTGTGTGTAAGTGTCTTTATGTAAGAATCTGTATGTAAGTGTCTGTATGTAAGTGTCTAAGTGTCTGTATGTAAGTGTCTTTATGTAAGAGTCTGTATGTAAGTGTCTGTACGTAAGTGTCTAAGTGTGTGTATGTAAGGGTCTGTATGTAAGTGTCTGTATGTAAGTGTCTGTATGTAAGTGTTTTTATGTAAGTGTCTGTATGTAAGTGTCTCAGTGTCTGTTTGTGTCAGTATGTAAGTGTCTGTATGTAAGTGTCTATGTAAGTGTCTGTATGTAAGTGCCTGTATGTAAGTGTCTGTATGTAAGTGTCTGTATGTAAGTGTCTGTATGTAAGTGTCTCAGTATCTGTATTTAAATGTCTTTATGTAAGTGTCTGTATGTAAGTGTCTATGTAAGTGTCTGTATGTAAGTGTCTGTATGTAAGTGTCTCAGTGTCTGTATGTAAGTGTCTGTATGTAAGCGTCTGTATGTAAGTGTCTATGTAAGTGTCTCAGTGTCTTTATGTAAGTGTCTGTATGTAAGTGTCTCAGTGTCTGTATGTAAGTGTCTCAGTGTCTGTATGTAAGTGTCTGTATGTAAGTGTCTCAGTGTCTGTATGTAAGTGTCTGTATGTAAGTGTCTGTATGTAAGTGTCTGTATGTAAGTGTCTCAGTGTCTGTATGTAAGTGTCTGTATGTAAGTGTCTCAGTGTCTGTATCTAAGTGTCTGTATGTAAGTGTCTCAGTGTCTGTATGTAAGTGTCTGTATGTAAGCGTCTGTATGTAAGTGTCTATGTAAGTGTCTCAGTGTCTGTATGTAAGTGTCTGTATGTAAGTGTCTGTATGTAAGTGTCTTAGTGTCTGTATGTAAGTGTCTGAATGTAATTGTCTGTATGTAAGTGTCTTTATGTAAGAGACTGTATGTAAGTGTCTGTATGTAAGTGTCTAAGCGTCTGTATGTAAGTGTCTTTATGTAAGAGTCTGTATGTAAGTGTCTGTATGTAAGTGTCTAAGTGTGTGTATGTAAGGGTCTGTATGTAAGTGTCTGTATGTAAGTGTCTATATGTAAGTGTCTGTATGTAAGTGTTTGTATGTAAGTGTCTGTATGTAAGTGTCTCAGTGTCTGTTTGTGTCAGTATGTAAGTGTCTGTATGTAAGTGTCTATGTAAGTGTCTGTATGTAAGTGCCTATATGTAAGTATCTGTATGTAAGTGTCTGTATGTAAGTTTCTGTATGTAACTGTCTCTATGTAAGTATCTGTATGCAAGTGTCTGTATGTCAGTGTCACAGTGTCAGTATGTAAGTGTCTGTATGTAAGTGTCTGTATGTAAGTGTCTGTATGTAAGTGTCTGTATGTAAGTGTCTCAGTGTCTGTATATAAGTGTCTGTATGTAAGCGTCTGTATGTAAGTGTCTCAGTGTCTGTATGTAGGTGTCTGTATGTAAGTGTCTGTATGTAAGTGTCTAAGTGTCTGTATGTAAGTGTCTGTATGTAAGCGTCTGTATGTAAGTGTCTCAGTGTCTGTATGTAAGTGTCTGTATGTAAGTGTCTCAGTGTCTGCATGTAAGTGTCTGTATGTAAGTGTCTGTATGTAAGTGTCTGTATGTAAGTGTCTCAGTGTCTGTATGTAAGTGTCTGTATGTAAGTGTCTCAGTGTCTGTATGTAAGTGTCTGTATGTAAGTGTCTGTATGTAAGTGTCTGTATGTAAATGTCTCAGTGTCTGTATGTAAGTGTATGTATGTAAGTGTCTGTATGTAAGTGTCTTCGTGTCTGTATGTAAGTGTCTGTATGTAATTGTCTGTATGTAAGTGTCTTTATGTAAGAGTCTGTATGTAAGTGTCTGTATGTAAGTGTCTAAGTGTCTGTATGTAAGTGTCTTTATGTAAGAGTCTGTATGTAAGTGTCTGTATGTAAGTGTCTAAGTGTGTGTATGTAAGGGTCTGTATGTAAGTGTCTGTATGTAAGTGTCTGTATGTAAGTGTCTGTATGTAAGTGTTTGTATGTAAGTGTCTGTATGTAAGTGTCTCAGTGTCTGTTTGTGTCAGTATGTAAGTGTCTGTATGTAAGTGTCTATGTAAGTGTCTGTATGTAAGTGCCTGTATGTAAGTATCTGTATGTAAGTGTCTGTATGTAAGTTTCTGTATGTAACTGTCTCTATGTAAGTATCTGTATGTAAGTGTCTGTATGTCAGTGTCACAGTGTCAGTATGTAAGTGTCTGTATGTAAGTGTCTGTATGTAAGTGTCTGTATGTAAGTGTCTGTATGTATGTGTCTCAGTGTCTGTATATAAGTGTCTGTATGTAAGCGTCTGTATGTAAGTGTCTCAGTGTCTGTATGTAGGTGTCTGTATGTAAGTGTCTGTATGTAAGTGTCTAAGTGTCTGTATGTAAGTGTCTGTATGTAAGCGTCTGTATGTAAGTGTCTCAGTGTCTGTATGTAAGGGTCTGTATGTAAGTGTCTCAGTGTCTGCATGTAAGTGTCTGTATGTAAGTGTCTGTATGTAAGTGTCTGTATGTAAGTGTCTCAGTGTCTGTATTTAAATGTCTTTATGTAAGTGTCTGTATGTAAGTGTCTATGTAAGTGTCTGTATGTAAGTGTCTGTATGTAAGTGTCTCAGTGTCTGTATGTAAGTGTCTGTATGTAAGCGTCTGTATGTAAGTGTCTATGTAAGTGTCTCAGTGTCTTTATGTAAGTGTCTGTATGTAAGTGTCTCAGTGTCTGTATGTAAGTGTCTCAGTGTCTGTATGTAAGTGTCTGTATGTAAGTGTCTCAGTGTCTGTATGTAAGTGTCTGTATGTAAGTGTCTGTATGTAAGTGTCTGTATGTAAGTGTCTCAGTGTCTGTATGTAAGTGTCTGTATGTAAGTGTCTCAGTGTCTGTATCTAAGTGTCTGTATGTAAGTGTCTCAGTGTCTGTATGTAAGTGTCTGTATGTAAGCGTCTGTATGTAAGTGTCTATGTAAGTGTCTCAGTGTCTGTATGTAAGTGTCTGTATGTAAGTGTCTGTATGTAAGTGTCTTAGTGTCTGTATGTAAGTGTCTGAATGTAATTGTCTGTATGTAAGTGTCTTTATGTAAGAGACTGTATGTAAGTGTCTGTATGTAAGTGTCTAAGTGTCTGTATGTAAGTGTCTTTATGTAAGAGTCTGTATGTAAGTGTCTGTATGTAAGTGTCTAAGTGTGTGTATGTAAGGGTCTGTATGTAAGTGTCTGTATGTAAGTGTCTATATGTAAGTGTCTGTATGTAAGTGTTTGTATGTAAGTGTCTGTATGTAAGTGTCTCAGTGTCTGTTTGTGTCAGTATGTAAGTGTCTGTATGTAAGTGTCTATGTAAGTGTCTGTATGTAAGTGCCTATATGTAAGTATCTGTATGTAAGTGTCTGTATGTAAGTTTCTGTATGTAACTGTCTCTATGTAAGTATCTGTATGCAAGTGTCTGTATGTCAGTGTCACAGTGTCAGTATGTAAGTGTCTGTATGTAAGTGTCTGTATGTAAGTGTCTGTATGTAAGTGTCTGTATGTAAGTGTCTCAGTGTCTGTATATAAGTGTCTGTATGTAAGCGTCTGTATGTAAGTGTCTCAGTGTCTGTATGTAGGTGTCTGTATGTAAGTGTCTGTATGTAAGTGTCTAAGTGTCTGTATGTAAGTGTCTGTATGTAAGCGTCTGTATGTAAGTGTCTCAGTGTCTGTATGTAAGTGTCTGTATGTAAGTGTCTCAGTGTCTGCATGTAAGTGTCTGTATGTAAGTGTCTGTATGTAAGTGTCTGTATGTAAGTGTCTCAGTGTCTGTATGTAAGTGTCTGTATGTAAGTGTCTCAGTGTCTGTATGTAAGTGTCTGTATGTAAGTGTCTGTATGTAAGTGTCTGTATGTAAATGTCTCAGTGTCTGTATGTAAGTGTATGTATGTAAGTGTCTGTATGTAAGTGTCTTCGTGTCTGTATGTAAGTGTCTGTATGTAATTGTCTGTATGTAAGTGTCTTTATGTAAGAGTCTGTATGTAAGTGTCTGTATGTAAGTGTCTAAGTGTCTGTATGTAAGTGTCTTTATGTAAGAGTCTGTATGTAAGTGTCTGTATGTAAGTGTCTAAGTGTGTGTATGTAAGGGTCTGTATGTAAGTGTCTGTATGTAAGTGTCTGTATGTAAGTGTCTGTATGTAAGTGTTTGTATGTAAGTGTCTGTATGTAAGTGTCTCAGTGTCTGTTTGTGTCAGTATGTAAGTGTCTGTATGTAAGTGTCTATGTAAGTGTCTGTATGTAAGTGCCTGTATGTAAGTATCTGTATGTAAGTGTCTGTATGTAAGTTTCTGTATGTAACTGTCTCTATGTAAGTATCTGTATGTAAGTGTCTGTATGTCAGTGTCACAGTGTCAGTATGTAAGTGTCTGTATGTAAGTGTCTGTATGTAAGTGTCTGTATGTAAGTGTCTGTATGTATGTGTCTCAGTGTCTGTATATAAGTGTCTGTATGTAAGCGTCTGTATGTAAGTGTCTCAGTGTCTGTATGTAGGTGTCTGTATGTAAGTGTCTGTATGTAAGTGTCTAAGTGTCTGTATGTAAGTGTCTGTATGTAAGCGTCTGTATGTAAGTGTCTCAGTGTCTGTATGTAAGGGTCTGTATGTAAGTGTCTCAGTGTCTGCATGTAAGTGTCTGTATGTAAGTGTCTGTATGTAAGTGTCTGTATGTAAGTGTCTCAGTGTCTGTATGTAAGTGTCTGTATGTAAGTGTCTCAGTGTCTGTATGTAAGTGTCTGTATGTAAGTGTCTGTATGTAAGTGTCTGTATGTAAATGTCTCAGTGTCTGTATGTAAGTGTATGTATGTAAGTGTCTGTATGTAAGTGTCTGTATGTAATTGTCTGTATGTAAGTGTCTTTATGTAAGAGTCTGTATGTAAGGGTCTGTATGTAAGTGTCTAAGTGTCTGTATGTAAGTGTCTTTATGTAAGAGTCTGTATGTAAGTGTCTGTATGTAAGTGTCTAAGTGTGTGTATGTAAGGGTCTGTATGTAAGTGTCTGTATGTAAGTGTCTGTATGTAAGTGTCTGTATGTAAGTGTTTGTATGTAAGTGTCTGTATGTAAGTGTCTCAGTGTCTGTTTGTGTCAGTATGTAAGTGTCTGTATGTAAGTGTCTATGTAAGTGTCTGTATGTAAGTGCCTATATGTAAGTATCTGTATGTAAGTGTCTGTATGTAAGTTTCTGTATGTAACTGTCTCTATGTAAGTATCTGTATGCAAGTGTCTGTATGTCAGTGTCACAGTGTCAGTATGTAAGTGTCTGTATGTAAGTTCTGTATGTAAGTGTCTGTATGCAAGTGTCTGTATGTAAGTGTCTCAGTGTCTGTATATAAGTGTCTGTATGTAAGCGTCTGTATGTAAGTGTCTCAGTGTCTGTATGTAGGTGTCTGTATGTAAGTGTCTGTATGTAAGTGTCTAAGTGTCTGTATGTAAGTGTCTGTATGTAAGCGTCTGTATGTAAGTGTCTCAGTGTCTGTATGTAAGTGTCTGTATGTAAGTGTCTCAGTGTCTGCATGTAAGTGTCTGTATGTAAGTGTCTGTATGTAAGTGTCTGTATGTAAGTGTCTCAGTGTCTGTATGTAAGTGTCTGTATGTAAGTGTCTCAGTGTCTGTATGTAAGTGTCTGTATGTAAGTGTCTGTATGTAAGTGTCTGTATGTAAATGTCTCAGTGTCTGTATGTAAGTTTATGTATGTAAGTGTCTGTATGTAAGTGTCTTCGTGTCTGTATGTAAGTGTCTGTATGAAATTGTCTGTATGTAAGTGTCTTTATGTAAGAGTCTGTATGTAAGTGTCTGTATGTAAGTGTCTGTATGTAAGTGTCTTTATGTAAGAGTCTGTATGTAAGTGTCTGTATGTAAGTGTCTAAGTGTGTGTATGTAAGGGTCTGTATGTAAGTGTCTGTATGTAAGTGTCTGTATGTAAGTGTCTGTATGTAAGTGTTTGTATGTAAGTGTCTGTATGTAAGTGTCTCAGTGTCTGTTTGTGTCAGTATGTAAGTGTCTGTATGTAAGTGTCTATGTAAGTGTCTGTATGTAAGTGCCTGTATGTAAGTATCTGTATGTAAGTGTCTGTATGTAAGTTTCTGTATGTAACTGTCTCTATGTAAGTATCTGTATGTAAGTGTCTGTATGTCAGTGTCACAGTGTCAGTATGTAAGTGTCTGTATGTAAGTGTCTGTATGTAAGTGTCTGTATGTAAGTGTCTGTATGTATGTGTCTCAGTGTCTGTATATAAGTGTCTGTATGTAAGCGTCTGTATGTAAGTGTCTCAGTGTCTGTATGTAGGTGTCTGTATGTAAGTGTCTGTATGTAAGTGTCTAAGTGTCTGTATGTAAGTGTCTGTATGTAAGCGTCTGTATGTAAGTGTCTCAGTGTCTGTATGTAAGGGTCTGTATGTAAGTGTCTCAGTGTCTGCATGTAAGTGTCTGTATGTAAGTGTCTGTATGTAAGTGTCTGTATGTAAGTGTCTCAGTGTCTGTATGTAAGTGTCTGTATGTAAGTGTCTCAGTGTCTGTATGTAAGTGTCTGTATGTAAGTGTCTGTATGTAAGTGTCTGTATGTAAATGTCTCAGTGTCTGTATGTAAGTGTATGTATGTAAGTGTCTGTATGTAAGTGTCTGTATGTAATTGTCTGTATGTAAGTGTCTTTATGTAAGAGTCTGTATGTAAGGGTCTGTATGTAAGTGTCTAAGTGTCTGTATGTAAGTGTCTTTATGTAAGAGTCTGTATGTAAGTGTCTGTATGTAAGTGTCTAAGTGTGTGTATGTAAGGGTCTGTATGTAAGTGTCTGTATGTAAGTGTCTGTATGTAAGTGTCTGTATGTAAGTGTTTGTATGTAAGTGTCTGTATGTAAGTGTCTCAGTGTCTGTTTGTGTCAGTATGTAAGTGTCTGTATGTAAGTGTCTATGTAAGTGTCTGTATGTAAGTGCCTGTATGTAAGTGTTTGTATGTAAGTGTCTGTATGTAAGTGTGTGTATGTAAGTGTCTGTATGTAAGTGTCTGTATGTAAGTGTCTCAGTATCTGTATGTAAATGTCTTTATGTAAGTGTCTGTATGTAAGTGTCTGTATGTAAGTGTCTGTATGTTAAGTGTTTGTATGTAAGTGTCTGTATGTGAATATCTCATTGTCTGTATGTAAGTGTCTGTATGTAAGTGTCTGTATGTAAGTGTCTCAGTATCTGTATGTAAATGTCTTTATGTAAGTGTCTGTATGTAAGTGTCTGTATGTAAGTGTCTGTATGTTAAGTGTTTGTATGTAAGTGTCTGTATGTTAATATCTCAGTGTCTGTATGTAAGTGTCTGTATGTAAGTGTCTGTATGTAAATGTCTCAGTGTCTGTATGTAAGTGTCTGTATGTAAGTGTCTGTATGTAAGTGTCTGTATGTAAGTGTCTGTATGTTAAGTGTCTGTATGTAAGTGTCTGTATGTAAGTATCTCAGTGTCTGTATGTAAGTTTATGTATGTAAGTGTCTGTATGTAAGTGTCTCAGTGTCTGTATGTAAGTGTCTGTATGTAAGTTTCTGTATGTAAGTATCTGTATGTAAATGTCTGTGTGTAAGTGACTGTATGTAAGTGTCTTAGTGTCTGTATGTAAGTGTCTGTATGTAAGTGTCTGTATGTAAGTGGCTGTATGTAAGTGTCTGTAAGTGTCTGTATGTAAGTATCTGTATGTAAGTGTCTGTATGTAAGTTTCTGTATGTAAGTGTATGTTTGTAAGTGTCTGTATGTAAGTGTCTGTATGTAAGTGCCTGTTTGTAAGTGTCTGTATGTAAGTGTCTGTATATAAGTGCCTGTATGTAAGTGTCTGTATGTAAGTGTCTCAGTGTCTGTATGTAAGTGTCTGTATGTAAGTGTCTCAGTGTATGTAAGTGTCTGTATGTAAGCTTCTGTATGTAAGTGTCTGTAAGTAGTGTCTCTATGTAAGTGTCTCAGTGTCTGTATGTAAGTGTCTGTATGTAAGTGTCTCGGTGTCTGTATGTAAGTGTCTGTATGTAAGTGTCTGTATGTAAGTGTCTGTATGTAAATGTCTCAGTGTCTGTATGTAAGTGTATGTAAGCGTCTGTATGTAAGTGTCTATGTAAGTGTCTCAGTGTCTGTATGTAAGTGTCTGTATGTAAGTGTCTGTATGTAAGTGTCTTAGTGTCTGTATGTAAGTGTCTGTATGTAATTGTCTGTGTGTAAGTGTCTTTATGTAAGAATCTGTATGTAAGTGTCTGTATGTAAGTGTCTAAGTGTCTGTATGTAAGTGTCTTTATGTAAGAGTCTGTATGTAAGTGTCTGTACGTAAGTGTCTAAGTGTGTGTATGTAAGGGTCTGTATGTAAGTGTCTGTATGTAAGTGTCTGTATGTAAGTGTTTTTATGTAAGTGTCTGTATGTAAGTGTCTCAGTGTCTGTTTGTGTCAGTATGTAAGTGTCTGTATGTAAGTGTCTATGTAAGTGTCTGTATGTAAGTGTCTGTATGTAAGTGTCTGTATGTAAGTGTCTCAGTGTCTGTATGTAAGTGTCTGTATGTAAGTTTCTCAGTGTCTGTATCTAAGTGTCTGTATGTAAGTGTCTCAGTGTCTGTATGTAAGTGTCTGTATGTAAGCGTCTGTATGTAAGTGTCTATGTAAGTGTCTCAGTGTCTGTATGTAAGTGTCTGTATGTAAGTGTCTGTATGTAAGTGTCTTAGTGTCTGTATGTAAGTGTCTGTATGTAATTGTCTGTATGTAAGTGTCTTTATGTAAGAGACTGTATGTAAGTGTCTGTATGTAAGTGTCTAAGTGTCTGTATGTAAGTGTCTTTATGTAAGAGTCTGTATGTAAGTGTCTGTATGTAAGTGTCTAAGTGTGTGTATGTAAGGGTCTGTATGTAAGTGTCTGTATGTAAGTGTCTATATGTAAGTGTCTGTATGTAAGTGTTTGTATGTAAGTGTCTGTATGTAAGTGTCTCAGTGTCTGTTTGTGTCAGTATGTAAGTGTCTGTATGTAAGTGTCTATGTAAGTGTCTGTATGTAAGTGCCTATATGTAAGTATCTGTATGTAAGTGTCTGTATGTAAGTTTCTGTATGTAACTGTCTCTATGTAAGTATCTGTATGCAAGTGTCTGTATGTCAGTGTCACAGTGTCAGTATGTAAGTGTCTGTATGTAAGTGTCTGTATGTAAGTGTCTGTATGTAAGTGTCTGTATGTAAGTGTCTCAGTGTCTGTATATAAGTGTCTGTATGTAAGCGTCTGTATGTAAGTGTCTCAGTGTCTGTATGTAAGTGTCTGTATGTAATTGTCTCAGTGTCTGCATGTAAGTGTCTGTATGTAAGTGTCTGTATGTAAGTGTATGTATGTAAGTGTCTCAGTGTCTGTATGTAAGTGTCTGTATGTAAGTGTCTCAGTGTCTGTATGTAAGTGTCTGTATGTAAGTGTCTGTATGTAAGTGTCTGTATGTAAGTGTCTTAGTGTCTGTATGTAAGTGTCTGTATGTAATTGTCTGTATGTAAGTGTCTTTATGTAAGAGTCTGTATGTAAGTGTCTGTATGTAAGTGTCTAAGTGTCTGTATGTAAGTGTCTTTATGTAAGAGTCTGTATGTAAGTGTCTGTATGTAAGTGTCTAAGTGTGTGTATGTAAGGGTCTGTATGTAAGTGTCTGTATGTAAGTGTCTGTATGTAAGTGTCTGTATGTAAGTGTTTGTATGTAAGTGTCTGTATGTAAGTGTCTCAGTGTCTGTATGTAAGTGTCTGTATGTAAGTGTCTGTATGCAAGTGTCTTAGTGTCTGTATGTAAGTGTCTGTATGTAATTGTCTGTGTGTAAGTGTCTTTATGTAAGAATCTGTATGTAAGTGTCTGTATGTAAGTGTCTAAGTGTCTGTATGTAAGTGTCTTTATGTAAGTGTCTGTATGTAAGTGTCTGTATGTAAGTGTTTTTATGTAAGTGTCTGTATGTAAGTGTCTCAGTGTCTGTTTGTGTCAGTATGTAAGTGTCTGTATGTAAGTGTCTATGTAAGTGTTTTTATGTAAGTGTCTGTATGTAAGTGTCTCAGTGTCTGTTTGTGTCAGTATGTAAGTGTCTGTATGTAAGTGTCTATGTAAGTGTCTGTATGTAAGTGCCTGTATGTAAGTGTCTCTATGTAAGTATCTGTATGCAAGTGTCTGTATGTCAGTGTCACAGTGTCAGTATGTAAGTGTCTGTATGTAAGTGTCTGTATGTAAGTGTCTGTATGTAAGTGTTTTTATGTAAGTGTCTGTATGTAAGTGTCTCAGTGTCTGTTTGTGTCAGTATGTAAGTGTCTGTATGTAAGTGTCTATGTAAGTGTCTGTATGTAAGTGCCTGTATGTAAGTGTCTCTATGTAAGTATCTGTATGCAAGTGTCTGTATGTCAGTGTCACAGTGTCAGTATGTAAGTGTCTGTATGTAAGTGTCTGTATGTAAGTGTCTGTATGTAAGTGTCTGTATGTAAGTGTCTCAGTGTCTGTATATAAGTGTCTGTATGTAAGCGTCTGTATGTAAGTGTTTCAGTGTCTGTATGTAAGTGTCTGTATGTAAGTGTCTCAGTGTCTGCATGTAAGTGTCTGTATGTAAGTGTCTGTATGTAAGTGTCTGTATGTAAGTGTCTCAGTGTCTGTATGTAAGTGTCTGTATGTAAGTGTCTCAGTGTCTGTATGTAAGTGTCTGTATGTAAGTGTCTGTATGTAAGTGTCTGTATGTAAGTGTCTTAGTGTCTGTATGTAAGTGTCTGTATGTAATTGTCTATATGTAAGTGTCTTTATGTAAGAGTCTGTATGTAAGTGTCTGTATGTAAGTGTCTAAGTGTCTGTATGTAAGTGTCTTTATGTAAGAGTCTGTATGTAAGTGTCTGTATGTAAGTGTCTAAGTGTGTGTATGTAAGGGTCTGTATGTAAGTGTCTGTATGTAAGTGTCTGTATGTAAGTGTCTGTATGTAAGTGTTTGTATGTAAGTGTCTGTATGTAAGTGTCTCAGTGTCTGTATGTAAGTGTCTGTATGTAAGTGTCTGTATGTAAGTGTCTTAGTGTCTGTATGTAAGTGTCTGTATGTAATTGTCTGTGTGTAAGTGTCTTTATGTAAGAATCTGTATGTAAGTGTCTGTATGTAAGTGTCTAAGTGTCTGTATGTAAGTGTCTTTATGTAAGAGTCTGTATGTAAGTGTCTGTACGTAAGTGTCTAAGTGTGTGTATGTAAGGGTCTGTATGTAAGTGTCTGTATGTAAGTGTCTGTATGTAAGTGTTTTTATGTAAGTGTCTGTATGTAAGTGTCTCAGTGTCTGTTTGTGTCAGTATGTAAGTGTCTGTATGTAAGTGTCTATGTAAGTGTCTGTATGTAAGTGCCTGTATGTAAGTGTCTGTATGTAAGTGTCTGTATGTAAGTGTCTGTATGTAAGTGTCTCAGTATCTGTATGTAAATGTCTTTATGTAAGTGTCTGTATGTAAGTGTCTATGTAAGTGTCTGTATGTAAGTGTCTGTATGTAAGTGTCTCAGTGTCTGTATGTAAGTGTCTGTATGTAAGCGTCTGTATGTAAGTGTCTATGTAAGTGTCTCAGTGTCTTTATGTAAGTGTCTGTATGTAAGTGTCTCAGTGTCTGTATGTAAGTGTCTCAGTGTCTGTATGTAAGTGTCTGTATGTAAGTGTCTCAGTGTCTGTATGTAAGTGTCTGTATGTAAGTGTCTGTATGTAAGTGTCTCAGTGTCTGTATGTAAGTGTCTGTATGTAAGTGTCTCAGTGTCTGTATCTAAGTGTCTGTATGTAAGTGTCTCAGTGTCTGTATGTAAGTGTCTGTATGTAAGCGTCTGTATGTAAGTGTCTATGTAAGTGTCTCAGTGTCTGTATGTAAGTGTCTGTATGTAAGTGTCTGTATGTAAGTGTCTTAGTGTCTGTATGTAAGTGTCTGTATGTAATTGTCTGTATGTAAGTGTCTTTATGTAAGAGACTGTATGTAAGTGTCTGTATGTAAGTGTCTAAGTGTCCGTATGTAAGTGTCTTTATGTAAGAGTCTGTATGTAAGTGTCTGTATGTAAGTGTCTAAGTGTGTGTATGTAAGGGTCTGTATGTAAGTGTCTGTATGTAAGTGTCTATATGTAAGTGTCTGTATGTAAGTGTTTGTATGTAAGTGTCTGTATGTAAGTGTCTCAGTGTCTGTTTGTGTCAGTATGTAAGTGTCTGTATGTAAGTGTCTATGTAAGTGTCTGTATGTAAGTGCCTATATGTAAGTATCTGTATGTAAGTGTCTGTATGTAAGTTTCTGTATGTAACTGTCTCTATGTAAGTATCTGTATGCAAGTGTCTGTATGTCAGTGTCACAGTGTCAGTATGTAAGTGTCTGTATGTAAGTGTCTGTATGTAAGTGTCTGTATGTAAGTGTCTGTATGTAAGTGTCTCAGTGTCTGTATATAAGTGTCTGTATGTAAGCGTCTGTATGTAAGTGTCTCAGTGTCTGTATGTAAGTGTCTGTATGTAAGTGTCTCAGTGTCTGCATGTAAGTGTCTGTATGTAAGTGTCTGTATGTAAGTGTCTGTATGTAAGTGTCTCAGTGTCTGTATGTAAGTGTCTGTATGTAAGTGTCTCAGTGTCTGTATGTAAGTGTCTGTATGTAAGTGTCTGTATGTAAGTGTCTGTATGTAAATGTCTCAGTGTCTGTATGTAAGTGTATGTATGTAAGTGTCTGTATGTAAGTGTCTTAGTGTCTGTATGTAAGTGTCTGTATGTAATTGTCTGTATGTAAGTGTCTTTATGTAAGAGTCTGGATGTAAGTGTCTGTATGTAAGTGTCTAAGTGTCTGTATGTAAGTGTCTTTATGTAAGAGTCTGTATGTAAGTGTCTGTATGTAAGTGTCTAAGTGTGTGTATGTAAGGGTCTGTATGTAAGTGTCTGTATGTAAGTGTCTGTATGTAAGTGTCTGTATGTAAGTGTTTGTATGTAAGTGTCTGTATGTAAGTGTCTCAGTGTCTGTTTGTGTCAGTATGTAAGTGTCTGTATGTAAGTGTCTATGTAAGTGTCTGTATGTAAGTGCCTGTATGTAAGTATCTGTATGTAAGTGTCTGTATGTAAGTTTCTGTATGTAACTGTCTCTATGTAAGTATCTGTATGTAAGTGTCTCAGTATCTGTATGTAAATGTCTTTATGTAAGTGTCTGTATGTAAGTGTCTATGTAAGTGTCTGTATGTAAGTGTCTGTATGTAAGTGTCTCAGTGTCTGTATGTAAGTGTCTGTATGTAAGCGTCTGTATGTAAGTGTCTATGTAAGTGTCTCAGTGTCTTTATGTAAGTGTCTGTATGTAAGTGTCTCAGTGTCTGTATGTAAGTGTCTCAGTGTCTGTATGTAAGTGTCTGTATGTAAGTGTCTCAGTGTCTGTATGTAAGTGTCTGTATGTAAGTGTCTGTATGTAAGTGTCTGTATGTAAGTGTCTCAGTGTCTGTATGTAAGTGTCTGTATGTAAGTGTCTCAGTGTCTGTATCTAAGTGTCTGTATGTAAGTGTCTCAGTGTCTGTATGTAAGTGTCTGTATGTAAGCGTCTGTATGTAAGTGTCTATGTAAGTGTCTCAGTGTCTGTATGTAAGTGTCTGTATGTAAGTGTCTGTATGTAAGTGTCTTAGTGTCTGTATGTAAGTGTCTGTATGTAATTGTCTGTATGTAAGTGTCTTTATGTAAGAGACTGTATGTAAGTGTCTGTATGTAAGTGTCTAAGTGTCTGTATGTAAGTGTCTTTATGTAAGAGTCTGTATGTAAGTGTCTGTATGTAAGTGTCTAAGTGTGTGTATGTAAGGGTCTGTATGTAAGTGTCTGTATGTAAGTGTCTATATGTAAGTGTCTGTATGTAAGTGTTTGTATGTAAGTGTCTGTATGTAAGTGTCTCAGTGTCTGTTTGTGTCAGTATGTAAGTGTCTGTATGTAAGTGTCTATGTAAGTGTCTGTATGTAAGTGCCTATATGTAAGTATCTGTATGTAAGTGTCTGTATGTAAGTTTCTGTATGTAACTGTCTCTATGTAAGTATCTGTATGCAAGTGTCTGTATGTCAGTGTCACAGTGTCAGTATGTAAGTGTCTGTATGTAAGTGTCTGTATGTAAGTGTCTGTATGTAAGTGTCTGTATGTAAGTGTCTCAGTGTCTGTATATAAGTGTCTGTATGTAAGCGTCTGTATGTAAGTGTCTCAGTGTCTGTATGTAAGTGTCTGTATGTAAGTGTCTCAGTGTCTGCATGTAAGTGTCTGTATGTAAGTGTCTGTATGTAAGTGTCTGTATGTAAGTGTCTCAGTGTCTGTATGTAAGTGTCTGTATGTAAGTGTCTCAGTGTCTGTATGTAAGTGTCTGTATGTAAGTGTCTGTATGTAAGTGTCTGTATGTAAATGTCTCAGTGTCTGTATGTAAGTGTATGTATGTAAGTGTCTGTATGTAAGTGTCTTAGTGTCTGTATGTAAGTGTCTGTATGTAATTGTCTGTATGTAAGTGTCTTTATGTAAGAGTCTGGATGTAAGTGTCTGTATGTAAGTGTCTAAGTGTCTGTATGTAAGTGTCTTTATGTAAGAGTCTGTATGTAAGTGTCTGTATGTAAGTGTCTAAGTGTGTGTATGTAAGGGTCTGTATGTAAGTGTCTGTATGTAAGTGTCTGTATGTAAGTGTCTGTATGTAAGTGTTTGTATGTAAGTGTCTGTATGTAAGTGTCTCAGTGTCTGTTTGTGTCAGTATGTAAGTGTCTGTATGTAAGTGTCTATGTAAGTGTCTGTATGTAAGTGCCTGTATGTAAGTATCTGTATGTAAGTGTCTGTATGTAAGTTTCTGTATGTAACTGTCTCTATGTAAGTATCTGTATGTAAGTGTCTGTATGTCAGTGTCACAGTGTCAGTATGTAAGTGTCTGTATGTAAGTGTCTGTATGTAAGTGTCTGTATGTATGTGTCTCAGTGTCTGTATATAAGTGTCTGTATGTAAGCATCTGTATGTAAGTGTCTCAGTGTCTGTATGTAGGTGTCTGTATGTAAGTGTCTGTATGTAAGTGTCTAAGTGTCTGTATGTAAGTGTCTGTATGTAAGCGTCTGTATGTAAGTGTCTCAGTGTCTGTATGTAAGGGTCTGTATGTAAGTGTCTCAGTGTCTGCATGTAAGTGTCTGTATGTAAGTGTCTGTATGTAAGTGTCTGTATGTAAGTGTCTCAGTGTCTGTATGTAAGTGTCTGTATGTAAGTGTCTGTATGTAAGTGTCTGTATGTAAGTGTCTGTATGTAAATGTCTCAGTGTCTGTATGTAAGTGTATGTATGTAAGTGTCTGTATGTAAGTGTCTGTATGTAATTGTCTGTATGTAAGTGTCTTTATGTAAGAGTCTGTATGTAAGGGTCTGTATGTAAGTGTCTAAGTGTCTGTATGTAAGTGTCTTTATGTAAGAGTCTGTATGTAAGTGTCTGTATGTAAGTTTCTGTATGTAACTGTCTCTATGTAAGTATCTGTATGCAAGTGTCTGTATGTCAGTGTCACAGTGTCAGTATGTAAGTGTCTGTATGTAAGTGTCTGTATGTAAGTGTCAGTATGTAAGTGTCTGTATGTAAGTGTCTATGTAAGTGTCTGTATGTAAGTGCCTATATGTAAGTATCTGTATGTAAGTGTCTGTATGTAAGTTTCTGTATGTAACTGTCTCTATGTAAGTATCTGTATGCAAGTGTCTGTATGTCAGTGTCACAGTGTCAGTATGTAAGTGTCTGTATGTAAGTGTCTGTATGTAAGTGTCTGTATGTAATTGTCTGTATGTAAGTGTCTCAGTGTCTGTATATAAGTGTCTGTATGTAAGCGTCTGTATGTAAGTGTCTCAGTGTCTGTATGTAAGTGTCTGTATGTAAGTGTCTCAGTGTCTGCATGTAAGTGTCTGTATGTAAGTGTCTGTATGTAAGTGTCTGTATGTAAGTGTCTCAGTGTCTGTATGTAAGTGTCTGTATGTAAGTGTCTCAGTGTCTGTATGTAAGTGTCTGTATGTAAGTGTCTGTATGTAAGTGTCTGTATGTAAATGTCTCAGTGTCTGTATGTAAGTGTATGTATGTAAGTGTCTGTATGTAAGTGTCTTAGTGTCTGTATGTAAGTGTCTGTATGTAATTGTCTGTATGTAAGTGTCTTTATGTAAGAGTCTGGATGTAAGTGTCTGTATGTAAGTGTCTAAGTGTCTGTATGTAAGTGTCTTTATGTAAGAGTCTGTATGTAAGTGTCTGTATGTAAGTGTCTAAGTGTGTGTATGTAAGGGTCTGTATGTAAGTGTCTGTATGTAAGTGTCTGTATGTAAGTGTCTGTATGTAAGTGTTTGTATGTAAGTGTCTGTATGTAAGTGTCTCAGTGTCTGTTTGTGTCAGTATGTAAGTGTCTGTATGTAAGTGTCTATGTAAGTGTCTGTATGTAAGTGCCTGTATGTAAGTATCTGTATGTAAGTGTCTGTATGTAAGTTTCTGTATGTAACTGTCTCTATGTAAGTATCTGTATGTAAGTGTCTCAGTATCTGTATGTAAATGTCTTTATGTAAGTGTCTGTATGTAAGTGTCTATGTAAGTGTCTGTATGTAAGTGTCTGTATGTAAGTGTCTCAGTGTCTGTATGTAAGTGTCTGTATGTAAGCGTCTGTATGTAAGTGTCTATGTAAGTGTCTCAGTGTCTTTATGTAAGTGTCTGTATGTAAGTGTCTCAGTGTCTGTATGTAAGTGTCTCAGTGTCTGTATGTAAGTGTCTGTATGTAAGTGTCTCAGTGTCTGTATGTAAGTGTCTGTATGTAAGTGTCTGTATGTAAGTGTCTGTATGTAAGTGTCTCAGTGTCTGTATGTAAGTGTCTGTATGTAAGTGTCTCAGTGTCTGTATCTAAGTGTCTGTATGTAAGTGTCTCAGTGTCTGTATGTAAGTGTCTGTATGTAAGCGTCTGTATGTAAGTGTCTATGTAAGTGTCTCAGTGTCTGTATGTAAGTGTCTGTATGTAAGTGTCTGTATGTAAGTGTCTTAGTGTCTGTATGTAAGTGTCTGTATGTAATTGTCTGTATGTAAGTGTCTTTATGTAAGAGACTGTATGTAAGTGTCTGTATGTAAGTGTCTAAGTGTCTGTATGTAAGTGTCTTTATGTAAGAGTCTGTATGTAAGTGTCTGTATGTAAGTGTCTAAGTGTGTGTATGTAAGGGTCTGTATGTAAGTGTCTGTATGTAAGTGTCTATATGTAAGTGTCTGTATGTAAGTGTTTGTATGTAAGTGTCTGTATGTAAGTGTCTCAGTGTCTGTTTGTGTCAGTATGTAAGTGTCTGTATGTAAGTGTCTATGTAAGTGTCTGTATGTAAGTGCCTATATGTAAGTATCTGTATGTAAGTGTCTGTATGTAAGATTCTGTATGTAACTGTCTCTATGTAAGTATCTGTATGCAAGTGTCTGTATGTCAGTGTCACAGTGTCAGTATGTAAGTGTCTGTATGTAAGTGTCTGTATGTAAGTGTCTGTATGTAAGTGTCTGTATGTAAGAGTCTCAGTGTCTGTATATAAGTGTCTGTATGTAAGCGTCTGTATGTAAGTGTCTCAGTGTCTGTATGTAAGTGTCTGTATGTAAGTGTCTCAGTGTCTGCATGTAAGTGTCTGTATGTAAGTGTCTGTATGTAAGTGTCTGTATGTAAGTGTCTCAGTGTCTGTATGTAAGTGTCTGTATGTAAGTGTCTCAGTGTCTGTATGTAAGTGTCTGTATGTAAGTGTATGTATGTAAGTGTCTGTATGTAAGTGTCTTAGTGTCTGTATGTAAGTGTCTGTATGTAATTGTCTTTATGTAAGTGTCTTTATGTAAGAGTCTGGATGTAAGTGTCTGTATGTAAGTGTCTAAGTGTCTGTATGTAAGTGTCTTTATGTAAGAGTCTGTATGTAAGTGTCTGTATGTAAGTGTCTAAGTGTGTGTATGTAAGGGTCTGTATGTAAGTGTCTGTATGTAAGTGTCTGTATGTAAGTGTCTGTATGTAAGTGTTTGTATGTAAGTGTCTGTATGTAAGTGTCTCAGTGTCTGTTTGTGTCAGTATGTAAGTGTCTGTATGTAAGTGTCTATGTAAGTGTCTGTATGTAAGTGCCTGTATGTAAGTGTCTGTATGTAAGTGTCTGTATGTAAGTGTCTGTATGTAAGTGTCTCAGTATCTGTATTTAAATGTCTTTATGTAAGTGTCTGTATGTAAGTGTCTATGTAAGTGTCTGTATGTAAGTGTCTGTATGTAAGTGTCTCAGTGTCTGTATGTAAGTGTCTGTATGTAAGCGTCTGTATGTAAGTGTCTATGTAAGTGTCTCAGTGTCTTTATGTAAGTGTCTGTATGTAAGTGTCTGTATGTAATTGTCTGTATGTAAGTGTCTTTATGTAAGAGTCTGTATGTAAGGGTCTGTATGTAAGTGTCTAAGTGTCTGTATGTAAGTGTCTTTATGTAAGAGTCTGTATGTAAGTGTCTGTATGTAAGTTTCTGTATGTAACTGTCTCTATGTAAGTATCTGTATGCAAGTGTCTGTATGTCAGTGTCACAGTGTCAGTATGTAAGTGTCTGTATGTAAGTGTCTGTATGTAAGTGTCAGTATGTAAGTGTCTGTATGTAAGTGTCTATGTAAGTGTCTGTATGTAAGTGCCTATATGTAAGTATCTGTATGTAAGTGTCTGTATGTAAGTTTCTGTATGTAACTGTCTCTATGTAAGTATCTGTATGCAAGTGTCTGTATGTCAGTGTCACAGTGTCAGTATGTAAGTGTCTGTATGTAAGTGTCTGTATGTAAGTGTCTGTATGTAAGTGTCTGTATGTAAGTGTCTCAGTGTCTGTATATAAGTGTCTGTATGTAAGCGTCTGTATGTAAGTGTCTCAGTGTCTGTATGTAAGTGTCTGTATGTAAGTGTCTCAGTGTCTGCATGTAAGTGTCTGTATGTAAGTGTCTGTATGTAAGTGTCTGTATGTAAGTGTCTCAGTGTCTGTATGTAAGTGTCTGTATGTAAGTGTCTCAGTGTCTGTATGTAAGTGTCTGTATGTAAGTGTCTGTATGTAAGTGTCTGTATGTAAATGTCTCAGTGTCTGTATGTAAGTGTATGTATGTAAGTGTCTGTATGTAAGTGTCTTAGTGTCTGTATGTAAGTGTCTGTATGTAATTGTCTGTATGTAAGTGTCTTTATGTAAGAGTCTGGATGTAAGTGTCTGTATGTAAGTGTCTAAGTGTCTGTATGTAAGTGTCTTTATGTAAGAGTCTGTATGTAAGTGTCTGTATGTAAGTGTCTAAGTGTGTGTATGTAAGGGTCTGTATGTAAGTGTCTGTATGTAAGTGTCTGTATGTAAGTGTCTGTATGTAAGTGTTTGTATGTAAGTGTCTGTATGTAAGTGTCTCAGTGTCTGTTTGTGTCAGTATGTAAGTGTCTGTATGTAAGTGTCTATGTAAGTGTCTGTATGTAAGTGCCTGTATGTAAGTATCTGTATGTAAGTGTCTGTATGTAAGTTTCTGTATGTAACTGTCTCTATGTAAGTATCTGTATGTAAGTGTCTCAGTATCTGTATGTAAATGTCTTTATGTAAGTGTCTGTATGTAAGTGTCTATGTAAGTGTCTGTATGTAAGTGTCTGTATGTAAGTGTCTCAGTGTCTGTATGTAAGTGTCTGTATGTAAGCGTCTGTATGTAAGTGTCTATGTAAGTGTCTCAGTGTCTTTATGTAAGTGTCTGTATGTAAGTGTCTCAGTGTCTGTATGTAAGTGTCTCAGTGTCTGTATGTAAGTGTCTGTATGTAAGTGTCTCAGTGTCTGTATGTAAGTGTCTGTATGTAAGTGTCTGTATGTAAGTGTCTGTATGTAAGTGTCTCAGTGTCTGTATGTAAGTGTCTGTATGTAAGTGTCTCAGTGTCTGTATCTAAGTGTCTGTATGTAAGTGTCTCAGTGTCTGTATGTAAGTGTCTGTATGTAAGCGTCTGTATGTAAGTGTCTATGTAAGTGTCTCAGTGTCTGTATGTAAGTGTCTGTATGTAAGTGTCTGTATGTAAGTGTCTTAGTGTCTGTATGTAAGTGTCTGTATGTAATTGTCTGTATGTAAGTGTCTTTATGTAAGAGACTGTATGTAAGTGTCTGTATGTAAGTGTCTAAGTGTCTGTATGTAAGTGTCTTTATGTAAGAGTCTGTATGTAAGTGTCTGTATGTAAGTGTCTAAGTGTGTGTATGTAAGGGTCTGTATGTAAGTGTCTGTATGTAAGTGTCTATATATAAGTGTCTGTATGTAAGTGTTTGTATGTAAGTGTCTGTATGTAAGTGTCTAAGTGTGTCTATGTAAGTGTCTGTATGTAAGTGCCTATATGTAAGTATCTGTATGTAAGTGTCTGTATGTAAGTTTCTGTATGTAACTGTCTCTATGTAAGTATCTGTATGCAAGTGTCTGTATGTCAGTGTCACAGTGTCAGTATGTAAGTGTCTGTATGTAAGTGTCTGTATGTAAGTGTCTGTATGTAAGTGTCTGTATGTAAGAGTCTCAGTGTCTGTATATAAGTGTCTGTATGTAAGCGTCTGTATGTAAGTGTCTCAGTGTCTGTATGTAAGTGTCTGTATGTAAGTGTCTCAGTGTCTGCATGTAAGTGTCTGTATGTAAGTGTCTGTATGTAAGTGTCTGTATGTAAGTGTCTCAGTGTCTGTATGTAAGTGTCTGTATGTAAGTGTCTCAGTGTCTGTATGTAAGTGTCTGTATGTAAGTGTATGTATGTAAGTGTCTGTATGTAAGTGTCTTAGTGTCTGTATGTAAGTGTCTGTATGTAATTGTCTTTATGTAAGTGTCTTTATGTAAGAGTCTGGATGTAAGTGTCTGTATGTAAGTGTCTAAGTGTCTGTATGTAAGTGTCTTTATGTAAGAGTCTGTATGTAAGTGTCTGTATGTAAGTGTCTAAGTGTGTGTATGTAAGGGTCTGTATGTAAGTGTCTGTATGTAAGTGTCTGTATGTAAGTGTCTGTATGTAAGTGTTTGTATGTAAGTGTCTGTATGTAAGTGTCTCAGTGTCTGTTTGTGTCAGTATGTAAGTGTCTGTATGTAAGTGTCTATGTAAGTGTCTGTATGTAAGTGCCTGTATGTAAGTATCTGTATGTAAGTGTCTGTATGTAAGTTTCTGTATGTAACTGTCTCTATGTAAGTATCTGTATGTAAGTGTCTGTATGTCAGTGTCACAGTGTCAGTATGTAAGTGTCTGTATGTAAGTGTCTGTATGTAAGTGTCTGTATGTAAGTGTCTGTATGTATGTGTCTCAGTGTCTGTATATAAGTGTCTGTATGTAAGCATCTGTATGTAAGTGTCTCAGTGTCTGTATGTAGGTGTCTGTATGTAAGTGTCTGTATGTAAGTGTCTAAGTGTCTGTATGTAAGTGTCTGTATGTAAGCGTCTGTATGTAAGTGTCTCAGTGTCTGTATGTAAGAGTCTGTATGTAAGTGTCTCAGTGTCTGCATGTAAGTGTCTGTATGTAAGTGTCTGTATGTAAGTGTCTGTATGTAAGTGTCTCAGTGTCTGTATGTAAGTGTCTGTATGTAAGTGTCTGTATGTAAGTGTCTGTATGTAAGTGTCTGTATGTAAATGTCTCAGTGTCTGTATGTAAGTGTATGTATGTAAGTGTCTGTATGTAAGTGTCTGTATGTAATTGTCTGTATGTAAGTGTCTTTATGTAAGAGTCTGTATGTAAGGGTCTGTATGTAAGTGTCTAAGTGTCTGTATGTAAGTGTCTTTATGTAAGAGTCTGTATGTAAGTGTCTGTATGTAAGTGTCTAAGTGTGTGTATGTAAGGGTCTGTATGTAAGTGTCTGTATGTAAGTGTCTGTATGTAAGTGTCTGTATGTAAGTGTTTGTATGTAAGTGTCTGTATGTAAGTGTCTCAGTGTCTGTTTGTGTCAGTATGTAAGTGTCTGTATGTAAGTGTCTATGTAAGTTTCTGTATGTAAGTGCCTGTATGTAAGTGTCTGTATGTAAGTGTCTGTATGTAAGTGTGTGTATGTAAGTGTCTGTATGTAAGTGTCTGTATGTAAGTGTCTCAGAATCTGTATGTAAATGTCTTTATGTAAGTGTCTGTATGTAAGTGTCTGTATGTAAGTGTCTGTATGTTAAGTGTTTGTATGTAAGTGTCTGTATGTGAATATCTCAGTGTCTGTATGTAAGTGTCTGTATGTAAGTGTCTGTATGTAAGTGTCTCAGTGTCTGTATGTAAGTGTCTGTATGTAAGTGTCTGTATGTAAGTGTCTGTATGTAAGTGTCTGTATGTTAAGTGTCTGTATGTAAGTGTCTGTATGTAAGTATCTCAGTGTCTGTATGTAAGTTTCTGTATGTAAGTGTCTGTATGTAAGTGTCTTTATGTAAGAGTCTGTATGTAAGTGTCTGTATGTAAGTGTCTGTATGTTAAGTGTTTGTATGTAAGTGTCTGTATGTGAATATCTCAGTGTCTGTATGTAAGTGTCTGTATGTAAGTGGCTGTATGTAAGTGTCTCAGTGTCTGTATGTAAGTGTCTGTATGTAAGTGTCTGTATGTAAGTGTCTGTATGTAAGTGTCTGTATGTTAAGTGTCTGTATGTAAGTGTCTGTATGTAAGTATCTCAGTGTCTGTATGTAAGTTTCTGTATGTAAGTGTCTGTATGTAAGTGTCTCAGTGTCTGTATGTAAGTGTCTGTATGTAAGTTTCTGTATGTAAGTATCTGTATGTAAATGTCTGTGTGTAAGTGACTGTATGTAAGTGTCTTAGTGTCTGTATGTAAGTGTCTGTATGTAAGTGTCTGTATGTAAGTGTCTGTAAGTGTCTGTATGTAAGTATCTGTATGTAAGTGTCTGTATGTAAGTTTCTGTATGTAAGTGTATGTTTGTAAGTGTCTGTATGTAAGTGTCTGTATGTAAGTGCCTGTTTGTAAGTGTCTGTATGTAAGTGTCTGTATATAAGTGCCTGTATGTAAGTGTCTGTATGTAAGTGTCTCAGTGTCTGTATGTAAGTGTCTGTATGTAAGTGTCTCAGTGTCTGTATGTAAGTGTCTGTATGTAAGCTTCTGTATGTAAGTGTCTGTAAGTAGTGTCTCTATGTAAGTGTCTCAGTGTCTGTATGTAAGTGTCTGTATGTAAGTGTCTCGGTGTCTGTATGTAAGTGTCTGTATGTAAGTGTCTGTATGTAAGTGTCTGTATGTAAATGTCTCAGTGTCTGTATGTAAGTGTATGTAAGCGTCTGTATGTAAGTGTCTATGTAAGTGTCTCAGTGTCTGTATGTAAGTGTCTGTATGTAAGTGTCTGTATGTAAGTGTCTTAGTGTCTGTATGTAAGTGTCTGTATGTAATTGTCTGTGTGTAAGTGTCTTTAGGTAAGAGTCTGTATGTAAGTGTCTGTATGTAATTGTCTGTGTGTAAGTGTCTTTAGGTAAGAGTCTGTATGTAAGTGTCTGTATGTAAGTGTCTTAGTGTCTGTATGTAAGTGTCTTTATGTAAGAGTCCGTATGTAAGTGTCTGTACGTAAGTGTCTAAGTGTGTGTATGTAAGGGTCTGTATGTAAGTGTCTGTATGTAAGTGTCTGTATGTAAGTGTTTTTATGTAAGTGTCTGTATGTAAGTGTCTCAGTGTCTGTTTGTTTCAGTATGTAAGTGTCTGTATGTAAGTGTCTATGTAAGTGTCTGTATGTAAGTGCCTGTATGTAAGTGTCTGTATGTAAGTGTCTGTATGTAAGTGTCTCAGTATCTGTATGTAAATGTCTTTATGTAAGTGTCTGTATGTAAGTGTCTATGTAAGTGTCTGTATGTAAGTGTCTGTATGTAAGTGTCTCAGTGTCTGTATGTAAGTGTCTGTATGTAAGCGTCTGTATGTAAGTGTCTATGTAAGTGTCTCAGTGTCTTTATGTAAGTGTCTCTATGTAAGTGTCTCAGTGTCTGTATGTAAGTGTCTCAGTGTCTGTATGTAAGTGTCTGTATGTAAGTGTCTCAGTGTCTGTATGTAAGTGTCTGTATGTAAGTGTCTGTATGTAAGTGTCTGTATGTAAGTGTCTCAGTGTCTGTATGTAAGTGTCTGTATGTAAGTGTCTCAGTGTCTGTATCTAAGTGTCTGTATGTAAGTGTCTCAGTGTCTGTATGTAAGTGTCTGTATGTAAGCGTCTGTATGTAAGTGTCTATGTAAGTGTCTCAGTGTCTGTATGTAAGTGTCTGTATGTAAGTGTCTGTATGTAAGTGTCTTAGTGTCTGTATGTAAGTGTCTGTATGTAATTGTCTGTATGTAAGTGTCTTTACGTAAGAGACTGTATGTAAGTGTCTGTATGTAAGTGTCTAAGTGTCTGTATGTAAGTGTCTTTATGTAAGAGTCTGTATGTAAGTGTCTGTATGTAAGTGTCTAAGTGTGTGTATGTAAGGGTCTGTATGTAAGTGTCTGTATGTAAGTGTCTGTATGTAAGTGTTTGTATGTAAGTGTCTGTATGTAAGTGTCTCAGTGTCTGTTTGTGTCAGTATGTAAGTGTCTGTATGTAAGTGTCTATGTAAGTGTCTGTATGTAAGTGCCTGTATGTAAGTATCTGTATGTAAGTGTCTGTATGTATGTAAGTTTCTGTATGTAACTGTCTCTATGTAAGTATCTGTATGTAAGTGTCTGTATGTCAGTGTCACAGTGTCAGTATGTAAGTGTCTGTATGTAAGTGTCTGTATGTAAGTGTCTGTATGTAAGTGTCTGTATGTAAGTGTCTCAGTGTCTGTATATAAGTGGCTGTATGTAAGCGTCTGTATGTAAGTGTCTCAGTGTCTGTATGTAGGTGTCTGTATGTAAGTGTCTGTATGTAAGTGTCTCAGTGTCTGTATGTAAGTGTCTGTATGTAAGCGTCTGTATGTAAGTGTCTCAGTGTCTGTATGTAAGTGTCTGTATGTAAGTGTCTCAGTGTCTGCATGTAAGTGTCTGTATGTAAGTGTCTGTATGTAAGTGTCTGTATGTAAGTGTCTCAGTGTCTGTATGTAAGTGTCTGTATGTAAGTGTCTCTGTGTCTGTATGTAAGTGTGTGTATGTAAGTGTCTGTATGTAAGTGTCTGTATGTAAATGTCTCAGTGTCTGTATGTAAGTGTATGTATGTAAGTGTCTGTATGTAAGTGTCTTAGTGTCTGTATGTAAGTGTCTGTATGTAATTGTCTGTATGTAAGTGTCTTTATGTAAGAGTCTGTATGTAAGTGTCTGTATGTAAGTGTCTAAGTGTCTGTATGTAAGTGTCTTTATGTAAGAGTCTGTATGTAAGTGTCTGTATGTAAGTGTCTAAGTGTGTGTATGTAAGGGTCTGTATGTAAGTGTCTGTATGTAAGTGTCTGTATGTAAGTGTCTGTATGTAAGTGTTTGTATGTAAGTGTCTGTATGTAAGTGTCTCAGTGTCTGTTTGTGTCAGTATGTAAGTGTCTGTATGTAAGTGTCTATGTAAGTGTCTGTATGTAAGTGCCTGTATGTAAGTGTCTGTATGTAAGTGTCTGTATGTAAGTGTGTGTATGTAAGTGTCTGTATGTAAGTGTCTGTATGTAAGTGTCTCAGTATCTGTATGTAAATGTCTTTATGTAAGTGTCTGTATGTAAGTGTCTGTATGTAAGTGTCTGTATGTTAAGTGTTTGTATGTAAGTGTCTGTATGTGAAAATCTCAGTGTCTGTATGTAAGTGTCTGTATGTAAGTGTCTGTATGTAAGTGTCTCAGTGTCTGTATGTAAGTGTCTGTATGTAAGTGTCTGTATGTAAGTGTCTGTATGTAAGTGTCTGTATGTTAAGTGTCCGTATGTAAGTGTCTGTATGTAAGTATCTCAGTGTCTGTATGTAAGTTTCTTTATGTAAGTGTCTGTATGTAAGTGTCTTTATGTAAGAGTCTGTATGTAAGTGTCTGTATGTTAAGTGTTTGTATGTAAGTGTCTGTATGTGAATATCTCAGTGTCTGTATGTAAGTGTCTGTATGTAAGTGTCTGTATGTAAGTGTCTCAGTGTCTTTATGTAAGTGTCTGTATGTAAGTATCTCAGTGTCTGTATGTAAGTTTCTGTATGTAAGTGTCTGTATGTAAGTGTCTCAGTGTCTGTATGTAAGTGTCTGTATGTAAGTTTCTGTATGTAACTATCTGTATGTAAATGTCTGTGTGTAAGTGACTGTATGTAAGTGTCTTAGTGTCTGTATGTAAGTGTCTGTATGTAAGTGTCTGTATGTAAGTGGCTGTATGTAAGTGTCTGTAAGTGTCTGTATGTAAGTATCTGTATGTAAGTGTCTGTATGTAAGTTTCTGTATGTAAGTGTATGTTTGTAAGTGTCTGTATGTAAGTGTCTGTATGTAAGTGCCTGTTTGTAAGTGTCTGTATGTAAGTGTCTGTATATAAGTGCCTGTATGTAAGTGTCTGTATGTAAGTGTCTCAGTGTCTGTATGTAAGTGTCTGTATGTAAGTGTCTCAGTGTCTGTATGTAAGTGTCTGTATGTAAGCTTCTGTATGTAAGTGTCTGTAAGTAGTGTCTCTATGTAAGTGTCTCAGTGTCTGTATGTAAGTGTCTGTATGTAAGTGTCTCGGTGTCTGTATGTAAGTGTCTGTATGTAAGTGTCTGTATGTAAGTGTCTGTATGTAAATGTCTCAGTGTCTGTATGTAAGTGTATGTAAGCATCTGTATGTAAGTGTCTATGTAAGTGTCTCAGTGTCTGTATGTAAGTGTCTGTATGTAAGTGTCTGTATGTAAGTGTCTTAGTGTCTGTATGTAAGTGTCTGTATGTAATTGTCTGTGTGTAAGTGTCTTTATGTAAGAGTCTGTATGTAAGTGTCTGTATGTAAGTGTCTAAGTGTCTGTATGTAAGTGTCTTTATGTAAGAGTCTGTATGTAAGTGTCTGTACGTAAGTGTCTAAGTGTGTGTATGTAAGGGTCTGTATGTAAGTGTCTGTATGTAAGTGTCTGTATGTAAGTGTTTTTATGTAAGTGTCTGTATGTAAGTGTCTCAGTGTCTGTTTGTGTCAGTATGTAAGTGTCTGTATGTAAGTGTCTATGTAAGTGTCTGTATGTAAGTGCCTGTATGTAAGTGTCTGTATGTAAGTGTCTGTATGTAAGTGTCTGTATGTAAGTGTCTCAGTATCTGTATGTAAATGTCTTTATGTAAGTGTCTGTATGTAAGTGTCTATGTAAGTGTCTGTATGTAAGTGTCTGTATGTAAGTGTCTCAGTGTCTGTATGTAAGTGTCTGTATGTAAGCGTCTGTATGTAAGTGTCTATGTAAGTGTCTCAGTGTCTTTATGTAAGTGTCTGTATGTAAGTGTCTCAGTGTCTGTATGTAAGTGTCTCAGTGTCTGTATGTAAGTGTCTGTATGTAAGTGTCTCAGTGTCTGTATGTAAGTGTCTGTATGTAAGTGTCTCTATGTAAGTGTCTGTATGTAAGTGTCTCAGTGTCTGTATGTAAGTGTCTGTATGTTAGTGTCTCAGTGTCTGTATCTAAGTGTCTGTATGTAAGTGTCTGTATGTAAGTGTCTGTATGTAAGTATCTCAGTGTCTGTATGTAAGTTTCTGTATGTAAGTGTCTGTATGTAAGTGTCTTTATGTAAGAGTCTGTATGTAAGTGTCTGTATGTAAGTGTCTGTATGTTAAGTGTTTGTATGTAAGTGTCTGTATGTGAATATCTCAGTGTCTGTATGTAAGTGTCTGTATGTAAGTGTCTGTATGTAAGTGTCTCAGTGTCTGTATGTAAGTGTCTGTATGTAAGTGTCTGTATGTAAGTGTCTGTATGTAAGTGTCTGTATGTTAAGTGTCTGTATGTAAGTGTCTGTATGTAAGTATCTCAGTGTCTGTATGTAAGTTTCTGTATGTAAGTGTCTGTATGTAAGTGTCTCAGTGTCTGTATGTAAGTGTCTGTATGTAAGTTTCTGTATGTAAGTATCTGTATGTAAATGTCTGTGTGTAAGTGTCTGGATGACAGAGGAGTTGTTCAGGATGGTTGAGAAAAAGCGACAGGCCCACTGTCATCGCCTACAGAATCCCACGTCAGAGAATGAGGAGGCTTACCGCAGCCTTCGCTCGGAGGTTCGGAGAGCCGTGAGGCGCTGCAAGGATGGGTGGTGGTCGCGGGTTGCTGAGGAGATGGAGTCTGCCTCAGTGGCCCGTGATCACAAATCTCTATTTAACTCCATCAAAAAAGTAACCTGCAGCGCCACACCTATTACCATCATTAGGGGAAAAAACGGTGATCCAATTTCCGACCCCCAGGAACAGGTTCGCAGATTTGCTGAGCATTTCTGTGAGGTCCTGGGGGAGGGAAAATCCCTCAGCCAGGAAGACATCGTGGCACAAAGTGAGGATGACCCTGCTGAGGCTGCGGTGCCTCAAATATTGGATGAAGTCACCCCCTGTGAGTGGCTGGCTGAGGTGCCATCTGCTGAGGAAGTATTGAAGGCGATCCGGAGTCTGAGACCAGGAAAGGCAGCGGGCAGAGATGATCTCCCAAGCGAAATGCTGAGGGAGGGTGGCGTTTGTGCACAGACTGCCCTATATGACATCATAACAACAGTCTGGACCACTGGACGGGTTCCGCAGGATTGGAAGGATGCCCTGGTGGTCCCCCTTTTTAAGAAGGGGGACCGCACAGACTGTAACAACTACAGGGGCATCTCACTCCTCAGTGTGCCGGGAAAGGTCCTGGCAAGGATTATTCAGCATCGCCTTGCCAGGCACGCTGAGGAGAGGCTTGCGGAGCCCCAATGCGGTTTCAGGAAAGGGCGGTCCTGCACAGATGCCATATTTTCTGTCCGTCTGCTACAGCAGAGGTGTAGGGAATTCCAACTAGACCTACATCTCTGCTTTATTGACCTGGTCAAGGCCTATGATACCATCAGTAGGCCTGGGCTCTGGGTCGTTCTTCGTGCTTTTGGAGTACCTGACCCTCTGCTCACGATCATTAAGGACCTTCATGATGGTGAGCGGGCCCGGGTAAAACTACGTGGCCGGGAGTCAGAGCCATTCCCTGTACACCTTGGGGTGCGACAGGGATGTCCTCTGGCTCCCACATTATTTAACATCTATTTTGACCACGTAGTTCGTGAAGCCTTCAATAGCTGTACCGGGGGAATCTCCATATGGTACAGATATAATGGGAGGCTAATCGATGCCCGGGTGCGGTCAAGGGATGGCTCCCTATTGCTCAACCACGTTATGTATGCTGATGACTTGGTAATAGCTGCTCAGTCAGAGGAGGAGTTGGAGACGCTGCTGCTGAGACTGGAGCGTGCCACTAAGAGGTGGGGCCTTACCATCAGCCCCACCAAAACTAAGCACCTGCCTGGGTATTTGTACCATCGGACACTCCACCCCCACAACTCCCAATCGGTGATGGGGCAGTTGTGGAGAGAGTGGAGAGTTTCCCATACCTGGGCAGTGTGCTTATGACTGGCTCCAGTTTAACAGCAGAGGTCTCACTCCGAATCAGTCGAGCGGCAATATCTTTTCATCGGTTGCGTAACGCTGTGTGGAAGCTACCTGGTCTGTCGCTCCGCACTAAGCTTCAGGTCTTCTCGGCCACGGTCATTCCCTCCCTTCTCTACGCTTGCGAAACGTGGACCCCCCTAATGGAACATCTTCGCCGGTTAGAAACATTTAGGCTGACCTGCCTACGATCCATCCTGGGTTTAACCAGACTGGATTGTGTGAGGAGCTCACAAATCCTTGAAAGATCTGGGCAGGGTCCCATCGGTGAGCTCCTCCGGCAGGCAAGGCTGCGATGGCTGGGTCATGTAGCCCGCATGCCCAGCCACCGCATGCCGAAACAGCTTTTGATTGGCCGGATTGAGGGGGCTAAGCGGGCGCGGCACGGGCTAGAGAAGAGATGGAGTGATGTGGTACAGGAGGACGTGGAGCTGAGTGGACTTGCCGATGACTGGTCCCAGCGGTGTCAAGATCGGCCTCTGTGGAGGAGGCTCGTGAAGGATGCTACTGGGCAGTTGGAGGCAGTCGCCCTCCAACAACAACGGAGGGCGGAGGAGCGACGCTCACAACAGCGAGCGGAGCGCCGGGTGGCTAAAGCACAGCAGGTTGGCACAGTAGGGGGCACAGGTGGTGCATCAGCCAGTCATCTCAGTCAGTCGACCCGTGGCACCTGGGTCTGCCCCGTGACCTCCTGCCAGCGGGCGTTCGACACTTCACGTGGCCTCAGGGTGCACATAGCCTGGCACAAGCGTCGTGGTGACGTCACCGCCACTTAGTGGCGAATTGCGGTTGTTGTTGTTGTATGTAAGTGTCTTAGTGTCTGTATGTAAGTGTCTGTATGTAAGTGTCTGTATGTAAGTGCCTGTATGTAAGTGTCTGTAAGTGTCTGTATGTAAGTATCTGTATGTAAGTGTCTGTATGTAAGTTTCTGTATGTAAGTGTATGTTTGTAAGTGTCTGTATGTAAGTGTCTGTATGTAAGTGCCTGTTTGTAAGTGTCTGTATGTAAGTGTCTGTATATAAGTGCCTGTATGTAAGTGTCTGTATGTAAGTGTCTCAGTGTCTGTATGTAAGTGTCTGTATGTAAGTGTCTCAGTGTCTGTATGTAAGTGTCTGTATGTAAGCTT
The DNA here is from genome assembly GCF_048934315.1 of Petromyzon marinus. Lineage (NCBI taxonomy): Eukaryota > Metazoa > Chordata > Hyperoartia > Petromyzontiformes > Petromyzontidae > Petromyzon > Petromyzon marinus. The sequence goes on along the minus strand of NW_027422972.1, from coordinate 495,936 downwards.
CTGTATGTAAGTGTCTGTAAGTAGTGTCTCTATGTAAGTGTCTCAGTGTCTGTATGTAAGTGTCTGTATGTAAGTGTCTCAGTGTCTGTATGTAAGTGTCTGTATGTAAGTGTCTGTATGCAAGTGTCTGTATGTAAATGTCTCAGTGTCTGTATGTAAGTGTATGTAAGCGTCTGTATGTGTCTATGTAAGTGTCTCAGTGTCTGTATGTAAGTGTCTGTATGTAAGTGTCTGTATGTAAGTGTCTTAGTGTCTGTATGTAAGTGTCTGTATGTAATTGTCTGTGTGTAAGTGTCTTTATGTAAGAGTCTGTATGTAAGTGTCTGTATGTAAGTGTCTAAGTGTCTGTATGTAAGTGTCTTTATGTAAGAGTCTGTATGTAAGTGTCTGTATGTAAGTGTCTAAGTGTGTGTATGTAAGGGTCTGTATGTAAGTGTCTGTATGTAAGTGTCTGTATGTAAGTGTTTTTATGTAAGTGTCTGTATGTAAGTGTCTCAGTGTCTGTTTGTGTCAGTATGTAAGTGTCTGTATGTAAGTGTCTATGTAAGTGTCTGTATGTAAGTGCCTGTATGTGTCTGTATGTAAGTGTCTGTATGTAAGTGTCTGTATGTAAGTGTGTGTATGTAAGTGTCTGTATGTAAGTGTCTGTATGTAAGTGTCTCAGTATCTGTATGTAAATGTCTTTATGTAAGTGTCTTATGTAAGTGTCTATGTAAGTGTCTGTATGTAAGTGTCTCAGTGTCTGTATATAAGTGTCTGTATGTAAGCATCTGTATGTGTCACAGTGTCTGTATGTAAGTGTCTATGTAAGTGTCTGTATGTAAGTGTCTCAGTGTCTGTATGTAAGTGTCTGTATGTAAGCGTCTGTATGTAAGTGTCTATGTAAGTGTCTCAGTGTCTTTATGTAAGTGTCTGTATGTAAGTGTCTCAGTGTCTGTATGTAAGTGTCTCAGTGTCTGTATGTAAGTGTCTGTATGTAAGTGTCTCAGTGTCTGTATGTAAGTGTCTGTATGTAAGTGTCTGTATGTAAGTGTCTGTATGTAAGTGTCTCAGTGTCTGTATGTAAGTGTCTGTATGTTAGTGTCTCAGTGTCTGTATCTAAGTGTCTGTATGTAAGTGTCTCAGTGTCTGTATGTAAGTGTATGTAAGCGTCTTTATGTAAGTGTCTTTGTAAGTGTCTCAGTGTCTGTATGTAAGTGTCTGTATGTAAGTGTCTGTATGTGAGTGTCTTAGTATCTGTATGTAAGTGTCTGTATGTAATTGTCTGTATGTAAGTGTCTTTATGTAAGAGTCTGTATGTAAGTGTCTGTATGTAAGTGTCTAAGTGTCTGTATGTAAGTGTCTTTATGTAAGAGTCTGAATGTAAGTATCTAAGTGTGTGTATGTAAGGGTCTGTATGCAAGTGTCTGTATGTAAGTGTCTGTATGTAAGTGTCTGTATGTAAGTGTTTGTATGTAAGTTTCTGTATGTAAGTGTCTCAGTGTCTGTTTGTGTCAGTATGTAAGTGTCTGTATGTAAGTGTCTATGTAAGTGTCTGTATGTAAGTGCCTGTATGTAAGTGTCTGTATGTAAGTGTCTGTATGTAAGTGTGTGTATGTAAGTGTCTGTATGTAAGTGTCTGTATGTAAGTGTCTCAGTATCTGTATGTAAATGTCTTTATGTAAGTGTCTGTATGTAAGTGTCTGTATGTAAGTGTCTGTATGTAAGTATCAGTGTCTGTATGTCAGTGTGTTTGTAAGTGTCTGTATGTAAGTGTCTGTATGTAAGTGTCTGTATTTAAGCATCTCAGTGTCTGTAAGTAAGTGTCTAAGTAAGTGTCTGTATGTAAGTGTCTGTATGTAAGTGTCTGTATGTTAAGTGTTTGTATGTAAGTGTCTGAATGTGAATATCTCAGTGTCTGTATGTAAGTGTCTGTATGTAAGTGACTGTATGTAAGTGTCTCAGTGTCTGTATGTAAGTGTCTGTATGTAAGTGTCTGTATGTAAGTGTCTGTATGTAAGTGTCTGTATGTTAAGTGTGTGTGTACACTGTGTTTGTGTCCACATTGAACCGAACCCCTGCAAGGCCATCTACTTAATGACGAGAGAAAATTCACACGAAATGTCCTTTTCAATGAAGTCTTCCAGATGTAAATTGAGACAAGCTTTTAATGAAGAAATAAAATCATCCAATTCAAAACACAACACAAGTCGAAGATGTTTCATTTTAAAACTTCAAAAAGGAGCACCGGGTGCTTGCGTGAATTCGTCCTTCGTGTGCAAATGTTGTGACTTTCCTGGCATGAAGGCCGTCAATGTGTTGGACCATTAAATGGTGCACAGCGTCTCAACAACAGCAGTGGGGTTTGCCTCAACCGATGGTTGTGAACATCCAGACGTGAATCAGCAAGGTGCATTTCTAGTCCCAGTTAGACAAAATATACGTCAACACGTAAGACAAAACTACAATTCGTGTTGTAGAGAATGTATCTCCTCCTATACGTGTAACTTTCAAGTGGTATGCCTTGTAACTGATGAATGATCCGAGCGTGCTCCCTATTTCAAAGACGATGAGTTGCTCCAGAGGCAGACGCTTCGAGAAACACAAAAGTACCCTTTGACCTGTATCACAAGAACAACGGGTCTCACCTTAGTTCTCTGTACAGGTTACTTCCAAAACACACACACACTTTGTCCTAACATCACATATTCAATGTGTGACCCTCAGATAAAATGTTACATGCACAATCAGATAAGTATTCATTCTAAATCATTGACGGGCATATTAGCAACATTGAATTACTGCAGCGAAATTGACTGCATCACGTTACATCGTATTAACAAGAAGTTATTTTACAAATACGCACCATCTGCTTAACAGTGAATGTACAACGTACTATTGTTGCGTCATTCAAAACGAGTAGGCCGTTGCATGCTGGCGTCTGGGTCAAAATTTAGCAAATTCTAAACATTACGCTACAAATAATAGATCACGGCACTTCGATGGCAACACAAGCAATCGTCATCAGGTGGGACAAGCACAGCAGCAATAAGAGGAAACTGCTGGAGTAGGCGTCTACTACTTCAGCAGTTTCTCTTGCTGTGGTTGTCCGACCTGATGACGATTGCTTGTGTTGTGATCTAAACGCCGTGACCTGTTATGTTTCTACCCACGTGGTGACTTTACCGAAAGAACTCAAGAGTGTGGATTCGAATCAAGATTGCCTACAAACTACACAACTGAGATGACGCATCAATCATCGCCCCCTACTGACAGGCTCTTGTCCACATGCAGGTTGGTGCAGGGCCACCACCCTGTGCCACACAGGGGCAGCTGCTACTTGGTGATGCGCTTCGAGTGTTTCAGACGAGGTACGACAAAACTCGGAGATGCCGAGGCGGTTAAGCAAGCGCCGAGTAAATGCAATTATTATAACATAGTGAATGCTTGGGAGCTTATTGTCTCTCGCTCCTGGTTAGAGATCTACCCAACCCACAGGTCCACAAAGACTGGCCGCTCTTACTCTGCAGGTTGAACCTAGGAATTGAGTGTTCAACTTCACATTCTTGTCATTAATGGCCTGTGACAAAGGTGCATCTATTGTAGCAACATCGTCTCTGGCTTACACATCTACCGGGTCTCCACTTGACTTTGTATTGTCTAGGAGCAAGTCCACCCACACCTCCACTTCCACAAACTGCTGGGAGTTGCCTCGCTCTGCCTCACAGTGAGAATTCTCCTCCTGCTTCACGTTGCGTCCATCGATGTGAAGGTCCCATTTTGGAGTTGAATCTTCATCTTCACATTTCACCTTCACTTCTTCCCTCTTCACCATCACTTCTTCCCTCTTCACCATCACCTCTTTATATTTCACCTCGATACCTTTAAAAGTGTCCAAGCTGGGATTTTCGTCCGGTTCTTGTTTCATGAGGGATGGGCTTATTGGGGCACTTTGACTTTCACAAGCTGATTTCAGACTCCACTCCTTGCAGATCTTCTGATGCTTCTATGTTCTCTGGTGTACTTGAAGATTTTATGAATGTGCAAACGCCTTCCCGCAGAGTGCACCTGAAGGGTTTCTCTCCCGTGTGTGTTCTCTGGTGTACTTTAAGATGTGGTGACTGTGAAAACGCCTTCCCGCATAGAGTGCACTTGAAGGGTTTCTCTCCCGTGTGTGTTCTCTGGTGTACTTTAAGATGTGGTGACTGTGAAAACGCCTTCCCGCACAGAGTGCACTTGAAGGGTTTCTCTCCCGTGTGTGTTCTCTCGTGTACTTGAAGATTTGATGACTGTGCAAACATCATCCCACACAAAATGCACCTGAAGGGTTTCTCTCCTGTGTGTATTCTCTGGTGTTTTTTAAGAACAGATGACAGTGAAAATGCCTTCCCACACACAGTGCACTTGAATGGTTTCTCTCCTGTGTGTGTTCTCTGGTGTTTTTTAAGAACAGTTGACTGTGAAAATGCCTTCCCACACACACTGCACTTGAAGGGTTTCTCTCCCGTGTGTGTTCTCTGGTGTTCTACAAGAGTAGATGAATGTGCAAACGCCTTCCCACACATCGTGCACCTGAAGGATTTCACTCCCGTGTGTGTTCTCTGGTGTATTACAAGAGCAGATGAACGTGGAAACGCCTTCCCACACACACTGCACTTGAAGGGTTTCTCTCCCGTGTGTGTTCTCTGGTGTTCTACAAGAGTAGATGAATGTGCAAACGCCTTCCCACACATCGTGCACCTGAAGGGTTTCACTCCCGTGTGTGTTCTCTGGTGTATTACAAGAGCAGATGAACGTGGAAACGCCTTCCCACACACACTGCACCTGAAGGGTTTCTCTCCCGTGTGTGTTCTCTGGTGGGTCTGAAAAACTGATGACCATGCAAATGCCTTCCCACACACAGTGCACTTAAAGGGTTTCTCTCCCGTGTGTGTTCTCTGGTGGGTCTGAAAAACTGATGTCCATGCAAATGCCTTCCCACACACAGTGCACTTGAAGGGTTTCACTCCCGTGTGTGTTCTCTGGTGTGTTACAAGAGCAACCGACTGTGAAAATGCCTTCCCACACACACTGCACTTGAAGGGTTTCACTGCCATGTGTGTTCTCTGGTGGGTTACAAGAGCAGATGAACGTGCAAACGCCTTCCCACACACACTGCACTTGAAGGGTTTCTCTCCTGTGTGTGTTCTCTGGTGTTCTTTAAGAACAGATGACTGTGAAAATGCCTTCCCACACACAGTGCACTTGAAGGGTTTCTCTCCCGTATGTGTTCTCTGGTGTATTTTAAGAGCAAATGACCGTGCAAATGCATAGTTGCACACACTACACTTGAAGGGTTTCTCTCCTGTGTGTGTTCTCTGGTGTATTTTAAGAGTAGATGAATGTGCAAACGCCTTCCCGCACATCGTGCACCTGAAGGGTTTCTCTCCTGTGTGAGTTCTCTGGTGCCGTGTCAAATTTCCAGTCCGATCCGTGCTGTATGCACACCGGTCGCATTGTTGACTTGTCCTACCGAGCTGCGCTGAGTGCATTTGCTCCATCAGTCCAATTCTGCGGAGGAAGCGTCAGAGGAAGCGTCAGCTGCAGACAGAAAAAAATAATATCCACACCATCTACACGTCAGTATCGAGGCACAGAGGAATGCATATATACATGTGACTTACACGTCTATATTCATATATTCATGATGTAGTAAAAACGTTTCACAAATTCATCACAGGGCAGTTACGGCACACAATGAGAGGGCAAATGGTCATAAACATGCCTGGAAGCCCTCGTATCTTCAAAATGAATGTTAACCTAAAACTCCGAGCACACAATTTCTGCTGTCTGGTTACAAAAGGAATATTTATGAGAGCTAAATTCAGCTGACATAGCAAAGGGTATTGAAAACAATACTATTTGTGTTAGGCAGAAATGCATAAATTAACGTTCAATCGCAAATTAGAGGTGTGAATCCAGGCTCACATGTCCTTAAATGCTGGGATGAACAGTTCCGACTTCAGCTGCACGTGTGTGCTGTGTTCACCTCCTGTTTCCATTCTTACAAAGAGTTCCAGAGGAAAACAAAAAGAAACTATTGTTTTGATATAACTTCCGTGTTCAACAGAGTTAATAGACTTTACTGCAAATACAAACTTGACACTGTCACACACTGGCAGTGGCGTGTCTAGAATCATGCCTGGCCACCTTCATCTGCTTGGCATGAATGCTTCCTCACTCCACCAAGTAATTAATCGAGGATCAATGAACATAGCCGAGGCTAACTGGAGTTTGCGTGTCCCTCTCCGTGGTGAGATGTTAACTGCCTCACCTGGTGTACAGGAAGTCGTGGGTTCGATCCCGACCCTGACGCCTGCTGTATATTTGGAGTTTGCGCGTCTCTCCGCTGAGCGTCTTTGACCGATTGACATTGACACACGTATTCTTGTTGATTTCGGTAAAGTTACGTAGATAGAAAATAACAATAACAGATAATACAATTACATTAAATAAAGACCACTTGTGTTGCGATCAAAACGACGTGAGTTGTTTTTCTTTATTTGAAGTTATTTATTTATTTCATTGTTATTTTATTCAATTTTCTATCTACTTGACTTTACCGAAAGAACCACGAATATTAATTCCTGCAGTCACCAAAGTTTTAAGTCAAAACATTCACACACGTTGACAAAGCCTCACCTTGTGTTGTTGTGGGCAGGTCGCTTCTGATAACAAGAGCGGGATAGCAGCTCAAGCGGGCTTGGCCTGCTAACAAAAGAAAATAAAAACTGCGTGAATATTTACAATAAAACAAAGTTACAAAGTGGCGAGCTGGGTGAAGACAAATTAAACTTAAGCGAGATAATTAAAGTGAACGCAATCAGGCGAGGGCAGGAGGCAAGGCCCCGCGTGGCTAGGCCCCGCGTTGTAAAGTTCCAACCTGGACATCGATTCCCATGCTCGCTGCTACTCAACTGACATCCCTACGAGAGCGAGGCTCTACCTTGGTAAACAACAACAACCACCACCACCACAACCACCACCACAACAACCACAATCGCAATGAGAATTTCTCACCTCGGATTTCAGTGCAGGAAGCGATAGCTTCCTGTGACCTCGTGACGCCACGCGGCAGCAGGTGACATGACGTCACTTCCGGAGTACGAGACACGCTCCTCCCACAATGAGCTGCTCCGTAAACAAATTAAAGTATGATTAAATTATGTTAATGTACCATTCGATATATTGTAGGTGCTGAACCCGTCGCAATAAATTCGCGACTGCTTCAAAGAATTACATTATGTTAATGAGCCGCCAGTCACTGGGCGTAGCTTTGCCCAAATAAGGATTGCCACTGGACCAATAACGGCAGTGACCCAAGCGGAGGTGACGTCACGTTCAAGAGCGTGGTGGACGGGGGAATACCTTGGTGACATGACGTCACTAGCGAAGTACATCTCCCCCTGGCGTTTCACGCCGATGAAGTAATGCTGAGTGGTGACGTCACAGAGCGGGATTGGAGTTTAAGTTGATTTAGATTCATTTTCCATTGCTCCCTCCCTTGGGTGCGTGAGCTCAGCAACAACAACGTGGACATTATTGTGTATACTCTGTGTGTGTGTACACTGTGTGTGTGTGTACACTGTGTGTATACACTGTGTCTGTGTATACTGTGTGTGTGTGTACTGTGTGTGTGTACACCGTGTGTGTGTACACTGTGTGTGTGTGTACACTGTGTATACACTGTGTGTGTACACTGTGTGTGTGTGTACACTGTGTGTGTGTGTACACTGTGTGTGTACACTGTGTGTGTGTGTGTACACTGTGTGTGTGTACACTGTGTGTGTGTACAGTGTGTGTGTGTACACTTCTAGATTTAAAGCTTTCGTGACTGCAAGGATCCATACTCTTTGGTTCTATTGGGTAAAGTCACGTAGGTCAAAGACGTACTGTCCCCTGACGATATCCTTGTCAGCTTCGATGTGGTCTCTTTGTTCACCAAGGTCCCAGTACCTGATACCATTGAAATAATTGAAAATTTGGTCCAACATGGACTAGACCCCGACACACCTGCACTGGTTAGGCACTGCCTCAACAATACCTACTTTACTTGGAATGGCTCCTTCTACAGACAAAATGAGGGTACCCCCATGGGATCCCCCTTATCACCAGTGATAGCCAATATTTTCATGGAGAAATTTGAATCAGACGCCATCCAGACTTCCACCCTCAGACCTTCCCTGTGGAAGAGATATGTGGATGACACTTTCGTGATTTGGCCACATGGCCTCCCAGCTCTGAACCTTTTCCTACACTACATCAATTCCAAACATCCCGCCATCAAATTCACCATGGAAGTGGAGAAAGATGGCAAGCTACCATTCTTAGATGTTCTGTTTGAGAGGAGACCTGATGGCTCATTGGGGCATTCTGTCTACAGGAAACCCACCCACACAGATTCCTACGTGAAACCTGATTCCCACCACCACCCAACCCAAAAGAATTATCTCATCAAAACTTTATACCATAGGGCTCATTGCATTTCGGACCAACACCACCTGACCAGTGAATTAAAACATGTACAACTGGTCCTCAAAAGGAATGGTTACTCTGACCGTACCATCCGCAAAGCTGTTTCTCCCTCCATACAGAAACAACCACTTGATACTCCGGTCAAAACCATCACACTACCATATATAGCAGGCATTACTAAAAAGATTTCCAAAATTCTAAACAAACACAAGATCCAGGTCCGGTTCAATACAGTACACAAAATTCGTGATCTGATCCCATCCGCGAAGGATGTCATTCCTGACTTACAGTACCCCGGGGTGTACAAATTGAGTTGTACCTGCGGTGATTGCTATATCGGGGAGACAAATTGACATGTCTCTGACCGAATTCGCGACCACAAATCAGATTTGAAACACGGCAAAACGAATTCTTTTCTGCCGTGGCTGATCACTGTTACAACGCTGTGGGGGATCACGATATAATTTTCTCCGATACCAAGGTTCTTTGCAAACCCACGGGCTTTTATCAGAGATTTGTTCATGAGGCAATTCAGATCTACAAACACAGACACAATTTCAACCGAGAGGATGGTTTCAAATTAAGCAACCATTGGAAAGATGTTCTAAATCGAACTAAACATTAAACTAATTTCAATGGTACAGTATATTTTTCAAGTAGTGGTACCCCAAACTTTCGCAGCTCTTATAAATTCCCTTTTCACACCATCAATAGGTAAACTCTCCTCCCCCCCCCCCCCGCGCCAAACGGCAAGTCCACCGGCACGTACAACACCTCTTTTCTAAAATCGGCCAATCAAATGCTAATTTTTATGCTAATTTCTTTGTCAGGACACCTTGTTTGCTCACACACAGTTTAAAAGTCCGCGGTCTGAGCGTGGTTGTATTTCGCTAAATTCTCCTGTTTGATTTGTACTAAGTGCGTCGGTGAATGTATATGCTCTGACTTTAACATACCTATTTCTGTGACCAATTACAAGCTAATCACTCAGCTATTTCAATGCTAAATTCTATGCTAATTCCTTTGTCAAGGGGTGCCTCTGCGGATGTGTATACTTTAACTTAGCTATTTCAATGAGCCATTTCAATGCTAAATTATATGCTAATTCCTTTGTCAAGGCGCTTTGTTTCTTCTCACACAGCTTAAAGGTCGTGATCTGCGCGTGGCTTTTTCCACTCCAGCGCTGTCCTCTAGACAGTCTCATCCCTTCACCTGATGAAGGCCGCTTGTGTTGTGGCCAAAACATCGTGATTTTTGTTATTTTATTTTTTACCTACGTAACTTTACCCAATAGAACCAAAGAGTATGGATCCTAGCAGTCACGAAAGCTTTAAATCTAGAATAGAAATGTAATGCAATACAACAGAGACAGCCAACATAAGAGTCAACACCTCACCTGGTTGATAACGTTCTTCCAAAGATTGCTCAATTTGAAAGAGAGACAAAACACAGACACGGAGACACATAGACAGAGAGAGATAACAGAGAGACACACAGAGAGAGATACACACATACAGTGAGGGAAAAAGTATTTGATCCCCTGCTGATTTTGTACGTTTGCCCACTGACAAAGAAATGATCAGTCTATAATTTTAATGGAAGGTTTATTTGAACAGTGAGAGACAAAATAACAACAAAAAAATCCAGATAAACGCATGTCAAAAATGTTATAAATTTATTTGCATTTTAATGAGGGAAAAAAGTATTTGACCCCTCTGCAAAACATGACTTAGTACTTGGTGGCAAAACCCTTGTTGGCAATCACAGAGGTCAGACGTTTCTTGTAGTTGGCCACCAGGTTTGCACACATCTCAGGAGGGATTTTGTCCCACTCCTCTTTGCAGATCTTCTCCAAGTCATTAAGGTTTCGAGGCTGACGTTTGGCAACTCGAACCTTCAGCTCCCTCCAGATTTCCTATGGGATTAAGGTCTGGAGACTGGCTAGGCCACCCCAGGACCTTAATGTGCTTCTTCTTGAGCCACTCCTGTTGCCTTGGCCGTGTGTTTTGGGACATTGTCATGCTGGAATACCCATCCACCATCTATTTTAAATGCCCTGGCTGAGGGAAGGAGGTTCTCACCCAAAATTTGACGGTGCATGGCACCGTCCATCGTCCCTTTGATGCGGTGAAGTTGTCCTGTTCCCTTAGCAGAAAAACACCCCCAAAGCATAATGTTTCCACCTCCATGTTTGACGGTGGGCATGGTGTTCTTGGGGTCATAGGCAGCATTCCTCCTCCTCCAAACACGGCGAGTTGAGTTGATGCCAAAGAGCTCCATTTTGGTCTAATCCGACCAAAACACTTTCACCCAGTTGTCCTCTGAATCATTGAAATGTTCATTGGCAAACTTCAGACGGGCATGTATATGTGCTTTCTTGAGCAGGGGAACCTTGCATGCGCTGCAGGATTTCAGTCCTTCACGGTGAAGTGTTATCAATTGTTTTCTTGGTGACTATGGTCCCAGCTGCCTTGAGATCATTGACAAGATCCTCCCGTTTAGTTCTGGGCTGATTCCTCACCGTTCTCATGATCATTGCAACTCCACGAGGTGAGATCTTGCATGGAGCCCCAGGCCGAAGGAGATTGACAGTTTTTTTGCGTTTCTTCCATTTGCGAATAATCGCACCAACTGTTGTCACCTTCTCACCAAGCTGCTTGGCAATGGTCTTGTAGCCCATTCCAGCCTTGTGTAGGTCTACAATCTTGTCCCTGACATCCTTGGAGAGCTCTTTGGTCTTGGCCATGGTGGAGAGTTTGGGATCTGATTGATTGATTGCTTCTGTGGACAGGTGTCTTTTATACAGGTAACAAGCTGAGATTAGGAGCACACCCTTTAAGATTATGCTCCTAATCTCAGCTCGTTACCTGTATAAAAGACACCTGGGAGCCAGACATCTTTCCGATTGAGAGGGGGTCAAATACTTATTTCCCTCATTAAAATGCAAATCAATTTATAAAATTTTTGACATGCGTTTATCTGGATTTTCTTGTTGTTATTCTGTCTCTCACTGTTCAAATAAACCTACCATTAAAATTATAGACTGATCATTTCCTTGTCAGTGGGCAAACGTACAAAATCAGCAGGGGATCAAATACTTTTTTCCCTCACTGTAGGCACAGAGAAACAACGCCTCTGTGTCGAGGCCTTAAATAGAGAGAGGGGGGCAGAGAGAGAGGGGAGGGGGTGTAGAGAAATCCGCGAGTTAATGCAAGGCCGTAGCCATGGAGTCAACATTGGGGGGGACCAAATCTACCAGGGGCTCTGGGGTCCCCACCCCCCAGGAAAAAAAAATCTAAATTTGAAAACTAATTTCCTGACATTTCCTAAAATATTGAAAAATTTCACTAACACATGGGATGGAATTTTTGTTTTATTTGATACAATAATGTATAATATTGTATTGTATTACATTGCTCTGTTGTTTATTTTTTTTACTTTTCTTGTTTCATAGTATGTAATGGCAGAGATTAGGGATTCATAAAGTACAACGCAATCATACAAACACAAATCTACGCATTGTTATATGAAGACAAGTCCGGATTTTGTGGCCAAGGTTTAGCGAAAATGTTGTTTTTATTAACATAGCATAGCAATTATTATTTAAAAAAATATTTTTATAGCAATATATTGGGGGGGGACATTTTGAGCATGTTTGATTATTGGGGGGGGGGATATGTCCCCCACCAATATATTATAATTATTATAACATATTATAATTACGGCCTTGTGTCAATGAGAGATTTGGAACTTTGGTGACTGCAGGAAATAATAATAACACGAGGACACGCAGAGAGAGAGAAAGCACACTTATATTCTTGGTTCTATCGGTAAAGTCACCACGTAGAAGGGAAGTGACGTCATACTACTTCCTGCTGTCGCGAGGTAACAGGAAGCTGCCGTGTGCTCGCTTGCACTGAAATCCGAGGTGAGAAATTATCATCGTTGTGGTGGTGGTGGTTGTTGTTTACCAAGGTAGAGCCTCTCTCTCTCGTAGGGATGCCAGTTGAGTAGCAGCGAGCATGGGAATCGATGTCCAGGTTGGAACTTTACAACGCGGGGCCTAGCCACGCGGGGCCTTGCCTCCTGCCCTCGCCTGATTGCACTCACTTTAATAATGACTTCACCCGGCTCGCCACTTTGTAACTTTGTTTTATTGTCAATATTCACGCAGTTTTTATTTTCTTTTGTTAGCAGGCCAAGCCCGCTTGAGCTGCTATACCGCTCTTGTTATCAGAAGCGACCTGCCCACAACAACACAAGGTGAGGCTTTGTCAACGTGTGTGAATGTTTTGACTTAAAACTTTGGTGACTGCAGGAATTAATATTCTTGGTTCTTTCGGTAAAGTCACGTAGATAGAAAATTAAATGAAAATAATTTTTTTTTAAATAAAGCAAAAAACCCACGACGTTTCGATCGCAACACAAGTGGTCTTTATCTTATTGAATTTAATCTGTTATTTTTATTTTCTATCTACGTGACTTTACTGAAAGAACCAACAATACGTACGTCAATGTATCTATCGGTCAAAGACGCTAAGCGCGTGCCGCTGTTGACTCTGAATGTGTGGAGGGGAACACCTTCACCACGGGGAGAGAGAGACAGAGACACGGATCGCCTCGGCTATGTTGATGATCCTCGATTCATTATTTGGTGGAGTGAGGAAGAATTAATGCTGAGCAGATGAAGGTGGCCAGGCATGGTGCTGGTCACACCACCACCTGTTTACTCATGGCAGTGTGTGACAGTGTCAAGTTTGTGTTTGCAGTAAAGTCTATTAACTAGGTTGAACACGGAGGTTATATCAAAGCAATAGTTTATTTTTGTTTTCCTCTGGAACTCTTTGTAAGAATGGAAACAGGATGTGAACACAGCACACACATTCAGCTGAAGTCAGAACTGTTCATCCCCAGCATTCAAGAACATCTGAGCGTGGACTCACACCTGAGTTGCGATTGAACATTAATTCATGCATTTCTGCAAAACACAAATAGTATTGTTTTCAAAACCCTTTGCTATGTCAGCTGAATTTAGTTTTCATAAATATTCATTTTGTAGTCAGACAGCCGAAATTGTGTGCTTAAAGTTTTGGGTTAACATTCATCTTGAAGATATGAAGGCTTCCAGGCATATTAATGACATTTTCCCTCTCATTGTGTGCCATAGCAGCCCGTGGAGAGAAACCCTTCAGGTGCACTCTGTACGTGAAGGCGTTTGCACAGTCACCACATCTTAAAGTACACCAGAGAACACACACGGGAGATAAACCCTTCAAGTTGCAGTGTGTGCGTGAAGGCGTTTGCACGTTCATCAAATCTGATGAATTTGGGAAACTTTTTCATTACATCATGAATATATTAATAAGTATAGACGTGTAAGTCACGTGTGCATTCCTCTGTGCCTGACGTGTAGATGGTGTGGATATTCTTTTTTTCTGTCTGCAGCTGACGCTTCCTCTGCAGATTTGGTCTGATGGAGCAAAGGCACTCAGCGCAGCTCGGTACGACAAGTCAACAATGCGACCAGCGTGCATACAGCACGGACCGGACTGGAAATTTGACACGGCACCAGAGAAGTCACACAGGAGAGACACTCTTCAAATGTACTGTGTGTAACAAGGCATTTGCATGGCCATCAGTTTTTCAGAACCACCAGAGAACACACACGGGAGAGAAACCCTTCAAGTGCAGTATGTGCGTGAAGGCGTTTACACAGTCATGTAATCTTGTAACACACCAGAGAACACACACGGGAGAGAAACCCTTCAAGTGCAGTGTGTGCGTGAAGGCGTTTGCACAGTCATCTGCTCTTAAAGAACACCAGAGAACACACACGGGAGAGAAACCCTTCAGGTGCACGATGTGCAGGATGGCGTTTACACAGTCATGTAATCTTGTAACACACCAGAGAACACACACGGGAGAGAAACCCTTCAAGTGCAGTGTGTGTGGGAAGGCATTTTCAGATTTATCTACTCTTAAAAAACACCAGAGAACACACACAGGCGAGAAACCCTTCAGGTGCACGATGTGCGGGATGGCGTTTACACAGTCATATAATCTCGTATTACACGAGAGAACACACACGGGAGAAACCCTTCAGGTGCACTCTGTGCGGGAAGTCGTTTGCACGTTCATCAACTCTTCAAGTACACCAGAGAACACAGAAGCATCAGAAGATCCACAAGGAGTGCAGTCTGAAATCAGCTTGTGAAAGTCAAAGTACCGCAATGAGCCCATCCCTCATGAAACACGAACCGGACGAAAATCCCAGCTTGGACACTTTTAAAGGTATCGAGGTGAAATATGAAGAGGTGATGGTGAAATGTGAAGAAGTGAAGAGCGAAGAAGTGAAGGTAAAATGTGAAGATGAAGATTCAACTCCAAAATGGGACCTTCACATCGTAAAGCAGGAGGAGAATTCTGACTGAGGCAGAGTGAGGCAACTCCCAGCAGTTTGTGGAAGTGGAGGTGTGGGTGGACTTGCTCCTAGACAATACAAAGTCAAATGGAGACCCGGTAGATGTGTAAGCCAGAGACGATGTCGCTACAATGGATGCACCTTTGTCACAGGCCTTTAATGACAAGAATGTGAAGTTGGACACTTTGTGGGCCCATGGGTTGGGTAGATCTCTAACCAGGAGCAAGAGCCAATAAGCTCCCAAGCATTCACTATGTTATAATAATTGCTTTTACATGGTGCTTGCTTAATCGCCTCAGCAACTCGGAGTTTTGTGTCGTACCTCGTCTGAAACACTCGAAGAGCATCCCCAAGTAGCAGCTGCCCCTGTGCGACACAAGGTGGTGGCCCTGCACCGGCCTGCATGTGGACAAGAGCCTGTCAGTAGGGAGCGATGATTGATGCGTCATCTCAGTTGTGTAGTTTGTAGGTAATGTTTAGAATTTGCTACATTTTCACTCAGACGCCAGCATGCAATGGCCTACTCGTTTTGAATGACACAATAGTATGTTTTACATACACTGTGAAGCAGACTGTGCAACTTTTTTGTAAAAGCTTCTTGTTAATGCGATGTAACGTGATGCAGTATGTTTCACTGAAGTAATCCAATTTTGTTAATGTGCCTGTCAATAATTTAGAATTAATACTTGCTTGATTTTGTGCATACTTGTAACATTTGATCTGTAAGGGTCAAACATTGAATAAGTGATGTTAGGACAAAGTGTGTGTGTGTGTTTTGGAAGTAACCTGTACAGAGAACTCAGGTGGGACCCGTTGTTCTTGTGATACAGGTCAAATGGTGTTTTTGTGTTCCACGAAGCGTCTGCCTCTGGAGCAACTCATCGTCTTTGAAATAGGTAGCACGCTCGGATCATTCATCAGTTACAAGGCATACCACTTAAAAGTTACATGTAGCGGAGGAGGTACATTCTCTACAACACGAATTGTAGTTTTGTCTTACGTGTTGACGTAGATTTTGTCTAACTAGGACTAGAAATGCACCTTGCTGATTAACGTCTAGATGTTCGTACCTGTCGGTTGAAGCAAACCCCACTGCTGTTGTTGAGACGCTGTGCACCAATAAGGGTCCAACACATTGACGGCCTTCAGGCCAGGAAAGTCACAACATTTGCACACGAAGGACGCATTCACGCAAACACCCGGTGCTCCGTTTTGAAGTTTTAAAATGAAACATCTTTGAATTGTGTTGTGTTTTGAATTAGATGATTTTTATTTCTTCATTAAAAGCTTGTATCAATTTACATCTGGAAGACTTCATTGAAAAGGACATTTCGTGTGAATTTTCTCTCGTCATTAAGTAGACGGCCTTGCCGGGGGTTCGGTTCAATGCGAACACAAACAGTGTACACACACACAGTGTACACACACAGTGTACACGCACACAGTGACACAGTGACACACACAGTGTACACTGTGTGTACACTGTGTGTGTACACTGTGTGTGCACACAGTGTACACACACAGTGACACAGTGACGCACACACAGTGACAGTGTACACACACAGTGACACACACACAGTGACACAGTGACACAACAACAACCGCCATTTGCTAAGGGGCGGTGACGTCACCACGACGCTTGTGCCAAGCACAGTGACACACAGTGACACAGTGACACACACAGCGACACACAGTGACACACACTGTATACACACAGTGTACACACACACAGTGTATACACACAGTGTACACACACACAGTGTATACAAACAGTGTACACACACACTGTATATACACAGTGTGCACACAGTGTATACACACAGTGTACACACACAGTGTACACATACGCAGTGTACACACACAGTGTACACATACACAGTGTACACATACACAGTGTATACACAGTGTATACACACAGTGTAAACACACAGTGTACACACACACAGGGTATACACAGTGTACACACACAGTGTACACACGGTGTACATACAGTGTATACACCCAGTGTACACACACAGGGTACACACAGTGTATATATACACACACACAGTGTACACACAGTGACACACAGGGTATACACAGTGTATACAGTGTACACACACACAGTGTACACACACACAGTGTACACACACAATGTACACACACACAGTGTACACACACTGTACACACACAGTGTACACATACGCAGTGTACACACACAGTGTACACACACAGTGTACACACTGTACACAAACAGTGTACACATACGCAGTGTACACACACAGTGTATACACATAGTGTACACACACACAGTGTACACACACAGTGTACACAGTGTACACAAACAATGTACACACACACATAGTGTACACACACAATGTACACACAGTGTACACACACACACAGTGTACACACAAACAGTGTACACACACAATTTATACACACAGTGTACACATACGCAGTGTACACACACAGTGTATACACATAGTGTACACACACACAGCGTACACACGCAGTGTACACACACAGTGTATACACATAGTGTACACACACAGCGTACACACGCAGTGTACACACACAGTGTATACACATAGTGTACACACACAGTGTACACACACAGTGTATACACAATATACACAATGTACACACAGTGTACACACACACAGTGTACACACACAGTGTACACACACACAGTGTACACACACAATGTATACACACAGTGTATCCATACGCAGTGTACACACACAGTGTATACACATAGTGTACACACACACAGCGTACATACATAGGGTACACACACAGTGTATACACACACAGTGTACACACACACAGTGTACACACAGGGTATACACAGTTTACATACACACAGTGTACACACACACAGTGTACACACACACAGTGACACAGTGTACACACAGTGACACACACACACAGTGTATACACACAGTGTACACACAGTGTATACACACACAGTGTACACGCACTGTATACAGTGTACACACAGTGTACACACACAGTGTATACAAACAGTGTACACACATACAGTGTACACATAGACACCTGGGAGCCAGAAATCTTTCTGATGGGCCAAATACTCATTTCACTCATTAAATGCAAATAAATTTATAACATTTTTGACATGCGTTTCTCTGGATTTTTGTTGTTATTCTGTCTCACTGTTCAAATAAATCTACCATTAAAATTATAGACTGATCATTTCTTTGTCAGTGGGCAAACGTACAAAATCAGCAGGGGATCAATTTTTTTTATTTTATTGTTTCCATTCTACGTGGTGACTTTACCGAAATAACCAAGAAGATGAATCCCTGCAGTCACGAAAGCTTTAAATAGAAATTTGAATTGCAAGTGCTTTGAGTGTGTGCACGTGCCGTGTGGAAAAAAATGTACGATACGCTTATGGTGGATATGATTAGGTAATATCGTAGTGTCGCCATATCGCGATAACTGTCGGAGTTAAATGTTGTACAATTCTGCAAGAGCGTTCCGGACTTTGATCGCGTTGTGTGAACGTCATCATTTGGAACGAACCAACTTACCGCTTTCAATAGGGGGGGGTCGCAGACACGGAAATATTTTTTTAAATATATAAATATATACATCTCCAACAGCAATACAATGACGGAGCGACCGTGACTATCACAGTAGATCATTCAGCATATATTGTTTGAGTAAATACGATTCAAATTATGCGATGGAAGTGAAAGTATAAGTTTGATAGTTTGAGCGTCAACCCTTGGCTGGGAGTGGTAGCTCCCAAGTGCCAATGGCTGACGCCTCAAGCCCGGCTCCCAGGACGCTTCTAAACTGTTCGGAACATAACGACTCCCCACCCCCACCCACCCCTAAACTTGCACGAACAATTCCTCTCGCCCCTTAAAACTCTGAGCAGGATTGAACTCACGCGAACCGGTAAGTGGGTGTTTTGGTTTAAAAATTTTGACCACAAAAAAATCCGGTGTTGTGTGACCCCCGTTGCGGTGGTGACACCGCAGGCTGTGGTTGCTCCCCGCCGGGGAAGGCGTCTCCTCGGTAGGCAATCCAGGCCATTCAGGCCCTCCCTGTCGTCTCGGGCCTAGTCTGTCACAAAGAAAATAAACATTTATACATGCTTTGTGGAACTGTTTTCACAGTAAGATACACAGGCAGCAGTTGTAAGAAAAAAGGCTGAAATACAATCGTCAGTCACAGAGGCGTTATGAAAAAGGGCCATTGCCCGATTATGCACTACAGTATTTACTTTCAAGGGCAGTGTTATTGGTAAATATGTAGGGGTTTTTTTCTCTCGTGATATACCCGTCTTTGTATTTGTCCTAATGCTTTGGGTTTCGAGCTGTTCCACGCGAGTTTGAAGCCTTTGGTTGAACGAGGTAACACAACGGCGGGTCAAGTTATCTCTTGATGCATCACAGCTGTCATCATAACCCGTACGGTTTACCCCGTATTCTTGTACAGAGACATTGAGTTTTCACGCCCATACGGGGTACAGCCGTTTCAATACGGGCAAAAAAAAACATGCTTTGGTAACATAATATTGTCTGTTTGTTTGTGTTTCTACATTGTGATGGGACTCCGTAGGACGAACGTTGATATTTATAAAGACACGTGGTGGCCGATACGGTCTGAATTGATCTGTAATAAGGTAGGAGCACTGATAGTGGGTTGACAGCTACGTGGTGGTGAGTGTACTCGAAGTGAATCTCTATTTGTGTGTTTCTCCCTTGTGATGGCACTTTGTTGTTGTTTTAGGCGGCTGCGGGACTGTGCAACGTTGGTGAGCGGCATAGGAGCGGTGGGGGCAACATCCATTGTAGAGTACAATGTCACTACGCTCCTACGTCTGCGCTACCCTCCTCCACCAAGCCGCCACACGGACGAGCGTGGTGAAGTATGGTCAAATCACGACCCGGGGCGGCGTGGGGAGACCCTCGTCCGGCAATGGATTAACAAATTGGCTCCTACTGTTTATCTCCATATATATAAAAATATGCAAAGTTGTGATTGTGTGTGTTGTCTGTTCAAAATGTTTAGCCTACTTCCCGACATGCAACAAACTGGAAATTTGCCATGTGGGTACTTTCCAGACTGTACACCGTGCAAACATTATACAAATACACTTTTGTGTTTTTGGGGGGGAGCTCAATAATGTATAGATTTTTTGCACGGCAAGTGAGCTGTGACGTCAAATCTGTCACGTGACCCTCGCACGTGGAAGCGTAACGCGTTGTAGTGTAGTGGTTAGCGTTGTCTGTGTGTGTGTCTGTGTGTGTGTCTGTGTGTGTCTGTCTGTGTGTGTGTGTCTGTGTGTTTTTTTTGTGTGTTGTGGGGAGCGATAGTGTAGCGGTTAGCGTGCTGCGCTATGAACCCGGCGACACGGGTTCGATTCCCGCTCATGGCCAACACCAGTGACGATTATCTGAACCGGTCCCGGGCCTCCCCTAGGTCGACTCAGCCTCAAATGAGTATCTGGTGCGGTGTGTAAACATCGCCACTAGGGAGACAAAGACGGTCGGGCGTGGTGCTGGCCACCCACCCCCTCGTGTACCGTTCCGGCCTTCATAGGTGCTCGCTAACAGCACTTGCCCCTACAGTCTGTTAAGGCTACATGGGGGATCTTTGTTTTATTTTTTGTGTGTCTGTGTGTGTGTCTGTGTGTGTGTCTGTGTGTGTGTCTGTGTGTGTGTGTAAGCGTAACGCATTGTAGTGTAGTGGTTAGTGCTACGCCGCGCTACGAACCCGGTGACCCGAGTTCGATTCCCGCTCACGGCCACCACCGGCGACGATTATTTGAACCGCTTCTGGGCCTCTCCTAGGTCGACTCAGCCTCAATCGAGTAACTGTTGTGGTGTGAACATTGCCACTGGGGAGACAAAGGCGGCCGGACGTGGTGGATCCAAGTCCCGGGCGAATCCGGGTAGTACAGCTAGTCATGAATATATGAATGAATATAGACGCGTAAGTCACATGTGACTGTATATATTCATTCCTCCATGGCTCGTTACTGACGTGTAGATGGTGTGGATATTGTTATTTTCTGTCTGCAGCTGACGCTGGTCTGATGGAGCAAAGGCACTCAGCGCAGCAGCTCGGTACGACAAGTCAACAATGTGACCAGCGTGCATATAGCACGGATCGGACTGGAAATTTGACACAGCACCAGAGAACTCGCACAGAAGAGAAATCCTTCAAGTGCACTGTGTGTGACAAGGCATTTGCAAGGTCATCAGTTCTTGAGACCCACCAGAGAACACACAGGAGAGAAACCCTTTAAGTGCAGTGTGTGTGGGAAGACATTTTCACAGTCATCTGCTCTTAAAACACACCAGAGAACACACACAGGAGAGAAACCCTTCAGGTGCAGTGTGTGTGGGAAGACATTTTCACAGTCATCTGCTCTTAAAACACACCAGAGAACACACACGGGAGAGAAACCCTTCAGGTGCAGTGTGTGTGGGAAGACATTTTCAGATTCATCTACTCTTAAAAAACACCAGCGAACGCACACGGAAGAGAAACCCTTCAAGTGCACTTTGTGTGGGAAGACATTTTCACAGTCATCTACTCTTAAAACACACCAGAGAACACACACGGGAGAGAAACCCTTCAGGTGCAGTGTGTGTGGGAAGATATTTTCAGATTCATCTACTCTTAAAAAACACCAGAGAACGCACACGGGAGAGAAACCCTTCAAGTGCACTGTGTGTGGGAAGACATTTTCACAGTCATCTACTCTTAAAACACACCAGAGAACACACACGGGAGAGAAACCCTTCAGGTGCACTGTGTGTGGGAAGATATTTTCAGATTCATCTACTCTTAAAAAACACCAGAGAACGCACACGGGAGAGAAACCCTTCAAGTGCACTGTGTGTGGGAAGACATTTTCACAGTCATCTACTCTTAAAACACACCAGAGAACACACACGGGAGAGAAACCCTTCAGGTGCACTCTATGCGGGAAGGCGTTTGCAGTTTTATCAAATCTTAAAGTACACCACAGAACACAGAATTATCAGAAGATCCACAAGGAGTGCAGTCTGAAATCAGCTTGTGAAAGTCAAAGTGCCGCAATGAGCCCATCCCTCATGAAACAAGAACCGGAAGAAAATCCCAGCTTGAACACTTTTAAAGGTATCGAGGTGAAATGTGAAGAGGTGAAGGTGAAATGTGAAGAGGTGATGGTGAAGAGCGAAGAAGTGAAGGTAAAATGTGAAGATGAAGATTCAACTCCAAAATGGGACCTTCACATCGTGAAGCAGGAGAATTCTGACTGTGAGGCAGAGCGAGGCAACTCCCAGCAGTTTGTGGAAGTGGAGGTGTGGGTGGACTTCCTAGACAATACAAAGTCAAGTGGAGACCCGGTAGATGTGTAAGCCAGAGACGATGTCGCTCCAATAGATGCACCTTTGTCACAGGCCTTTAATGACAAGAATGTGAAGTTGGACACTCAGCTCCTAGGTTCATCCTGCAGAGTAAAGGCGGCCAGTCTTTTGTGGACCTGTGGGTTGGGTAGATCTCTAACCAGGAGCGAGAGACAATAAACTCCCAAGAATTCACTATGTTATTATAATTGCATTTATACAGTGCTTGCTTTATCGCCTCGGCAACTCGGAGTTTTGTGTCTCGTTTGAAGCACTCGAAGAGCATCCCCAAGTAGCAGCTGCCCCTGTGTGGCACAAGGTGGTGACCCTGCACCGGCCTGCATGTGAACAAGAGCCTGTCAGTAGGGGGCGATGATTGATGCGTCATCTCAGTTGTGTCGTTTATAGGCAATCTTGATTCGACGCTTTCGTGACTGCAGGAATTCACACTCTTTAGTTCTTTCGGTAAAGACACCACGTGGGTAGAAACATAACAGATCACGGCGTTTAGATCACAACACAAGCAATCGTCATCAGGTGGGACAACCACAGCAAGAGAAACTGCTGAAGTAGTAGGCGCCTACTCCAGCAGTTTCTTCTTATTGCTGCTGTGCTTGTCCCACCTGATGACGATTGCTTGTGTTGCCATCGAAGTGCCGTGATCTATTATTTGTAGCGTAATGTTTTAAATTTGCTACATTTTGACCCAGACGCCAGCATGCAACGGCCCACTCGTTTTGAATGACGCAACAATAGTACGTTGTACATACACTGTTAAGCAGACGGTGCGTATTTGTAAAATAACTTCTTGTTAATACGATGTAACGTGATGCAGTCAATTTCGCTGCAGTAATTCAATGTTGTTAATATGCCCGTCAATGATTTAGAATGAATACTTGTCTGATTGTGCGCGTGCATGTAACATTGTGTCTGAGGGTCAAACATTGAATAAGTGATGGTAGGACAAAGTGTGTGTGTGTTTTGGAAGTAACCTGTACAGAAAACTCAGGTGAGACACGTTGTTCTTGTGATACAGGTCAAAGGGTACTTTTGTGTTTCACGAAGCGTCTACCTCTGGAGCAACTCATTGTCTTTGAAATAGGGAGCACGCTCGGATCATTCATCAGTTACAAGGCTTACCACTTAAAAGTTACACATAGCGGAGATACATTTTCTACAACACGAAGTAGTTTTGTCTTACGTGTTGACGTAGATATTGTTTAACTAGGACTAGAAATGCTCCTTACTGATTCACGTCTGGATGTTCGTACCTATCGGTTGAAGCAAACCCCACTGCTGTTGTTGAGACGCTGTGCACCAATAAGGGTCCAACACATTGACGGCCTTCAGGCCAGGAAAGTCACAACATTTGCACACGAAGGACGCATTCACGCAAGTACCCCATGCTCCGTTTTGAAGTTTTAAAATGAAACATCTTTGAATTGTGTTGTGTTTTGAATTAGATGATTTTATTTACTCATTAAAAGCTTGTATCAATTTACATCTGGAAGACTTCATTGAAAAGGACATTTTGTGTGAATTTTGTGTGTACACTGTGTATACACTGTGTGTGTACACTGTGTGTATACACTGTGTGTGTCACTGTGTGTCACTGTGTGTGTGCCACTGTGTCACTGTGTGTGTCACTGTGTGTACACTGCGTGTGTACACTGTGTCGCTGTGTGTGTCACTGTGTGTGTGTCACTGTGCCTGGCATAAGCGTCGTGGTGACGTCACCGCCACTTAGTGGCGAATGGCGATTGTTATGTCACTGTGTCACTGTGTGTGTGTACACTGTGTGTGTCACTGTGTCACTGTGTGTGTGTACACTGTGTGTGTACACTGTGTACCGTGTGTGTACACTATGTGTGTACACTGTACGTGTGTACAGTGTGTGTACACTGTGTGTACAGTGTGTGTATACACTCTATTTGTACCCTGTGTATACTGTGTGTACACTGTGTATACACTGTGTGTGTACACTGTGTGTGTACACTATGTGTATACAGTGTGTGTGTACACTGTGTGTGTACACTCTGTGTACACTGTGTACACTGTGTACATTGTGTGTGTACACTGTATGTGTGTTCACTGTGTGTGTACACTGTGTATACACTGTGTGTGTGTACATAGTGTGTACACTGTGTGTGTGTACACTGTGTCCGCATTGAACCGAACCCTCGGCAAGGCCATCTACTTAATGACGAGAGAAAATTCACACGAAATGTCCTTTTCAATGAAGTCTTCCAGATGTAAATTGATACAAGCTTTTAATGAAGAAATAAAATAATCTAAGTCAAAACACAATTCAAAGATGTTTCATTTTAAAACAAAACGGAGCATGGGGTACTTGTGTGAATGCGTCCTTCGTGTGCCGTAAATGTTGTGACTTTCCTGGCCTGAAGGCCGTCAATGTGTTGGACCCTTATTGGTGCACAGCGTCTCAACAACAGCAGTGGGATTTGCTTCAACCGATAGGTACGAACATCCAGACGTGAATCAGCAAGGTGCATTTCTAGTCCCAGTTATACAAAATCTACGTCAACACGTAAGACAAAACTACAATTCGTGTTGTAGAGAATGTACCACCTCCTATACGTGTAACTTTCAAGTGGTATGCCTTGTAACTGATGAATGATCTGAGCGTGCTCCCTATTTCAAAGACAATTGAGTTGTTCCAGATGCTTCCTGAAACACAAAAGTACCCTTTGACCTGTATCACAAGAACAACGGGTCTCACCTGAGTTCTCTGTACAGGTTGCTTTCAAAACACACACACACTTTGTCCTAACATCACTTATTCAATGTTTGCCCCTCAGACAAAATGATACATGTACAAGCACAGTCAGACAAGTATTCATTCTAAATAATTGACGGGCATATTAACATTGAATTACTGCAGCGAAATTGACTGCATCACGTTACATCGTATTAACAAGAAGTTATTTTACAAATACGCACCGTCTGCTTAACAGTATATGTACAACGTACTATTGTTGCGTCATTCAAAACGAGTAGGCCGTTGCATGCTGGCGTCTGGGTCAAAATGTATCAAATTCTAAACATTACGCTACAAATAATAGATCACGGCGTTTCGATGGCAACACAAGCAATCGTCATCAGGTGGGACAAGCACAGCAGCAAGAAGAAGAAACTGCTGGAGTAGGCGCCTACTACTTCAGCAGTTTCTATTGCTGTGGTTGTCCCACCTGATGATGATTGCTTGTGTTGTGATCTAAACGCCGTGATCTGTTATGTTTCTACCCACGTGGTGACTTTACCGAAATAACTCAAGAGTGTGGATTCCTGCAGTCACGACAGCTTCGAATCAAGATTACCTACAAACAACACAACTGAGATGACGCATCAATCATCGCCCCCTACTGACAGGCTCTTGTCCACATGCAGGCCGGTGCAGGGCCACCACCTTGTGCCACACAGGGGCAGCTGCTACTTGGAGATGCTCTTCGAGTGTTTCAGACGAGGTACGACACAAAACTCCGAGTTTGCGAGGCGGTTAAGCAAGCACCGTGTAAATGCAAATAGTATAACATAGTGAATGCTTGGGAGCTTATTGTCTCTCGCTCCTGGTTAAAGATCTACCCAACACACATGTCCACAAAGACTGGCCGCCCTTACTCTGCAGGTTGAACCTAGCAACTGAGTGTCCAACTTCACATTCTTTTCATTAAAGGCCTGTGACAAAGGTGCATCTATTGTAGCGACATCATCTCAAGCTTACACATCTACCGGGTCTCCACTTGACTTTGGATTGTCTCGGAGGAAGTCCACCCACACCTCCACTTCCACAAACTGCTGGGAGTTGCCTCACTCTGACTCAGTCAGAATTCTCCTCCTGCTTCACGTTGCCTCCATTGATGTGAAGGTCCCATTTTGGATTTGAATCTTCATCTTCACATTTTACTTTCACTTCTTCGCTCTTTACTATCACCTCTTCACATTTCACCTTCACCTCTTCATATATCACCTCGATACCTTTAAAAGTGTCCAAGCTGGGATTTTCTTCCAGTTCGTGTTTCATGAGGGATGGGCTCATTGCGGCACTTTGACTTTCACAAGCTGATTTCAGACTCCCCTCCTTGTGGATCATCTGATGCTTGTGTGTTCTCTGGTGGACTTGAAGATTTGATGAATGTGCAAATGCATTCCCACACACAGTGCAGTTGAAGGGTTTCTCTCCCATGTGTGTTCTCTGGTGTTTTTTAAGAGCAGATGACCGTGAAAATGCCTTCCCACAAACAATGCACTTATAGGGGTTCTCTCCCGTGTGTGTTTTCTGGTGTCTTTGAAGATTAGATGAATCTGAAAATGCCTTCCCACACACACTGCACTTGAATGGTTTCTCTCCCGTGTGTGTTCTCTGGTGCCTTTGAAGATTAAGTGAATCTGGAAATGCCTTCCCACACACACTGCACTTGAAGGGTTTCTCTCCCATGTGTGTTCTCTGGTGTGTTTTAAGAGTAGATGAATCTGAAAATGTCTTCCCACACACACTGCACCTGAAGGGTTTCTCTCCTGTGTGTGTTCTCTGGTGTATTTTAAGAGCAGATGACCGTGAAAATGCCTTCACACACACACTGCACTTGAAGGGGTTCTCTCCCGTGTGTGTTCTCTGGTGTACTTTAAGATGTGGTGACTGTGAAAACGCCTTCCCGCACAGAGTGCACTTGAAGGGTTTCTCTCCCGTGTGTGTTCTCTCGTGTACTTGAAGATTTGATGACTGTGCAAACATCATCCCACACAAAATGCACCTGAAGGGTTTCTCTCCTGTGTGTGTTCTCTGGTGTATTTTAAGAGCAGATGACCGTGAAAATGCCTTCCCACACACACTGCACCTGAAGGGTTTCTCTCCTGTGTGAGTTCTCTGGTGGGTCTTAAGAACTGATGGCCATGCAAATGCCTTGTCACACACACTGCACTTGAAGGGTTTCTCTCCTGTGTGTGTTCTCTGGTGTCTTTGAAGATGAGATGAATCTGAAAATGCCTTCCCACACACACTGCACTTGAAGGGTTTCTCTCCCGTGTGTGTTCTCTGGTGTGTTTTAAGAGCAAATGAACCTGAAAATGTCTTCCGACACACACTGCACCTGAAGGGTTTCTCTCCCGTGTGTGTTCTGTGGTGTTTTTTAAGAGTAGATGAATCTGAAAATGTCTTCCCACACACACTGCACTTGAAGGGTTTCTCTCCCGTGTGTATTCTCTGGTGTGTTTTAAGAGCAAATGACTGTGAAAATGCCTTTCCACACACACTGCACTTGAAGGGTTTCTCTCCCGTGTGTGTTCTCTGGTGTGTTTTAAGAGCAAATGAATCTGAAAATGTCTTCCCACACACACTGCACTTGAAGGGTTTCTCTCCTGTGTGTGTTCGCTGGTGGGTCTCAAGAACTGATGACCATGCAAATGCCTTGTCACACACAGTGCACTTGAAGGCTTTCTCTCCCGTGTGTGTTCTCTGGTGTCTTTGAAGATGAGATGAATCTGAAAATGCCTTCCCACACACACTGCACTTGAAGGGTTTCTCTCCCGTGTGTATTCTCTGGTGTGTTTTAAGAGCAGATGACTGTGAAAATGCCTTCCCACACACAGTGCACTTGAAGGGTTTCTCTCCTGTGTGTGTTCACTGGTGGGTCTCAAGAACTGATGACCATGCAAATGCCTTGTCACACACAGTGCACTTGAAGGCTTTCTCTCCTGTGCGAGTTCTCTGGTGCTGTGTCAAATTTCCAGTCCGATCCGTGCTGTATGCAGTCTGGTCGCATTGTTGACTTGTCGTACCGAGCTGCCGCGCTGAGGGCCTTTGCTCCATCAGACCAGCGTCAGCTGCAGACAGAAAATAAGAATATCCACACCATCTACACGTCAGTATCGAGCCATGGAGGAATGAATATATACAGTCATACGTGACTTACACGTCTATATTCATTCATGTATTCACGACTAGCTGTACTACCCGGCTTCGCCCGGGACTTGGATCCACCACGTCCGGCCGCCTTTGTCTCCCCAGTAGCGATGTTCACACCACAGCAGTTACTCGTTTGAGGCTGAGTCGACCTAGGGGAGGCCCAGAAGCGGTTCAAATAATCGTCACCGGTGGTGGCCGTGAGCGGGAATCGAACTCGGGTCGCCGGGTTCGTAGCGCGGCGTAGCGCTAACCGCTACACTACAATGTGTTACTCTTCCACACACACACAGACACACACACAGACACACATAGACACACACAGACACACACAGACACAGATACACACACACAGACACACACAGACACACACAGACACACACACACAGACACACACACACAGACAACGCTAACCGCTACACTACAATGCGTTAGGCTTCCACGTGCGAGGGTCACGTGACAGATTTGACGTCACAGCTCACTTGCCGTGCAAAAAATCTATACATTATTGAGCTCTCCCCCCCCCCCACAAAAACACAAAAGTGTATTTGTATAATGTTTGTACGGTGTACAGTCTGGAAAGTACCCACATGGCAAATTTCCAGTTTGCTGCATGTCGGGAAGTACGCTAAACATTTTGAACAGACAACACACACAATCACAACTTTGCCTTTTATATATATTTGGAGATGCAGTGAAAAACTTTCCCAAAATTCATCACGCGGTTTCAGTTTTTTGATTTTCAGTTTGATTTATTTTGGTATAGTCCCGTGAGCCATTCGGCTCTTGAATCGGGTGCAACCACAACAAGCAACAAAACAAAAACACGACCAAGAGAAACATCTTACAGTGACTATGTGTGACTGTGCAAACAGCACTGTCATGGCACGCAATGAGAGGGCAAATGTCATAAATATTCCTGTAAGCCCTCGCATCTTCAATATTAATGTTGCCATAGAAACGTTGTGGGGTGTTTTGCTTCATTGTAAAAAAGAAAAAATATTATGTTATTTTTATTTTCTATCTACGTGACTTTACCGAAAGAACCAAGAATATTAATTCCTGCAGTCACCAAAGTTTTAAGTCAAAACATTCACACACGTTGACAAAGCCTCACCTTGTGCTGTTGTGGGCAGGTCGCTTCTGATAACAAGAGCGGTATAGCAGCTCAAGCGGGCTTGGCCTGGTGAAAAAAATAAAAAAACTGCGTGAATATTTACAATAAAACAAAGTTACAAAGTGGCGAGCCGGGTGAAGACAAATTAAACTTAAGCGAGATAATTAAAGTGAATGCAATCAGGCGAGGGCAGGAGGCAAGGCCCCGCGTGGCTAGGCCCCGCGTTGTAAAGTTCCAACCTGGACATCGATTCCAATGCTTGCTGCTACTCAACTGACATCCCTACGAGAGAGAGCGAGGCTCTACCTTGGTAAACAACAACAACCACCACAACCACCACCACAACAACCACAATCGCAATGAGAATTTCTAACCTCGGATTTCAGTGCAGGAAGCGATAGCTTCCTGTTACCTCGTGACGTCACGCGGCAGCAGGTGACATGACGTCACTTACGGGGAACGGGACACGCTCCTCCCACAATGAGCTTCTCCGTAAATAAATAAATTAGAGTATGAATAAATTATGCTAATGTTCCTTTCGATATTAGTTCATTGCAGTTCATTTGTTTATTTATTTGGTATAGCCCTGTGAGCCATTCGGCTCTTGAATCGGGTGCAACCGCAACAAACAAAAAACATGAACAAGAAAACATCTTAAAATGATTATGCGACTGTGCAAACAGAAAATACAGGAAAAAATATCAAAATATTCCTGAAATAGCACCGTACACCAACGCTGTGTGCAAAAATCCCAGTGGGATGCAAGTCAAATAACAACAACAATAACCACAATAGAATCAGAATCAGAAAGGGTTTTATTCGCCATGAAAGTTCACACTGACACGGAATTTACTTTGGCAGGATGGTGCATCCATTCAACATATAGGAATCTAAAATCTTAAATAAGTTTTAAACAAGTCTTACTATAATAATAAGGGTTAAAAGTCTAACACCAAGGGGCTGAAGTATGTAAAATTGAATAAATATCGAATATAAAATAGCTTTAAGATATAATTTAAATATAAAAAATACAAATAGGTTAACATAGTTAATATCGGCAAGGTGTCATTATGTAGATAACTAAGATTAAGGCCATCAGTCTAACTCCGTACTACAATAAACATTAACATGGCCTAAACCAAAAAAACTTTTCGAAATCACCAAAATAAAAGCCATAAATGCAATGTAACA
Organism: Petromyzon marinus; assembly: GCF_048934315.1. Lineage (NCBI taxonomy): Eukaryota > Metazoa > Chordata > Hyperoartia > Petromyzontiformes > Petromyzontidae > Petromyzon > Petromyzon marinus. Next base: position 465,436 of record NW_027422972.1, on the reverse strand, counting down.
GTGATCATAGGGAGTGTGACCGAATTTTTTACAATAAAATATATAAATAAATTATGACACCAAAATCTAGAGCCATATTTTAGGCCACTGAATAGCAGTGGCAGCTAGGGGTGTACAACTCCTCTAGAGCAGTTTTGAGTGAAGATCTCATAGGTAGTGATTCAAGTTGCAGTTTATTGGCAATAGCATTCCAGACCCTGGGGTCATGAATAGCAAAGGCCCTTCCTCCAGTTTTTGTACGGCAATAGGGAATGTGAAGCTGGTAAATGAGTGAAGACCTGAGGTCAAATTTGTTCTTTGAAACAGAGAGGAGATCCAGTAGGTAGTCTGCGGAATTTTTTGTAAGTACATCGTGAATAAATAAGATCTGGTGCACAAGCCGTCGAACATTAAGAGATGTTAAGTTTGACCCAATGTAGAGATCACAGTGGTGAGTCTATGGGGCAGTGTTGAGTCTATGGGCAGTGTTGAGTCTATGGGCAGTGTTGAGTCTATGGGCAGTGTTGAGTCTATGGGCAGTGTTGAGTCTACGGGCAGTGTTGAGTCTATGGTGCAGTGTTGAGTATATGGGCAGTGTTGAGTCTACGGGCAGTGTTGAGTCTACGGGCAGTGTTGAGTCTATGGGCAGTGCTGAGTCTATTATGGTGCAGTGTTGAGTCTATGGTGCAGTGTTGAGTCTATGGTGCAGTGTTGAGTCTATGGGCAGTGTTGAGTCTATGGGCAGTGTTGAGTCTCTGGGCAGTGCTGAGTCTATGGGCAGTGCTGAGTCTATGGGCAGTGTTTATCAGTTCTACAGAATCTGAGCCTCGCTCGCACTGCGTGTTCGCCTATCCGCACTACGATTTATAAAAGCGCCCTGCTAAGGCCTCACGTGATAGCAGCCCCGCCGAGTCGCCTGCCCGTGATTCAAGGCACGGAACGTCGAATCTCCTCCTCCACCACGACCACACGAGGACATTGCTTTGTTTGTAACCTCACCACGAAGGAGGATATAGCTCAAGACCCCCCCCCCAGACACCTACGCAGCGTTGCGCTGGTGAGTGCCGTGTTGAGGCCTATTCCGGGAGTGTCACCGGTCTCGGCTAGATTGCCCAGCCGACCGAGGCGGCACTTTGGCCGGCTACAGATGCCGCTGTCATGCGATGGCCTCCATAGAGACCTGGAAGATGGTCTCTAGGTTATGTTGTGGGCTAGCAAGCTTCCAAAGGATGCGTGAAGGCTGCCGCTCGGCTTTTGTAACGAATCTTTGCTGCGTGTTTTAAACTTGAATTATTTGCAATGCACGCGTGTCAATGTGCTCTAGAGGAGTTGTACAACCCTAGCTGCTACTGCTATTCAGTGGCCTAAATTATGGCTCTAGATTTTGGTGTTATAATTTTTTTATGTAGTTTATTGTTAAAAATTCGGTCACAGTCCCTATGATCACTGTTACATTGGATTTATGGCTTTTATTTTGGTGATTTAGAAAAGTTTTTTTTGTTTTGGCCATGTTTTTGTTTATTGTAGTACGGAGTTAGACTGATGGCTTTAATCTTAGTTGTCTTGTGGTTGTTATTTGACTTGCATCCCACTGGGATTTTTGCACACAGCGTTGGTGTACGGTGCTATTTCAGGAATATTTTGATATTTTTTTTCCTGTATTTTCTGTTTGCACAGTCACATAATCACTTTAAGATGTTTTCTTGTTCATGTTTTTTTGTTTGTTGCGGTTGCACCCGATTCAAGAGCCGAATGGCTCACAGGGCTATACCAAATAAATGAACTATGAACTATGCGTCGCTCAAAGACTTCACTCGAGCGCGTCGTGTTCAAGCTCGCTTTGTCTACCTTAGGAGCTTACAAAGTGCCGCCCAATAATTTACCGTGCGTCTGCCTCTTAGACCCGAGTAAATCGCTTGAACAAGTGCACATTCAGAAGCGTAAACTCTGCGAGTATCTCGTTTTGAATCTTGATGTGAAGCTTTCGTGACTGCAGTAATTCATATTCTTAGCTCTTTCGGTAAAGTCACGTTGAAGGGAAACAATAAAATAATAAAAAATATATAAAACAATTGAAAATTCTCACGACGTTTCGACCTGATGACAACCGTTTGTGTTATGGTCGAAACGTCGTGAGAATTTTTATTGTTTTATATATATTTTATTATTTTATTGTTTCCCTTCAACGTGACTTTACCGAAAGAGTTAAGAATATCTCGTTTTATTCATAGTCCGTGTTTCCAAGGACAAAAAAATTGCACATTCTCATTACCAACACATCGACCTGGCTGGCGGTCACAGTTGCCAGGAGCCCCTTTCCCTGTCGGCTTGACATTTTTTTCAACTCAATTGTTTTTTTACACAGCTCTTGGACAGACGTGCGGCAGTGTTGGTTTATACCCTGGGAGGTGCTCTCACTTCAGGGGCTGTTTCATTTATGGGAAAAAAACCTGAGCTGGGGCTGTAATCAATGTTGTTTTATTGATCTAGTTTAAAACAATCAGTACGAACATCGGTGCCAAACTAACACGATGTGAGGCGCTAGATTTGAAGCTTTCGTGATGTGCAAGGATTCATACTCTTTGGATTTTTTTTGGTAAAGCCGCGGAGGTAAAAAAAATAAAGTTAAACCCAAGTTAAACTTTAGCAGCCTTATAGTTTACAGCAGTATGCTCTGCAAGGCAACCAGTTTGTCGGCTTAACTACTGCCTCCTGCCTCCGGTTCACGTGTGTAACGCTCTTCAACCTGCACACGGCCATCTCTCCGTCCCCCCCAACCCCCTGCAGCATAACAGAAGGCGGCTTAACTTAGCCCCCCCCCCACGGCCCTTCTTATCTCCCCCCCCCTTCTTAACCTGTATACAATCTCGGGTGTCTTAGAGTTCTCTTCACTTGATGCAGCAATTTTGCCGTGACGGTTTCCACCTCAAGACGGAAGCTTGTGCTGCTGCCTCCGAAACGTCGTGATTTTAATTGAGTTGTTTTTTTCATTTATTTATTTTATAGATTTTTTTTTACCTACGTGACCTTAGCAAAAAAAAAAGAAAGAGTCCGATGCGAGGAGGCGTTTCCCCCAACGTTCGTTTTCTGCGGTGGCAAAAAATGCAGCCTCTGCGAAACGATGAGAACCTAAACATTTTGCTCAACACAGGAGGAACGTGTCCATCAGTGATGGAGCCTTAGGCATGCATCCAATTGTCCCGTTGTGAAGGAGGAGGTCTTTAACCCGGCATGGTTGTCACCTGGTGTACAGGAGGTCGTGGGGTTTGATACCGACCCTGACACTCCCTGCTCTATCTTTGGAGTTGACGTTTCTCGCGCCCCGCGGCCGCGTGGATTTCTCTCCCAGAGTCCTCCGATTTTTTCCCCTCCACATTCAGAAACGCCACGCGTTTAGAGTATTTTGCCCTGAATGTCCACTTGATATCAGCCCACCGTTTATGGTTCAATGTCTCTTCTTAAAAAGAGCTATGTAGCACGGTGGTGTGCTTCGCGTGGCAAGATTAAACATTGGTTAGTTTTATTAGTATATATATTTTTTAAAGTTATTTGTTTTACTCTTCCTGTAACTCTGCACTCACGCCGTGTTTTTGTTTTGTGTTTGTTGTCATGTTTCTGACCCAGCGCCACAGCTGGACACCTGTGACAAAAAGAGCTTCGTAGCGCTTTGGATTCCTCCTCTTGCAGTCTAAATAAATATAATTCCCACTGCTCCTCCTACTCCCTCCCCTTCACCCCTCCTAGCCAAGTGAAGGAAGCCGCCAGGCCGACCATCTGCCACCCCCCCCCCCCCAATGGAGACTTTCCACACCACCCGTTTAGTGGCCTTGCTGGTCGTTGTGCTGGGCGACCGTCACAACCCCTTCGCCCTGCCCCTTGACCGTGAGTAGCAAACAGCGCCGCTACCCCACTTGAGACGATGCCCCCTCTCAACGCTACTCCCAGTAAAGGCCATCGACTAAACTCGACTCTTTTGACTTCACCAGGCAATGCCCACTGAGCTTCGTGGCTCTTTTTTTTTTCAGAAGCGCCCCGGCTCCTGCAAATGATGGCTTCAACGAAGCACTTCGACGTTCAAGCGGGGCCGAGTACTCGAAACACTTGTGGGTATCTGTGTGAGTAGTGTGTGGGTATCTGCGTGAGTAGTGTGTGGGTATCTGTGTGAGTAGTGTGTGGGTATCTGTGTGAGTAGTGTCTGGGTATCTGTGTGAGTAGTGTGTGGGTCTCTGTGTGAGTAGTGTGTGGGTCTCTGTGGGTCTCACACAGAGACACACAGACTACTCACAGAGAGACCCACAGACTACTCACAGAGAGACCCACACACTACTCACAGAGAGACCCACACACTACTCACACAGAGACACACACACTACTCAGAGAGACCCACACACTACTCACACAGAGACCCACACACTACTCACAGAGAGACCCACACACTACTCACACGGAGACCCACACACTACTCACACAGAGACCCACAGACTACTCACACAGAGACCCACACACTACTCACACAGAGACCCACACACTACTCACATAGAGACCCACAGACTACTCACACAGAGACCCACACACTACTCACAGAGAGACCCACACACTACTCACACAGAGACCCACACACTACTCAGACAGAGACCCACACACTACTCACACGGAGACCCACACACTACTCACACAGAGACCCACAGACTACTCACACAGAGACCCACACACTACTCACACAGAGACCCACACACTACTCACATAGAGACCCACAGACTACTCACACAGAGACCCACACACTACTCACAGAGAGACCCACACACTACTCACACAGAGACCCACACACTACTCACACAGAGACCCACACACTACTCACACAGAGAGACCCACACACTACTCACACAGAGACCCACAGACTACTCACACAGAGACCCACAGACTACTCACACAGAGACCCACACACTACTCACAGAGATACCCACACACTACTCACACAGAGACCCACACACTACTCACACAGAGACCCACACACTACTCACACAGAGACCCACACACTACTTACAGAGAGACCCACACACTACTCACATAGAGAACCACAGACTACTCACACAGAGACCCACAGACTACTCACACAGAGACCCACAGACTACTCACACAGAGGCCCACACACTACTCACACAGAGACCCACAGACTACTCACACAGTAGACCCACAGACTACTCACACAGAGACACACAGACTACTCACACAGAGACCCACACACTACTCACACAGAGACCCACAGACTACTCACACAGAGACCCACAGACTACTCACACAGAGACCCACAGACTACTCACACAGAGACCCACAGACTACTCACAGAGAGACCCACACACTACTCAGAGAGAGACCCACAGACTACTCACAGAGAGACCCACACACTACTCACACAGACACCCACACACTACTCACATAGAGACCCACAGACTACTCACACAGAGACCCACAGACTACTCACACAGAGACCCACAGACTACTCACACAGAGACCCACAGACTACTCACAGAGAGACCCACACACTACTCAGAGAGAGACCCACGGACTACTCACAGAGAGACCCACACACTACTCACACAGAGACCCACACACTACTCACATAGAGACCCACAGACTACTCACACAGAGACCCACACACTACTCACAGAGAGAAACCCACACACTACTCACACAGAGACCCACACACTACTCAGACAGAGACCCACACACTACTCACACGGAGACCCACACACTACTCACACAGAGACCCACAGACTACTCACACAGAGACCCACACACTACTCACACAGAGACCCACACACTACTCACATAGAGACCCACAGACTACTCACACAGAGACGCACACACTACTCACAGTGAGACCCACACACTACTCACACAGAGACCCACACACTACTCACACAGAGACCCACACACTACTCACACAGAGAGACCCACACACTACTCACACAGAGACCCACACACTACTCACATAGAGACCCACAGACTACTCACACAGAGACCCACACACTACTCACAGAGAGACCCACACACTACTCACACAGAGACCCACACACTACTCAGACAGAGACCCACACACTACTCACACGGAGACCCACACACTACTCACACAGAGACCCACAGACTACTCACACAGAGACCCACACACTACTCACACAGAGACCCACACACTACTCACATAGAGACCCACAGACTACTCACACAGAGACCCACACACTACTCACAGAGAGACCCACACACTACTCACACAGAGACCCACACACTACTCACACACAGACCCACAGACTACTCACACAGAGACCCACACACTACTCACAGAGATACCCACACACTACTCACACAGAGACCCACACACTACTCACACAGAGACCCACACACTACTCACACAGAGACCCACACACTACTCACAGAGAGACCCACACACTACTCACATAGAGAACCACAGACTACTCACACAGAGACCCACAGACTACTCACACAGAGACCCACAGACTACTCACACAGAGGCCCACACACTACTCACACAGAGACCCACAGACTACTCACACAGTAGACCCACAGACTACTCACACAGAGACCCACAGACTACTCACACAGAGACCCACACACTACTCACACAGAGACCCACAGACTACTCACACAGAGACCCACAGACTACTCACACAGAGACCCACAGACTACTCACACAGAGACCCACAGACTACTCACAGAGAGACCCACACACTACTCAGAGAGAGACCCACAGACTACTCACAGAGAGACCCACACACTACTCACACAGACACCCACACACTACTAACAGGGAGACCCACACACTACTCACATAGAGACCCACAGACTACTCACACAGAGACCCACACACTACTCACAGAGAGACCCACACACTACTCACACAGAGACCCACACACTACTCAGACAGAGACCCACACACTACTCACACGGAGACCCACACACTACTCACACAGAGACCCACAGACTACTCACACAGAGACCCACACACTACTCACACAGAGACCCACACACTACTCACATAGAGACCCACAGACTACTCACACAGAGACCCACACACTACTCACAGAGAGACCCACACACTACTCACACAGAGACCCACACACTACTCACACAGAGACCCACACACTACTCACACAGAGAGACCCACACACTACTCACACAGAGACCCACAGACTACTCACACAGAGACCCACAGACTACTCACACAGAGGCCCACAGACTACTCACACAGAGACCCACAGACTACTCACACAGAGACCCACACACTACTCACACAGAGACCCACACACTACTCACAGAGAGAACCACACACTACTCACACAGAGACCCACACACTACTCACTCAGAGACCCACGCACTACTCACACAGAGACCCTCACACTACTCACATAGAGACCCAGACACTACTCACTCAGAGACCCACACACTACTCACACAGCGACCCACAGACTACTCACACAGAGACCCACACATTACTCACACAGAGGCCCACACACTACTCACACGGAGATCCACACACTACTCACACAGAGACCCACAGACTACTCACACAGAGACCCACACACTACTCACAGAGATACCCATAGACTACTCACACAGAGGCCCACACACTTCTCACACAGAGACCCACAGACTACTCACACAGAGACCCACAGACTACTCACACAGAGACCCACAGACTACTCACACAGAGACCCACAGACTACTCACACAGAGACCCACACACTACTCACATAGAGACCCACACACTACTCACAGAGAGACCCACACACTACTCACACAGAGACCCACACACTACTCACACAGAGACCCACAGACTACTCACACAGAGACCCACAGACTACTCACACAGAGACCCACAGACTACTCACAGAGAGACCCACACACTACTCAGAGAGAGTCCCACAGACTACTCACAGAGAGACCCACACACTACTCACACAGACACCCACACACTACTCACATAGAGACCCACAGACTACTCACACAGAGACCCACAGACTACTCACACAGAGACCCACAGACTACTCACACAGAGACCCACAGACTACTCACAGAGAGACCCACACACTACTCAGAGAGAGACCCACAGACTACTCACAGAGAGACCCACACACTACTCACACAGAGACCCACACACTACTCACATAGAGACCCACAGACTACTCACACAGAGACCCACACACTACTCACAGAGAGACCCACACACTACTCACACAGAGACCCACACACTACTCAGACAGAGACCCACACACTACTCACACGGAGACCCACACACTTCTCACACAGAGACCCACAGACTACTCACACAGAGACCCACACACTACTCACACAGAGACCCACACACTACTCACATAGAGACCCACAGACTACTCACACAGAGACCCACACACTACTCACAGAGAGACCCACACACTACTCACACAGAGACCCACACACTACTCACACAGAGACCCACACACTACTCACACAGAGAGACCCACACACTACTCACACAGAGACCCACACACTACTCACATAGAGACCCACAGACTACTCACACAGAGACCCACACACTACTCACAGAGAGACCCACACACTACTCACACAGAGACCCACACACTACTCAGACAGAGACCCACACACTACTCACACGGAGACCCACACACTACTCACACAGAGACCCACAGACTACTCACACAGAGACCCACACACTACTCACACAGAGACCCACACACTACTCACATAGAGACCCACAGACTACTCACACAGAGACCCACACACTACTCACAGAGAGACCCACACACTACTCACAGAGATACCCACACACTACTCACACAGAGACCCACACACTACTCACACAGAGACCCACACACTACTCACACAGAGACCCACACACTACTCACAGAGAGACCCACACACTACTCACATAGAGAACCACAGACTACTCACACAGAGACCCACAGACTACTCACACAGAGACCCACAGACTACTCACACAGAGGCCCACACACTACTCACACAGAGACACACAGACTACTCACACAGTAGACCCACAGACTACTCACACAGAGACCCACAGACTACTCACACAGAGACCCACACACTACTCACACAGAGACCCACAGACTACTCACACAGAGACCCACAGACTACTCACACAGAGACCCACACACTACTCACAGAGATACCCACACACTACTCACACAGAGACCCACACACTACTCACACAGAGACCCACACACTACTCACACAGAGACCCACACACTACTCACAGAGAGACCCACACACTACTCACATAGATAACCACAGACTACTCACACAGAGACCCACAGACTACTCACACAGAGACCCACAGACTACTCACACAGAGGCCCACACACTACTCACACAGAGACCCACAGACTACTCACACAGTAGACCCACAGACTACTCACACAGAGACCCACAGACTACTCACACAGAGACCCACACACTACTCACACAGAGACCCACAGACTACTCACACAGAGACCCACACACTACTCACACAGAGACCCACACACTACTCACATAGAGACCCACAGACTACTCACACAGAGACCCACACACTACTCACAGAGAGACCCACACACTACTCACACAGAGACCCACACACTACTCAGACAGAGACCCACACACTACTCACACGGAGACCCACACACTACTCACACAGAGACCCACAGACTACTCACACAGAGACCCACACACTACTCACACAGAGACCCACACACTACTCACATAGAGACCCACAGACTACTCACACAGAGACCCACACACTACTCACAGAGAGACCCACACACTAATCACACAGAGACCCACACACTACTCACACAGAGACCCACACACTACTCACACAGAGAGACCCACACACTACTCACACAGAGACCCACAGACTACTCACACAGAGACCCACAGACTACTCACACAGAGGCCCACACACTACTCACAGAGAGACCCACACACTACTCACACAGAGACCCACACACTACTCACAGAGAGACCCACACACTACTCACACAGAGACCCACAGACTACTCACACAGAGACCCACAGACTACTCACACAGAGGCCCACACACTACTCACACAGAGACCCACAGACTACTCACACAGTAGACCCACAGACTACTCACACAGACACCCACACACTACTAACAGAGAGACCCACACACTACTCACACAGAGACCCACGCACTACTAACAGAGAGACCCACACACTACTCACACAGAGACCCACATACTACTCACACAGAGACCCACACACTACTCACACAGAGACCCACACACTACTCACACAGAGACCCACACACTACTCACAGAGAGACCCACACACTACTCACATAGAGACCCACAGATTACTCACACAGAGACCCACAGACTACTCACACAGAGACCCACAGACTACTCACACAGAGGCCCACACACTACTCACACAGACACCCACAGACTACTCACACAGTAGACCCACAGACTACTCACACAGAGACCCACAGACTACTCACAGAGAGACCCACATACTACTCACACAGAGACCCACACACTACTCACAGAGAGAACCACACACTACTCACACAGAGACCCACACACTACTCACTCAGAGACCCACGCACTACTCACACAGAGACCCTCACACTACTCACATAGAGACCCAGACACTACTCACACAGAGACCCAAAGACTACTCACACAGAGACCCACACACTACTCACAGAGATACCCATAGACTACTCACACAGAGACCCACACACTTCTCACACAGAGACCCACAGACTACTCACACAGAGACCCACAGACTACTCACACAGAGACCCACAGACTACTCACACAGAGACCCACAGACTACTCACACAGAGACCTACACACTACTCACATAGAGACCCACACACTACTCACAGAGAGACCCACACACTACTCACACAGAGACCCACACACTACTCACATAGAGACCCACACACTACTCACACAGAGACCCACACACTACTCACACAGAGACCCACACACTACTCACAGAGATACGCACACACTACTCACATAGAGACCCACACACTACTCACACAGAGACCCACACACTACTCACACAGAGACCCACAGACTACTCACACAGAGACCCACGCACTACTAACAGAGAGACCCACACACTACTCACACAGAGACCCAGACACTACTCACTCAGAGACCCACACACTACTCACACAGCGACCCACAGACTACTCACACAGAGACCCACACATTACTCACACAGAGGCCCACACACTACTCACACGGAGATCCACACACTACTCACACAGAGACCCACAGACTACTCACACAGAGACCCACACACTACTCACAGAGATACCCATAGACTACACACACAGAGACCCACACACTTCTCACACAGAGACCCACAGACTACTCACACAGAGACCCACAGACTACTCACACAGAGACCCACAGACTACTCACACAGAGACCCACAGACTACTCACACAGAGACCCACACACTACTCACATAGAGAACCACAGACTACTCACACAGAGACCCACAGACTACTCACACAGAGACCCACAGACTACTCACACAGAGGCCCACACACTACTCACACAGAGACCCACAGACTACTCACACAGTAGACCCACAGACTACTCACACAGACACCCACACACTACTAACAGAGAGACCCACACACTACTCACACAGAGACCCACGCACTACTAACAGAGAGACCCACACACTACTCACACAGAGACCCACATACTACTCACACAGAGACCCACACACTACTCACACAGAGACCCACACACTACTCACACAGAGACCCACACACTACTCACAGAGAGACCCACACACTACTCACATAGAGACCCACAGATTACTCACACAGAGACCCACAGACTACTCACACAGAGACCCACAGACTATTCACACAGAGGCCCACACACTACTCACACAGACACCCACAGACTACTCACACAGTAGACCCACAGACTACTCACACAGAGACCCACAGACTACTCACAGAGAGACCCACACACTACTCACACAGAGACCCACACACTACTCACAGAGAGAACCACACACTACTCACACAGAGACCCACACACTACTCACTCAGAGACCCACGCACTACTCACACAGAGACCCTCACACTACTCACATAGAGACCCAGACACTACTCACTCAGAGACCCACACACTACTCACACAGCGACCCACAGACTACTCACACAGAGACCCACACATTACTCACACAGAGGCCCACACACTACTCACACGGAGATCCACACACTACTCACACAGAGACCCACAGACTACTCACACAGAGACCCACACACTACTCACAGAGATACCCATAGACTACTCACACAGAGACCCACACACTTCTCACACAGAGACCCACAGACTACTCACACAGAGACCCACAGACTACTCACACAGAGACCCACAGACTACTCACACAGAGACCCACAGACTACTCACACAGAGACCCACACACTACTCACATAGAGACCCACACACTACTCACAGAGAGACCCACACACTACTCACACAGAGACCCACACACTACTCACACAGAGACCCACACACTACTCACACAGAGACCCACACACTACTCACACAGAGACCCACACACTACTCACAGAGATACCCACACACTACTCACATAGAGACCCACACACTACTCACACAGAGACCCACACACTACTCACACAGAGACCCACAGACTACTCACACAGAGACCCACGCACTACTAACAGAGAGACCCACACACTACTCACACAGAGACCCAGACACTCCTCACTCAGAGACCCACACACTACTCACACAGCGACCCACAGACTACTCACACAGAGACCCACACATTACTCACACAGAGGCCCACACACTACTCACACGGAGATCCACACACTACTCACACAGAGACCCACAGACTACTCACACAGAGACCCACACACTACTCACAGAGATACCCATAGACTACTCACACAGAGACCCACACACTTCTCACACAGAGACCCACAGACTACTCACACAGAGACCCACAGACTACTCACACAGAGACCCACAGACTACTCACACAGAGACCCACAGACTACTCACACAGAGACCCACACACTACTCACATAGAGACCCACACACTACTCACAGAGAGACCCACACACTACTCACACAGAGACCCACACACTACTCACACAGAGACCCACACACTACTCACACAGAGACCCACACACTACTCACACAGAGACCCACACGCTACTCACAGAGATACCCACACACTACTCACATAGAGACCCACACACTACTCACACAGAGACCCACACACTACTCACACAGAGACCCACAGACTACTCACACAGAGACCCACGCACTACTAACAGAGAGACCAACACACTACTCACAGAGAGACCCACACACTACTCACATAGAGACCCACACACTAATCACAGAGAGACCCACAGACTACTCACACAGAGACCCACAGACTACTCACACAGAGACCCACAGACTACTCACACATTAGACCCACAGACTACTCACACAGAGACCCTCACACTACTCACAGAGAGACCCACACACTAACACAGAGACCCACACACTACTCACACAGAGACCCACGCACTACTAACAGAGAGACCCACACACTACTCACTCAGAGACCCACACACTACTCACATAGAGACCCACAGACTACTCACACAGAGACCCACACACTACTCACTCAGAGACCCATACACTACTCACATAGAGACCCACAGACTACTCACACAGAGACCCACACACTACTCACAGAGAAACCCACACACTACTCACACAGAGACCCATACACTACTCACACAGAGACCCACACACTACTCACATAGAGACCCACAGACTACTCACAGAGAGACCCACACACTACTCACATAGAGACCCACAGATTACTCACACAGAGACCCACAGACTACTCACACAGAGACCCACAGACTACTCACACGGAGGCCCACACACTACTCACACAGACACCCACAGACTACTCACACAGTAGACCCACGGACTACTCACACAGAGACCCACAGACTACTCACACAGAGACCATCACACTAGTCACAGAGAGACCCACACACTACTCACACAGAGAGCCACGCACTACTAACAGAGAGACCCACACACTACTCACACAGAGACCCACGCACTACTAACAGAGAGACCCAGAGATTACTCACACAGAGACCCACACTAACACAGAGACCCACACATTACTCACACAGAGACCCACGCACTACTAACAGAGAGACCCACACACTACTCACTCAGAGACCCACACACTACTCACATAGAGACCCACAGACTACTCACACAGAGACCCACACACTACTCACTCAGAGACCCACACACTACTCACATAGAGACCCACAGACTACTCACACAGAGACCCACACACTACTCACAGAGAGACCCACACACTACTCACACAGAGACCCATACACTACTCACACAGAGACTCACACACTACTCACATAGAGACCCACAGACTACTCACAGAGAGACCCACAGATTACTCACACAGAGACCCACAGACTACTCACACAGAGACCCACAGACTACTCACACAGAGGCCCACACACTACTCACACAGACACCCACAGACTACTCACACAGTAGACCCACGGACTACTCACACAGAGACCCACAGACTACTCACACAGAGACCATCACACTAGTCACAGAGAGACCCACACACTACTCACACAGAGAGCCACGCACTACTAACAGAGAGACCCACACACTACTCACACAGAGACCCACGCACTACTAACAGAGAGACCCAGAGATTACTCACACAGAGACCCACACTAACACAGAGACCCACACATTACTCACACAGAGACCCACGCACTACTAACAGAGAGACCCACACACTACTCACTCAGAGACCCACACACTACTCACATAGAGACCCACAGACTACTCACACAGAGACCCACACACTACTCACTCAGAGACCCACACACTACTCACATAGAGACCCACAGACTACTCACACAGAGACCCACACACTACTCACAGAGAGACCCACACACTACTCACACAGAGACCCATACACTACTCACACAGAGACTCACACACTACTCACATAGAGACCCACAGACTACTCACAGAGAGACCCACAGATTACTCACACAGAGACCCACAGACTACTCACACAGAGACCCACAGACTACTCACACAGAGGCCCACACACTACTCACACAGACACCCACAGACTACTCACACAGTAGACCCACGGACTACTCACACAGAGACCCACAGACTACTCACACAGAGACCATCACACTACTCACAGAGAGACCCACACACTACTCACACAGAGACCCACGCAATACTCACACAGAGACCCTCACACTACTCACACAGAGACCCACACACTACTCACACTGAGGCCCACACACAACTCACAGAGATACCCACGCACTACTCACATAGAGACCCAGACACTACTCACTCAGAGACCCACACACTACTCACTCAGAGACCCACACACTACTTACACAGCGACCCACAGACTACTCACACAGAGACCCACACACTACTCACACAGAGGCCCACACACTGCTCACACGGAGATCCACACACTACTCACACAGAGACCCACAGACTACTCACACAGAGACCCACACACTACTCACACAGAGACCCACACACTACTCACACAGAGACCCACACACTACTCACAGAGATACCCACACACTACTCACAGAGAGACCCACACACTACTCACATAGAGACCCACACACTACTCACACAGAGACCCACACACTACTCACACAGAGACCCACAGACTACTCACACAGAGACACACAGACTACTCACACAGAGGCCCACACACTACTCACACAGAGACCCACAGACTACTCACACATTAGACCCACAGACTACTCACACAGAGACCCTCACACTACTCACACAGAGACACACACACTACTCACACAGAGACCCACGCACTACTAACAGAGAGACCCACACGCTACTCACACAGAGAGCCACGCACTACTAACAGACAGACCCACACGCTACTCACTCAGAGACCTACACACTACTCACATATAGACCCACAGACTACTCACAGAGAGACCCACACACTACTCACACAGAGACCCACACACTACTCACACAGAGACCCACGCACTACTAACAGAGAGACCCACAGACTACTCACACAGAGACCCACGCACCACTAACAGAGAGACGCACACACTACTCACACAGAGACCCATGCACTACTCACATAGAGACCCACAGACTACTCACACAGAGACCCACACACTACTCACAGAGAGACCCACACACTACTCACACAGAGACCCATACACTACTCACACAGAGACCCACACACTACTCACATAGAGACCCACAGACTACTCACAGAGAGACCCACACACTACTCACATAGAGACCCACAGATTACTCACACAGAGACCCACAGACTACTCACACAGAGACCCACAGACTACTCACACGGAGGCCCACACACTACTCACACAGACACCCACAGACTACTCACACAGTAGACCCACGGACTACTCACACAGAGACCCACAGACTACTCACACAGAGACCATCACACTGCTCACAGAGAGACCCACACACTACTCACACAGAGAGCCACGCACTACTAACACAGAGACCCACACATTACTCACACAGAGACCCACGCACTACTAACAGAGAGACCCACACACTACTCACTCAGAGACCCACACACTACTCACATAGAGACCCACAGACTACTCACACAGAGACCCACACACTACTCACTCAGAGACCCACACACTACTCACATAGAGACCCACAGACTACTCACACAGAGACCCACACACTACTCACAGAGAGACCCACACACTACTCACACAGAGACCCATACACTACTCACACAGAGACCCACACACTACTCACATAGAGACCCACAGACTACTCACAGAGAGACCCACACACTACTCACATAGAGACCCACAGATTACTCACACAGAGACCCACAGACTACTCACACAGAGACCCACAGACTACTCACACAGAGGCCCACACACTACTCACACAGACACCCACAGACTACTCACACAGTAGACCCACGGACTACTCACACAGAGACCCACAGACTACTCACACAGAGACCATCACACTACTCACAGAGAGACCCACACACTACTCACACAGAGACCCACGCAATACTCACACAGAGACCCTCACACTACTCACACAGAGACCCACACACTACTCACACTGAGGCCCACACACTACTTACCGAGATACCCACGCACTACTCACATAGAGACCCAGACACTACTCACTCAGAGACCCACACACTACTCACTCAGAGACCCACACACTACTCACACAGCGACCCACAGACTACTCACACATAGACCCACACACTACTCACACAGAGGCCCACACACTGCTCACACGGAGATCCACACACTACTCACACAGAGACCCACAGACTACTCACACAGAGACCCACACACTACTCACACAGAGACCCACACACTACTCACACAGAGACCCACACACTACTCACAGAGATACCCACACACTACTCACAGAGAGACCCACACACTACTCACATAGAGACCCACACACTACTCACACAGAGACCCACACACTACTCACACAGAGACCCACAGACTACTCACACAGAGACCCACAGACTACTCACACAGAGGCCCACACACTACTCACACAGAGACCCACAGACTACTCACACATTAGACCCACAGACTACTCACACAGAGACCCTCACACTACTCACACAGAGACACACACACTACTCACACAGAGACCCACACACTACTAACAGAGAGACCCACACACTACTCACACAGAGAGCCACGCACTACTAACAGAGAGACCCACACACTACTCACTCAGAGACGTACACACTACTCACATAGAGAACCACAGACTACTCACAGAGAGACCCACACACTACTCACACAGAGACCCACACACTACTCACACAGAGACCCACGCACTACTAACAGAGAGACCCACACACTACTCACACAGAGACCCACACACTACTCACACAGAGACCCACACACTACTCACACAGAGACCCACACACTACTCACACAGAGACCCACACGCTACTCACAGAGATACCCACACACTACTCACATAGAGACCCACACACTACTCACACAGAGACCCACACACTACTCACACAGAGACCCACAGACTACTCACACAGAGACCCACGCACTACTAACAGAGAGACCAACACACTACTCACAGAGAGACCCACACACTACTCACATAGAGACCCACACACTAATCACAGAGAGACCCACAGACTACTCACACAGAGACCCACAGACTACTCACACAGAGACCCACAGACTACTCACACATTAGACCCACAGACTACTCACACAGAGACCCTCACACTACTCACAGAGAGACCCACACACTAACACAGAGACCCACACACTACTCACACAGAGACCCACGCACTACTAACAGAGAGACCCACACACTACTCACTCAGAGACCCACACACTACTCACATAGAGACCCACAGACTACTCACACAGAGACCCACACACTACTCACTCAGAGACCCATACACTACTCACATAGAGACCCACAGACTACTCACACAGAGACCCACACACTACTCACAGAGAAACCCACACACTACTCACACAGAGACCCATACACTACTCACACAGAGACCCACACACTACTCACATAGAGACCCACAGACTACTCACAGAGAGACCCACACACTACTCACATAGAGACCCACAGATTACTCACACAGAGACCCACAGACTACTCACACAGAGACCCACAGACTACTCACACGGAGGCCCACACACTACTCACACAGACACCCACAGACTACTCACACAGTAGACCCACGGACTACTCACACAGAGACCCACAGACTACTCACACAGAGACCATCACACTAGTCACAGAGAGACCCACACACTACTCACACAGAGAGCCACGCACTACTAACAGAGAGACCCACACACTACTCACACAGAGACCCACGCACTACTAACAGAGAGACCCAGAGATTACTCACACAGAGACCCACACTAACACAGAGACCCACACATTACTCACACAGAGACCCACGCACTACTAACAGAGAGACCCACACACTACTCACTCAGAGACCCACACACTACTCACATAGAGACCCACAGACTACTCACACAGAGACCCACACACTACTCACTCAGAGACCCACACACTACTCACATAGAGACCCACAGACTACTCACACAGAGACCCACACACTACTCACAGAGAGACCCACACACTACTCACACAGAGACCCATACACTACTCACACAGAGACTCACACACTACTCACATAGAGACCCACAGACTACTCACAGAGAGACCCACAGATTACTCACACAGAGACCCACAGACTACTCACACAGAGACCCACAGACTACTCACACAGAGGCCCACACACTACTCACACAGACACCCACAGACTACTCACACAGTAGACCCACGGACTACTCACACAGAGACCCACAGACTACTCACACAGAGACCATCACACTAGTCACAGAGAGACCCACACACTACTCACACAGAGAGCCACGCACTACTAACAGAGAGACCCACACACTACTCACACAGAGACCCACGCACTACTAACAGAGAGACCCAGAGATTACTCACACAGAGACCCACACTAACACAGAGACCCACACATTACTCACACAGAGACCCACGCACTACTAACAGAGAGACCCACACACTACTCACTCAGAGACCCACACACTACTCACATAGAGACCCACAGACTACTCACACAGAGACCCACACACTACTCACTCAGAGACCCACACACTACTCACATAGAGACCCACAGACTACTCACACAGAGACCCACACACTACTCACAGAGAGACCCACACACTACTCACACGGAGACCCATACACTACTCACACAGAGACTCACACACTACTCACATAGAGACCCACAGACTACTCACAGAGAGACCCACAGATTACTCACACAGAGACCCACAGACTACTCACACAGAGACCCACAGACTACTCACACAGAGGCCCACACACTACTCACACAGACACCCACAGACTACTCACACAGTAGACCCACGGACTACTCACACAGAGACCCACAGACTACTCACACAGAGACCATCACACTACTCACAGAGAGACCCACACACTACTCACACAGAGACCCACGCAATACTCACACAGAGACCCTCACACTACTCACACAGAGACCCACACACTACTCACACTGAGGCCCACACACAACTCACAGAGATACCCACGCACTACTCACATAGAGACCCAGACACTACTCACTCAGAGACCCACACACTACTCACTCAGAGACCCACACACTACTTACACAGCGACCCACAGACTACTCACACAGAGACCCACACACTACTCACACAGAGGCCCACACACTGCTCACACGGAGATCCACACACTACTCACACAGAGACCCACAGACTACTCACACAGAGACCCACACACTACTCACACAGAGACCCACACACTACTCACACAGAGACCCACACACTACTCACAGAGATACCCACACACTACTCACAGAGAGACCCACACACTACTCACATAGAGACCCACACACTACTCACACAGAGACCCACACACTACTCACACAGAGACCCACAGACTACTCACACAGAGACACACAGACTACTCACACAGAGGCCCACACACTACTCACACAGAGACCCACAGACTACTCACACATTAGACCCACAGACTACTCACACAGAGACCCTCACACTACTCACACAGAGACACACACACTACTCACACAGAGACCCACGCACTACTAACAGAGAGACCCACACACTACTCACACAGAGAGCCACGCACTACTAACAGACAGACCCACACGCTACTCACTCAGAGACCTACACACTACTCACATATAGACCCACAGACTACTCACAGAGAGACCCACACACTACTCACACAGAGACCCACACACTACTCACACAGAGACCCACGCACTACTAACAGAGAGACCCACAGACTACTCACACAGAGACCCACGCACCACTAACAGAGAGACGCACACACTACTCACACAGAGACCCATGCACTACTCACATAGAGACCCACAGACTACTCACACAGAGACCCACACACTACTCACAGAGAGACCCACACACTACTCACACAGAGACCCATACACTACTCACACAGAGACCCACACACTACTCACATAGAGACCCACAGACTACTCACAGAGAGACCCACACACTACTCACATAGAGACCCACAGATTACTCACACAGAGACCCACAGACTACTCACACAGAGACCCACAGACTACTCACACGGAGGCCCACACACTACTCACACAGACACCCACAGACTACTCACACAGTAGACCCACGGACTACTCACACAGAGACCCACAGACTACTCACACAGAGACCATCACACTGCTCACAGAGAGACCCACACACTACTCACACAGAGAGCCACGCACTACTAACACAGAGACCCACACATTACTCACACAGAGACCCACGCACTACTAACAGAGAGACCCACACACTACTCACTCAGAGACCCACACACTACTCACATAGAGACCCACAGACTACTCACACAGAGACCCACACACTACTCACTCAGAGACCCACACACTACTCACATAGAGACCCACAGACTACTCACACAGAGACCCACACACTACTCACAGAGAGACCCACACACTACTCACACAGAGACCCATACACTACTCACACAGAGACCCACACACTACTCACATAGAGACCCACAGACTACTCACAGAGAGACCCACACACTACTCACATAGAGACCCACAGATTACTCACACAGAGACCCACAGACTACTCACACAGAGACCCACAGACTACTCACACAGAGGCCCACACACTACTCACACAGACACCCACAGACTACTCACACAGTAGACCCACGGACTACTCACACAGAGACCCACAGACTACTCACACAGAGACCAGCACACTACTCACAGAGAGACCCACACACTACTCACACAGAGACCCACGCAATACTCACACAGAGACCCTCACACTACTCACACAGAGACCCACACACTACTCACACTGAGGCCCACACACTACTCACCGAGATACCCACGCACTACTCACATAGAGACCCAGACACTACTCACTCAGAGACCCACACACTACTCACTCAGAGACCCACACACTACTCACACAGCGACCCACAGACTACTCACACATAGACCCACACACTACTCACACAGAGGCCCACACACTGCTCACACGGAGATCCACACACTACTCACACAGAGACCCACAGACTACTCACACAGAGACCCACACACTACTCACACAGAGACCCACACACTACACACACAGAGACCCACACACTACTCACAGAGATACCCACACACTACTCACAGAGAGACCCACACACTACTCACATAGAGACCCACACACTACTCACACAGAGACCCACACACTACTCACACAGAGACCCACAGACTACTCACACAGAGACCCACAGACTACTCACACAGAGGCCCACACACTACTCACACAGAGACCCACAGACTACTCACACATTAGACCCACAGACTACTCACACAGAGACCCTCACACTACTCACACAGAGACACACACACTACTCACACAGAGACCCACACACTACTAACAGAGAGACCCACACACTACTCACACAGAGAGCCACGCACTACTAACAGAGAGACCCACACACTACTCACTCAGAGACGTACACACTACTCACATAGAGACCCACAGACTACTCACAGAGAGACCCACACACTACTCACACAGAGACCCACACACTACTCACACAGAGACCCACGCACTACTAACAGAGAGACCCACAGACTACTCACACAGAGACCCACGCACCACTAACAGAGAGACCCACACACTACTCACACAGAGACCCACGCACTACTCACACAGAGACCCACAGACTACTCACACAGAGGCCCACACACTACTCACACAGACACCCACAGACTACTCACACAGTAGACCCACGGACTACTCACACAGAGACCCACAGACTACTCACACAGAGACCATCACACTACTCACAGAGAGACCCACACACTACTCACACAGAGACCCACGCACTACTCACATAGAGACCCAGACACTACTCACTCAGAGACCCACACACTACTCACTCAGAGACCCACACACTACTCACACAGCGACCCACAGACTACTCACACAGAGACCCACACACTACTCACACAGAGGCCCACACACTGCTCACACGGAGATCCACACACTACTCACACAGAGACCCACAGACTACTCACACAGAGACCCACACACTACTCAAACAGAGACCCACACACTACTCACACAGAGACCCACACACTACTCACAGAGATACCCACACACTACTCACAGAGACCCACACACTACTCACATAGAGACCCACACACAACTCACACAGAGACCCACACACTACTCACACAGAGACCCACAGACTACTCACACAGACCCACAGACTACTCACACAGAGGCCCACACACTACTCACACAGAGACCCACACACTACTCACAGAGAGACCCACACACTACTCACACATTAGACCCACAGACTACTCACACAGAGACCCTCACACTACTCACACAGAGACACACACACTACTCACACAGAGACCCACGCACTACTAACAGAGAGACCCACACACTACTCACACAGAGAGCCACGCACTACTAACAGAGAGACCCACACACTACTCACTCAGAGACCTACACACTACTCACATAGAGACCCACAGACTACTCACAGAGAGACCCACACACTACTCACACAGAGACCCACACACTACTCACACAGAGACCCACGCACTACTAACAGAGAGACCCACAGACTACTCACACAGAGACCCACGCACCACTAACAGAGCGACCCACACACTACTCACACAGAGACCCACGCACTACTAACAGAGAGACCCACAGATTACTCACACAGAGACCCACACTCACACAGAGACCCACAGACTACTCACACAGAGTCCCACGCACTACTAACAGAGAGACCCACACACTACTCACACAGAGACCCACACACTACTAACAGAGATACCCACACACTACTCACACAGAGACCCACACACTACTCACACAGAGACCCACACACTACTCACAGAGATACCCACACACTACTCACAGAGAGACCCACACACTACTCACATAGAGACCCACACACTACTCACACAGAGAGACCCACACACTACTCACACAGAGACCCACACACTACTCACAGAGAGACCCACACACTACTCACACAGAGACCCACAGACTACTCACACAGAGACCCACACACTACTCACACAGTAGACCCACACACTACTCACACAGAGACCCACAGACTACTCAAACAGAGACCCACACACTACTCACAGAGAGACCCACACACTACTCACACAGAGACCCACACACTACTCACACAGAGACCCTCACACTACTCACACAGAGACACACACACTACTCACACAGAGACCCACGCACTACTAACAGAGAGACCCACACACTACTCACACAGAGAGCCACGCACTACTAACAGAGAGACCCACACACTACTCACTCAGAGACCCACACACTACTCACACAGAGACCCACAGACTACTCACACAGAGACCCACACACTACTCACACAGAGACCCACACACTACTCACACAGAGACCCACGCACTACTAACAGAGAGACCCACAGACTACTCACACAGAGACCCACGCACTACTAATAGAGAGACCCACACACTACTCACACAGAGACCCACGCACTACTAACAGAGAGACCCACAGATTACTCACACAGAGACCCACACACTACTCACAGAGAGACCCACACACTACTCACATAGAGACCCACAGATTACTCATACAGAGACCCACAGACTACTCACACAGAGACCCACAGACTACGCACACAGAGGCCCACACACTACTCACACAGACACCCACAGACTACTCACACAGTAGACCCACGGACTACTCACACAGAGACGCACAGACTACTCACACAGAGACCATCACACTACTCACAGAGAGACCCACACACTACTCACACAGAGACCCACACACTACTCACATAGAGACCCACACACTACTCACACAGAGACACACACACTACTCACATAGAGACCCACACACTACTCACACAGAGACCCACACACTACTCACACAGAGACCCACACACTACTCACAGAGAGACCCACACACTACTCACATAGAGACCCACAGATTACTCACACAGAGACCCACAGACTACTCACACAGAGACCCACAGACTACGCACACAGAGGCCCACACACTACTCACACAGACACCCACAGACTACTCACACAGTAGACCCACGGACTACTCACACAGAGACCCACAGACTACTCACACAGAGACCATCACACTACTCACAGAGAGACCCACACACTACTCACACAGAGACCCACGCACTACTCACACAGAGACCCTCACACTACTCACACAGAGACCCACACACTACTCACACAGAGACCCACACACTACTCACACAGAGACCCACGCACTACTAACAGAGAGACCCACAGACTACTCACACAGAGACCCACGCACTAC
Organism: Petromyzon marinus; assembly: GCF_048934315.1. Lineage (NCBI taxonomy): Eukaryota > Metazoa > Chordata > Hyperoartia > Petromyzontiformes > Petromyzontidae > Petromyzon > Petromyzon marinus. The sequence goes on along the minus strand of NW_027422972.1, from coordinate 439,803 downwards.
TAATAGAGAGACCCACACACTACTCACACAGAGACCCACGCACTACTAACAGAGAGACCCACAGATTACTCACACAGAGACCCACACTCACACAGAGACCCACAGACTACTCACACAGAGTCCCACGCACTACTAACAGAGAGACCCACACACTACTCACGCAAAGACCCACACACTACTAACAGAGAGACCCACACACTACTCACACAGAGACCCACACACTACTCACACAGAGACCCGCACACTACTCACATAGAGAAGCACAGACTACTCACTCAGAGACCCACACACTACTCACAGAGAGACCCACACACTACTCACACAGAGACCCACACACTACTCACATAGAGACCCACACACTACTCACACAGAGACACACACACTACTCACATAGAGACCCACACACTACTCACACAGAGACCCACACACTACTCACACAGAGACCCACACACTACTCACAGAGAGACCCACACACTACTCACATAGAGACCCACAGATTACTCACACAGAGACCCACAGACTACTCACACAGAGACCCACAGACTACTCACACAGAGGCCCACACACTACTCACACAGAGACCCACATACTACTAACACAGTAGACCCACAGACTACTCACACAGAGACCCACAGACTACTCACACAGAGACCCTCACACTACTCACAGAGAGACCCACAGACTACTCACAGAGAGACCCACACACTACTCACTCAGAGACCCACGCACTACTCACACAGAGACCCTCACACTACTCACACAGAGACCCACGCACTACTCACACAGAGACCCTCACACTACTCACACAGAGACCCACACACTACTCACACAGAGACCCTCACACTACTCACACAGAGACCCACACACTACTCACACAGAGACCCACACACTACTCACAGAGAGACCCACACACTACTCACACAGAGACACACACACTACTCACACAGAGACCCATGCACTACTAACAGAGAGACCCACACACTACTCACACAGAGACCCACAGACTACTCACACAGAGACCCACACACTACTCACACAGAGACCCACACACTACTCACATAGAGACCCACAGACTACTCACACAGAGACCCACACACTACTCACACAGAGACCCACACACTACTAACAGAGAGACCCACAGACTACTCACACAGAGACCCACGCACTACTAACAGAGAGACCCACACACTACTCACACAGAGAGCCACGCACTACTAACAGAGAGACCCACACACTACTCACACAGAGACCCACGCACTACTAACAGAGAGACCCACACACTACTCACACAGAGACCCACAAACTACTCACACAGAGACCCACACACTACTCACATAGAGAAGCACAGACTACTCACTCAGAGACCCACACACTACTCACACAGAGAGACCCACACACTACTCACACAGAGACCCACGCACTACTAACAGAGAGACCCACACACTACTCACACAGAGACCCACAAACTACTCACACAGAGACCCACACACTACTCACATAGAGAAGCACAGACTACTCACTCAGAGACCCACACACTACTCACACAGAGAGACCCACACACTACTCACACAGAGACCCACACACTACTCACACAGAGACCCACAGACTACTCACACAGAGACCCACGCACTACTCACACAGAGACCCACACACTACTCACACAGAGACCCACACACTACTAACAGAGAGACCCACACACTACTCACACAGAGACCCACACACTACTCACATAGAGAAGCACAGACTACTCACTCAGAGACCCACACACTACTCACAGAGAGACCCACACTCTACTCACACAGAGACCCAGTCACTATTCACAGAGAGACCCACACACTACTCACACAGAGACCCACAAACTACTCACACAGAGACCCACACACTACTCACATAGAGAAGCACAGACTACTCACTCAGAGACCCACACACTACTCACACAGAGAGACCCACACACTACTCACACAGAGACCCACACACTACTCACACAGAGACCCACAGACTACTCACACAGAGACCCACGCACTACTCACACAGAGACCCACACACTACTCACACAGAGACCCACACACTACTCACACGGAGACCCAAACACTACTCACAGAGAGACCCACACACTACTCACACAGAGACCCACACACTACTCACACAGAGACCCACAGACTACTCACACAGAGACCCACACACTACTCACACAGAGACCCACACACTACTCACACAGAGACCCAGACACTACTCACAGAGAGACCCACACACTACTCACACAGAGACCCACACACTACTCACACAGAGACCCACAGACTACTCACACAGAGACCCACACTCACACAGAGACCCACAGACTACTCACACAGAGAGACCCACACACTACTCACACAGAGAGACCCACACACTACTCACACAGAGAGACCCACACACTACTCACACAGAGACCCTACTAACACTCTGCTGTATTTTCGCCCGCAGCTGCGGTTATCATCTCTGGCCACGTACGGTACCAAAGAAGCTCAAATCTGGCGAATGCAGCAAAGCAGCAACCTCCGGACACACGACGGAAAGGTGCACGGTTGCGACATCACACACACACGTACAGGGCCCAGTTGAGTACGCGGTTTGTTAAGGTGCAGCACTGCAAGTACTTGCTCGTGCCCCTGTTGGCGGAAGGAGGAATAGGAGGGAGGAGGATGAGGAGGGGGAGCAGGAGGGGGAGGAGGATGAGGAGGATGAGGGGGAGGAGGTAGAGGAGGATGAGGAGGATGAGGAGGAGGAGGATGAGGAGGAGGGGGAGGAGGATGAGGAGGATGAGGAGGAGGAGGGGGAGGAGGATAAGGAGGAGGTCCTTCACTGCACAGAGGGCTGTAGGTAGCTCCCCTCTAGGCAGGTGCACGTTGGACCCCACTCCTCCACCACGCCAGCCAAACCTCTTGAAGTGCCCCACACTTCACCCCCACCACGTGCCACCCGCCTAGACGGGAAGCACCGCGGTGAGCTCACTCCCACCGCCGGGTGGACAACAACGGAGTCGTCGCTCACGACCCGCGACCCCGGCGTGACCCCCCCACGAAGACCCCCGGGGGCCGGGCTGGCGTCCCCTCGTTAGGAAAACTAAAACTGCGAAAAACTTTGTTTTTGTGTTTGACCGGCAGGTAAGGGCCCCACCGAGCTACGTGGCGCTTTTTCACCGGCGACCGGGCCGTCGCCGTCGTCAGCGCGAGTGGACATTTTTCGTTTTGCGGCCCAAACGCTTTGAAACGCGCGACGTCGATTCTGAGCGCGGCGCACGGGGAGAGACGCCCGGAAGGACCCGGAGAAAGAAATCCACGCGACCGCCACGGTGACGAGAGGCCAACGCGAGAAACCACCACTCCGAGCCGCAGAACCTCGCAGGCGAGAGGGAGAGAGAGAGAGGGTTCTGAAAATCGATTTTTTTATATTTTTTTTAAAAACCCACTTTGTGCGAATCGCCTTCTACGACCCCCCCCCCCTCCACGACTCGTAGGAGGGACGCGGCAGCCCCCCGACGTCCCGGAGCGACCCCACCACCCCCCCCCCCCTCGGGAGCGACCTCTGCCCGCGCGCTGTCTCTGCCCCCCCACCACCGCCTCACACAGCCAGCGCCCCGCAGATGCTGTCGGAGCCAGACAGGATGTACAGGGCGAGAGAGGGAGAGGCGGTGTACATGGAGTGCTCGGTGTTGGCGTGGCCGCCCGCCACCATCCTGTGGTGAGACCGAACGCCGCACCTGAGCGTCCGTCCCTCTCCGCCTCTCCTCTCGCTCTCCGCTCGCTGGAGACTCTTTTTGTTTATTTCACCGCCTGATGCCCACCGAGCCGTGCAGCTGTTTTTCAGAAGCTACCCGGGCCATGTCGCAAACGACGGCCCTGACGACGAAGAGGCTCCTCGTTCGTTCGGCACGCCGTCACCGCGCCTCGACACTCCCTGGCGCGAGGGCTGTACGTGCCCTGAACTTCTTTCGCACCCTACGTGGCCAACCGTGCTAATCTGTGCCTCCGTGGAGCTGGGTGTCCGTGGGTCTCTCTGTATGTGTACGTGCCCTGAACTTCTTTCGCACCCTACGTGGCCAACCGTGCTAATCAGAGGCACGGGAGCTGAGTCTGTTTTGTGAATGCCGCCAGCGGGTTTGCATGGCTGGCTACGTACGGAGCGAAAGAAGTTCAACATAGAACACTCCCATAGACTTCAATGTTAAAGGCTCCCATAGACTTCAATATTAAAGGCTCCCATAGACTTCAATGTTAAAGGCTCCCATAGACTTCAATGTTAAAGGCTCCCATAGACTTCAATGTTAAAGGCTCCCATAGACTTCAATGTTAAAGGCTCCCATAGACTTCAGTGTTAAAGGCTCCCATAGACTTCAATGTTGAAGGCTCCCGTAGACTTCAATGTTAAAGGCTCCCATAGACTTCAATGTTAAAGGCTCCCATAGACTTCAATGTTAAAGGCTCCCATAGACTTCAATGTTAAAGATTCCCATAGACTTCAATGTTAAAGGCTCCCATAGGCTTCAATGTTAAAGGCTCCCATAGGCTAACATTTATAATTTCGCGCGCGCGGGGCGGGGTTGGGCGACTGTCGATGGCTGCCACACGGACGTGGCTCAGAGCGAGAGAGCGAGAGGGGCACTCAACGCGGCGGAGGGCCGCGTGAACCTCGCCGCTCCAACGTCCCGCGGGACGTTCGCCTCCGCGTCTCCCGAAGCCGCCGACCCCGGATCTCAAAACCCCCGACGGCATCGCCGTCAAACCTCAACGGTTCACGCCCCCCGCCTGCCCCCCCCCCCATGCCTTCCCGCGCACCGCCAGGTTCAGGAACTACCGGAGCTTGAATGTTGAGGGCGAGCGCTTCCAGATCTTCGAGAACGGCACCCTTCACATCGTGGACTTGCGGCGCGAGGACACGGACACTTACACCTGCTTCGCCACCAACAACCTGAACACCGGCCAGCTGCGGGCGCACCTCTCCGTCGAAGGTGAGCAAAGTCGCCGCCGGCAACAAACCCGTCGGCCGGAATCCCTCTCCGATCCGGCGCCGAGCCGTTAACCGCCGCCGCACCGCAACCGCCGCCATCGAAGATGAAGATCCCCCACCGTGTAGCCCAGGGGTGGGCAAATGTTTTGACTCGCGGGCCACAGTGGATTCTAAAATTTGACAGAGGGGCCGGGCCAGGAACAGATGGATGGAGTGTTTGTGTGAACTAAATATAAATGACGTGTTAAAAATCATTACGTGAAAGGATTTGGCCTTTAACAGGTAGCAAAGCATTTATTTGCAAGGCAATTTAACAAATTGCACGAACATGAACAATACAAAAACATGTCGAAACGTGACTGATCAAACATCGTGAAAACAGCGCCGTCTAATGGGGAAACGGGGGCATTACAGGAGAAAGGTCAAATTTAATTTAATAATAATATTTGGACAAGTTCGGCGGGCCAGATTAAAAAGCCCAACGGGCCCTAGAAGGCCCGGGGGCCGTACTTTGCCCACGTCTGGTGTAGCCTCAACAGGCCGCAGGGGCAAGTGCTGTTAGCAAGTAGCACCTGTGAAGGCCGGCACGGCGCACGAGGGGGTGGGTGGCCAGCGCCACGCCCGACCGCCTTTGTCTCCCCGGTGCTGGCGATGTTCGCAACACACCGCGCCGGGTGCTCGTTTGAGGCCGAGTCGACCTAGGGGAGGCCCAATACCGGTTCAGATAATCGTCACCGCATGTTGGTGGACGTGAGCGGGAATCGAACTCGGGTTCGGCCGGGTTCGTAGCGCGGCGTAGCGCGGCGTAGATCGCTACACCCGCCGCCGCCGCCACCACCACCACCATTAACTACCACCACCATCACCCCCACAACCACCCCCACAGTGGCGTCGGACGGTGAGGAGGACGAGGAGGAGGACGAGGAGGACGAGGAGGGGGCCGAGGAGGAGGACGAGGAGGAGGACGAGCAGGAGGAGGAGGACGAGGACAAGGAGGACGAGGAGGAGGATGAGGAGGAGGACGAGGAGGACGAGGAGGACGAGGGCCAGGACGATGGCAAGGAGGCCTCTACGTCCTCGCCATCGGCCCCCAACGCCGGTAGCGGCCGTGACGGCGGTGCTGACGAGGGCGAAGATGACGACGACGAGCTGTTAGCTACCTCGCCAGGTACGCGGGAGGGCGGCGGCTTGGATCGTCTGACCACCCTGACGATGCAAATGGCCCTGGTCAGCCCAATGAGGTCGGCGGCGCGGAAAGTCCTGGGTTTAAAAAAAACTGGGTTTCTGGCCACTCCGTGAATCTCCATTGGCTGCTCGGGTTCCCAAGTGCTTGCCCCATTCATGTTTGGATTCAATGTTAAAGGCTCCCATAGACTTCAATGTTAAAGGCTCCCATAGACTTCAATGTTAAAGGCTCCCATAGACTTCAATGTTAAAGTCTCCCATAGACTTCAATGTTAAAGGCTCCCAAAGACTTCAATGTTAAAGGCTCCCATAGACTTCAATGTTAAAGGCTCCCATAGACTTCAATGTTACAGGCTCCCATAGACTTCAATGTTAAAGGCTCCCACAGACTTCAATGTTAAAGGCTCCCACAGACTTCAATGTTAAAGGCTCCCAAAGACTTCAATGTTAAAGGCTCCCATAGACTTCAATGTTAAAGGCTCCCATAGACTTCAATGTTACAGGCTCCCATAGACTTCAATGTTAAAGGCTCCCACAGACTTCAATGTTAAAGGCTCCCACAGACTTCAATGTTAAAGGCTCCCATAGACTTCAATGTTAAAGGCTCCCACAGACTTCAATGTTAAAGGCTCCCATAGACTTCAATGTAAAAGCCTCCCATAGACTTCAATGTTACAGGCTCCCATAGACTTCAATGTTAAAGGCTCCCATAGACTTCAATGTTAAAGGCTCCCACAGACTTTAATGTTAAAGGCTCCCATAGACTTCAATGTTAAAGGCTCCCACAGACTTCAATGTTAAAGGCTCCCACAGACTTCAATGTTAAAGGCTCCCATAGACTTCAATGTTAAAGGCTCCCACAGACTTCAATGTTAAAGGCTCCCATAGACTTCAATGTTAAAGGCTCCCATAGACTCACGGAGGTGCACACATCGAGGGCAGTCAACCAATTTGCGGTCAAACGGAGATAAAAGAACACTTTGACATTAAAAATATTCTCAGCATCGCAACTCTGGGCAGGGGTTTGCTGTTTTGGCAAAGAGCGTTGTTGACACGCGGGGGGTGGTGGTGGTGGTACACCGCTCACCGCAGAGGAGTTACAATCGGGCACCCGACGTCGATGATGTGACAGTCGGCGTTTTAATTTCCCAAATAGTTTTAAACGTAGTGTGATGGATCGTCTCTCTGAATGAGTGATTGGGTGGGTGGGTGAGTGGCTGAGTGAACAAGTGAGGAAGAGGTTTCAGTCTCAACTAACAACAACCTCCAACAAATCTTCCATCCCCTAGGAGGTGGTGGCGGTGGTGGTGTTGGTGGTGGTGTTGGTGGTGTTGGTGGTGTTGGTGGTGTTGGTGGTGTTAGTGGTGTTGGTGGTGTTGGTGGTGTTGGTGTTCGTGGTGTTGGTGGTGTTGGTGGTGTTGGGGGTGTTGGTGGTGTTGGTGGTGATGGTGGTGTTGGTGGTGTTGGTGGTGGTGGTGGTGTTGGTGGTGGTGGGGTTGGTGGTGTTGGTGGTGTTGGTGGTGGTGGTGTTGGTGGTGTTGGTGGTGGTGGTGTTGGTGGTGATGGTGGTGTTGGTGGTGGTGTTGGGGGTGTTTGTGGTGGTGTTGGTGGTGTTGGTGGTGGTGGTGTTGGTGGTGATGGTGGTGTTGGTGGTGGTGTTGGTGGTGGTGGTGTTGGTGGTGTTGGTGGTGTTGGTGGTGGTGTTGGTGGTGGTGTTGGTGGTGTTGGTGGTGATGGTGGTGTTCGTGGTGGTGTTGGTGGTGTTGGTGGTGATGGTGTAGGTGGTGTTGGTGGTGTTGGTGGTGTTGGTGGTGGTGGTGTTGGTGGTGTTGGTGGTGGTGTTGGTGGTGTTGGTGGTGGTGGTGTTGGTGGTGTTGGTGGTGTTGATGTTGGTGGTGTTGGTGGTGTTGGTGGTGGTGGAGATGGAGGAGGAGGCGGAGGGTTGTAAGAGGCCCCCCGGTACTCGTACATCGCTCTCATCGTAGCGATGGCGACTGACGTCTCGTTTCTCCGCTTGCCCCTTTGCAGCGGCGACGACGTCATCAGCAGCGGCGACGACGTCAGCGGCGACGACGTCAGCGGGGCGGGCGTCCGCCACCAGCAAGGCGTCTTGCTGCCCCGGTGCCGCTTGGCCCACAGCGCTTCTGCTCGCGCTGGTGCCGTCGTTGGCGCGCGGCGGCGACGTCTAGAAGGAAGCTTTTCTTTCTCGCTCTCGCAAAAATCTTTACGATTTGCGATGCCCCGTTGCGTTCCGACATCGTTTCTCGTTTCCACGCATTCACGTTGTCCCGAGTTTTATTCGGGGAAAAAAGTAACTCGCCGTGTGCCCGCGACGTCTCGCGGAGAGCCGTCTTGCGTGACGATTTTAAACGCGAGTTGCGACTGAGTCATGCCCTGAAGTTGTTCCGTGCTGCTGCTGCTGCCGTGCTGAAGACGTAATGATAAAGGCGCCAAGTTAGCTGTTGCTGCTGTTGTTGACACAAATGTTGCCGTTGTTGATGGTCCAGCTGAGGCAGGGAGAAGCTGCCTTAGTCTTGCGGGGCGAACGCTGTTGTGGATCTGGTGGGGGGGGGGGGGGGGGGGCGCTGTGGTGCTCTGTGAGTGATGTACAGCAAAGGGAGACTAGAGTCTTGTGCGTCCGTCTCGTCTCACACGCTTAGGTGAGGACATCACTGATTAAGAATATTATTTTGTTACCAGGTTAAGAAGGGCCCACAACTGGGGCCTATCGTTGGCTTCCGATTTCACCGATTTTCCTCGAGTCGAAATAAAAACATCTGATTGTGAATATAACAGCACGAGCTTTAACTACCCGGCTTCGCCCGGGACTTGGATTCACCACGTCCGGCCGCCTTTGTCTCCCGATGTTCACACCACAACATTTACACGTTTGAGGCTGAGTCGACCTAGGGGAGGCCCAGGACCGGTTGAAATAATCGTCACCGGTGGTGGCCGTGAGCGGGAATCGAACTCGGGTCGCCGGGTTCGTAGCGCAGCGTAGCGCTAACCACTACACTACCGCTCCCCCCCCCACACACAGACACACACAGACACACACACAGCCACACACAGACACACAGACACACACAGACACACACAGACACACACACAGACACACACAGACACACACACAGACACACAGACACACACACAGACACACAGACAACGCTAACCGCTACACTACAATGCGTTACGCTTCCACGTGCGCGGGTCACGTGACAGATTTGATGTCACAGCTCACTTGCCGTGCAAAAAATAAATGCATTATTGAGCTCCCCCCCCCCCCTAAAATAGAAGCTAAAAGTGTATTTTTATAATGTTTGCACGGTGTACAGTCTGGAAAGTACCCACATGGCAAATTTAAAGTTTGTTGCATGTCGGGAAGTACGCTAAACATTTTGAACAGACACACATAATCACAACTTTGCCTTTTATATATCTGGAGATAAGGGAAACTACCGTTCGCAAACTATCACGGTTTGAAAGAGACGCTTAACGACGCCTCGGTGGTGTTTAAAGAAGTTGTTACCACGTAAAATCTCCACATTCTATGGGGAGCAAAATAAACATCATGCTCCAGTTTAAATGCCCCGACCACCCGTGAGATCACCACGGAGCTTAGGCCAAGTTCGCTGACAGGTCACGGGACAGACCCAGATGCCATGGGTTGACTCACTTGAGACAATTGGCAGATGCATCACAGTACACATCCACACCCACCCTCCCACTCACCCACCAACCGATTCACCCACCCTTTCACTCACTTACCCACTCACCTACCCAGCCACTCATCTACTCATCCAGTCATTCGCCCACTCACCTACCCACCCACCCACTCATCTACCCATCCAGTCATTCGCCCACTCACTCACCTATCCACCCACTCACCTACCCACCCACTCACCTACCCACCTACTCACCTACCAACCCACCCACTCATCTACCCATCCAGTCATTCGCCCACTCACTCACCTACCCACCCACTCATCTACCCACCCACTCACCTACCTACCCACTCACTCACCTACCCACTCACCTACCCACTCACTCACCTACCCACCCACTCACCTACCCACCCACTCACCTACCCATCCACTCACCTACCTACCCAGTCATTCGCCCACTCACCTACCCATCCACTCACCTACCCACCCTGTCATTCGCCCACACACCTACCCATCCACTCACCTACCCACCCACTCACCCACCCACTCACCTACCCACTCACCTACCCACCCACTCACCTACCCATCCAGTCATTCGCCCACTCACCCCACACCACACCGCACCGTTTGAACCTCTTCCTCCTGCGCTGATACGAGCCGTCATCAAAGATGTTCGCAGCCGCCGGGTCCACGACCCAGTGATTGCTTCTGCCCGGCCGGCCCGGCCTTCTGGGCACTTTAACGAAGCAGTCTTCAAACGTGAGGCAGCGACGGACAGAGTTTCCCCGCTTCTTGTCATTGTTCTGATAGAAGGGGAAGTTCTCAGTAATGAAGCGACGGATGTCCCTCGCTGTCAGGCGGCCCTCGGCCGGGATGACAATTGCCATTGTGGTGCCACAACAGAGAAGCCGCTCCGTCGAAACCGGGGCAGTCGCTGTGCTGCTGCGACCGAGAAGCCACCTGGCTCCCATCACAGCACTTCCCCTGCCCCCCCCCCCACCTAAACACACACTCAAGTAGGGCCTCATGGGGAGGGGGGGGGCACCTGCCCTGAGTTGTTACCCGAGAGGCCCCCTCGTGGGGGTGCTCCACGGTTTCTCAGGGTTAGGGAATTGGCAGGCACCCCCCCCCCCCAGGCCAAATGGCACTGCGGCGCCGTGGCTTAACTTAGAATTAAATGACCATGGAGAACTCGCTGAGAACTGCAGTGAGGAGATGCCTAGGACACACGCGGACCAGCAGACAGGTGGGGAGCGGGGCAGCGCGGGTTAAGCGTCTCTACCCATGGTGCACCGCGGGTTAGCGTCTCTACCCATGATGCACCGTGGATTAACGGCCCTACCTATGAGGCACCGCGAATTAACGGCCCTACCCATGATGCACCGCGGATTAACGGCCCTACCCATGATGCACCGCGAATTAACGGCCTGACCCGTGATGCACCGCGGATGGGCGGTGTGAGGGCTTTGAAAGGAGGATAAAAAGGGACGCTTTGGGGAAGCACGGGGAGAGAAAATAGAGGGCAGACAGGTCGATTAAGTATCAGGCAGTAGCGAGATAGGTTAGACCTGTCCTGCTGGTCCGTACTGACACGCACAGTCTAGTTCGTTTATTCGTGGGGAATAAACCGTCCGTAGGGTATAAACCGTATCGTGTTGTCTCTGTGAGTACGGAGGGGCGGTGCGTGGTGTGGCGAGCCTGCCCGCGGTGATTCTTTTGTTTGCGCGTGAGTGAGTAATTTTACCCACGTGTTTACGCTCGCACGGGTGAGTCCACTCGGGGCTTGACACGCATGCCGGGGCAGCAGCAACGTGCTATCGCCCTGGGAATTAAAGTACGGGTCCTTCGATCATTAAATGCACTCGTGCGTGGTGTGGTGAGCCTCTGCATTGTGTGGTACTGGTTGCACTTCGCCCGCGCCAGTACGGGGACGTGCAGGAGCAGCGGCGCTCACGGCACACGCCGCGCGTTCCGGGAATTGCGCAGCGCGGCCTAATTAGTTGCTTCCGACCGGCTGCGAAGGTAAATGAAACAAGATTACACAATTCAAGTACGCGATGCTGCTGGCGGTGGTTACCGCGTGAGTAGAGCTGCGCCGTGAGGTACACGGGTACCCACGGGCATAATCATACAACGGGTGTTGTAGTTGTGGTAGTGGTATGAATTTAACGGGGGAGTCGGGGGCCAACGGCCCCGACAATTCGGTGATGGCGGGGGACGGTAGCCCCCACAAATGCATTTTTCTGTTTCCACCACCATAACCACAACCTTATTAATGTGTGAACAACAGATCAATGTTGGTGAACTGATATACATGGGTTATCTCCACTGTAATGAAGGTGAGTGGTGCTGTTCAACAAAGCTGTAAGTATATTTGTACAACCACTATACTGCAGTCTTTTTTCGGGGAGACTGGTTCCCATTAAGTGAAAAATGGATCTCCCCTTCTCACGCATCAAATTAGAGCAGAAATGTAAATATACACACACAGCAGATTGAGCAGTTGCTAACGTTCATCATCCATATTTCATTAGAATATTTACCCAGGAAAGCACCACCGAGACTGAAGACTACGTGCATAGATAAAAATGAATGCTCTTACAGACACCACAGTGCTGCCCTGCAAGTCGGGCGTGCAGAGTTTTACGATCTCTGCGTGATCCATAACTCAAAGAGTTGCTGTGTAAGAGGAGTGTGGGCACCGTACTCCGCTGATGAAAAAAGAGCTCCATCCTCTGCTTTCACAGATACCATTAAAACATTAACCTTGTTTATATAAAGTGTTTTAGAAATGCTTGACAAGTTTCTTCACTTCCTGGGAAAACTGTTAGAAAGTTCACAGACCTTCAATAATGCACACCATACATTTCATCAATGTGGTATACTTTCATAAAACATATATTTGAGCTTATTTCCATTCACATTAATGAATGGCATCTCGGCTTAAATAAAATTAACGTTATGCACACTTGAAGGTCAGAAGCTGTATTCCTGTATAAGCATGTTTGAATGCAAAATGCAACCTATATGTTAACCTTATCCAGAAACACAAATCAAAGTGTCACCATTGTCAAATATACATTTGACGGCTCTCATCTGAGCTTGAGGGTGGAAATTATACATTTATTGGCAGGCACCGGCCTCTGCATAGAATGACTCTTCTATTTAGGATGTATAGCAAGGTTTGCTACGTACTGTGCGAAAGAAGTTCAACATACACACATGAGGATTACAATAATAATAAGAATAACGCGAATGAATTTGTCCAGAATAGCCTCCTTGAGTCTCGAGATATTCGTGTCGAGAATACTGCCATTGGGATGCTGTGATGACGGTGATAGGCGCCTGCAAACGTGGGAGGAGGAGCACCCGGAGAAGATTCCTGACCTTCACGCTTCAGGGTCGCCCCTTCTTCATATTTCACCGTCACTCGTGGCCACGTAGCGAAGCGTTTTTTCTGGATTTTGTTGTTATTCTGTCTCTCACTGTTCAAATAAACCTACCATTAAAATTATAGACTGATCATTTCTTTGTCATGGGGCTAACGTACAAAATCAGCAGGGGATCAAATACTTTTTTCCCTCACTGTAGACTCAACACTACCATAGACACAACACTACCACCCATAGACTCAACACTACCATAGACACAACACTACCATAGACTCAACACTACCACCCATAGACTCAACACTACCACCCACAGACTCAACACTACCATAGACTCAACACTACCATAGACTCAACATTGCCCATAGACTCAACACTGCCCATAGATTCAGCACTACCCATGGACTCAACACTGCCATAGACTCAACACAGCCCATAGACTTATGGACCACAACGCCTCTGTCACCAGACTTATGGACCTCAACGCCTCTGTATCACCAGACTTATGGACCACAACGCCTCTGTGTCACCAGACTTATGGACCACAACGTCTCTGTCACCAGACTTATGGACCACAACGCCTCTGTGTCACCAGACTTATGGACCACAACGTCTCTGTGTCACCAGACTTATGGACCACAACGTCTCTGTGTCACCAGACTTATGTTTGTTGCGGTTGCACCCGACTTATGAGCCGCATGGCTCACAGGGCTATACCTAATAAATTAAACTTCTGTGTCACCAGACTTATGGACCACAACGCCTCTACGTGTACAAATATATATATATATTTTTCTACCAATTCCACTTTACAATAAAATTGTAGACACGGCACAATATATATTTCTGAATCTTTATTTTTACCAACATTTAAAAAAAAATATTCTCCATTAAGGCAAAATTCTGAAATATTGGATTTTTTACAAAGCCTTGTGAATTCACCTTGTATCTGAACAAGTTCAATTTGTGCAAATATTTTTTTGTCAAACGTATAAATAACAAAGACATTGCTTACAAATATCAGCTCCTATGTTTTCAAGTCAATACAGTTTGGGTAGTGAATGAGTTATAGTCTAAATAAGCTACACAATACGAATTGTAGGCAAATATAGTTATAATCAAAGACATTTTTTTAACAATCACGTGGTCCCTGTAGTCGCTGTTAGAGACGAAATATGCTTGAAAGAAGCTTTTAATGAAGAAATAACAATCATCTAATTCAAAACACAACACGATTCAAAGATGTTTCATTTTAAAACTTGAAAACGGAGCATGGGCCGCTTGCGTGAATGCGTCCTTCGTGTGCCGTAAATGTTGTGACTTTCCTGGCCGAAGGCCCTAAAATGCTTGGACCCTCATTGGTGCACAGCGTCTCAGCAGCAGCAGCAGTGGGGCTTGCTTCAACCGATAGGTACGAACATCCAGACGTGAATCAGCAAAGGGCATTTCTAGTCCTAGTTAGACAAAATCTACATCAACACGTAACAAAACTACAATTCGTGTTGTAGAGAATGTACCTCCCCCTATACGTGTAACTTTTAAGTGGTATGCCTTGTAACTGATGAATGATCCGAGCGTGCTCCCTATTGCAAAGACGATGAGTTACTTCAGAGGCCGACGCTTCGTGAAACACAAAAGTACCCTTTGACCCGTATCACAAGAACAACAGGTCTCACCCGAGTTCTCTGTACAGGTTACTTCCAAACAGACACACTTTGTCCTAACATCACTTATTCAATGTTTAGCCCTCAGACAAAATGTTACATGCACACGCACAATCAGACAAGCATTCATTCTAAATTATTGACAGGCATTTTAACAAAATTTAATTACAGCAGTGAAATATACTGCATCAGGTTACATCGTATTAACAATAAGCTATTTTTAAAAAATATGCACCGTCTACTTAACAGTGTATGTACAACGTACTATTGCCATTTGCACGCTGGCGTCTCGGTCAAAATTAATAACATTCTAAACATTTTCTTTGGTTCTTTCGGTAAAGTCACGTAGAATGAGAATAAAATGATAAATTGATAAAATAAAATAACACAATAATATTCTCACGACGTTTCGGCCACAGCACAAGCGGCCTTCATCAGGTGAAGGGGGCGAGACTGTCTGGTAGGACAGCGCTGGAGTGAGAGAGCCACGTTCAGATCACGGCTTTTAAGCTGTGTGAGAGGAACAAAGAGCCTTGACAAAGGAATTAGCATAAAATTTAGCATTGAAATGGCTGAATGATTAGCTTGTGACTGGTCACAGAAATAGCTATGTTAAAAGTTAAAGCATACACATCCGCAGAGGCACCCATTGTTAAAAGGAATTAGCATAGAATTTAGCATTGAAATAGCTAAGTTAAGGCATACACATCCGCAGAGGCACCCCTTGACAATGGGATTAGCATAGAATTTAGCATTGAAATGGCTGAGTGATTCGCTTGTAACTGCTACAGAAATAGTTACGTTGAAGTCAGAGCATACACATTCACCGAGGCACTTAGTACAAATCAAACAGGAGAATTTAGCATTGAAATAACTAGGCGAATTTAGCATTGAAATAACTGGGTGATTTGCTAGTGACTGGTCACAGAAATGACTACACATCTGAGCTATTCACAGTACTATATAGTGAACCAATAAAAACTAAAATATAAATTACCTTCATGTTATCAATAAACTCTATATTCTCCAATCAGCTAAGCTACCAACCATAAGTCGTTATATATCACAATGCTATATGGCGAAAAAATGGGTGGATTCTTATATAACGACTTATGGTTGGTAGCTTAGCTGATTGGAGAATATAGAGTTTATTGATAACATGAAGGTAATTTATATTTTAGTTTTTATTGGTTCACTATATAGTACTGTGAATAGCTCAGATGTGTAGTCATTTCTGTGACCAGTCACTAGCAAATCACCCAGTTATTTCAATGCTAAATTCGCCTAGTTATTTCAATACTAAATTCTCCTGTTTGATTTGTACTAAGTGCCTCGGTGAATGTGTATGCTCTGACTTCAACGTAACTATTTCTGTAGCAGTTACAAGCGAATCACTCAGCCATTTCAATGCTAAATTCTATGCTAATCCCATTGTCAAGGGGTGCCTCTGCGGATGTGTATGCCTTAACTTAGCTATTTCAATGCTAAATTCTATGCTAATTCCTTTTAACAATGGGTGCCTCTGCGGATGTGTATGCTTTAACTTTTAACATAGCTATTTCTGTGACCAGTCACAAGCTAATCATTCAGCCATTTCAATGCTAAATTTTATGCTAATTCCTTTGTCAAGGCTCTTTGTTCCTCTCACACAGCTTAAAAGCCGTGATCTGAACGTGGCTCTCTCACTCCAGCGCTGTCCTACCAGACAGTCTCGCCCCCTTCACCTGATGAAGGCCGCTTGTGTTGTGGCCAAAACGTCGTGAGAATATTATTGTGTTATTTTATTTTATCAATTTATTATTTTATTCTCATTCTACGTGACTTTACCGAAAGAACCAAAGAAGATTAATCATTGCAGTCACGAAAGCTTTAAATCGAAATTCTAAACATTACCTACAAATTCTTAGTTTTTTCGGTAAAGTCACGTTGAAGAGAAACAACAAAATAACAAAATTTTGTTATTTTGTTGTTTCTCTTCAACGTGACTTTACCGAAAAAACTAAGAATATGAATTACTCCAGTCACGAAAGCTTTAAATCAAAAATTACCTACAAAGTCACGTAGAAGGGAAATAATAAGAGAATAATAATCAAATAAATTCTCACGACGTTCGCAAGTAGCCAAAACGTCGTGAGAATTTTATTTCATGTTTTATTTTTATTACCTTATTATTTCCCTTCTACGTGACGTTACCGAAAGAACCAAGAAGATGAATCCCTGCAGTCACGAAAGCTTTAAATCGAAAAATTACCTACAAACTCCACAACTAAGATGCCACATCAACCAATGCCCCCTACTGACAGGCTCTTGCCAACATGCAGGCCGGTGCAGGGTCACCACCTTGTGCCACACAGGGGCAGCTGCTACTTGGGGGTGCTCTTCGAGTGTTTGAAACGGGATACAAAACTTCGAATTGCTGAGACAATCTAGATTTGAAGTTTGTGACTGCAGGGATCCATACTCCTTGGTTCTTTCGGTAAAGTCACGTAGAGGCGATTAAGCAGGCACCATATAAATGCAATTGATAAAATAGTGAATGCTTGGGAGCTTATTGGCTCTCGCTCCTGGTTAGAGATCAACCCAACCCACAGGTCCACAAAGACTGGCCGTCCTTACTCTGCAGGTTGAACCTAGGAGCTGAGTGTTCAACTTCACATTCTTGTCATTAAAGGCCTGTGACAAAGGTGCATCTATTGTAGCGACATCGTCTCTGGCTCTCACATCTACCGGGTCTCCACTTGACGTTGTATTGTCTAGGAGTAAGTCCACCCACACTTCCACAAACTGCTGGGATCCATACTCGTTGGTTCTATTCGGTAAAGTCACGTAGGTAAAAAATAAAACAAAAAATCACAACGTTTCGGCCACAACACAAGTGGCCTTTTTTGTTGTTTTATTTTTTACCTACGTGACTTTACCGATTAGAACCAAATAGTATGGATCCTTTCAGTCACGAAAGCTTCAAATCTAAAACTGCTGGGAGTTGCCTCGCTCTGCCTCACAGTCAGAATTCTCCTCCTGCTTCACGTTGCCTCTATCAATATGAAGGTCCCATTTTGGAGTTGAATCTTCATCTTCACATTTCACCTTCACTTCTTTGCTCTTCACCATCACTTCTTCCCTCTTCACCTTCACCTCTTCATATTTCACCTCAGTTCCTTTTCAGTGTCAAAGCTGGGATTTTCCTCCGGTTCTTGTATCATGAGGGATGGGCTTATTGTGGCACTTTGACTTTCACAAGCTGATTTCAAACTCCACTCCTTGTGGATCTTCTGATGCTTCTGTGTTCTCTGGTGTACTTGAAGATTTTGTTGCTGTGAAAACGCCTTCCCGCACAGAGTGCACCAGAAGGGTTTCTCTCCCGTGTGTGTTCTCTGGTGTTTTACAAGATCAGATGAATGTGCAAACGCCTTCACGCACACACTGCACTTGAAGGGTTTCTCTCCTGTGTGTGTCCTCTGGTGTATTACAAGAGCAGATGACTGTGCAAACGCCTTTGCACACACACTGCACCTGAAGGGTTTCTCTCCCGTGTGTGTTCTCTGGTGTATTACAAGAGCAGATGAACGTGGAAACGCCTTCCCACACACACTGCACTTGAAGGGTTTCTCTCCCGTGTGTGTTCTCTGGTGTATTTTAAGAGCAGATGGCCATGCAAAAGCCTTCCCACACACACTGCACTTGAAGGGTTTCTCTCCTGTGCGAGTTCTCTGGTGCCGTGTCAAATTTCCAGTCCGGTCCGTGCTGTATGCACGCTGGTCGCATTGTTGACTTGTCGTACCGAGCTGTGCCGACTGCCTTTGCTCCATCAGACCAGCGTCAGCTGCAGACAGAAAAAAATAATATCCACACCATCGACACGTCAGTATCGATGCACAGAGGAATGCATATATAGTCACATGTGACTTACACGTCTATACTTATTCATATATTCAGGATGTAGTATAAAAGTGTCCCAAATTCATCACAGGGCTGTTATGGCACACAATGAGAGGGCAAATTATTATAAACATGCATGGAAGCCCTCGTATCTTCAAAATGAATGTTCACCCAAAACTCTGAGTACACAATTTCAGCTGTCTGGCTACAAAAGGAATATTTATGAGAGCTAAATTCAGCTGACATAGCAAAAAGTGTTGAAAAAATACTATTTGTGTTATGCAGAAATTCATAAATTAACGTTCAATCGCAACTTAGAGGTGTGAATCCAGGCTCAGATGTCCTTGAATGCTGGGATGAACAGTTCCGACTTCAGCTGAATGTGTGTGCTGTGTAAACTTCCTGTTTCCAATCTTATAAAGAGTTCCAGAGGAAAACAAAAGCAAACTATTGTTATGCTATAACCTCCGTGTTCAACAGAGTTAATAGACGTTACTGCAAACACAAACTGTACACTGTCACTGGTTAAACAGTTGGTGGCGTGTCTAGAATCATGCCTGGCCACCTTTCATCTGCTTGGCATGAATGCTTCCTCACTCCACCAAGTAAGTAATTGAGGCTCAACGAACACAGCCGAGGCTAACTGGAGTTTGCGTGTCTCTCTCTGTGGTGAGATGTTAACTACCTCACCTGGTGTACAGGAAGTCGTGGGTTCGATCCCGACCCTGACGCCTGCTGTATATTTGGAGTTTGCGCGTCTCTCCGTATAGCGTCTTTGACCGATAGACATTTACACACGTATTCTTGTTGATTTCGGTAAAGTTACGTAGACAGAAAATAACAATAACAGATAATACAATTGAATTAAATAAAGACCACTTGTGTTGCGATCAAAACGCGAGTTTTTTTGCTTTATTTACTATTTTTTATTTTTATTACGTTATTTAATTTTCTATCTACGTGACTTTACCGAAAGAACCAAGAATATTAATTCCTGCAGTCACCAAAGTTTTAAGTCAAAACATTCACACACGTTGACAAAGTCTCACCTTGTGTTGTTGTGGGCAGGTCGCTTCTGATAACAAGAGCGGTATAGCAGCTCAAGCGGGCTTGGCCTGCTAACAAAAGAAAATAAAAACTGCGTGAATATTTACAATAAAACAAAGTTACAAAGTAGCGAGCCGGGTGAAGACAAATTAAACTTAAGCGAGATAATTAAAGTGAATGCAATCAGGCGAGGGCAGGAGGCAAGGCCCCGCGTGGCTAGGCCCCGCGTTGTAAAGTTCCAACCTGGACATCGATTCCCATGCTCGCTGCTACTCAACTGACATCCCTACGAGAGAGAGAGCGAGGCTCTACCTTGGTAAACAACAACAACAACCACCACCACCACAACGATGAGAATTTCTCACCTCGGATTTCAGTGCAAGCGCGCAAACGGCAACTTCCTGTTACCTCGCGACAGCAGGAAGTAGTATGACGTCACTGCCCTTCCACGAGCGGCTAAGTGAATAAATTATGTTAATGAGGCCGGCCCATACGTCGCGGGATGGGGGCGTGGGCGCTGAACCCGTCGCAATAAACTCGCGACGGCTTTAACGGTCACATTATGTTAATGAGCCACCGGTCACTGGGCGTAGCTTTGCCCAAATACGGATTGCCACTGGAACGATATCGGCGGTAACCCGAGCGGAGGTGACGTCACGCTCAAGAGCGCGGTGGACGGGGGAGGGGTGAAAACCTTGGTGACATGACGTCACTAGCGAGGTACACCTTACCCTGGCGTTTCACGCCGATGAGGTAATTAAGAGTGGGGACGTAACAGAGTTGGAGTTTAAGTTGATTTAGATTCATTTTCCATTGCTCCCTCGGGTGTGTGAGCTCAGCAACAACGTGGACATTATTGTGTATACACTGTGTGTGTGTGTACACTGTGTGTGTGTGTACACTGTGTATGTATGTACACTATGTGTATACACTGTGTATACACTGTGTGTGTACACTGTGTGTGTACACTATGTGTGTACACTGTGTGTGTGCATTGTGTGTACACTGTGTATATACACTGTGTATGCTGTGTGTGTACACTGTGTTTACACAATGTGTGTGTATACTGTGTGTGTACACTGTGTGTGTACACTGTGCAGTGTGTACACTGTGTGTGTACATTGTGTGTGTACACTGTGTGTATACACTGTGTGTGTGCACTGTGTGTGTGTACACTGTGTGTGTGTACACTGTGTGTGTACATTGTGTGTGTACACTGTGTGTGTACACTGTGTGTGTGTACATTGTGTGTGTGTACACTGTTTGTGTCCGCATTGAACCGAACCCCCGGCAAGGCCATCTACTTAATGACGAGAGAAAATTCACCCGAAATGTCCTTTTCAATGAAGTCTTCCAGATGTAAATTGATATAAGCTTTTAATGAAGAAATAAAATCATCTAACTCAAAACACAACACAATTCAAAGATGTTTCATTTTAAAACTTCAAAACGGAGCATGGGGTACTTGCGTGAATGCGTCCTTCGTGTGCAAATGTTGTGACTTTCCTGGCCTGAAGGCCGTCAATGTGTTGGACCATTATTGGTGCACAGCGTCTCAACAACAGCAGTGGGGTTTGCTTCAACCGATGGTTACGAACATCCAGACGTGAATCAGCAAGGAGCATTTCTAGTCCCAGTTAGACAAAATCTACGTCAACACGTAAGACAAAACTACAATTCGTGTTGTAGAGAATGTACCTCCTCCTATACGTGTAACTTTTAAGTGGTATGCCTTGTAACTGATGAATGATCCGAGCGTGCTCCCTATTTCAAAGACAATGAGTTGCTCCAGAGGCAGACGCTTCGTGAAACACAAAAGTACCCTTTGACCTGTATCACAAGAACAACGGGTCTCACCCGAGTTCTCTGTACAGGCTACTTCCAAAACACACACATTGTCCTAACATCACTTATTCAATGTTTGACCCTCAGACAAAATGTTACATTTACGCGCACAATCAGACACGGTATTCATTCTAAATCATTGACGGGCATATTAACAAAATTGAATTACTGCAGCGAAATTGACTGCATCACGTTACATCATATTAACAAGAAGTTATTTTACAAATACGCACCGTGTGCTTAACAGTATATGTACAACGTACTATTGTTGCGTCATTCAAAACGAGTAGGCCGTTGCATGCTGGCATCTGGGTCAAAATGTAGCAAATTCTAAACATTACGCTACAAATAATATATGAGGGCGCTTCGATGGCAACACAAGCAATCGTCATCAGGTGGGACAAGCACAGCAGCAATAAGAGGAAACTGCTGGAGTAGGCGCCTACTACTTCAGCAGTTTCTCTTGCTGTGGTTGTCCAACCTGATGACGATTGTTCGTGTTGTGATCTAAACGCCGTGATCTGTTGTGTTTCTACCCACGTGGTGACTTTACCGAAATAACTAGACAGTGTGGATTCCTGCAGTCACAAAAGCTTCGAATCAAGATTGCCTACAAACTACACAACTGAGATGACGCATCAATCATCGCCCCCTACTGACAGGCTCTTGGTCACATGCAGGCCGGTGCAGGGCCACCACCTTGTGCCACACAGGGGCAGCTGCTACTTGGGGATGCTCTTCGAGTGTTTCAGACGAGGTACGACACAAAACTCCGAGTTGCGAGGCGATGAAGCAAGCACCGTGTAAATGCAATTATAACAAGTGAATGCTGGGGGGCTTATTGTCTCTCGCTCCTGGTTAAAGATCTACCCAACAGACAGGTCCACAAACACTGGCCGCTCTTACTCTGCAGGTTGAACCTAGCAACTGAGTGTGACAAGAACTTCACGTTCTTGTCATTAAAGGCCTGTGACAAAGGTGCATCTATTGGAGCGACATCATCTCAAGCTTACACATCTACCGGGTCTCCACTTGACTTTGTATTGTCTCGGAGGAAGTCCACCCACACCTCCACTTCCACAAACTTCTGGGAGTTGCCTCGCTCTGCCTCACAGTCAGAATTCTCCTCCTGCTTTACGTTGCCTCCATCGATGTGAAGGTCCCATTTTGGAGTTGAATCTTCATCTTCACATTTCACCTTCACTTCTTCGCTCTTCACCATCACTTCTTCCCTCTTCACCATCACCTCTTCCCTCTTCACCATCACCTCTTCACATTTCACCATCACCTCTTCACATTTCACCATCACCTCTTCACATTTCACCATCACCTCTTCACATTTCACCTCGATACCTTTAAAAGTGTCCAAGCTGGGATGTTCTTCCGGTTCGTGTTTCATGAGGGGTGGGCTAATTGCGGCACTTTGACTTTCACAAGCTGATTTCAGACTGCACTCCTTGTGGATCTTCTGATGCTTCTGTGTTCTTTGGTGTACTTGAAGATTTGATGAATGTGCAAATGCCTTCCCGCACACACTGCACTTGAAGGGTTTCTATCCCATGTGTGTACTCTGGTGTGTTTTAAGAGCAGATGAATCTGAAAATGTCTTCCCACACACACTGCACTTGAAGGGTTTCTCTCCCGTGTGTGTTCTCTGGTGTGTTTTAAGAGCAAATGACTCTGAAAATGTCTTCGAACAAACACAGCACTTGAAGGGTTTCTCTCCCGTGCGTGTTCTCTGGTGTCTTTGAAGATGATATGAATCTGAAAATGCCTTTCCACACACACTGCACTTGAAGGGTTTCTCTCCTGTGTGTGTTCTCTGGTGTGTTTTAAGAGTAGATGAATCTGAAAATGTCTTCCCACAAACACTGCACTTGAAGGGTTTTTCTCCCGTGTGTGTTCTCTGGTGTTTTTTAATATGATATGAATCTGGAAATGCCTTCCCACACACACTGCACTTGAAGGGTTTCTCTCCTGTGTGTGTTCTCTGGTGTTTTTTAAGAGTAGATGAATCTGAAAATGCCTTCCCACACACACAGCACTTGAAGGGTTTCTCTCCCGTGTGTGTTCTCTGGTGTGTTTTAAGAGCAAATGAATCTGAAAATGTCTTCCCACACACAGTGCATTTGAAGGGTTTCTCTCCTGTGTGTTCTCTGGTGTCTTTGAAGATGAGATGAATCTGAAAATGCCTTTCCACACACACTGCACCTGAAGGGTTTCTCTCCTGTGTGTGTTCTCTGGTGTGTTTTAAGAGTAGATGAATCTGAAAATGTCTTCCCACACACAGTGCATTTGAAGGGTTTCTCTCCTGTGTGTGTTCTCTGGTGGGTCTGAAGAATTGATGGCCATGCAAATGCCTTGTCACACACAGTGCACTTGAAGGGTTTCTCTCCTGTGCGAGTTCTCTGGTGCTGTGTCAAATTTCCAGTCCGATCCGTGCTGTATGCACGCTGGTCGCATTGTTGACTTGTCGTACCGAGCTGTGCTGAGTGCATTTGCTCCATCAGACCAGCGTCAGCTGCAGACAGAAAATAAGAATATCCACACCATCTACACATCAGTATCGAGCCATGGAGGAATGAATATAAACAGTCACACGTGACTTACACGTCTATATTCATTCATGTAGCTGTACTACCCGGCTTCGCCCGGGACTTGGATCCACCACGTCCGGCCGCCTTTGTCTCCCCAGTGGCGATGTTCACACCACCACAGCAGTTACTCGTTTGAGGCTGAGTCGACCTAGGGGAGGCCCAGAAGCAGTTCAAATAATCGTCACCGGTGGTGGCCGTGAGTGGGAATCGAACTCGGGTCGCCGGGTTCGTAGCGTGGTGTAGCGCTAACCGCTACACTACAATGAGTTACGCTTCCCCACACAGACACACACACAGATACACACACAGACACACACACAGACACACATACACAGACAACGCTAACCGCTACACTACAATGCGTGACGCTTCCACATGCGAGGGTCACGTGACAGATTTGACGTCACAGCTCACTTGCCGTCCAAAAAATCTATACATTATTGAGCTCCCCTCCCCCCCTAAAAACACAAAAGTGTATTTGTATAATGTTTGCACGGTGTACAGTCTGGAAAGTACCCACATGGCAAATTTCCAGTTTGTTGCATGTCGGGAAGTACGCTAAACATTTTGAACGGACACACACAATTACAACTTTGCCTTTTATATATATTTGGAGATGCAGTGAAAAACTTTCCCAAATTCATCACGCGGTTTCAGTTTTTTGATTTTCAGTTTGATTTATTTTGGTTATAGTCCTGTGAGCCATTCGGCTCTTGAATCGGGTGCAACCACAACAAGCAACAAAACAAAAACACGACCAAGAAAATCATCTTACAGTGACTACGTGTGACTGTGCAAACAGCACTGTCATGGCACGCAATGAGAGGGCAAATGTCATAAATATTCCTGTAAGTCCTCGCATCTTCAACATTAATGTTGCCATAGAAACGTTGTGGGGTTTTTTGCTTCATTTAAAAAAAGAAAAATTATTATCTGTTATTTTATTTTCTATCTACGTGACTTTACCGAAAGAACCAAGAATATTGATTCCTGCAGTCACCAAAGTTTTAAGTCAAAACATTCACACACGTTGACAAAGCCTCACCTTGTGTTGTTGTGGGCAGGTCGCTTCTGATAACAAGAGCGGTATAGCAGCTCAAGCGGGCTTGGCCTGCTAACAAAAGAAAATAAAAACTGCGTGAATATTTACAATAACACAAAGTTACAAAGTGGCGAGCCGGGTGAAGACAAATTAAACTTAAGCGAGATAATTAAAGTGAACGCAATCAGGCGAGGGCAGGAGGCAAGGCCCCGCGTGGCTAGGCCCCGCGTTGTAAAGTTCCAACCTGGACATCGATTCCCATGCTCGCTGCTACTCAACTGACATCCCTACGAGAGAGCGAGGCTCTACCTTGGTAAACAACAACAACCACCACCACAACCACCACAACGATGAGAATTTCTCACCTCGGATTTCAGTGCAAACGCGCACACGGCAGCTTCCTGTTGCCTCGCGACAGCAGGAAGTAGCATGACGTCACTTCCCTCCCACGAGCGGCTCTCTAACTGAATAAATTATGTTAATGAGGCCGGCCCATATGTCGAGGGATGGGGGCGTGGGCGCTGAACCCGTCGCAATAAACTCGCGACGGCTTTAACGGACACATTATGTTAATGATCCACCAGTCACTGGGCGTAGCTTTGCCCAAATAAGGATTGCCACTGGAACGATATAGGCAGTGACCCGAGCGGAGGTGACGTCACGCTCAAGAGCGCGGTGGACGGGGGAGGGATGAATACTTTGCTGACATGACGTCACTAGCGAGGTACACGTCACCCTAGCGTTTCACGCCGAGGTAATGCAGAGCGGTGACGTCACAGAGTTGAAGTTTAAGTTGATTTAGATTCATTTTCCATTGCTCCCTCCCTTGGGTGTGTGAGCTCAGCAACAACGTGGACATTATTGTGTATACACTGTGTGTGTGTACAATGTGTGTGTACACTGTGTGTATACACTGTGTGTGTGTCACTGTGTGTGTGTACACTGTGTGTGTGTACACTGTGTGTGTACAGTGTGTGTGTACACTGTGTGTGTGTACACTATGTGTATACACTGTGTGTCACTGTGTGTGTATGTACACTGTGTGTGTGTACACTGTGTGTGTGTACACTATGTGTATAAACTGTGTGTGTACACTGTGTGTATGTACACTATGTGTATACACTGTGTGTGTCACTGTGTGTCACTGTGTGTGTGTCACTGTGCCTGGCACAAGCTTGGTGGTGGGTGTACACCCAGGACCCCATTCCAACGTAAAGTGGCCTGGTCTCAGTTATCTGATGAAAGTTGCAAGTGAGAATTTCATCATCGCTTGCGGCTGGGATTGGCATCGTCCCCGACTCCTCCGGATGTCGAGGGTAAATGGGCGAGGTTTAGGACTGTGACTCATGCAGCTGCAATGGCTGCTTTGGGTACGCGGTCCAGACCTCCCCAGAGACCCTGGCTGACAGAGGAGGTGTTCAGGATGGTTGAGAAAAAGCGACAGGCCCACTGTCATCGGCTACAGAATCCCACGTCAGAGAATGAGGAGGCTTACCGCAGCCTTCGCTCGGAGGTTCGGAGAGCCGTGAGGCGCTGCAAGGATGGGTGGTGGTCGCAGGTTGCTGAGGAGATGGAGTCTGCCTCAGTGGCCCGTGATCACAAATCTCTATTTAACTCCATCAAAAAAGTAACCTGCAGCGCCACACCTATTACCATCATTAGGGGAAAAAACGGTGATCCAATTTCCAACCCCCAGGAACAGGTTCGCAGATTTGCTGAGCATTTCTGTGAGGTCCTGGGGGAGGGAAAATCCCTCAGCCAGGAAAACATCGTGGCACAAAGTGAGGATGACCCTGCTGAGGCTGCGGTGCCTCAAATATTGGAAGAAGTCACCCCCTGTGAGTGGCTGGCTGAGGTGCCATCTGCTGAGGAAGTATTGAAGGCGATCCGGAGTCTTAGACCAGGAAAGGCAGCGGGCAGAGATGATCTCCCAAGCGAAATGCTGAGGGAGGGTGGCGTTTGTGCACAGACTGCCCTATATGACATCATAACAACAGTCTGGACCACTGGACGGGTTCCGCAGGATTGGAAGGATGCCCTGGTGGTCCCCCTTTTTAAGAAGGGGGACCGCACAGACTGTAACAACTACAGGGGCATCTCACTCCTCAGTGTGCCGAGAAAGGTCCTGGCAAGGATTATTCAGTATCGCCTTGCCAGGCACGCTGAGGAGAGGCTTGCGGAGCCCCAATGCAATTTCAGGAAAGGGCGGTCCTGCACAGATGCCATATTTTCTGTCCGTCTGCTACAGCAGAGGTGTAGGGAATTCCAACAAGACCTACATCTCTGCTTTATTGACCTGGTCAAGGCCTATGATACCATCAGTAGGCCTGGCCTCTGGGTCGTTCTTCGTGCTTTTGGAGTACCTGACCCTCTGCTCACGATCATTAAGGACCTTCATGATGGTGAGCGGGCCCGGGTAAAACTACGTGGCCGGAAGTCAGAGCCATTCCCTGTACACCTTGGGGTGCGACAGGGATGTCCTCTGGCTCCCACATTATTTAACATCTATTTTGACCACGTAGTTCGTGAAGCCTTCAATAGCTGTACCGGGGGAATCTCCATATGGTACAGATATAATGGGAGGCTAATCGATGCCCGGGTGCGGTCAAGGGATGGCTCCCTATTGCTCAACCACGTTATGTATGCTGATGAGTTGGTAATAGCTGCTCAGTCAGAGGAGGAGTTGGAGACGCTGCTGCTGAGACTGGAGCGTGCCACTAAGAGGTGGGGCCTTACCATCAGCCCCACCAAAACTAAGCACCTGCCTGGGTATTTTGTACCATCGGACACTCCACCCCCAAAACTCCCAATCGGTGGGGCAGTTGTGGAGAGAGTGGAGAGTTTCCCATACCTGGGCAGTGTGCTTATGACTGGCTCCAGTTTAACAGCAGAGGTCTCACTCCGAATCAGTCGAGCGGCAATATCTTTTCATCGGTTGCGTAACGCTGTGTGGAAGCTACCTGGTCTGTCGCTCCGCACTAAGCTTCAGGTCTTCTCGGCCACGGTCATTCCCTCCCTTCTCTACGCTTGCGAAACGTGGACCCCCCTAATGGAACATCTTCGCCGGTTAGAAATATTTAGGCTGGCCTGCTTACGATCCATCCTGGGTTTAACCAGACTGGATTGTGTGAGGAGCTCACAAATCCTTGAAAGATCTGGGCAGGGTCCCATCGGTGAGCTCCTCCGGCAGGCAAGGCTGCGATGGCTGGGTCATGTAGCCCGCATGCCCAGCCACCGCATGCCGAAACAGCTTTTGTTGGCCGGATTGAGGGGGCTAAGCGGGCGCGGCACGGGCTAGAGAAGAGATGGAGTGATGTGGTACAGGAGGACGTGGAGCTGAGTGGACTTGCCGATGACTGGTACCAGCGGTGTCAAGATCGGCCTCTGTGGAGGAGGCTCGTGAAGGATGCTACTGGGCAGTTGGAGGCAGTCGCCCTCCAACAACAATGGAGGGCGGAGGAGCGACGCTCACAACGAGCGGAGCGCCGGGTGGCTAAAGCACAGCAGGTTGGCACAGTAGGGGGCACAGGTGGTGCATCAGCCAGTCATCTCAGTCAGTCGACCCGTGGCACCTGGGTCTGCCCAGTGACCTCCTGCCAGCGGGCGTTCGACACTTCACGTGGCCTCACGGTGCACATAGCCTGGCACAAGCGTCGTGGTGACGTCACCGCCACTTAGTGGCGAATGGCGGTTGTTGTTGTTGGCACAAGCTTCGTGGTGACGTCACCACCACTTAGTGGCGAATGGCGATTGTTGTTGTGTCACTGTGCGTGTACACTGTGTGTGTACACTGTGTGTGTGTACACTGTGTGTGTACACTGTATCACTGTGTCACTGTGTGTCACTGTGTGTGTGTACACTGTGTGTGCACTGTATGTACACTGTGTGTACACTGTGTGTACACTGTGTGTGTACACTGTGTTTGTGTACAGTGTATACACTGTGTGTGTACACTGTGTGTGTGTACACTATGTGTACACTGTGTACACTGTGTACACTCTGTGTGTACACTGTGTGTATACACTGTGTGTGTACACTGTGTGTGTACAGTGTGTGTGTACATTGTGTGTGTACACTGTGTGTACACTGTGTGTGTACACTGTGTGTACACTGTGTGTGTACACTGTCTATGTGTACACTGTGTACACTGTTTGTGTACACACAGTGTATACTGTGTGTACACTGTGTGTACACTGTATAAACTGTGTGTACAGTGTGTATGTGTACACTGTGTGTGTGTACACACACACAGTGTACACTGTGTGTATAGACTCTGTGTGTACACTGTGTGTATAGACTCTGTGTGTACACTGTGTGTTTGTACACTGTGTGTGTGTGTACACTGTTTGTGTCCGCATTGAACCGAACCCCCGGCAAGGCCATTTACTTAATGACGAGAGAAAATTCACACAAAATGTCCTTTTCAATGAAGTCTTCCAGATGTAAATTGATACAAGCTTTTAATGAGGAAATAAAATCATCTAATTCAAAACACAACACAATTCCAAGATGTTTCATTTTAAAACTTCAAAACGGAGCATGGGGTACTTGCGTGAATGTGTCTTTCGTGTTCAAATGTTGTGACTTTCCTGGCCTGAAGGCCGTCAATGTGTTGGACCCTTATTGGTGCACAGCGTCTCAACAACAGTAGTGGGGTTTGCTTCAACCGATGGTCACGAACATCCAGACGTGAATCAGCAAGGTGCATTTCTAGTCCCAGTTAGACAAAATCTAGGTCAACACGTAAGACAAAACTACAATTCGTGTTGTAGAGAATGTACCTCCTCCTATACGTGTAACCTTTAAGTGGTATGCCTTGTAACTGATGAATGATCCGAGCGTGCTCCCTATTTCAAAGACGATGAGTTGCTCCAGAGGCAGACGCTTCGTGAAACACAAAAGTACCCTTTGACCTGTATCACAAGAACAACGGGTCTCACCTGAGTTCTCTGTACAGGTTACTTCCAAACACACACACACACTTTGTCCTAACATCACTTATTCAATGTTTGACCCTCAGACAAAATATTACATGTACGCGCACAATCAGACAAGTATTAATTCTAAATTATTGACGGGCATATTAACAAAATTGAATTACTGCAGCGAAATTGACTGCATCACGTTACATCGTATTAACAAGAAGTTATTTTACAAATACGCACCGTCGGCTTAACAGTGTATGTACAACGTACTATTGTTGCATCATTCAAAACGAGTAGGCCGTTCCATGCTGGCGTCTGGGTCAAAATGTAGCAAATTCTAAACATCACGCTACAAATAATAGATCACGGCACTTCGATGGCAACACAAGCAATCGTCATCAGGTGGGACAAGCACAGCAGCAAGAAGAAGAAACTGCTGGAGTAGGCGCCTACTACTTCAGCAGTTTCTCTTGCTGTGGTTGTCCCACCTGATGACGATTGCTTGTGTTGTGATCTAAACGCCGTGATCTGTTATGTTTCTACCCACGTGGTGACTTTACCGAAATAACTCAACAGTGTGGATTCCTGCAGTCACGAAAGCTTCGAATCAAGATTGCCTACAAACTACACAACTGAGATGACGCATCAATCATCGCCCCCTACTGACAGGCTCTTGTCCACATGCAGGCCGGTGCAGGGCCACCACCTTGTGCCACAAAGGGGCAGCTGCTACTTGGGGATGCTCTTCAAGTGTTACAGACGAGGTACGATATAAAACTCCGAGTTGCCGAGGCGATAAGGCAAGCAAGCGTGTAAATGCAATTATGATAACATAGTGAATGCTTGGGGGCTTATTGTCTCTCGCTCCTGGTAAAAGATCTACCCAACCCACAGGTCTACAAAGACGGGCCGCTCTTACTCTGCAGGTTGAACCTAGCCATTGAGTGTCCAACTTCACGTTCTTGTCATTAAAGGCCTTTGACAAAGGTGCATCTATTGGAGCGACATCATCTCAAGCTTACACATCTATCGGGTCTCCACTTGACTTTGTATTGTCTCGGAGGAAGTCCACCCACACCTCCACTTCCACAAACTGCTGGGAGTTGCCTCGCTCTGCCTCACAGTCAGAATTCTCCTCCTGCTTTACGTTGCCTCCATCGATGTGAAGGTCCCATTTTGGAGTTGAATCTTCATCTTCACATTTTACCTTCACTTCTACCCTCTTCACCATCACTTCTTCACATTTCACCTCGATACCTTTAAAAGTGTCCAAGCTGGGATTTTTTTCCGGTTCGTGTTTCATGAGGGATGGGCTCATTGTGGCACTTTGACTTTCACAAGCTGATTTCAGACTGCACTCCTTGTGGATCTTCTGATGCTTCTGTGTACTCTGGTGTGTTTTAAGAGCAGATGACTGTGAAAATGCCTTCCCACACACACTGCACTTGAAGGGTTTCTCTCCCGTGTGTGTACTCTGGTGTGTATTAAGAGCAGATGACTGTGAAAATGTCTTCCCACACACACTGCACCTGAAGGGTTTCTCTCCCGTGTGTGTTCTCTGGTGTGTTTTAAGAGCAAATGACTGTACAAATGCCTTCCCACATACAGTGCACTTGAAGGGTTTCTCTCCCGTGTGTGTTCTCTGTTGTGTTTAAAGAGCAGATGAATCTGAAAATGTCTTCCCACACACAGTGCACTTGAAGGGTTTCTCTCCCGTGTGTGTTCTCTGGTGTTTTTAAAGAGCAGATGACTGTGCAAATGCCTTCCCACACACAGTGCACTTGAAGGGTTTCTCTCCCATGTGTGTTCTCTGGTGTGTTTTAAGAGCAGATGAATCTGAAAATGCCTTTCCACACACACTGCACTGTTTCTCTCCTGTGTGTGTTCTCTGGTTTGTTTTAAGAGCAAATGAATCTGAAAATGTCTTCCCACACACACTGCACTTGAAGGGTTTCTCTCCCGTGCATGTTCTCTGGTGTCTTTGAAGATGAGATGAATCTGAAAATGCCTTTCCACACACACTGCACTTGAAGGGTTTCTCTCCTGTGTGTGTTCTTTGGTGTGTTTTAAGAGCAAATGAACCTGAAAATGTCTTCCGACACACACTGCACCTGAAGGGGTTCTCTCCCGTGTGTGTTCTCTGGTGCTTTTTAAGAGATGAATGTGAAAATGTCTTCCCACACACTGCACCTGAAGGGTTTCTCTCCCGTGTGTGTTCTCTGGTGCTTTTTAAGAGTAGATGAATGTGAAAATGTCTTCCCACACACTGCAACTGAAGGGTTTCTCTCCAGTGTGTGTTCTCTGGTGTGTTTTAAGAGTAGATGAATCTGAAAATGTCTTCCCACACACAGTGCAATTGAAGGGTTTCTCTCCTCTGTGTGTTCTCTGGTGTGTTACAAGAGTAGATGACTGTGCAAACGCCATCCCGCACATCGTGCACCTGAAGGGTTTCTCTCCTGTGTGTGTTCTCTGGTGTGTTACAAGATCAGATGACTGTGCAAATGCCTTCACGCACACACTGCACTTGAAGGGTTTCTCTCCTGTGTGTGTTCTCTGGTGTTTTTTTAAGAGTAGATAAATGTGAAAATGCCTTCCCACACACTGCACTTGAAGGGGTTCTCTCCCGTGTGTGTTCTCTGGTGTGTTTTAAGAGCAAATGAATCTGCAAATGTCTTCCCACACACAGTGCACTTGAAGGGTTTCTCTCCCGTGTGTGTTCTCTGGTGTCTTTGAAGATGAGATGAATATGCAAATGTCTTCCCACACACAGTGCAATTGAAGGGTTTCTCTCCTGTGTGTGTTCTCTGGTGTGTTACAAGATTACATGACTGTGCAAACGCCATCCCGCACATCGTGCACCTGAAGGGTTTCTCTCCTGTGTGTGTTCTATTGTGTTTTACAAGATCAGATGACTGTGCAAATGCCTTCATGCACACACTGCACTTGAAGGGTTTCTCTCCTGTGTGTGTTCTCTGGTGTTTTTTAAGAGTAGATAAATCTGAAAATGTCTTCCAACACACACTGCACTTGAAGGGTTTCTCTCCTGTGTGTGTTCTCTGGTGATTTTTAAGAGTAGATAAATGTGAAAATGCCTTCCCACACACACTGCACTTGAAGGGTTTCTCTCCCGTGTGTGTTCTCTGGTGTGTTTTAAGAGCAAATGAATCTGCAAATGTCTTCCCACACACACTGCACTTGAAGGGTTTCTCTCCCGTGTGTGTTCTCTGGTGTCTTTGAAGATGAGATGAATATGAAAATGTCTTCCCACACACAGTACAATTGAAGGGTTTCTCTCCTGTGTGTGTTCTCTGGTGTGTTACAAGATTACATGACTGTGCAAACGCCATCCCGCACATCATGCACCTGAAGGGTTTCTCTCCCGTGTGTGTTCTCTGGTGTTTTACAAGATCAGATGACTGTGCAAATGCCTTCACGCACACACTGCACTTGAAGGGTTTCTCTCCTGTGTGTGTTCTCTGGTGTGTTTTAAGAGTAGATAAATCTGAAAATGTCTTCCCACACACACTGCACTTGAAGGGTTTCTCTCCTGTGTGTGTTCTCTGGTGTGTTACAAGATTACATGACTGTGCAAACGCCATCCCGCACATCGTGCACCTGAAGGGTTTCTCTCCTGTGTGTGTTCTCTGGTGTTTTTTAAGAGTAGATAAATCTGAAAATGCCTTCCCACACACACTGCACTTGAAGGGTTTCTCTCCCGTGTGTGTTCTCTGGTGATTTTTAAGAGCAGATGACCATGAAAATGCCTTCCCACACACAGTACATTTGAAGGGTTTCTCTCCTGTGTGACTTCTCTGGTGCCGTGTCAGATTTCCAGTTCGGTCCGTGCTGTATGCACGCTGGTCGCATTGTTGACTTGTCGTACCGAGCTGCGCTGACTGCCTTTGCTCCATCAGAACAATTCTGCAGAGGAAGCGTCAGCTGCAGACAGAAAAAAAGAATATCCACACCATCTACACGTCAGGTACAGAGGAATGCACACGTGACTTACACGTCTATACTTATTAATATATTCATGATGTAGTGAAAAAAATTCCCAAATTAATCAGATTTGATGAACGTGCAAATGCCTTCACGTACAGAGTGCACCTGAAGGGTTTCTCTCCACGGGCTGTTATGGCACGCAATGAGAGGGAAAATGTCATTAATATGCCTGGAAGCCTTCATATCTTCAAGATGAATGTTAACCCAAAACTCTAAGCACACAATTTCGGCTGACTACAAAAGAAATATTTATGAAAGCTAAATTCGGCTGACATAGCAAAGGGTGTTGAAAACAATACTATTTCTGTTGTGCAGAAATGCATTAATTAACGTTCAATCGCAACTCAGGTGTGAATCCAGGCTATGTCCTTGAATGCTGGGGATGAACAGTTCCGACTTCAGCTGAATGTGTGTGCTGTGTTCACCTGTTTCCATTCGTATAAAGAGATCCAGAGGAAAACAAAAATAAACTATATCCTCGTGTTCAACAGAGTTAATAGACTTTACTTCAAACACAAATTTGACACTGTCACACACTGCCATGAGTAAACAGGTGGTGGTGTGACCAGAACCATGCCTGGCCACCTTCATCTGCTCAGCATTAATTCTTCCTCACTCCACCAAGTAATGAATCGAGGATCAATCAACATAGCCGAGGCTATCCGTGTCTCTGTCTCTCTCTCCCCGTGGTGAAGGTGTTCCCCTCCACACATTCAGAGTCAACAGCGGCACGCGCTTAGCGTCTTTGACCGATAGATACATTGACGCACGTATTGTTGGTTCTTTCAGTAAAGTCACGTAGATAGAAAATAAAGATAACAGATTAAATTTAATAAGATAAAGACCACTTGTGTTGCGATCAAAATGTCGTGGGTTTTTTGCTTTATTTAAAAAAAAATATTCTTCATTTAATTTTATTTTCTGTTATTTTAATTTAATTTTTTATCTACGTGACTTTACCGAAAGAACCAAGAATATTAATTCCTGCAGTCACCAAAGTTTTAAGTCAAAACATTCACACACGTTGACCTTGTGTTGTTGTGGGCAGGTCGCTTCTGATAACAAGAGCGGTATAGCAGCTCAAGCGGGCTTGGCCTGGTAACAAAAGAAAATAAAAACTGCGTGAATATTTACAATAAAACAAAGTTACAAAGTGGCGAGCCGGGTGAAGACAAATTAAACTTAAGCGAGATAATTAAAGTGAATGCAATCAGGCGAGGGCAGGAGGCAAGGCCCCGCGTGGCTAGGCCCCGCGTTGTAAAGTTCCAACCTGGACATCGATTCCCATGCTCGCTGCTACTCAACTGACATCCCTACGAGAGAGAGAGGCTCTACCTTGGTAAACAACAACAACCACCACAACCACCACCACAACAACGATGAAAATTTCTCACCTCGGATTTCAGTGCAAGCGCGCACACGGCAGCTTCCTGTTACCTCCCGACAACAGGTAGTGGACGTCACTTCCCCCCCACGAGCGGTTCACCAACTAAATAAATTATGTTAATGAGGCCGGCCCATATGTCGAGGGATGGGGGCGTGGGCGCTGAACCCGTCGCAATAAACTCGCGACGGCTTTAACGGACACATTATGTTAATGAGCCACCAGTCACTGGGCGTAGCTGTGCCCAAATAAGGATTGCCACTGGAACGATATCGGCAGTGACCCAGGCGGAGGTGACGTTCCGCTCAAGAGCGCGGTGGACGGGGGTCGGGGTGAATACCTTGGTGACATGACGTCACTAGCGAGGTACACCTCCACCTGGCGTTTCACGACGATGAAGTATGCAGAGTGGTGACGTCACAGAGTTGATTTAGATTAATTTTTCATTGCTCCCTCCCTTGGGTGT
Organism: Petromyzon marinus; assembly: GCF_048934315.1. Classification (NCBI taxonomy): domain Eukaryota; kingdom Metazoa; phylum Chordata; class Hyperoartia; order Petromyzontiformes; family Petromyzontidae; genus Petromyzon; species Petromyzon marinus. The sequence goes on along the minus strand of NW_027422972.1, from coordinate 403,727 downwards.
GAGCTCAGCAACAACGTGGACATTATTGTGTATACACTGTGTGTGTGTACACTGTGTGTGTACACTGTGTATACACTGTGTATGTGTGTACACTGCGTGTGTGTACACTGTGTATACACTGTGTGTCACTGTGTCGCTGTGTGTCGCTGTGTCACTGTGTGTCACTGTGTGTGTGTACACTGTGTGTATATATACACTGTGTGTGTACCCTGTGTGTACACTGTGTGTATATACTGTATGCACACTGTGTGTACAGTGTGTGTACACTGTGTGTACACTGTGTGTGTACACTGTGTGTGTACACTGTGTATACTGTGTGTACACTGTGTGTGTACACTGTGTATACTGTGTGTACACTGTGTGTGTGTACACTGTGTGTACACTGTGTATACTGTGTGTGTACACTGTTTGTGTCGGCATTGAACCAAGTCCCCCGGCAAGGCCGTCTACTTAATGACGAGAGAAAATTCATATGAAATGTCCTTTTCAATGAAGTCTTCCAGATGTAAATTGATACAAGCTTTTAATGAAGAAATAAAATCATCTAATTCAAAACACAACACAATTCAATAATGTTTCATTTTAAAACTTCAAAATGGAGCATGGGGTACTTGCGTGAATGCGTCCTTCGTGTGCAAATGTTGTGACTCTCCTGGCCTGAAGGCCGTCAATGTGTTGGACCCTTATTGGTGCACAGCGTCTCAACAACAGCAGTGGGGTTTGCTTCAACCGATAGGTACGAACATCCAGACGTCAATCAGAAAGGATCATTTCTAGTCCCAGTTAGAGAAAATCTACGTCAACACGTAAGACAAAACTACAATTCGTGTTGTAGAGAATGTACCTCCTCCTATACGTGTAACTTTCAAGTGGTATGCCTTGTAACTGATGAATGATCCGAGCGTGCTCCCTATTTCAAAGATAATGAGTTGCTCCAGAGGCAGACGCTTCGTGAAACACAAAAGTACCCTTTGACCTGTATCACAAGAACAACGGGTCTCACTCGAGTTCTCTGTACAGGTTACTTTCAAACACACACACGCACTTTGTCCTACCATCACTTATTCAATGTTTGACCCTCAGACAAAATGTTACATGCATGCGCACAATCAGACAAGTATTCATTCTAAATCATTGACGGGCATATTAACAACATTGAATTTCTGCAGCGAAATTGACTGCATCACGTTACATCGTATTAACAAGAAGTTATTTTACAAATACGTACCATCTGCTTAACAGTGTATGTGCAACGTACTATTGTTGCGTCATTCAAAACGAGTAGGCCGTTGCATGCTGGCGTCTGGGTCAAAATGTAGCAAATTCTAAACATTACGCTACAAATAATGAATCACGGCGTTTCGATGGCAACACAAGCAATCGTCATCAGGTGGGACAAGCACAGCAGCAATAAGAAGAAACTGCTGGAGTAGGCGCCTACTACTTCAGCAGTTTCTCTTGCTGTGGTTGTCCCACCTGATGACGATTGCTTGTGTTGTGATCTAAACGCCGTGATCTGTTATGTTTCTACCCACGTGGTGACTTTACCGAAATAACTCAAGAGTGTGGATTCCTGCAGTTACGAAAGCTTCGAATCAAGATTGCCTACAAACTACACAACTGAGATGACGCATCAATCATCGCCCCCTACTGACAGGCTCTTGTCCACATGCAGGCTGGTGCAGGGCCACGACCTTGTGCCACACAGGGGCAGCTGCTACTTGGGGATGCTCTTCGAGTGTTTCAGACGAGGTACGACACGAAACTTTGAGTTGCTGAGGCGATAAAGCAAGCACCGTGTAAATGCAATTGTTATAACATAGTGAATGCTTGGGAGCTTATTGTCTCTCGCTCCTGGTTACAGATCTACCCAACCCATGGGCCCACAAAGTGTTCAACTTCACGTTCTTGTCATTAAAGGCCTGTGACAAAGGTGCATCTATTGGAGCGACATCGTCTCTGGCTTACACATCTACTGGGTCTCCACTTGACTTTGTATTGTCTCGGAGGAAGTCCACCCACACCTCCACTTCTACAAACTGCTGGGAGTTGCCTCACTCTGCCTCACAGTCAGAATTCTCCTCCTGCTTCACGATGTGAAGGTCCCATTTTGGAGTTGAATCTTCATCTTCACATTTTACCTTCACTTCTTCGCTCTTCACCATCACTTCTTCCCTCTTCACCATCACCTCTTCATATTTCACCTCGATACCTTTAAAAGTGTCCAAGCTGGGATTTTCTTCCGGTTCGTGTTTCATGAGGGATGGGCTCATTGCGGCACTTTGACTTTCACAAGCTGATTTCAGACTCCACTCCTTGTGGATCTTCTGATGCTTGTGTTCTCTGGTGTACTTGAAGATTTGATGAATGTGCAAATGCCTTCCCGCAAACACTGCACTTGAAGGGTTTCTCTCCCGTGTGTGTTCTCTGGTGTTTTTTAAGAGCAGATGACTGTGAAAATGCCTTCCCACACACAATGCACGTGAAGGGTTTCTCTCCCGTGTGTGTTCTCTGGTGTGCTTTAAGAGCAGATGACTGTGAAAATGGCTTCCCATACACACTGCACTTGAAGGGTTTCTCTCCCGTGTGTGTTCTCTGGTGTTTTTTAAGAGCAGATGACTGTGAAAATGCCTTCCTACAAACACTGCACTTAAAGGGTTTCTCTCCCATGTGTGTTTTCTGGTGTCTTTGAAGATTATATGAATCTGGAAATGCCTTCCCACACACAGTGCACTTGAAGGGTTTCTCTCCCATGTGCGTTCTCTGGTGTGTTTTAAGACGAGATGACCATGAAAATGCATTCCCACACACACTGCACTTGAAGGGTTTTTCTCCTGTGTGTGTTCTCTGGTGTTTTTTAAGAGTAGATGAATCTGAAAATGTCTTCCCACACACACTGCACCTGAAGGGTTTCTCTCCCGTGTGTGTTCTCTGGTGTGTTACAAGAGGAGATGACTGTGAAAACGCCTTCCCACACACACTGCACCTGAAGGGTTTCTCTCCCGTGTGTGTTCTCTGGTGTGTTACAAGATTACATGACTGTGCAAACGCCTTCCCACACACACTGCACCTGAAGGGTTTCTCTCCCGTGTGTGTTCTCTGGTGGTTCTGAAAAACTGATGGCCATGCAAATGCCTTGTTACACACAGTACATTTGAAGGGTTTCTCTCCTGTGTCAGTTCTCTGGTGCCGTGTCAAATCTCCAGTCCGATCCGTGCTGTATGCACTCCGGTCGCATTGTTGCCTTGTCCTACCGAGCTGCGCTGAGTGCATTTGCTCCATCAGACCAATTCTGCGGAGGAAGCGTCAGAGGAAGTGTCAGCTGCAGACAGAAAAAAATAATATCCACACCATCTACACGTCAGTATCGAGGCACAGAGGAATGCATATATAGTCACATGTGACTTACACGTCTATATTCATATATTCATGATGTAGTAAAAACTTTCCCAAATTAATCACAGGGCTGTTATGGCACACAATGAGAGGGCAAATGGTTATAAACATGCCTGGAAGCCCTCGTATCTTCAAAATTAATGTTCACCCAAAACTCCGAGCACACAATTTCGGCTGTCTGGCTACAAAAGGAATATTTATGAGCGCTAAATTCAGCTGACATAGCAAAGGGTGTTGAAAACAATACTATCTGTGTTAATTCATAAATTAATTCATAAATCAATGTTCAATCACAACTTAGAGGTGTGAATCCAGGCTCAGATCTCCTTGAATGCTGGGATGAACAGTTCCGACTTCAGCTGCATGTGTGTGCTGTGTTAACTTCCTGTTTCCATTCTTATAAAGAGTTCCAGAGAAAAACAAAAATAAACTATTGTTTTGATATAACCTCCGTGTTCAACAGAGTTAATAGACGTTACTGCAAACACAAACTGTACACTGTCACTGGGTAAACAGGCGGTGGCGTGTCTAGAATCATGCCTGGCCACCTTCATCTGCTTCGGCATGAATGCTTCCTCACTTCACCAAGTAATTAATTGAGGATCAACGAACATAACCGAGGCTAACTGGAGTTTGCGTGTCTCTCTCCGTGGTGAGATGTTAACTACCTCACCTGGTATACAGGAAGTCGTGGGTTCGATCCCGACCCTGACGCCTGCTGTATATTTGGAGTTTACGCGTCTCTTCGCTGAGTGTCTTTGACCGATAGACATTGACACACGTATTCTTGTTGATTTCGGTAAAGTTACGTAGATAGAAAATAACAATAACAGATAATACAATTACATTAAATAAAGACCACTTGTATTGCGATCAAAACGTGAGTTTTTTTGCTTTATTTCCAATTTATTTTTATTTATTTTTATTTTATTTTCTATCTACGTGACTTTACCGAAAAAACCAAGAATATGAATTCCTGCAGTCACCAAAGTTTTAAGTCAAAACATTCACACACGTTGACAAAGCCTCACCTTGTGTTGTTGTGGGCAGGTCGCTTCTGATAACAAGAGCGGTATAGCAGCTCAAGCGGGCTTGGCCTGGTGAAAAAAATAAAAACTGCGTAAATATTTACAATAAAACAAAGTTACAAAGTGGCACGGTACACACACATGCACAGTACACACACACACACAGTACACACACACGGTGCACACACACGCACGACACACATGCACACACACGCACAGTACACACACACACAGTACACACACACGGTGCACACACACGCACGACACACACGCACAGTACACACACACGCACAGTACACACACGCACAGTACACACACGCACGGTACACACACACGGTGCACACACACGCACGACACACACACAATACACACACACGCACAGTACACACACACGGTGCATACACACGCACGACACACACGCACAGTACACACACATGCACAGCACATACACACGGTGCACACACACGCACGATACACACGCACACACACGCTCAGTACACACGCACGGTACACACACACGGTGCACACATACGCACGATACACACGCACGATACACACGCACACACACACAGTACACACGCACGGTACACACACGCACGGTACACACACACACATGGTACACACACGCACAGTACACACACACATGCACGGTACACACACACAGTACACAGACGTATGTACGGCACGCCCACACTCCTTCAGTCACGTGACTAAGGTTGACCCGTCTCCCGCGGTGACCTCTTGGCTCTCTCGTCTCTCCTCGACACGTAGATTCATTTCTTACTCTTACCTAGAAACCTCACTGTCTGTCTGTCTCTGTGGACGCAACTTGCGAGGAATTGTACTCACACACTGTGGGGTTTACGTTTCAAATAAAGTGCCCAGATACCACGCGATAAGCCCCGTGGTGAGCCAGTTCTATTCCTATTTCCAATCCGTCAACTTGAAAGTAGTTAAATTAACAATTTATTACTAATCTCCATATATACCAAAGGCAAAGTTGTGAATGTGTGAGTCTGTTCAAAATGTTTAGCGTACTTCCCGACACGCACCAAGCTTGATGCCATGTGGGTAATTTCCAGACTGTACCCCGTGCAAACATTATAAAAATAGACTTTTGTATATTTTTGGGGGGGGCGCGCAATAATTTATAAGCATGAAAACACCACGATGCATAGGACTTACTTTGATTAGAATCTTGGAATTGTGTACATGTTGAAATTGTTAAATGAGCATTTTGAGCACACTGCTGTTTTAATAAATGTTAATGATTCTGAGAATATAAGTGTAATTCTGAGCATCATAATGACCATATTGGAATTGTCATCATGAATGGGGGTACAATTATTTTTAGTAACAATAGGAATGCGGTTTTGAGCATGACTATTGATATTTCGGACGCATTTATGACAATAGATTCACGATTAAATTGCGATTTTGTTTTGCTCATCAATCAGGACACTGTTAATGATGCGCATGCCCATAAATTGTTGAAATGACTAGAAATGCAAGTTGTGTATACTCTCCAACCCCATTCCTCTACCTACCCATTCCCTTGACGGGCTCCGTGCCCACTTAAACCCATGACGATGGCGGTGATGATTCCACCTCTCGCCGTAACAATCAAAGCACCTCCAACTTCTGAATGCAAAGGTGCTGGTTGGTGCAACGCCAAAACACATCGTCAACGCCGCTCCCAAGCCCGCCCTACGTTAGTTACATCGCTAGAATCAACAAAATAAAAAGTTCCACAGAGGAAACTAAAATGACATTACGCAATCCCCAAAGTTGCACGCGGTAGGCTACACGACTCGGAGAACAGCGTCAGACTTCAAGACTTGCATCGCCATCATCATTCTTCCTCTCCACAAGTCATCGCACGTCAATATTCAACAAGCTGCACACACGTTCAAGTCACCTCTCGACCCCCACCACCTGCACAGTTAACGCGATCAGACCCGGGGGTCAAATTAAAATTGTGTCGTCTTTGGTGACGTATTGCAATCGGTGTAATTTTAATGATGTCCGTACAGCAACTGGTGTACGTACATCGAATTATATCATTGACAACGGGGTCCGCTTTTGCGATATCTGCGTGCGGTCTTTTAATTATATAGATACGTAGTCAGTTCATTAGTAGGGGGTTCCTCTATAAGGAATTGTAATTGTAAAATGTATTACTTAATAATACGCTTCCAGGCCGCACTTAGCTTGTAGCGGTCAGAGCAGTTAAAATGACTGTACATGTAAAATAAATTTGATTAAAACATTTAATTTAATGTAGGTATAAAATAAATGTAATTTAAATAAAATAATGTAATTCATTTAAAAAATTAAATTAAACGTAGGTATTAAATAAAATAAATGTAATTTAAATAAAATACATTTTATTTATTAAAATGTTAATTTAACGTAGTTATAAAATAAAATTAACTTAAATAAATTAAATTTATTAAAAATTTCAATTTAATTTTACGTAGGTATGAAATAAAATAAATTTAAATAAAATTTAATTTATTACAAAATTAAATTAAATTTAACGTAGGTATAACATAAAATACATTTAATTTAAATTATAAAAAATGTTCTTTCATAAAAAAATACGTAGGTATAAAATAAGTTTCAATCAACTTAATAAAAAATTTAATTAAATTTAACGTAGGTATAAAATAAAATGTAATTAAATTAAATAATTTTATTTTCTACCTCCGTGACTTCACCGAAAGAAACAAAGAGTGTGGACCCACGTGACATCAAGGCTGTCCTAGTCTAGGCAAGGCCTCAGGGTGTACCGGGCCTTTCACAGCAGCAGCAGCAACAACGGTTCTCTTGAGAAAATGCTTTAAAAAATAAAGTCAACGTAGCTTACCTTGACACTCGCGAACTTTAATGATTAAAATAATTAAAACAAAACTAAACACGCACACGCACATGGGCGCGCGGTGGTCAGCGTGTACGGCATTAAAAATGGTAGCGTCCTCCCCGCGATCTGATTGGTCGCCGCGCGCCAAAGTGGGGAGGGGGGAGGGTCAGCGATCCGATTGGTCGAGAGGCAAATCTGGGCGCGTCTCCGGCGATGGTGCGCAGCGATTGGTCAACGGTTGTCCTATGCTAATTTTGGTATGCTAATTAATTTTAATCTGTATGCTAATGCAGAATATTTATCCATACTCATTAAGTTTAATGTTTATCCCAAATTAGTTAAAAATGTATGCTCGTTTAGTTAACATTCTATGATAGTATCGTTATATTTTTGTTATGCTATAATAACAGCAGTGCATAGTGGCTGTGGTGGTACCTGCTATGATTACAGCAGTACATACTGACCGTAATGGTATGTTGCACACTCGAAATGAAGGACATGGGCAAGTGCTCCAAATCGAGGGGAAGCACATTTATTGTGGTTAATCTGTAATCTTGTGAAGAACAGCACCATCACTCTGTAAAATGCACCAACACGTATGTCACACACAGCATTTCTTCCGAGTCGCCATTAACCATGTGGCGGGTTTACAAGCGTGGTTAATCATTAACAGTTTTCTCTTACACCCAATTCTACTACTGATAAACCATCTTTGTCTTTGACAATCACATTTGCACGTTTTTGTTGTCGCTGCAAGTTTACTCATGCATGGGGTGACTTGGCTTCGCAGTCTCTTTGCGCCATGTGTTGGTGAGCCGTTGAACAGCTGAAAAGTGTAAAACTATTCCTCGTTACTTGTTGTTATGGCATTCATTTAAGTTGTTTAGGCTGCTGCTGCTGCTATTATGGCACAGAGAATCTAAAGCAAACAGAAGATCCAGCATCACGCTGTCACGGTTACGGTTGAAGTGCGTCCGTTGACATCATGGATGCATGTGGCAGACGTGAACTCTGAAACCACAATAATCACAAGACGTAATTATTTCACGAAAATATTTTAGACATCTTTAAAATAAATATACACGGTGAGTTTTCTTTTCCCCTCGGAGATCCGAAGTGTAATACTATTGCAGTTGGCTTCTTGATTAAAAAAAACCCAGCCAGATGAGTCCCACGTATGCAAAAACGGTTCACAGTTTTAGTTTTGTCACGCTTCTAACCCCACGTGTCCAGGAACAGTGTTGATGATGTGGGGGGGGGGGGGGGCCCGCTCGCGTTGGGCTTGTGTGCCCCCCACACCGCCGATTATCAACTCCAGTGAGGCGACTGGTGGTGTCAGTGCAGGATTAAGCTAGTGCGGGGACTGTAGCATATGTTTATAAAGGGGCCCTAAACATTTTTTCAAACATTTTTTTACTTGCATAGTAAAGTAATTGTATTTTTTCATTCGCTATACAGCAAGATAATACGACAAATCGCTAACCTTAAACACTCAGTCGTCGTTCATAAAGGTTGAAAGCGGTATAGTACTATAGTAATAGAGCAAGTGCAGAATCAATGAACCGGAATTGATAGCTTGAAAGGATTTAGCGCGGGGTCCTTGAAAGTGCGGGGCCCGTAGCTACTACACGTGTGTAGCTACTACACACGTGTAGCTACTTGTGCTACAAGGAGAATCGGGCACTGGGTGGTGTTCACCCAATCTGACATTGCCCACCATTCTCTGCGAACGATTAATGATTATTGGTGCTGCATCAACAGCATGAACCCTACCCCACCAACTAAACTCCAAATATCGATACTGTGTGTTTTTAGCCCATCAGTCGATTGTCTCGCCAGGCCAATATTATTTGGCAGCATTAGTTTAAGCGAGCACACCGCTTGTTTGCGTTATCCTCCAGTGTATTTAAGGCTCTGGTGACATCACGTGGGCCAATTTGGCCAAAATTTCCACGTCTTTTCGGGAACGGTAAAACATTTTCAAAGTAACTGCTTTTATTGCACGTGCTGACAGAGGCGTGAAATATGAGACTCGTCAGGTGATTATTCCCGCATCATGTAATGTAACATTGAATTAACGAAACGCCCCACTTGAAGTTATTTGTTACAGAAATGCGAACCTTGAAAACAAACATTCTTAGTCTGAAAAGTGGTGAAGCAACATTACAAAACGGGGGGAAAAAACAGGAACCAGACGTTGCCAAACAATAACCACAGAATGTGACTTTAACGTTTTTTGTTTCCATGAAATGTTACGCCCTAAAATGGTTTATCCAGCAAATACAGCACTTTTGTTTAAAAACCTATCCAGTAAAACGGATGTCTCAAACACGAGTCGGCATGGTTGTATTTTCAGTCGTGATTTTTACTACCAAAATGAGGCAAATATGTCGAACGAATCATTGATTACAACTCGCATTGTCCCTCTCCTCTGTCACCTTGGCCCTACATTCAACACGCATTGTTACTACTACTACATGGAGTCTCGTCTTTTAGTATTATACCGATAATCGACTGCTGTTATGCAATAACGCAATCTTAAGGCGTCATTTCAAACGTTAACAACGTTTATCACGTGCGCACAAACCAAACGCTAGTGGGGTGGGAAAGTCAAGAGCATACAAATGCTGATAAAGCTTGGACAATCAACAATTTTTCTTGTGGAGGTGGGTGGATGGGTGGGCCCAACACACGGGCTTTAATAATGTTGATAGCGTTCACATGTCCTTTCGGTGAACTGCGGTTAAATCGACATTTTAGAACATGGCTCGCTTAGAAATTTGACTCTGTTCTGATAATATAATTTTTGCCATCTGTTACCATTTGCACAATTTTTTTTGGCCATGCAGCGAATGAAACTTGGCCGTTCTCGATGGGTTTTGCTCACGTCGTGCTGCGTGCTTGGATGGGATACCTTACGCGATTGATCTCACTGGAGCAGCCAGGAGCATATGTCGCAACATATAGAAATACAATTAATCATAACTTCCCGTGATCATCAACTTACAATCTGGCCTTCCGGGCTTACGTTATCAAGCACTAAAATGCTGCTGAAACGCTTTTTTTGTAACATGGAAAAAAAACGGAAATGCATTGAAATGCTATTACCCTTATTGCTTCAATAAAGTGAATGCATTTTTTTAATAGCCAATACAACATTCATTTTGCTTGGGAGGACGTTGCGAACTCATTAGCACCGCGTTTGCTTCGTTTTGTCGTACACGCACAGTAGAAAAGCGACCGGGCTTACTCATTTGGAGCCAGCTGATCTTTTGCGCAGCTAATTCGTCGTTCCGTGATGAGAGGTGCCATTGTAAACTCGTGCAGAAGCCGCCAGCCGTCCGTCGGGAGAGAGTGTGCACACGGTGCCACTTTCAACATGTTGCTTGTTGTATGTCTGAAACAGTTTAAAGACATGCCTTATGTAAAATGTATGAGAGAAAAGACGCTTTTTGCGAGCTTGCACAGCTTTACATTTTTATGCTAATTCCTTTGTCAAGGCGTTTTTTTATGTTTACCCACTCACAGCTTAAAGGAGGCGACCTGCGCTGGACTTGTTTAATGGTACAGTATGTTCATTCAATTAGTGGCATCCCAAACTCTCACGGTGGTGCTAATGTATCTTTGATTCTATTTGCGAGCTTGCACAGCTTTACATTTTATGCTAATTCCTTTGTCAAGGCGTCTTTTCTGTTTACCCACTCACAGCTTAAAGGAGGCGACCTGCGCTTGACTTTTTTTCACTCCCAACGCTGTCCTCCGGACAGGTTGGTCTCTTCACCTGATGAAGGCCACTTGTGTTGTGGTCGAAACGTCGTGATTTTTGTTATTTTATTTTTTACCTACGTGACGTTACCCAATAGAACCAAAGAGTATGGATCCTTGCAGTCACCAAAGCTTCAAATCTAGAAGAGATTAGGAGTGTTAATATGAAATTATTGCAATTTTTTTTTAAGTCTGTCAGAGAAAATATGGCGATGGTGTACATTTTCTGTAAAGAGAGAAGATCGTCGTCTATCCCAAAAATATTGCCCGTAAATGTAAGTCTGTAAAGGTGAAACGCAAGTAAAACTTTCCCACTGACACACGTGCTTGGAATCGCCTGAGTGGAACAAACACCGAGACAGATATTGACATCGAGAGACAAGTAAGGTCACGCCCAAGACGATGTTGTCAGCCGAAGAGATGGAGTAACAAGATCAGCTGGTGTGCAGGCGCTACATACGGATTGTTACATCGCAAGGCCGTGAATGATTGTGGATGTTTGTGGATGACCTTCATCCCAGCAGTGGATGATGGATTGACAAACTATGTGCGGAGTTTAATTAGCCTGGGTCTGCAAGAGCGGATCAATCCCACTCTTGATTCTAATTGCTATGGCTTCCGCTACGTTCTGCCCCAGTTTTGGTGTTTTTGCAACTTCGTAGCGCCAACAAAATCATCGCCCTTGTTGCTGGAACGTGGTTGTGCACAAATAACACATTCATCAATAACTCTGCTTTTACAACGATGAAAACACGTGACTTTTCGACCAATGGTTTTTCATCTCGCGCACACTTTAAAATAAATATTGAATTTTTTTTATTTACGGATGAAAATGTACCGCAGTATAACGATTGTCAGCCCCGTCTCAATTCCAGGGCTGTATTAGTCATGGGAGTTGTTTAGACATACTTCGGTGAAAGGATGTGGCCCAGGACCAGCTAAGATATCACTTCTGATTGATGTCAGCCGTGCCTGGGAATCGAACTGATGTTTCAAGATTCAGTGCAATATACTCGTCATTAGCTCGGTTAATAGAGTGGCGTGTTTGTAAGTATACCAACACTAACCACTGCACTACCGTTGGCTATGGAAATAGCCGTTCCCAAAACATAAAGAACCGACATTGGCATGCGGTGTAAACCATTTCAGTGAATGCTGGGTTCGGTAAGACCTCGACAGCCATGAAACACATTCTGTTTTTAGATCTTAGAGGGATAAAATATAACGTAGAATAGAGCTGTGGAGATCAATAACAAAGTCGACATTTCTGCACGCTTTGGGAAGATGTTTTGTTCTGCTTTGATAGGGGGAAAAAATACAAAGTACTCATTTCAGTTTCATTTATTTTGTATAGCCCTGTGAGCCATTCGGCTCTTGAATCAGGTGCAACCTCAACAAACTAAAAACATGAACAAGAAAACATCTTAAAGTGACTTTGTGTGACTGTGCAAACAGAAAATACAAGAAAAAAACATCAAAATATTCAAGCAGCAATAGCACCGTACACCAACGCTGTGTGCAAAAATCCCAGTGGGATGCAAGTCAAACAACAGCAACCAAAAGACAACTAAGACTAAAGCCATCAGTCTAACTCCGTACTACAATAAACACAAACATGGCCAAACCAAAAAACGTTTTAGAAATCACCAAAATAAAGCCATAAAAGCAATGTATCAGTGATAATAGGATAACAGTGCAGTATATTTTATTAAAGAACTATAAGACATTTCGATTTAGAGCCTTCGTGACTGCAAGGATTCATCTTCTTTGGTTCTTTCGGTAAAGTCACCACGTAGAATGAGAATAAAATAATAAATTGATCAAATAAAATAACACAATAAAATTCTCACGACGTTTCGGCCACAACACAAGCGGCCTTCATCAGGTGAAGGGACGAGACTCGCTCCAGCGCTGTTCTCCAGACAGTCTCGTCCCTTCACCTGATGAAAGCTGCTTGTGTTGTGGCCGAAACGTCGTGAGAATTTTATTGTGTTATTTTATTTTATCAATTTATTATTTTATTCTCATTCTACGTGGTGGTGACTTTACCGAAAGAACCAAAGAACTATAAGACAGCAGTTTAAGCTGCTGTCTTATAGATGATATGTTAACATATGGTATAGCATGACGATTGTATGACTTTTATTTAAATGTTCACATGCCACTCGAGCCTTTTTTATTGACCGCGCGTTTCAACGTTCACGTCACCCATCGGTTATCAGGCGCGTGGTGAGTTCACTTGGCCGTGAGGTGGGGGGTTCACCTCCCACCCACCACCCCCACCGGCGGCGGGTGATGAACGGAGGCGCTGTGGTTGCTTTGCTCCCCCGGACTCCGGGTTAAGGCGGCTGCTGGGAACGACGCCGGACCGGTGGGCCCTGCTCGGGTCCGTCACCAGCAAGGAGCAGAGACGTCTCTCACTCTCACCTCTCACTCTCACCTTTAACTCTCCCCTTTAACTCTCCCCTTTAACCCTCCCCTTTAACTCTCCCCTTTAACTCTCTCACTCTCACTCTCCCCTTTAACTCTCACCTTTAACTCTCCCCTTTAACTCTCTCCTTTAACTCTCCCCTTTAACTTTCCCCTCTCACTCTCACCTTTAACCCTCCCCTTTAACTCTCTCACTATCACTCTCACCTTTAACTCTCCCCTCTCACTCTCCCCTCTCACCCTCCCCTTTAACTCTCTCACTCTCCCCTCTCACTCTCCCCTCTCACTCTCACTCTCCCCTCTCACTCTCCCCTCTCACTCTCCCCTCTCACTCTCCCCTCTCACTCTCCCCTTTAATTCTCCGCTTTAACTCTTCCCTCTCACTCTCCCCTCTCACTGGACAGTGTTGATTCTATGGTGTAGTGTTGAGTCTATGGGCAGTGCTGAGTCTATGGTGCAGTGTTGAGTCTATGGTGCAGTGATGAGTCTATGGGCAGTGCTGAGTCTATGGACAGTGTTGAGTCTATGTGCAGTGCTGAGTCTATGGGCAGTGCTGAGTCTATGGACAGTGTTGAGTCTATGTGCAGTGCTGAGTCTATGGACAGTGCTGAGACATCACTATGTAGTCCAGCAGATGTTCTTGCTTGGACCCGACATGTATCCATGATGTTGTGTGGATGCGCCGATGCCAGAACAGCGTGTTGGTAATTACAAGCCCATGGGCTGCACAAAAATCTAGCAGCCTCCTACCATTGTTATTGAGCTGATCTGGCCCATGCCCTCCAATCACTCCAGACCAGGTGCCAGCATCATGACCAACTCGGGCATTGAAGTCACCCAACAAGATGACTCTATCCCGAGGGGCCACTTTAGCCAGCACCTGTGACAGGTCATAGAAGGCATCTGACTCATCGGCTTTGCCTGCATCCCTCCACGGATGTTCGTCTTCGGTGGGGGCATAAGTAACAACGACCACCACTCCTCACCTCCGGTTGATGGGAAGGCGAGCCCAAAGTAGCCTGGGGCTTACAGCTTCCTACACAGGTTTGGGTTAGAACGCCACTCCCTGTTGGTTGGCAGTCTCATGTCGTCATGGTGACGGGTAAACCGTTCATGCCATCGTCATAGTGACAGGTAAACCGCTCACTCACTCCGTCGCCATGGTGACGGGTAAACCAGTCACTCACGTCGTCGTCATGGTGACGGGTAAACCACTCACTCACTCTGTCGTCATGGTGACGGGTAAACCGCTCATGCCATCGTCATGGTGACGGGTAAACCACTCACTCACGCCGTCGTCATGGTGACGGGTAAACCACTCACTCACTCCGTCGTCGTGGTGACGGACGGCTGAACCTAGGGGACGAGGCCCAGAACGAGTGTCTGATGGTGGCGCCATTCTGATGGCGTCGTCCCTCGACCGGGGAATCAAACCCAGGCCGGTGAGTTTGCGGCGCTCCCACTTCTTGCGTGGGTAATGACAAAGACACCACTCCACCCCCCCCCACCCCCCCGTATAGCCCCAACAGGGTGTCGGGGTAAGTGCAGTCAGCGAACAGCAGTGCCTGTGAAGGCTACCGGCACTGTGGCACACGAGGGGGTGGGTGGCCAGCACCACGCCCGGCCGCCTTTGTCTTCCCCAATTCGGATTATCGCTAACCGGGCGTTGGTGGGAATCGAACTCGGTGTCGTCACCAGGTCAGCAGCGCTGACCGCTTCGCTGATTTCCGCCAACACGCCACACGCACGCACAAACACAACAAAGATCCCCCGTGTAGCCTTAACAGACTGCAGGGGCAAGTGCTGTTAGCGAGCACCTATGAAGGCCGTCACAGCACACGAGGGGGTGGGTGGCCAGCACCACGCCCGGCCGCCTTTGTCTCCCGAGTGCACTAACCGCTACGCTACGCACACTTGCGTAGCGTAGAGGTTAGTGCAGCGTAGCGCTGACCTCTACACTACGCACAATGTGTACACTGTGTGTGTGTACACTGTGTGTAAACTATGTGTACACTGTGTGTGTGTACACTGTGTATGTGTACACTGTGTGTGTACATTGTGTGTGTGTGTGTACACTGTGTATACACTGTGTGTTTACAGTGTGGGAACACTGTGTATGTACAGTGTGTGAACACTGTGTGTGTGTACACTGTGTGTGTACACTGTGTGTGTATACACTGTGTGTGTGTACACTGTGTGTGTACACTGTGTGTGTGTACACTGTGTGTGTATACACTGTGTGTGTGTACACTGTGTGTGTACACTGTGTGTACAGTGTGTGTGTACACTGTGTGTATACACTGTGTGTACACTGTGTGTACATTGTGTGTGTGTACATTGTGTGTACACTGTGTGTGTGTACACTGTGTGTGTGTACACTGTTTGTGTCCGCATTGAACCGAACCCCCGGCAAGGCCATCTACTTAATGACTAGAGAAAATTCACACGAAATGTCCTTTTCAATGGAGTCATCCAGATGTAAATTGATACAAGCTTTTAATGAAGAAATAAAATCATCTCATTCAAAACACAACACAATTCAAAGATGTTTCATTTTAAAACTTCAAAACGGAGCATGGGGTACTTGCGTGAATGCGTCCATCGTGTGCAAATGTTGTGACTTTCTTGGCCTGTAGGCCGTCAATGTGTTGGACCCTTATTGGTGCACAGCGTCTCAACAACAGCAGTGGGGTTTGCTTCAACCGATAGGTACGAACATCCAGACGTGAATCAGCGAGGTGCATTTCTAGTCCTAGTTAGACAAAATCTACGTCAACACGTAAGACAAAACTACAATTCGTGTTGTAGAGAATGTACCTCCTCCTATACGTGTAACTTTTAAGTGGTATGCCTTGTAACTGATGAAAGATCCGAGCGTGCTCCCTATTTCAAAGACAATGAGTTGCTCCAGAGGCAGACGCTTCGTGAAACACAAAAGTACCCTTTGACCTGTATCACAAGAACAACGGGTCTCACCTGAGTTCTCTGTACAGGTTACTTCCAAACACACACACACACTTTGTGCTAACATCACTTATTCAATGTGTGACCCTCAGACAAAATGTTACATGCACGCGCACAATCAGACAAGTATTAATTCTAAATCATTGACGGGCATATTAACAAAATTTAATTACTGCAGCGAAATTGACTGCATGACGTTACATCGTATTAACAAGAAGTTATTTAACAAATACGCACCGTCTGCTTAACAGTGTATGTACAACGTACTATTGTTGCATCATTCAAAACGAGTAGGCCGTTGCATGCTGGCGTCTGGGTCAAAATGTAGCAAAATCTAAACATTACACTACAAATAATAGATGAGGGCACTTCGATGGCAACACAGCAATCGTCATCAGGTGGGACAAGCATAGCAGCAATAAGAAGAAACTACTGGAGTAGGCGCCTACTACTTCAGCAGTTTCTCTTGCTGTGGTTGTCCCACCTGATGACGATTCTTTGGGCTGTGATCTAAACGCCGCGATCTGTTATGTTTCTACCCATGTGGTGACTTTACCAAAATAACTCAACAGTGTGGATTCCTGCAGTCACCAAAGCTTCGAATCAAGATTGCCTACAAACTACACAACTGAGATGACGCATCAATCATCGCCCCCTACTGACAGGCTCTTGTCCACATGCAGGCTGGTGCAGGGCCACCACCTTGTGCCACACAGGGGCAGCTGCTACTTGGGGATGCTCTTCGAGTGTTTCAGACGAGGTACGACATAAAACTCCGAGTTGCCGAGGCGATAAGGCAAGCAAGCGTGTAAATGCAATTATTATAACATCGTGAATGCTTGGGGGCTTATTGTCTCTCGCTCCTGGTTAAAGATCTACCCAACCCACAGGTCTATAAAGACTGGCCGCTCTTACTCTGCAGGTTGAACCTAGCAACTGAGTGTCCAACTTCACGTTCTTGTCATTAAAGGCCTGTGACAAAGGTGCATCTATTGGAGCGACATCATCTCAAGCTTACACATCTATCGAGTCTTCACTTGACTTTGTATTGTCTCGGAGGAAGTCCACCCACACCTCCACTTCCACAAACTGCTGAGAGTTGCCTCGCTCTGCCTCACAGTGAGAATTCTCCTCCTGCTTTACGTTGCCTCCATCGATGTGAAGGTCCCATTTTGGAGTTGAATCTTCATCTTCACATTTTACCTTCACTTCTTCCCTCTTCACCATCACTTCTTCACATTTCACCTCGATACCTTTAAAAGTGTCCAAGTTGGGATTTTCTTCCGGTTCGTGTTTCATGAGGGATGGGCTCATTGCGGCACTTTGACTTTCACAAGCTGATTTCAGACTGTACTCCTTGTGGATCTTCTGATGCTTCTGTGTTCTCTGGTGTGTTTTAAGAGCAGATGACTGTGAAAATGCCTTCCCACACACACTGCACCTGAAGGGTTTCTCTCCCGTGTGTGTTCTCTGGTGTATTTTAAGAGCAAATGACTGTACAGATGCCTTCCCACATACAGTGCACTTGAAGGGTTTCTCTCCCGTGTTTGTTCTCTGGTGTTTTAAGAGCAGATGAATCTGAAAATGTCTTCCCACACACAGTGCACTTGAAGGGTTTCTCTCCCGTGTGTGTCCTCTGGTGTTTTTTAAGAGCAGATGACTGTGCAAATGCCTTCCCACACACAGTGCACTTGAAGGGTTTCTCTCCCGTGTGTGTTCTCTGGTGTGTTTTAAGAGCAGATGAATCTGAAAATGCCTTTCCACACACACTGCACTTGAAGGGTTTCTCTCCTGTGTGTGTTCTCTGGTGTGTTTTACGAGCAAATGAATCTGAAAATGTCTTCCCACACACACTGCACTTGAAGGGTTTCTCTCCCGTGTGTGTTCTCTGGTGTCTTTGAAGATGAGATGAATCTGAAAATGCCTTTCCACACACACTGCACTTGAAGGGTTTCTCTCCTGTGTGTGTTCTCTGGTGTGTTTTAAGAGCAAATGAACCTGAAAATGTCTTCCGACACACACTGCACCTGAAGGGTTTCTCTCCCGTGTGTGTTCTCTGGTGCTTTTTAAGAGTAGATGAATGTGAAAATGTCTTCCCACACACTGCACCTGAAGGGTTTCTCTCCCGTGTGTGTTCTCTGGTGTGTTTTAAGAGTAGATGAATCTGAAAATGTCTTCCCACACACAGTGCAATTGAAGGGTTTCTCTCCTGTGTGTTCTCTGGTGTGTTACAAGAGTAGATGACTGTGCAAACGCCATCCTGCACATCGTGCACCTGAAGGGTTTTTCTCCTGTGTGTGTTCTCTGGTGTGTTACAAGATCAGATGACTGTGCAAATGCCTTCACGCACACACTGCACTTGAAGGGTTTCTCTCCTGTGTGTTCTCTGGTGTTTTTTAAGAGTAGATAAATGTGAAAATGCCTTCCCACACACTGCACTTGAAGGGTTTCTCTCCCGTGTGTGTTCTCTGGTGTGTTTTAAGAGCAAATGAATCTGCAAATGTCTTCCCACACACACTGCAACTGAAGGGTTTCTCTCCTGTGTGTGTTCTCTGGTGTGTTACAAGATTACATGACTGTGCAAACGCCATCCCGCACATCGTGCACCTGAAGGGTTTCTCTCCTGTGTGTGTTCTCTGGTGTTTTACAAGATCAGATGACTGTGCAAATGCCTTCACGCACACACTGCACTGGAAGGGTTTCTCTCCTGTGTGTGTTCTCTGGTGTTTTTTAAGAGTAGATAAATCTGAAAATGTCTTCCCACACACACTGCACTTGAAGGGTTTCTCTCCTGTGTGTGTTCTCTGGTGTTTTTTAAGAGTAGATAAATGTGAAAATGCCTTCCCACACACACTGCACTTGAAGGGTTTCTCTCCCGTGTGTGTTCTCTGGTGTGTTTTAAGAGCAAATGAATCTGCAAATGTCTTCCCACACACACTGCACTTGAAGGGTTTCTCTCCCGTGTGTGTTCTCTGGTGTCTTTGAAGATGAGATGAATATGAAAATGTCTTCCCACACACACTGCAATTGAAGGGTTTCTCTCCCGTGTGTGTTCTCTGGTGTCTTTGAAGATGAGATGAATATGAAAATGTCTTCCCACACACAGTGCAACTGAAGGGTTTCTCTCCTGTGTGTGTTCTGTGGTGTGTTACAAGATTACATGACTGTGCAAACGCCATCCCGCACATCGTGCACCTGAAGGGTTTCTCTCCCGTGTGTGTTCTCTGGTGTTTTACAAGATCAGATGACTGTGAAAATGCCTTCACGCACACACTGCACTTGAAGGGTTTCTCTCCTGTGTGTGTTCTCTGGTGTTTTTTAAGAGTAGATAAATCTGAAAATGTCTTCCCACACGCACTGCACTTGAAGGGTTTCTCTCCTGTGTGTGTTCTCTGGTGTTTTTTAAGAATAGATAAATGTGAAAATGCCTTCCCACACACACTGCACTTGAAGGGTTTCTCTCCCGTGTGTGTTCTCTGGTGTTTTACAAGATTACATGACTGTGCAAACGCCATCCCGCACATCGTGCACCTGAAGGGTTTCTCTCCCGTGTGTGTTCTCTGGTGGGTCTGAAGAACTGATGGCCATGCAAATGCCTTGTTACACACAGTACATTTGAAGGGTTTCTCTCCTGTGCGAGTTCTCTGGTGCCGTGTCAAATTTCCAGTCCGGTCCGTGCTGTATGCACGCTGGTCGCATTGTTCACTTGTCGTACCGAGCTCCGCTGAGTGCCTTTGCTCCATCAGACCAATTCTGCAGAGGAAGCGTCAGCTGCAGACAGAAAAAAATAATATCCACACCATCTACACGTCAGGCACAGAGGAATGCACACGTGACTTACACGTCTATACTTATTAATATATTCATGATGTGAAAAAGTTTCCCAAATTCATCAGATTTGATGAACGTGCAAACGCCTTCACGCACAGAGTGCACCTGAAGGGTTTCTCTCCACGGGCTGTTAGGGCACACAATGAGAGGGCAGATGTCATTAATATGCCTGGAAGGCTTCATATCTTCAAGATGAATGTTAACCCAAAACTCTAAGCACACAATTTCGGCTGTCTGACTACAAAAGGAATATTTATGAAAGCAAAATTCAGCTGACATAGCAAAGGGTGTTGAAAACAATACTATCTGTGTTATGCAGAAATGCATGAATTAATGTTCAATCGCAACTTAGAGGTGTGAATCCAAGCTCAGATGTCCTTGAATGCTGGGGATGAACAGTTCCGACTTCAGCTGAATGTGTGTGCTGTGTAAACTCCGTTTCCATTCTTAGTAAGAGTTCCAGAGGAAAACAAAAATAAACTATTGTTTTGATATAACCTCCGTGTTCAACAGAGTTAATAGACTTTACCGCAAACACAAACTTGACACTGTCACACACTGCCATGAGTAAACAGGTGGTGGTGTGACCAGAACCATGCCTGGCCACCTTCATCTGCTCAGCATTAATTCTTCCTCACTCCACCAAGTAATGAATCGAGGATCATAAACATAGCCGAGGCTATCCGTGTCTCTGTCTCTCTCTCCCCGTGGTGAAGGTGTTCCCCTCCACACATTCAGAGTCAACAGCGGCACGCGCTTAGCGTCTTTGACCGATAGATACATTGACGCACGTATTGTTGGTTCTTTCAGTAAAGTCACGTAGATAGAAAATAAAAATAACAGATTAAATTCAATAAGATAAAGACCACTTGTGTTGCGATCGAAACCTCGTGGGTTTTTTGCTTTATTTTCAATTTTTCATTTAATTTATAATATGTTATTTTATTTTCTATCTACGTGACTTTACCGAAAGAACCAAGAATATTCATTCCTGCAGTCACCAAAGTTTTAAGTCAAAACATTCACACACGTTGACAAAGCCTCACCTTGTGTTGTTGTGGGCAGGTCGCTTCTGATAACAAGAGCGGTATAGCAGCTCAAGCGGGCTTGGCCTGGTAAAATATAAAAAAAACTGCGTGAATATTTAGAGGAAAACAAAGTTACAAAGTGGCGAGCCGGGTGAAAACAAATGAAACTTAAGCGAGATAATTAAAGTAAACGCAATCAGGCGAGGGCAGGAGGCAAGGCCCCGCGTGGCTAGGCCCCGCGTTGTAAAGTTCCAACCTGGACATCGATTCCCATGCTCGCTGCTACTCAATTGGCATCCCTACGAGAGAGAGGGAGGATCTACCTTGGTAAACAACAACAACCACCACAACAACAACAACCACCACCACGACAACCGCGATGCGAATTTCTCACCTCAGATGTCAGTGCACGGGCGGAGGCAACTCCCTGTTACCTCGCGACGTCACGCGGCAGCAGGTGACATGACGTCCCTTCCGGGAGACAATACTCTCCTCCCACAATGAGTCTCTACAACTGAATAAATTATGCTAACTAGTTTGGTCCATTTGTCGAGGATGTTAATGATCCGCCAGTCACTGGGCGTAGCTTTACCCAAATAAGGATTGTACCGGAACAGATTTCGCCAGTGACCAAGCGGAGGTGACGTCACGCTCAAGAGCGCACCGAATACCTCGGTGACATGACGTCACTTGCGAAGGCCACCGCCGCCTGGCGTTTCACGCCGATGAGATAATGCTGAGTGGTGACGTCACAGAGCGGAGTTCGAGTTTGTTTATTTAGATTAATTTTCCATTGCTCCCTCTCTTCAACAGAGACCCCTTGGGTGCGTAAGCTCAACAAGAACGTGGATATTATTGTGTGTACACTGTGTGTGTGTGTACAAACTGTGTGTGTGTGTACAAACTGTGTGTGTTCAAACTGTGTGTTCAAACTGTGTGTGTGTACACTGTGTGTGTACACTGTGTGTACAAACTGTGTGTGTGTACAAACTGTGTGTGTGTACACTGTGTGTGTACACTCTGTGTGTGTACAAACTGTATGTGTGCACTGTGTGTGTACAAACTGTATGTGTGTACACTGTGTGTGTGTACAAACTGTGTGCGTACAAACTGTGTATGTGTGCACTGTGTGTGTACAAACTGTATGTGTGTACACTGTGTGTGTACAAACTGTGTGTGTGTACACTGTGTGTGTGTACAAACTGTGTGTGTACACTGTGTGTGTGTACAAACTGTGTATGTGTGCACTGTATGTGTACAAACTGTATGTGTGTACACTGTGTGTGTGTACACTGTGTGTGTGTATACACTGTGTGTGTACAAACTGTGTGTACGCTGTGTGTGTGTTCAAACTGTGTGTGTGTACACTGTGTACAAACTGTGTGTGTGCACACTGTGTGTACAAACTGTGTGTGTGTACAAACTGTGTGTGTTAAAACTGTGTGTACAAACTGTGTGTGTGTGTACACTGTGTGTGTGTACAAACTGTGTGTGTGTACAAACTGTGTGTGTGTACAAACTGTGTGTGTACACTGTGTGTGTGTGTACAAACTGTGTGTGTGTCCACTGTATGTGTGTGTGTACAAACTGTGTGTGTGTACACTGTGTGTGTGTACAAACTGTATGTGTGTGTGTACACTCTGTGTGTGTGTGTACAAACTGTGTATGTGCACACTGTGTATGTGGACAAACTGTGTGCACACTGTGTGTGTGTACAAGCTGTGTGTGTGTACACTGTGTGTGTGTACAAACTGTGTGTACACTGTGTGTGTACAAACTGTGTGTGTACACTGTGTGTGTACAAACTGTGTGTACAAACTGTGTGTGTGTACACTGTGTGTGTGTACAGTGTGTGTACAAACTGTGTGTACACTCTGTGTGTGTGTACAAACTGTGTGTGTGTACACTGTGTGTGTACACTGTGTGTGTGTACAAACAGTGTGTGTGTACACTGTACGAGGCACAGGTGGTGCATTGGCCAGTCATCTCAGTTGTGGTGCCACGACCACGGAGCAACTCCGCAAATACCACAATCCCCTCCCGGCCCCCGACTAAGCGCACAACCCGCACACAGCGCCACCCCCCTAGTAGTGTCCTGACGGGGGGTTTCCTGGCACATCGGTTTTAATATAAAGGGCGCCTAGAGGGAGAGTCCCACGGTTTCCCGGTGCCAGGAGATTGGCCAGCCCCCCACAGGACAGGTTACATTGCGGTGCCCCTAAATTGGCTGAAGATTTTATGGGCGCAGAAGGGAAAGGTTCACTGGACCAACCGCGATGAGTTACTCACGACCTTGGGATAGGCGGAGTGTGGAATAATTGGCCAGAAGAGCAGACCAGTGGGTTAGAATTAATGAGCACGGGAGGACAATGGGTGAGCGGCAGCAGACCCCGTGGCCCTCCATTTAGACGGCGCAGGTTAAGCGCGCGATTGGCCGCGCGGTACAATTCCACCTTGGGCCTTTTAAGTTTAGAGAATGAAGGTGGGAGCCCCGGGACGATTGGGGCAGTTGTCTTCAACCTCCGGGCAATCCAGACCCACTGCCTGCTGTCCTGCCTCCTCGAGCCGCTCGCAGCATCCATGTGATGCCAGCAAGTGCTGCTATGAGGCAGCGATAGGCAAGGGTTTCGCTCGTCCTTCTCCCTCTGACTCTCATAGCGTCCGTGCGATGCCGTGAGTACAGCTACGAGGTACATGGTAGGACGTTTGTGTAACTGGGGGCATAGGCAGAGTTAGGCTAGGTGTGGGTAGAGCCTCGGCGTGGAGTCTGTGATTTTTGTGGGGAGACGGTGTGCATGAGAGGGTGTGCATGAGGTGTGCGCGGTGCTGCAAGGTTTCGGCGTGGGGCCCGCTTGCTGGCAATCGCGCGCACTTACACAGCGTGTGCATAGTAAAAACAGCCTTAGCGGCGAGGCGTGCACCCAGAGTCCTGCCGCAGCCATCCCTTTTTCGTTATCATTAGCATTGGTACACAGCGGATTAGGGCCTCGCCACGGTACATTCTAAATCCACTCACACGCTCACTCACCCTCATGCAGAACAAGGGGAGTACATTCCAACTCCACTCACTCACACGCTCACCCTCATGCAGAACAAGGGGAGTACATTCCAACTCCACTCACTGACACGCTCACTCACCCTTATGCAGAACAAGGGGAGTACATTCATACTCCACTCACTCATACGCTCACTCACCCTCATGCAGAACAAGGGGAGTACATTCCAACTCCACTCACTCACACGCTCACTCACCCTCATGCAGAACAAGGGGAGTACATTCCAACTCCACTCACTCACTCACCCTCATGCAGAACAAGGGGAGTACATTCCAACTCCACTCACTCATAAGCTCACTCACCCTCATGCAGAACAAGGGGAGTACATTCCAACTCCACTCACTCACACGCTCACTCACCCTCATGCAGAACAAGGGGAGTACATTCCAACTCCACTCACACGCTCACTCACCCTCATGCAGAACAAGGGGAGTACATGCCAACCCCACCCAAAAAAGCACACGAGTCTGGAATCGATCCCAGACCCATTCTGGTGCACCACTGCCCCCCAATAGAGCGTGATTCAATTATTTCTGTCAATATGTAGCGTTGACTTCGGATGCACCTCATGTAACTGCTGAACCCCGTTAAATCGGTTGCATTGGATTGTTGCAGCCAACTCTCTGGGAACCAATTCCTTCAACAAAGTGCGGGCTTGCGTGTGGCGGTCTGAGTGTCTGGAGACAACTGGAATTGGACTCTGCGATGCCTGTAATGTGAAGGTTTCTGGTCTTTTTCACAAATGTCCAGCAGGGGCGGATCAAGTTACAACAAGCAATACAATTTTGTTAGGAGTACAAAATAGAAAAAAGTAATGCAAGTCACTAAAAATGTACGAATATAAATATAGTATCTAAGTACAAATTAAATGAGTACATACATGCCTGCCGATGTATCAATACCGAACGCAAGCTAGGGCAAGGCAGTAAAACACCAACAAAACAGTCCCAGACCACACCAAGACAACACGCAGTCATTTAATTAAATGTTCTGATCTGTGTTCTGACTTTACTGCTTCCTAACTTGTATTCTCCTGCAAGAGATGATGACATTCTAACTTGCAACTTTCATCAGCTAGCTGAGACCAGGCCACTGTGGCTTTGAATGGTGTCCTAGATGGACACCCACCACCGGAATGGAAAATCTTACAGATGTCAAGCATATGGTCAGCGGGCAGATCACCTCAACAGTAGGTCCTGGTGTCAAGGACATGGGCTCGCATTCGGTGTTCTGTTACTATATAGTCCAGCAGATGTTCCTGCTTGGACCCAGTGTGCATTCATGATGCTGTGTGGATGCGCCGATGCCGGAACAGCGTGTTGGTAAGCCCAATGTGCTGCATAGAAGTCTAGCAGCCTCCTACCGTTATTATTGAGCTGTTCTGGCCGATGCCTTCCAATCACTCTGGCCCAGGTGCCAGTGTCATGACCCACTCAGGTATTAAAGTCATCCGACAGGATGACTCCATCCCAAGGGGCGACTTTAGCTAGTACTTGTGACAGGTCATAGAAGGCATCTGACTCACCAGCCTTGCCACCATCCCTCCACTGGTGTTAATAGTCGGTTGAGGCGTAAGCAACCACCATTACCATTCCTCGCGTTTTGTTTATGGGAAAGCCAGACCATAGAAGCCTGGGACTTACAGTTTCCTAAACCTCAGCGCCATGCTCCCACACCTGTTGTATATATACCTCTTCCAAAAAAAATGTTATTGTGTAATATTGTCTATTTTTTATATCATGGCTCCTTGGAGACAAATATGCGTTCCCTGCATGCTGAAGCTTGGGAAAACCAGATGACGAAGCCAAAACAACACTATAATGAGAAACGGGTAAACATAATACAAGAGACATTGATCAGATGGGCATGATGAGAATAACCAGAGCTGAGGAGGGCCTTAAAGCCGTCGAATATTTCGCTTCTCAGGAATAAACCTAACTCATGTAGCAAAAGGTGAAACGTTAATGAAAGGCCATAAAGGAATAACTCTTCCATGGGCAAGGAGTGACTCAGGGAATTTCTGAGAGAGCAAGGGAGGACCCATGGCAAAACACCATAAACTCATTGCACCCGAGGGCAAACACAGGACAAAGAGATGAGAATGTCCCTTGCTGTTTCACTCTCTGAATTAACAAACCCGAGTGCCTGGAAAGTTGAAACGTAAAAATGCCAACCCGCTGCATGTGAATATTGTTAAACGTCATGATTTTAAATGTTAACTTTTGTGAAAGGATACATGGTTACATGACAATACAGAAGGTTTTGAATACGACTAGTTGCATGTTTTATTAACATTCACTTATCAATATGTAATCAGCGTCTCCGACCTGGGTTAAACTTCAGTTGTATTTATTCTCAAGTTGCAGTACAGCACGTGTCTCCCTTCGCGGCTGGCTTCTCTCTTGCTTTCTGGACGGCGGCGCACGCTTTGCCTCCCGCCGCCGTGGCACTCGCTCTCTCTCCGCCTCGCCGCTGGCTGACGGCGTGTCGGAGAGAGGGGAGGCTCAGCTGGTGGAGCCCGCCACGTGGCCGATGGGTGGTAGCGCAGGTGGTGACGACGTTCGGACCCAGGCTCTTCACACCGACGACCCAGAGTCCTCTGCTGCTTCTGCTTATATCCCTCTCGGCGGTGCTAAGCTCCGCCTCTAGCCACGCCCCTCTCGGAACATTTTAGAGGGCTCTCGAGGCTTCCCGCTAGCTCTACCCATTTACCTTTCACCCAGATGGGATCCCCCTTACTGATTGGATGTGAGACAACATAGCACGTGTCTGCAATAACCCCCCGGTCGTCCTGTAGGTGGCGCACTCTCATTACAAATACATAAGTGCCATGATATCTGGGTTAAGCATATAAACTTGTTAACGATTTATGGAAGTTTTGTATTGACGTATTCTACCAAAGAATCATCCCTAAGATAAACACGTACAAATTACATATATTCTCCACTCTCACTCACTCTTCTCCTCACCATCCTCCTGTCACTCACCCTTCTCACGCTCACTCACCCTTCTCCTGTCACTTTTCTCCTGTCACTCACCCTTCTCCTCACTCTCACCATTCTCACTGTCACCCTTCTCACTCTCACTCACCCTTCTCACTCTCACTCACCCTTCTCCTCACTCTCACCATTCTCAATCACCCTTCTCCTCACTCACTCTCACCCTTCTCCTCACTCTCACTCACCCTTCTCCTGTTACCTGTCTCCTCACCCATCTCCCTCAGGGCAGCAGCGGCCCGAGCACGGCTCTGCCTCAGGGCAGTATCGGGGGGCATACATGTTTGGGAGGGGCTCATCTCTGCTTGGATGGTTGCTCGCGGTCACGTGACACACTTAAACCAATCCGGGGGCGTACATGTTTGGGGGGGGGGGGGGCGCACCTCTGGTTGGCTGCTTGCTCGGGATCACGTGACGCACTTAAACCAATCCGGGGGCGTTAATCACAGTCACAGAATGACAGGACAGATCTGTGATATTATATATGTAGATAAAGAATGGTAATAGCATTTTGCTGTATATGTTTAAAACTGGTTTGCAAGATTGATAATACGTGATAATGATGATTTCTGCTGAATACATCGCGAAACTATCTAATGCAACAATTCAGAAATGTCAACTCCATGTATTGTTTAGGAATACATTAACATGGCTTTATAATTTAAAATGAGTTGTATGTATCAACAGCTGGTGTTGATACATATTCAAATACACAACTATATACATTTGGATGTATAAATATATTCCTACTGAATCTATTATGTTTAATGTGAGTCTTTACTAGCTCATTTGGCCCAAAACACACCTGTCATTCAAATTATCACTCAAATTAAAAGTTTAATATCGTATGTACATTTTTTTTATCACCACAGGATTTACTTTTTAAAATCCTGCCACCATCCTCTGGGATTTGACTATCCTCCGTGGACACGAGTCATGAAAACAATAAGCTCATTAGAGACTGGTAGAACATGCACACTGAACATTTATTTAAATCAATTTGTGCCACATTTTAAATGTTTTAACCTGAAAACATTTCGAGTGGTACTCCCAAAAGCAATAGAAATAATTAGGATTGGTTTAAAATAAACCAATGTTAACTTCCCTAGCTTCCATAAGACATACCAATACAACCCCTATTGTGCCCTGGTGGATTCAAATGCAGAAAAACATGAAGATAACAAATTTTAACTGTAAACGCAATCATAAGATTAGCAAATAAATATGTCCCATACATTGACCACATTCGCAAACGGAAAACTCACAAACACCGGTGTTTAACTCAAATTGCAAGACCGCAAAAAACGCAAGATGACAATCAACGCCACCGCCGCCACCGCCGCCCGTTGTGCCTACTCATTCCAGAAGACCCTGTTGAGGACCTTGTTGACATTTCTGATCAGAGTGGCATTGTATCTCCACAGCGTGAGGTCCACGACCAGCGAGTCGAGCAGCAGGTCGGGCTGCTTGGGCGATCGGTAGTGGTGCATGATCGCGATGTCTCCGGGCACCGTCTGCGAGATGCCCAGAGCGTTGAGCGTACTGTGCACCGACGTCTGCAGCACCGCGCGTGGGTTCAGGATCATCTTGGTCGGGTTGAAGACCTCCGGCAGGTTTGGCTCCCGTCTAATGTGGCGCATGATGTTGACGCCCGGGATGGCGTTCCACGCCTGGAACTTCGACCCAAACTCTTCCGATACCGTGTAGGGAAACACGTGGGTTTTCGAATGTGTAAATGTCGGCGCCGTACTTGTCGTTCAAGTACCGCATGAGGTCCTTCCAGTTTGTGTGCTTCAAAGGGATGATCACTTCGTCGATGTCCGTGAGGACCAGGTAGCGCGTGCTGTACATGTGCCGATACACGCAGTCGTTCAGCGCCACTATCTGGCCATAGTAGTGCAGCTCGCCTGGGTGCTCGGGGTAGTGCCACCCTCTGGACACCCGCACGTAGTCCGTGATGGGCCACTGAACGACCTCGACGAGGCCGGTCTTGATGTAGTAGAGGAGCACTTTGTTCAGCTCAGAGCTGCAGCTTGTGTTGTACACCGTCACGCGGCCCGCACCCAAGATGCGGTACATTTCGATCGCCTGCACGAACTGCAGGACGTTGCCGTAGTTCCCGAAGAGCGTGGAGATGCAGACGCTGAATTCCTGTGTGATGGTGGGGGGCATGTAGAGCCGATTTCGCACGGGCATGAAGACCCACTCGGCCTCTTCCTCGTCCGGTATTGTGCGCATGCGCTGGACGGACACGTGTCCCGGCTCGCAGTCCAGCGGCTCCGTGCACAGGAAGTCGGCCGTGCCGTACGGGAAGTCAAAGTGATCCGAGTGGACGTAGGCGCTGGCGGTGACCGTCAGGATCTCCGAGTGCCCTCGGCAGCAGAAGTGGCAGGAGAGCACGTTCGGCTCATACTGGTTGGCGATGCCGATGATGCGTGTGCTCTGACCGGCCTCGCGCTGGTCGTGGTACGCCGACACCAAGAATATCTTGGTGTCGCGCACGCGCATCATCGACGTGTTCTGCAGCGCTCCCCGTTGCCCGCACAGCGTCACGTGGTTGATCTTATCGGAAGCAGACCCCGGCTTTGGCCTGAAGACGGACGAGTTGCCGAGTGCGTCGAGGTCGCGAACGAGGAAGCCCTTCCAGCTGTACATGTACCAGACGCTCAGCAGCAATGAGACGCTGAGCAGCAGCAGCGAGAGGAACAGGACCGGGAGGCGTAGCTTCATCATCCTTCGAGGCGTGCAAGGAGACAAGACGTCTGGATCAAATCTCTAGACCGCCGTCTCGGGACGAAAAGTCTGATATCGCTCGGCCTGTGATTACATTTACGTAAAAACACACACACACAGAGAGCTTCGCGTTAAAAATGCACAACACTTTACACAATTCCATTTCAGGTAAACCTCACAGAAAAACAAAAGCTCTCCAAAATCAAAAGACTGTATTGGCTTCAGGGCGGATATGTACAGGTACAACTCTCTGCAAGTGAATGCAATATTTGACGCTTGTGTTGCGCCCGAAACGTCATGATTTAATTTAGTTGTTTTTATTTTTGTTTTATTTTATTTTTACATACGTGACTTTACCGAAAGAACCAAAGAGTAACCATACGATAACCTGGATATAAGCATGCGTTAAATGTATTACTAAACAATACGCTCCCAGCAGCACTGAGCCTGCAGCTGTCAGAACGGTGAAATTGTTTTTTTATTTCTCTCAATTTCAACAGATGATCTAAATAGTCGTGGCCAATAATAATTCGTTTTACGCAAACGTCAACATATTTCTTTGGTGTTATTTTAGTCTTAATACTGGCCAATACTAATTATGAAATCTATTGAAATTGAGAGAAATACAAAATATTGTCAACCAATTACACAGCCACCACCACAACCAGAGCCGCAACCACCACCACCACCACAGCCACCACCACCACCACAACCAGAGCCACCACCACCACAGAACCACAACCACCACCACCACAGCCACCACCACAACCATCACCACCACAGCCACCACCACAGCCACCACAGCCACCACCACAACCACCACCACCACAGCCACCACCACAGCCACCACCACAGCCACCACCGCAGCCACCACCACAACCACCACCACAACCACCACCACCACAGCCACCACAACCAGAGCCACAACCACCACCACCACAGCCACCACCACTACAACCACCACCACAACCACCACCACCACCACAACCACCACAACCACCACCACAACCACCACCATAGCCACCACCACAGCCACCACAACCACCACCACCACCAGAGCCACAACCACCACCACCACAACCACCACCACAACCACCACAACCATCACCATAGCCACCACAACCACCACCATAGCCACCACAACCACTACAACCACCACTACCACTACCACCACCACAACCACTACAACCACCACCACAACCACCACCATAGCCACCACCACCACTACAACCACCACAACCACCACCATAGCCACCACAACCACTACCACCACCACAGCCACCACCACAACCACCACCATAGCAACCACAACTACCACCACCATAGCCAGCACTAACACGACCCCAGGCCGCCACCACCGCACCTGCCAGTCGAGGGCGCTGTGCTCCTCCTGCTGCTGTTCCTCTCCGTAGAAGCGCCGCTTCGCGTCGCCCTTCGGCTCGCACGCGAAGCTCAATGCAGCCCGCGGGCACCGGCGGCAGCAGCAGCACAGAGGGCAGCAGCAGCAGAGGGCAGCAGCAGTAGCAGCGGCAGAGGGCAGCAGCAGAGGGCAGCAGCAGCAGAGGGCAGCAGCAGCAGCACAGAGGGCAGCAGCAGCAGAGGGCAGCAGTAGCAGAGGGCAGCAGTAGCAACAGAGGGCAGCAGCAGCAGAGGGCAGCAGCAGCAGAGGGCAGCAGCAGCAGAGGGCAGCAGCAGCAGAGGGCAGCAGCAGAGGGAAGGGCCGCACCCGATTCAAGAGCTGAATGGCTCACAGGGTTATACCAAATACATGGAACTGAACTGGGCCGCGTTGCCGCCAGCACCACGTGCTTCCTGCTAACCTCTGCCCCCACCGCGCGCTTCCTGCTGACCTCTGACCCCGCCGCGCGCTTCCTGCCGACCTCTGACCCCGCGCTTGAACCACGACCCCGCCGATCTATGGCTGATTGTGTTACGTTATATAAAACATATAAATATACCATATACACTTCGTATTCACAATGTACAGCTAAAGTTGACAGTGTAAATGTATTACAATATTCTTGGTTCTTTGCGGTAAAGTCAGGAAGATAGAAAATAAAAATAATAAAATAACATTTTCTAATAAAAATAATAAATTGAACATTAAAAATAATAAAATCATAAAAGCGATGGTTTCTGCCTGTACATTTTGCGTGCAAACAGTTGCTGAGTAGAGGCCCAACGCGCGAGGCGGCCAGGCACAAACAGCACTCTGATGGGAGCTGTGGTTGATGGGAGTGGAACGCGGTTCTTGATCTGAGCCAGAGTCATTTGTTGTACGTGCACGTGTGACATTCAAGGCAGGGGTAAGCCTGTGGTCACAATCCTGCCTTGTGCTCAAAATGTCAATGAGCCAGCAACAAACAGTGCACTAGAAGATTAAAAAGAGAAGCGTCAACACACTTCCTGCAATAAGCAAGGTAATAAGAACTTAAGAAAAGTGACGAGGGGTATTTTATGTTTATATTTGGTGTTTGCAGTTTCTCCCCGTGGTCCGGTTTTCCCTCCGCATTTTTGAAACATGCATTTGGAATATTTGGCTGCTATAAATGTCCACCACACACAACATAAGCACACTTCGCTGAGCTATAATGTGTGGCCAGGTTGCTCGCTTCTGACAAAAAAATATCTGCCTGTGTTTAGCTCAGTGGGGCCTTTCCTGGTGAAATGAAAAATAGTTCAAAGTTTCGTTTTTAGTTTATTTCAAAGTCGAGCAGTGGGAGGAAAGAAGGAGAGAAAGAGAGGACTGCAAAAATTGGCTGACTGTGATGACTTGTGGGGCTCAACATAAAAAATCGTGTTCTTGGTGACAGAATGCCTCGAGGGCGTGTGACCAATTTTCTCGGAATGCACCAGGTCATCAAAACACTCAGAAGCTAAGCAGGTTTGAGCCCGGCTAGTGCATGGATGAGTAACCACCGTGTACAAGAGGGCTGTGGTAGGAGAAGGCAGTACAGGAAAGTTAATTGTTGTAGCGTTCTTCTACGCTCCCAACTTCATACGCACCCCCATTCTCACCAACCCGCACTGACCGGCGCGATGAAATGTGTTCAAATAACGCACACGGACCGCTCGGCATGGGGAGGCATTCATCCCGCAGTTGATCGACGTAAAAGAACAGCGGATTAACATGATGGGGGCAGAGAGAGAGAGGGAGAGAAGTTGGTGTTGGAAAAATTTTTTCAGAGTAAAGCCAGAAGTGAGCACCACAGTGTGTTGAGGAGCACACCACCTGCCACTGCTGACGTAAACATTCCATTTCTAACCACAGCGGGACCGCCAAGTCCATTGGAGAGCTTGCTGAGATTTGCTTTCATAGACGTTCTTCAGCTCCTCAAACGTGACTAAAACAACGGTCTCTTAGAGATGATGCACTGATTCATGTTGAATTATTAACCTCACGATGCATCATCGTGTGTACGTGCACATGTAAGAATAATATTTGTTCTGGTGAAATCGTATACGTATGTTGCATGTCATGGGATCGTGTAACCCTCGCAGCAGCCACTAGTGGCCGATACATTCACCGCAATTTTTTATATAAAAGAAGAATGGATTATTTAATCAATTCGCGACCCTGAATTGTGACAATTCATTGAAATTGCCTGGTGAGTTGGGATGGGGGCAGAGGGGGGGGGGGTTAATGTTTGCTTTCTAACCTTAGGCCTTCACCCAGCAGTGGATCGATCATAGCTGCTGATGACGGTGTAGTAA
This sequence comes from Petromyzon marinus, assembly GCF_048934315.1. Lineage (NCBI taxonomy): Eukaryota > Metazoa > Chordata > Hyperoartia > Petromyzontiformes > Petromyzontidae > Petromyzon > Petromyzon marinus. Next base: position 369,923 of record NW_027422972.1, on the reverse strand, counting down.
ATGTGGCTTTGGGAAGTACGACAAGGACTCAACAGTACTGTAGTGCTTGTGCTGTGTAAGACGTTAAATTCATAATCATTGTAAACATCCTGCATGTGTGTTCCGTGTATACATGGTACTGTGTTTGCGCACACACATCGCGCACGTGGCGACATGGACACTGTGGAATATTGAGGAGAGTTGTAAATAAAGCGGTGTTCGAACAAAGACAAAAGTTGTCCGAGTGAAATCGAACGCTACATATCTACCCGATCCAAATTCACATTGGTCCGGTGGTTCTTTGCACCGCTTACCATATATATATGCGTAAACATATACAAAGCATTTCGATTTAAAGCTTTCGTGACAGCAATGATTCATCTTCTTTGGTTCTTTCGGTAAAGTCACAGTCTCGTCCCTTCACCTGATGAAGGCCGCTTGTGTTGTGGCCGAAACGTCGTGAAAATATTATTGCGTTATTTTATTTTATCAATTTATTATTTTATTCTCATTCTACGTGGTGACTTTACCGAAAGAACCAAAGAAGATATACAAAGCATTTACGAAAAAATATTGAAGGTGCAATTCACGCACGCGTAAATATGCACGTGGAAATAAAACGGTCTGCACCTAGAGAATGAAATGTTTCTTGCCAAAAGAATCCCGCGGACCCACCCGAAGTGAGACCTGGGCTGGAGGGCCCACCGTGGGCTCCCTGGATGCGCCGAATGGAGCTCTCCTGTGCGTCTCACTTCCAATTGGATAAATTCTCGCTCCAAAGGTTTCATTGACTTGCGACGGACGCCTTTTAAGGGACGTACGAAAGGCGTGCCCGTTGTGTAGATCAGGAAGCCGATTCACTGGGGGAGCGGCGCTTGCCGTCACCTTGCGGGTGCCCCTTTCTCTGACGCGGGGCCACGCGGGGCCACGCGTTGCCGTGACGTCGATGACACAAACGGCGTGAAATAAGGGAAAGCAACAGCAAAGGTGGCAAACAAAATAAACGTTCTGATATTATTTTAATGTGACCATCACTAAAGGATTCGTGTACGACGGTGTTTTACCTTACTAGTTGGCTGTGTCGGGTGGTGGCGGGTTTAACGACACATTTAGATATTTACGCGATCTAACCCACACACCTCTGTTATGGATGAACTGCTTCGTTTTGCAAGTCGTCAGACTGGACGAAACGTTTGCGTTTCGTCCAGTCTGACAGGGTGACTGTAGCTGTGACACACAGCTACAGTAACCCTGTGTGACACACAGCTACAGTCACCCTGTGTGACACACAGCTACAGTCACCCTGTGTGACACACAGCTACAGTCACGTGACACACAGCTACAGTCACCCTGTGTGTCACACTGCTACAGTCACCCTGTGTGACACACAGCTACAGTCACCCTGTGTGACACACAGCTACAGTCACACTGTGTGTCACACAGCTACAGTCACGTGACACACAGCTACAGTCACCCTGTGTGACACAGCTACAGTCAACTTGTGTGTGACACAGCTACAGTCACGTGACACACAGCTACAGTCACCCTGTGTGACACACAGCTACAGTCACGTGACACACAGCTACAGTCACCCTGTGTGTCACACTGCTACAGTCACCCTGTGTGACACAGCTACAGTCACCTTGTGTGTGACACACAGCTACAGTCACCCTGTGTCACACTGCTACAGTCACCCTGTGTGAATTGTCTTGCAATTAACGTCAAGCTGCAAACGTTTCGTCCACTCTGACGACTTGCAAAACGATGCAGTTCATCCATAACAGAGGTGTGTGGGTTAGATCGCGTAAATATCTAAATGTCGTTAAACCCGCCACCACCCGACACAGCCAACAAGTAAGGTAAAACACCGTCGTACACGAATCCTTTAGTGATGGTCACATTAAAATAATATCAGAACGTTTATTTTGTTTGCCACCTTTGCTGTTGTTTTCCATTATTTCACGCCGTTTGTTATCGACGTCACGGCAACGCATGGCGTGTGGCCCCGCGTCAGAGAAAGGGGCACCCGCAAGGTGACGTCCAGTGAATCGGCTTCCTGATCTACACAACAGGCACGCCTTTCGTACGCCCTTAAAAGGCGTCCGTCACAAGGCAATGATACCTTTGGAGCAAGAATGAATCAAAATGAAGTGAGACGTGCAGGAGAGCTCCATTCAGCGCATCCAGGGAGCCCACGGTGGGCCCTCCAGCCCAAGTCTCACTTCGGGTGGGTCCGCAGGATTATTTTGGCAATAAACATTTTTTTCTCTAGGTGCGGACCATTTTATTTACATGTGTATATTTACGCGTGTAGGGTGTGAAAGAAGATTCAATGTAACATGGGGGACTCACAGACGACCCGTAGACTTATAGATTCACCCATAAACTCACAACAGACACCCACACACAACAGACACCCACACACAACAGACACCCACACACAACAGACACCCACACACAACAGACACCCATGGGTGAGTCTATGAGTCTACGGGTCGTCTGTTAGTCCCCCATGTTACGTCGAAACTTCTTTCACACCCTAAAGCCGAGTGTGCGGTGCAACATCGGGGAGGTGATGGGGATTTGCCTCCCTGTGGAGAGGCAACAGGTGGAGTCCACGCCTCGTTGCCATGTCGTCATCTCCTGGCGAGCCAGGGGGGGCTGCGTGGCTTGTCGATTGACGCCCACGGTGAAGGGAGTTGGCACAGCATCATTTGTGGGGGTGGACGCCCACCTCCCCACTCCCCGTGAGCAGGCAGGGCGTGACGTCCACCCCCTCAACTCCCCCCTCCTCCTCCTCGTTGGCCACCTCTCGCCGGGCCCCCACCGATCGAGTGATCGCCCCCCCCCCGCACCAGCTCCGAGGGACATCTCTACACGGCCGGCTCACCACCGCCGGCATTCTCCCGCGCACGCCGAGCGCTAAACAAAGAAATCGGCTGCTGTTGTCAGTAACACGCGCGCACCTCCTGGGATTAAGGCCTAATCCGCGTGCCCGCAATGCTAACTGAAAATAACTGGCGGCTGTATGAATATGTAGTGGAGCAGGAAGGTGTGTAGTGCAAACAGCGTGATTACATGATAACACAGACAGTACGGGTTATGTTGGGTCAGCCTGTAGCGAAGGCAAATACAGTGCAGGTTATGTTAGGGCAATTAAGCTGGGAGAGCCAAGGATGGCTGTGATTGTCTGGAGCTGTTGTTAAGGCTAGAGTGGCGCCTAACGGTCTGGGTGAGAAACAGGTGCGAACGACGCGGAGCGTCGTTGGGGCACGGACTAATTAATTGGGGAGTAATGAGAGCGGGGATAAATTGGGGAGTCGGAAATTGGAGCGAAGTTGTTGAAGTTGGAGAGCTTGGAGTCAGCAGCGGGGAATTGAAGGGTGGAGAACTTGGCGACAGAGTTGGAGGGACAGAGTTGGAGAGACAGAGTTGGAGACGGAGCTTGGAAACAGCGTAGCGATAGCGGAGCTGAAGAGAAGCAGCCAGGAGTGGAGAGAGCGTAGCGATAGCGGAGCTGAAGAAGAGAAGCAGCCAGGAGTGGAGAGCATAGCGATAGCAGAGCTGAACAGAGACGAAGCAGTTAGCAGTGGAGAGAGCATAGTGACGGTGATAGCGGTAAACAGAGACGAAGCAGTTTGCAGTGGAGTGAACATAGTGACGGTGATAGCGGAGAGCAGAGGCAAAGTAGTTAGCAGTGGAGAGAGCATCGTGACGGTGATAGCGGAGAGCAGAGGCAAAGTAGTTAGCAGTGGAGAGAGCATCGTGACGGTGATAGCGGAGACGAAGAAGTTAGCGGTGGAGTAAGCGCAGTAATCGTGGGGAGTGGAGAGATAAAGGTGGCGAGCGAGCCGTGGCGACATGGATACTGTGAAATATTGAGGGCATGTGGAGAGTTGTAAATAAAGCAAGCGGTGTTCGAAGAAAGACAAAAGTTGGCCGAGTGAAATCGAGCACTACAAATATGCACACCCCCCCCCCCCCCCCACCGTGGATAAGCCTTAATCCGCTGTGCACAGGTGCTAATGCAAGCGGGAAAGGAATGGCTGGGACCAGGCTATGGGGCACGCCTCACCGTTAACGCGAGCACGGCCGCTCCGTGTGCTGCAGTACACGGAGTGCCTCACGCGCACCGCGCTCAAATCACTCGCACGGCGCTGCAGACGCGCGTCTCACACACCACGCGAAACCCTCGCGTAAACCGTAGCGGGTCGTAGAGATGGCGATCTACGCGCACGGCAGTGGAGTGGATTTAGCGCACCCCGAACCCCACCTTAATCACTCACGCTGCGCTACAGATGCGCGTCTTCTACACACACACACACACCGCGCGATACCCCGTGTAACCAGTGGCGGTCGTATAGACGGTAATAGATGTGTAGTGATGGTAGCATCACTACTGCGTACACACGCACACGTGTGACGTCACTATGCGGGGGAGCGTCACTACCACGCCGGTCTACACACACACATGACGTCATCCCGGCTGGAGGCGGGAATGACGTCAGGGCCGGTTCTGGACTCGGGAGGCCACGAGGGTGGTGTGAGGTCGTGGCCCTCTCTGTGACCAAGGCTGGACACGTGACTGGACCCCAGTGGGGGCCGGGGGCCTAGGGGGCACCTCGGGGGGCATGTGGACAGCAGGGGGGGGGGGGAGGCTTCGAGAGGGTTCTTCGAAGGGAGGCGTGGCCAGGACGGAGCCGGGGCACGCCGAGGCCCATATAAGCAGCCTCCTCACGAGATTCGAGGCTGCCCGTATCAAGAATGAAGATGCATCGTGAAGACGCCAAGAGATCCATGTGTAGGTCCCAGCCGGAGGACTCTAGGATAGCGGTAGACGTGTAAGTCCCGCCAAGACAGGAGGCTGTACCTCCCTAGGGTATCTGAGAAGTGTGTGTTAGCTAGAGTAAGTCGGTGGTCACCACCCTATGCGTAATGTAAGAGTTAACTGTTGTGTTCATTAATAAAAAGTGTTGCCTCCCAAGAAGTTGTGTGCACCTAATTCGAATTCACTACAGATGCGCACCTCACACACCAACCCCGTGCCAACACTCTGCAGCCCTGCGCTCGCTCTCTCACGCACCCCGCCCCCCGCACGCAGTCGCTCCACTCAAAAATCACAGACACCACGCCGAAGTTCGCCCACACGCGCACACAGAAATCGCACCACACCGATCTTCTGAACTGAAGTTTATTAATGACGCGTCTAAAGAAAACCCTGTGCGGCCCTGTAGTAAATATTCCACGAGCAGCGTGTAGCCTATCCCTATTCAATCCCTGGGTGTACCCCCCACACTCTACTTCTCAACTCGCAGACGCACTCACGGTGTCGCACGGAAGCTGCGGGAGTCGGAGGGACGATGATCCAAGAGGTCTCCGCCTGGGGTCGAGTCGTAGCAGTGCTCGCCAGCGTCCCTCGGACGCCGCGAGCGGCCGGGAGTCAGACTGGGGTGGCTGGACGGCTGGAGGAGAACCACCTGAACGCTTTTTCACCTCCCTCCCTTTGACGCCCTGGGAATCCGAAGATCCAGGGTCACGTGGTGTTATCCTGCGCAGACCAATCGAGCGCCTACCTATCGATTTTAAACCGATGTCCCCGCCCTTACCTGGAGCGTGACTTTCCATTGCGCCTTGACCCATTGTCTACGCACCCCTCCTCCCCACCCCCTCCTCCCCACCCGGTCCTCCCCACCCCGCGGCGTGGCTAGGAACTTCCCTCCCACCTCCACGTCTGCGCTGCCAGCGGAGTGTTCTGCCCTCGAGGCCCCATCTCCCGTGTTGCGTGTGCTTCATTGCGGCCAGCCTGTAAAGCTCAAAGCTCTATGCGCCCCTGCGACTTTTTAAAGCTGATTTTAGGGGGGGCCGCCGTGTAATCCGGCCTGGGGGGGGGGGGGTCAGCCAATCTCCTGGCAACGGGAAACCGGGGGACATCCCTGCTAGGGGCCCTTCGGATGAAAGCCCGTGGGCCAGGCACCCCCCTTCGAGACCCTACGTGAGTGTGTGTGTGTGTTTAGTGGGAGTGTGTGTACGTTCGTGTGGAGGGGTGCGAGGGGATGGTGGCGCCGGCGGAGTTGCTCCGTTGCTGTGGCACCACAGTATCTATGGAATCGATAGTCATATCTATTGACAATAGTATTATCAGCTGACTATAGCAGTGTCTGCTTACTCTATAACAGTATTTAATTACTCTAAAGTAGCATCTACTCTGCAGCAGTATCTACCGACTCAACAGTAGTATATACCGACTCTATTGCAGTTAACTTCTTACTCAGAGTACCGTGGTGAGGCCTAGTCTCGTGCAGAGCCCCCGGCCTCACCTAGATTGCCCAGCCGGCCGAGGTGGCACCTTGGCAGGCTGTGGCTGGGCTGCCACACCACGCTGCATAACATACCAAGCACAGATTCAATTTTCAAAATCGGCCCTCAAGCTGGAACAGATGCCTCAATTTATTGAAATGCACTTTACTTTTTTCAAATACAGCAACCCCCCCCCCCTCCCACCATCCCCGATCCTGTTAAAGCCATGCATTGTACTACATTACGGACAAAGTTTACAGGAATCTAAAGCAATGCAGTAAAAATTCAACGAAGCAATGTTGTAAAGCTAACAGTTGGCCAACTTAATTATTTGCCGGCCATTTCACCACAGCGAATGCACCGATATAAATTCCGCAACATTTAATGCTGCCTTGTGAAATACAAACACAACTCAATTAAATTGTCATGTCCATGCTCATTACAGCTTAAGACCGGTCGCACAAAATAACCAATTTTAGGAGACAATTAAAGCTTTAAAGTTAAGTCCGACTTTACAGAAATGTTTTACCACACCCATTAGACTAAAGTTGAAAACTATACTTACAATTATAAATGTGTAAAGTGTTCAACTAAACGAGGTGTGTATCTTATTTACACACCATAGACATTAAAAGAATCGCATATCAATTAACACAACCAACATACAGTCCTTGCACTACCCCTCTACGTAACGTTTTTTCAGACCCAACAAATTTTAACTTTTTAAATCAAGCAAACCCCCAATATATGTACACTCTGGGAGGAAGTTCTCTGCAACCTGCAACAACAAAAGCAAGCATTGCCGACATCAAGAAGCAAAACCAACAGATCATCGTCGACCCCACAAAGGGCTCCATTCTCATTTGGAGAATTTGGTTTGCGTGGTCCCGATTTAGGCCAAGATTTGGTGACAAGGTGCCTCTCCAAACCATCCAATTCCCTTCGTCAATCTCTAAAATTGGGCACGAGAGCGTTGCCAACCAACTCCATTTGAAAGAAACTACTCTACATTTGTATTTTACCAGGTAAGGCCCACGGAGCTATGCAGCGCTCTTTCCGGAGAGACATGGCCACTGTTCTGCCCCACGGCAGATATGGGGCTGTGTTTACACAGGAACTTCCTGATATGATGGTGTCGAGTTTGGTCACGTGACCTGGAAGTGACGCGTTAAGGGTCTCGAAGCGACGAGGCAAGGCAGGGGTGTCAGTCATTACAAAGAGTACAAAATGGAGGCACAATTAGCATCTCAGCGAAGACGGGAGCATCTGCTCATTGTGGGAATTTAAGAATCATTGTCTGCAAGTTCGTTTATCTCCATATATATAAAAGGCAAAGTTGTGAATGTGTGCCTGTTCAAAATGTTTAGCGTACTTCCCGACTTGCAACCAACTGGAAATTGGCCATGTGGGTACTTACCAGACTGTACACCACGCAAAAATGATAAAAAATACACTTTTTTTTTTAGGGGGGGGGGGGCAGGGAGCTCAATAATGCATATTTTTTTTGCACGGCAAGTGAGCTGTGGCGTCAAATCTGTCACGTGACCCTCGCATGTGGAAGCGTAACGCATTGCAGTGTAGTGGTTAGCGCTACGCTGCGCTACGAACCCGGCGACCCGAGTTCGATTCCCGCTCGCGGCCACCAAACGAGTAACTGCTTGGGTGTCAACATCGTCACTGGGGAGATAAAGGCGGCAGGGCGTGCTGCTGGCCACCAAACCCCTTCGTGTTCTTATAATTACTGGGACTCGTGTTATGTTAGGATTGCCGTTATAATGCTGTAAATGCCTTTATAATGCTGTTAAATTGTTACGATAAATATGGAGGCCTGGTTAACAATGAAGCCTGCCACTTGCATTATTGTGGATAGTTGTTTGTAATTAGATAAGTCGAGCCAGACTTGTGCCCATGTAACTTTAATGCATTCTTGAGAGCAAGGATGAAGATGTATCTCGTCTACAGTTCAGTGTTATGTGCAGCAGCGCTGTACATTTGGGCTGCAGTATGGTGATTACACAAAGTGACCTTATTGAACATAGTAGCTTATTCTCTTGTTGTAGAGCTATTCAGTGCTAATGTAGGTGCCTGGTCCATCCAGGACCTATGATTGAGATTCATGTTGTCCAAGACAATGTTATGATGCTGCAGTGTTAATTAATTATATTGATATTGCAAGTATTAACAGATGCTCTATTTTGTGCTGTGTTTTCCCATGAGTTTTATGTCGTTCTATTCGTTAAATACGTTGGAGTCGGATGGTCACCCTGGCTCTGAAGGTTTACTACTCGGATAGTGATGCAACGCAGCGTAGTGAGGCCGAGACAGCCACCACAAATGGATAGCTCAACGAAGTGGCTTATCGTGTAGACATTTATAGCAGCAAAATACTCTAAAACGCATGCTTTTAAAAACGTGGGAGGGAAAAAAAAAACAGAGGACCCGGAGAAAAATCCACATGACCACGGGGAGAACTTGCAAACTCCAAATATGCAGCAGGCGTCGGGGTTGGGATGGAACCCCAGACCTCCTGCTGCATACCAGGCAAAGTGAGTTAACATCTCCTAGCCACCGTGGCATCCAAATAGAATCGTCAAGAGGACATTCTGACACTTGAAGAAAACCTGTACCAATCTTGGCCATAACCATTCTTGTACCTCTTGATCTTCCAAACATGTGTAGAGGTGTTACGGGAGGGTGACACGCGGTTGTATAACGGTGGCCACAAACACGTCCGCTACGGTCACCACCCTGGGGGGCTGTGGGGGATGCTGTGATCACTCCCAGCCCCGCCCCTCAGTGAGAGACAGTATAAAAGGTGGGACCCGGGGAGCTGAGAGGCAGTTCAACTCAAGCAAGATGAAGAGCCAGTGAAGAACGAAGATTGACTAGCCAGACCCTGGAACTCCTTTGATTTGCTGACCTTCTGAGGGCCGGGCAAAGCAAGCCAGGGTGCGACACCGGAGCCGCGAGGGCCGATGTCCCTCTGAGGGCCGAACTCGTGTGGCTGGTGATCGGGACCTGCGCCGAAGCTGGGCCAGGTCAGATAGCCTCCCGGGAGAGGAACAGGATAGAGGGAACCAGGGAGCTAGCGTGGGCTAAAGCTCGGGGAACGTTTCCCTCTATAAAGTACGGGTGAAGAGGCCGTTACCTCTTCAAGTATAAGACTCGCAACTGTAACAGAAGTATCTGTAATAAATACGTGTTGCCTCAAGTAAACAGTCTCCGACGTCAATAAGGCCACTACACATGTAGCCCTCCAGCAGGTCAGATCTAGTCATGTTTAAGATTTTATATAAATGATGATTGAGAAGTTGTTCCCGATATAATACGCAAATTATATTACGTGAGCAAATGCGGTAGTGTACCCATACTCTTTGGTTCTATTCGGTAAAGTCACTCCAGCGCTGTCCTCGAGACAGCCTGATCCCTTCACCCAATGAAGGCCGCTTGTGTTGTGGCCAAAACGTCGTGATTTTTGTTGTTTTATTTTTTACCTACGTGACTTTACTGAATAGAACCAAAGAGTATGGATCCTTGCAGTCACGAAAGCTTTAAATCTAGAAGTGTACCCATGGCTACAACCACGAGAAGGCGAGTAGAGTCAAGGACGTAATGAATGGGAAGAGGAATAGAAAGGGGTAGAGGAGACAAATGGAAAAATGGGATCAGAGACAATACCTTAAAAGGGTCTCTTTATCATCCTCCACGGAGCAGGGTATTTTCACAGGGGGGGGGGGATTTTGGGGGCAGAGGGTAAGGGATTCAGCAGGGATGGCCACACAAGTCACGTGACTTCCTCAGGGAGGCACGAGCAGATTCTCGATATTGTTTTGCAGCTTAACGGGAGTGCAGGAGCGGGAGCTGCCCTTACCTGCATGTGCTCCTCATCCTCATCATCATCATCTGTCTAGGCCTGCACCTTGGCCGGCAGAGGAGACCGCAGCCCTGCTTTGGGCATGCCCGGCCGCCCGTCCCCACCCCACAGGGTCCGGCGGTTGAGCCAGGACGCGTGGCCCCAGCTGTGCCAGAAGCGGCGAGCACGCGCGGCCGGGAGGTTCACCCCGAACGTCTGCATGTTCAAGCGCTGCTCCTCCGCCAACGTCATGCGGCAGTTCCTTACAAGATGGAAGGGGGGGGGCTGGGGTTGTGAGCACAGCTGGTGCATCTTGCCAGTCATCTCAGTCTATCCATGGCCACTTGAGGTCTGTCCCATGACCTCCTGTCAGCGAGCCTTCGAGATTCCACGTGTACCTTCACCGAGTAGTGAATGGCGCGTGTTGGTATTGGAGGTGGAGGGGAGGGAGGAGATAAAGACGCAGCGCTACAACTTCTTGCTCGTGCCACTACTACTGGCAGAAGGGCGACAGTAAGTCACTCATTTTCATTTTGGCAAATATCGCAGTTTTTACGCCGGCACACGAAAAATGCCTGCCACTTGTAAAACATGTCACGGGATTCTTTGAACGTTCCCTGCCAAGCAGCAGGCGTACATCCCTACGGTTAATGCGCCCGCAGTATTATAAATCAGAGCAGCCACTAGATTTGCACCGCGAATAGTTTTGTTGTTATGCGACAACGACTTTGTCTGACGCTCCGAGCAGTGGCTCACCCCACAGCATGTTGAAGAGTGGCCTGTGGATGACGACAGATCACGGTACTACAGAATTGCTCGAGTGAACGTTAAACCCTACATTAGAGGTTCCCTGCACGGTTCCACACCATCCTGCGTTTTAGAGAAATGTTCGCCTCATGCCCAGTCAAATAATTACACGGTTCTTCCTCTTACTTTCGAGCTAGGATTTTTTCCCGAATCAAGCGCAACACCGCAATTCACGTGGCGTGCATTTTCTGCGCAGAGTAATTAAAGTTAACGTCACACATTTGCAACGCCCCAAAGTTTCCAGATATTCAGGAGGCGTAGTCAACCGCATACAAGTGAGAAGGCAGCCAGCAACGGCACCAACAATTGCCCGAGATCTGTCATCCTATATTGGGATGGTTAGGCCAACTCCATTTGTGAGTTTTTATTACACGAGGGACGAAACCAAAGAAAACCCACACGTGCAAAGGTGGGAGAGTGAAGGGGGGGGGGAACAGCAACCCCATCTCCGTACAGATGGAGATGAATCAACTTGCTGTACTGCTACCTCCTGGCAAGTCAGTGCACATGGCAGAAGATTGTGAACCACCAACCCGTTGCCTCCTCCAGGCGCTGTATATAAAAAAGGTGTGCCGCCACCACTGCCCGTCCGAGACCATCAACCCCGCGATGAGCAAGGAGACCCAATTAAAAATCACAGATGGCAGAAACGCCATTACCTTGCGCCATCTATGGAAATGTTGTCAAAGAAGCATCTTGTTTTGTCGTAGAAGCATTTGTCAGGAAACACGGCAGAGCTCCTGCTGCTGGGACCCCTCTGCTTGTCTGCAGCACAAAGGGAGACGTCAATGTCAGAAACTAATTAAGGGATGGCCTGGACAATTAAAGACAAAGATCCCAACCCCGTTTCGCTTCAGACTATCAGGGCAAGTGCTCTTAGTGAGTGGCACCCCGAGGCCGGCACGGCACACGAAGGCATGGGTGGGCCTAGCACCATGCCCGGCCACCTTTGTCTCCCTCATGGCGATGGCTGAGGTGAGCCACTAGAGGGGGGCGACGGTACAGATTTGTTGAACCAAACTTTTCAACAGAAGACGCAGTGGCAGCAGTGGCAACAGGCCACCGTGATGGACGCTCGTGGAGATTGCTCCTCGTGAACAAAAATTGTCAAAAGTGCATCATGGTCCTAAAGGGAACAACATTAAGTACAGGGGAGTCTCCAAATTTTTTTACCATTTGTTAAAATACAACCATTCACCAATGCGAGTCAGGGCTAAAACAATACGACCATAAACTTTGCATTATATTTCAGGCCCATCAAGCTATATGGCTCTTTTTTCAGAAGAGACCTGGCCACAAATGATAGCTCAACGAAGTGGCTTATTACATGAAAATTTATAGCAGGTAAACTCCAACAAGCGCACGTTGATTCTAAAATGTGGAGGGAAAAACCGGATGACTCAGAGAAAACAGGTTTTTTTGGGTTAGATCGTGATCCAACCCAAAAAAAAATCTATCATGGATATTGGTCGCAAAAGCCTACATGTTAAACCGACCCAGAGAAAAATCCACACTACCACGGGGAGAGAGACGCTTGCAAACTCCAAATATACAATGGTCAGGATTTGGGTCAATCCCATGAGGCAAGGGAGCCCCCCCCCCCACAGCCGCCTAAAAATTTGTTGGGACAAGAGAGGTGGTGTAAGACAAATCCACTGTTGCACTGCACATCCATGCTGTACATTGTCCAAGCTCCACTCTTTCTGCAACCCACACCTGACCAGAGTGATGCGAGGCCCTCACCCACAAGTGCAGTGACAGCCAAGCTTACTAAAGGCTGTCAAATGCAGAGAGTTTCTCAAGTTATCATTCCTCATGATTACTCTAACTCGTATGAAAAAAAGGGCCTAATATAAATGTCCACATAAGCTACTTCGTTGAGCTATCATTTGTGACCTGGTCGCTTCTGAAAAAGCGATTAGCTCAGTGATCGTTACCTGGTAAGACAAGATTAGTTGATTTTTATTTTTTCAAGTGATATGTTCACTTGACCTATAGACTGTGCACTCCCATCGTGTTTTTGTATTGTATGTTGTTACATTCTGACCCGCCCCTACTGAACATCTGTGGACAAAAAAACCTTTGTAGCGCATCGAAATCCCCCAGTGGACAAATAAATATTCTGATTCTAAAAGGAGATATCCCACAGGAGTGGTGGTGGTGGTGTGAAACCGGGTCCCTCAAAGTGCTCCTTTAAAAAAAAAGGTCCACCACCTTCACCTTGCTTGGCCTTGTTGTCCTGGAACTCCTTGTCCAGCTCCTCGCGGTCCAGCTGCGCGTTGCTGCTCTCAAAGTCAAACTCCGCCTGAAACTCATCGCCCAGGTTCAGGGCCTGTGCCTTCTGGGGGCGCCCATGGCGGCTCGAGCCTGCGGGGAGAGAAAAATAAACGGCAGCTCGGTTTGTGATCCACCAACGCCGCGGTGGTGGCGGTGGTGAGATGTTAACTACCTAGCCTGGTACGCAAGAGCTCGTGGGTTCTATCCCGACCCCCTGCTGTATACTTGGAAGTTTGCATGTTCTCCCCAAATGTGAAACATTTCCTGCAAACTTTCTCCATTGGAATAATGCATCAATGAGTACACCCTGCTGCAAAGAAAAAAAAACTTTTGCTGTACCCTCATGGACAAATGTGAGTCTCTTACTTTCGACCCAGGTTTCCTGGGTAAATATTCACGACCATAAAAAAATAGCGCACCGGCTGCCCGGTATTCAGGTCGGCACCAGCGGCCAAGAATCTGTTATTCTCTCCGCCCTCTGCACATGTTCAAAAAGCCATTGCCATAGTCCAGGCTAATGCACCGCGTCGCCTTTGAGGCAACGTCAGTGATAAAAGCGGCAAGGGGTTTTTGCCTTCCCACCGCGATTTACAAAGCCCCACGACGAATGCGTCCACAGAAGCTGTGCACGGCGAGCCTTCAATACGCAAACGCATTAATTAGTCTCCGTCGGTACGAGACGCCGACTGTAAATTGGGACACGTTGCTTCAAAACGAACTTACAAATTTTATGAAAAGATGAATGACGGCATGGGGGGGTGGCGGGTGGGGAGGGCGAACACCACCCACACCACCCGTAGCCGTACCTGCAATCTGCTTCACGGGGGCCCTCCGCCACCGCCGCCGCCGCCGGGGCGCCGTCTGCACCCCCCGCTCCACCGTGCCGCTCTTCCTCGCCGGCTGCTGCGGCGCGGCGTTGACACGCGCAGCGGCCGCGCCGGCCGTGGGCGCTGCCGCACCTGTGGGCGATGGGCACAGCCGGCGCGCACCCACCGGTCGTCTCGGTTCGTCAACCCGTCGGGGGGGGGCCACGTGGGACCCTCCCGGTGCCTCCCGGCAACGACCGGCGACACTTCATCTGGCACGGGCGCCGTGGTGACGTCACCGTCACTTAGTGGCGAAAGGCGGCTGTTGGTATTATGGGGCGGGGGGGGGCGTTCTACAACAGCTGTGTGGGCAAGACACAAGTGCCATAGCCCTCCATCACCCATCGTGGTGTCAGTGTCATCATCATAATTACCACCACCACCCCTCCCCCCCTATCGTTCCTCACGACTGCAGGTCACACGTTTGTGTTGTCACCAGGCAGAGGGGCTCACCGCACACAAATCCCAGCGTATCCGAGCGTGCCATTTTTACGTCGCTTCGAGCGAGGCCGTCAAAACCGCACAGATCACTCAGCGGCCAAGCGCAGCGTTTGCCGACCACCCCGTTTGCGTCTCCAACATTTTCGAAAAGGAAACTCCGCTTTCATTTGCTCTTGATGCAACCAATTGCCATAGCCACGTAGGTAAAAAATAAAATAACAAAAATCACGAGGTTTCGGCCACAACACAAGCGGCCTTCCTCAGGTGAAGGGACGAGACTGTCTGGAAGACAGCGCTGTCCTCCAGACAGTCTCGTCCCTTCACCTGAGGAAGGCCGCTTGTGTTGTGGCCGAAACGTCGTGATTTTTGTTATTTTATTTTTTACCTACGTGACTTTACCCAATAGAACCAAAGAGTATGGATCCTAGCAGTCACGAAAGCTTTAAATCTAGAATTGCCATAGCACCACCATTCATATATTTTGTCAAAAATGATGATTTCGCACGGGTTTAAAATATAAAAATATTAGCACACGTTTGTCGTTAGGGGCGTTTGCGCGCAACTTTTATGGGTCGGGCAGCATTACATTGGGGGGGTGTTAACATTAATAAACGAGACGGTGGAACGAGGGTCACCGGGGCTCTTGTCCACAAGCCACGGCAGACTTCACAACTCGTCCTCCCGCCTGCAGAGGGAGGCCTCGGCTGCACCAACACGGGCGGCACGAGGATTCACGACGCTTCCGTTAAAGTCGGTGGCTGTTGTAACCTTTGCCGCAGCCTTGCAACCCCTTTGGTTCCCAATCGTTCACAAACAACGTGCAACGTCAACAGACGTAAGGGGTTTGATGAAACAAAGCGGTTGCACTCGGCCCGCGCGCCCGCGCCCAATCTGTATTTCGATGATATACCTTCGAAAGAAATCCCCAGAAAGGGGATCTTGCAACCCCCAAGGGGTGCGTGCACCCCTGGGTTAAGAACCACTGGGCGAGACGATCGTGGGGTAACACAGTAATATCAATTTACAACTCACACCCCTTTCACGTCGTCGCTTTATTATGAACACCGCTAACACAATTTACGTCGGTGACAGCATCGATCCTTTCTCGTATCCCCATCGCCTCTTGCTTCACCTACCCTGTAAACTACCCTGTGGTGTCACGCGCATGACGACATGTACTGTGCTTTCGATAACAAAATACATTGATGTACGGTATTTTGGGAAAAAATTGCTTAAATTTACGTCGCACATTTCAGGAACGCATCACCAATGTAAATTGGGGTACTGCTCTACAATGCCCAATGTTCTGCTACACCATCTGCCACCCAACAAATCAAATTTGTCACCTGGAGCACCACACCAATTTATGTGGTTTTGGCAAACCAGAATGTTGAAAAAAACCCCAAAAAACAATCATATTTCCGTACGACGTCTCATTGGACATTACAAAATCGGGCATCAGGTGTTTGGTAAAAGATGCAGGTGGAGATCCGATCAGAAATCCTCTCTTCTCTCAATACCCAGCCAGTGAACAGGGTGGCCACAACCTCAGCACCACGATAGCACCTCGTTGAGATCAATATAGCAAGTTGCCTCTGGCAACCTCGTTTCTCACAAAACCACAGATTTTAAAAAAGAAAGTCTTCGTTCATCATCGCCATGGAGAAATGCATCGTGCAGGACCTTGAAGCCGCAATTAAATTTTGTTGGTGCAAATCTTAATTGGGTTAAGTTGTGGAAGAGGGGTAATTTTAAAACGTTTTTATTTTTTATCAGGCAAGACACCGAGCTATATTTGCACTTTTTCAGAAGCCACTTTACCACAAATGATCGTTGAATAAAGCGGCTTTCTTGATAAACGCCGTTATTGCAAACAACAAAACCCATTTAGCACCACATTTGTATTATCTCGTGGTAGAAGAGTGGCTCTCGCACAACTACGAACCCAACAACGCAAAAAATAACTCGATTCTCAGCCACATCACGAGCGAATTATATCCAAATCGGTGGCTGGCTCCCCACCTTCCCATTCACCACAACCGCACAAGTGAAGCGTGGCAGGTGAAATAACCACCCCACCCCGCATGACAAGACAGCGCGGCCTTCGCCGAGCAGTTCATTGACAGGGCACCAAATAATAACGCTTTAAATGACGGGTTATTTTGAAAAGGCGACAATTTAAAATACAATCACTGGGTATCACCATCAAGCGCAAAGTAAAAACAAAAATGCTCGTCCGCATGCACTACGCATTATCATCATCATCGAGCTGTTATACACAGAGCCTTTTATTTTCCTGCATGCGCTTACGGAAATAATTCCATGAAGATAGCTGCAACTCAACTGCGTTCAATTAAGATCGCATTGAAATCACGCAGTTGCCTCTAAACGAGCAAAAGGCGAAAACGACCCGAGGCAAGGCCACTGGGCAACGGAAACCACATGGCATTAAGAGGGCAAAGGTGCAGCCCTGCAGTGCCGATGTTTACCGCACACCGCACCCCCCCCCTCCCGTACCCGCAGCTCCTCCGTACGCAGGCTGCACGAAGGGACGGTGCCCGACCGCTGTGGCCCAGGCGTCGTGCCGCGCGTGGCCCGGGTGGCCGCCCGTGGCACCGCGGGGGGGTCCGGTCGGCGTGCCCGGCGCGGAGTGGCAGCTCGCCGCCGCTCCGATACCGCACGTGTGGCAGCGAGCGGCGGCCCCCCCCGGGGTGCCCGGCGAGGACTGGACGGGGGGTGAGGGTGGGTTAGGCAGCGATTAGAACAAATCACGACGGACGACGTACGCATGTCAAACTTCTTATGCACCTTCTTGGTTCTTTCGGTAAAGTCACCACCACGTAGAAGGGAAACAATAAAATAATAAAAATATAAAACTTTAAAATTCTCACGACGTTTCGACTGCAAGACAAGCAATCATCATCAGGTGTAAAAACCACAGCAAGACATTTTTTTTTAAAAAGTGGCGGGTTTTTTTTTAACGTTAGCACCACGGAGAGCGATTTGGCAGTTATTCAGATGGACGAGTCCATCTATGTTCGGAAAAGAGGAGGGGGGAGACGAAAATGATGGATGCGGTCTGAAAGCCACCGTAAGCGTGAACAATCAATTAAGACCCGGAATGGTTTATCAAATCCTTCCAATGATTGCTAAGCCAGAATTCCTTCCTCTCGGTTGAAATTGTCTCTGTGTTTGTATATGTGGATAGCCTCATGAACGAATCTCTCATGGTAGCCAGATGGCTTACAGAGAACCTCTGTAAGCCATCAGGCTACCATGAGAGATTCTCCCGTTTCGGTCTTAGGAGGAGGGATAATTGCGATGTCATCACCCGAGAGCCAATCAGGTGCCAAGGGTTGTGCAATTCAGCCACTGGCACGCTGGCACCCAGGCTCGGATCTTGGTAGCCTCTTCCATCTCCTCCTCCTCAACCTGTAAAAACCATCCACAGCTACCACTGTTAGCTAACTATTGTAACTCTCAAATGCAACTTTCATCAAGCCCCCCGAGTGTGAAGTGCAGTCTCCAACCTCGTATTCTCCACCATCTCTGGCTTCCTCGATTCCAGTGCCGTGAAGGGAAAATTTGCCCGAAATGCGGCCGATCAGCGTTGACTTTTTTTTCCACATTTTGTCAACATGTTGCCAAAGATGTCCCTTAAAGGCTTAACGGACGTTCGGGGCAAGTGCAGTGCGAGCAACTACGAGGCCGGCAAAGCACACGGAGGAGGTGGGGAAGCCAGCACCACGCCCGACCGCCTTCTCCCCAGTGGCGATGTTTATACATCGCACCAGGTGCTCATTGGATAGACCTGAGGAAAAGCCCGGGACCGTTTCAGATAATCGTCACCTGGCGTTGGCCGTAAGTGGGAATCAAACCCCGGTGGGTCGTAGGCGGGTTTGTGGTGCAGCGCATCAACCACTGTGCCACCGCTCCCCTAAACCATGGCACCGCTGCAGTGGCAAGATGTTAACTACCTCGCCTGGAGTACAATAGGTCGTGGGGTTTGATCCAGACCCCCGACGCCTGCATATTTTTGGAGTTTTCAACGTCCTCCCCCGTGGTCACGTGGATTTCTCTGGGTCATCCAGTTTCTACCTCCACGTTTTAGAACCGACGTGCATTTGGAGTATTTGGCTGCTGGAAATGTCCACGCGATAAACCGCTTCGTTGAGCAAATCATTTGTGGCCGGGTCGCTTCTGAAAAGAGAGTTAAGTAGCTCGGTGGGCCTCACATGGTACAATAAATAAAGAGTTTAATGGTAAAGAGCGGCTGCACCTCTCACCTGCACCATGGCCACGTCGTGGTGCAGAGCGGACAGCATGTACTCGCACGGGGTCAAGTCCTTGATCTCGCTGATGCGAAAGACGATGTGTTCGAAGACCTCCTCGCGAGGGGCAATGGGACGGTCGGCGGGGCGCCCCTCCGTCCCGCGCAAGCGCATTGCGCGCGCACAAAGACGCCCGCCGCCGGTACAGACCTCCACGTACCCGTTTGGTCAAGCGTTGTTACGGTCGAGAGCACCTATGCAGGTCGGAGCAGGTGCGTGGTTGTGGGTTTTGGGCGCCACTGTGGTGAGACGTTAACTACCTCGCCTGGTATATATCGAAGGTCATGCGTTTCATCCCAACCCTGACAACACCTGCTGTATATTTGGAGTCAGCGAGGTTTTCTCTTCCCATGGGTCGAGCGGATCCCCCCCCCCCTCCAGGTCCTTCGATAAGCCACTTCGTTGCGTTACCTACCATTTGTGGGCAGGTCGCTTCTGAAAGAGCGATATAGTAAGTGGGCCTTACCCGCAACTTAAACAATTCTTTAAAATAGTTTCTAGCTGGTTCAGCTACCTTCATCCTCCCCAGTGCTGATTTAATCATCTTTTTTACTTACACACCACACCAGGTAACTTCACTTGAAGGCAGTCTACCTACGCGAAAACCAGAATGTGTTGGGATACAAGGCCACCACCGACGACGTTGTCTGTAGCCAGGAATCAAATCTAGCTCGCGGGGTTCCGAGCTGCACACATTTCTCAACTCTGCAAGCCATGCAAGCCAAAAATTGAGATTCATTTATTTCCTGTAACAAGCTATATTAAATATTCTTGTTTCTTTCGGTAAAGTCACGTAAAAGGGAAATAATAAAAATAAAACATAATAAAATAAAAATGAAATGTATTTTATTTTTATTTAAATAAAATTAAAATGAAATTTATTTTATATGTATTTTATTTTATTATGTCTTAGCTGTATTAAAACCAATAGCCCATCATCCATAAGCCATATGCCTGCAGGTATTGAATGTTTATGGGTATCAACATCACAAATCCCTATCATCACTGTCGCAAAGAAGAAGTTCTCCATTGTGCCAATTTAATCCCGACAGGTGCCGTTGGCCCAAATCTGTGAATCCGTTTAGAGTATTTGGCGGCTAAACGTTCCCACGCGCTAAGCCACTTCGTTGCGCTACCTACCATTTGTGGGCAGGTCGCTTCTGAAAGAGCGATATAGTAAGTGGGCCTTACCCGCAACCTAAACAATTCTTTAAAATAGTTTCTAGCTGGTTCAGCTACCTTCATTCTCCCCAGTGCTGATTTAATCATCTTTTTCACTTACACACCGCACCAGGTAACTTCACTTGAAGGCAGTCTACCTACGCGAAGCCCAGAATGTGTTGGGATACAAAGCCACCACCGACGACGTTGTCTGTAGCCAGGAATCAAATCTAGCTCGCGGGGTTTCGAGCTGCACACATTTCTCAACTCTGCAAGCCAAAAATTGAGATTCATTTATTTCCTGCAACAAGCTGTATTAAATATTCTGGTTTCTTTCGGTAAAGTCACATAGAAGGGAAATAATAAAATAATAAAAATAAAACATAAACTCAAAATGAAATTTATTTTATTTTTATTTAAATAAAATATAAATGAAATTTATTTTATATGTATTTTATTTTATTACGTCTTAGCTGTATTAAAACCAATAGCCTGTCATCCATTAGCCATATGCCTGCAGGTATTGAATGTTTATGGGTATCAACATCACAAATCGCTATCATCACCGTCGCAAAGAAGAAGTTCTCCATTGTGCCAATTTAATCCCGACAGGTGCCGTTGGCCCAAATCTGTGAATGAAGGCAAAAATGAATCTGGAACATTTCCAAATTAACTGTTTTGGGGCCGTCCAGAAATGACGTCACGCACCTGGGGGGGGGGGGGGTCAGACATTTGTGACGATGTGTGACGACTGGGGGGGGGGGGGGAGTTTGATAAATGTGACGTCACATCAAAATGCGCAACTTTAAATATAGACAACACGTTCCACTTAATTAGACTTTTTAATGTTTTCTCCTACAAGATCAGAGTGCAGCGGCACATTAAATACGCACTACAATGACAACAATAGTTTAAAGCGATTTGAAGCGTGTTTTTTTTTTGCGGGGGGGGGGGGGGGTGAGGGGGGAGGGGGCAGAGCTTTGTGACGTCATATTTGAGGGCGGGGGGGGTCAAAAAAATCGTTCAGAATCACGTGACGTCATTTATGGACGGCCCCTTATGTGGCACCGCCGGGCTCTTTGGCCGGGTCACGCGCCGTCTATGACCAGCCGCGTCTCATTGCCCTGTGACTACCGACCCGGCTTCAACACTTGATTTTTGCACACAGCGTTTTAATAAGTTTTTTTTGTGTGGAATATTTGCTGGTTTATTCCAGAATGTTTCTGTTACGCGTTGTCGCTTTAAGATGTTCTGTGTTCAAATGTTGTTTGTTGCGGTTGCACCCGACTTAAGAGCCGCATGGCTCACAGGGGTATACCTAATAAATGAAACTTGAAACTTGAACACGCGCACGCACCGAAACCACGAACTTTTTCAGGTCAACGGGGTTAATCGCGCGTTCGTGTTGGCATAGCTGTCAACCCCTTATCAGTGCCCCTAGATTGTTACAGATCGATTCAAACCCTTATTGGTCACCCCCTGCCCTTATAAACATCAACGTTTAGCCAACGAGGTCCCGTTGCCAAGGGAGAAACGCAAACAGATGGACGAAACAATGTGTGCCCGTATTGAAACGGCTGTGCACCCAATAACCTTCGTTGAAAAATACTTGAAACCACTGCGACCCAGAACCAGCAAGAACAACAACCTCAGAACATTCGTGATTAAGCGGGTGACGAGTTGAAGAACTTTGCCCCAGTACAGCTAGAGGCGCCGGCCATAAATGACGTCGCGCGATTTTGGACGATTTTTGCCACCCCCCCCCCAAAAAAAAATATAAAACATGCTTCAAATCTCTTTAAACTATTATCATTGTAGCGCGTATTTAATGTGGCGCTGCACTCTGATGTTGTAGGTGAAAACATTTATTAAAAAGTCTATTTAATTAAGTAGAACGTTTTGATTTAAAGCTTTCGTGACTGCAGGGATCCATCTTATTGGTTCTTTCGGTAAAGTCACGTAGAATGGAAATAAAATAAAACATAATAAAATAACATTTTATTAAAAAATCAAATAAAGTAAATAATAAAACATAATAAAATTTTATTGAAAATTAAATGTTATTGCTTTATTTTTATTATTTTATTTCCATTCTACGTGACTTTACCGAAATAACCAAGATAAGTAGAACGTGTTGTCTATATTTAAAGTTGCGAATTTTGATGTGACGTCACATTTCTCAACTCCCCACCGCCCCTCGTCACACATCGTCACAAATGTCTGACCCCCACGTGACGTATCAATGGCTGTTATTTTAAACATTTCTGGGCAATTCCCACTGAGATTAAGGACTCTCTTACAAATCCAGGTTAATTGAAAACGCAAAAGTACATACAGCAATCCAATACAATCATGATTTCATTTATTTCTTTTCATTTATTTTATTGATTTTTTTCACCTACGTGACTTTACCGAAAAAAACCAAAGACTATCTTATTTGTCGTTTGAGCATCTTAACACCTCCTGTTTGATTGCCCTGAAAAGGGTCAAACCCCTCTTTAATACCCCCCCCACACATTGACCCCACGACACCCACACCAATCTGTCCAGAAGGCGACAACGTCGCCGACACGTTCACCTCCTCCTGGCAAACTTTCCCCAGTCCCAAGGCCTCCTCCTCCTCCTGCTGCTGCTGCTGCCCGAGCGAGTCGCCTGTTAGGACGACTCAAGCGGCTTCATTAAACCCCTAACCCGCAGCTTCGCGGTGTCCACAGTCATCCCGTGAACCACCCACCCCCACCCCCCAGTGCGTAACCTTTCGCCAAGACGACGGTGGAGTCGTCCGTGTTGATGTCACAGAGGATGCCCTCGTAGCGGATGCCCGCCATGGAGAGCAAGCTCATCCTGACGCCCATGCAGGCCGCCCAAGTGGCCATGGTCGCCGGCTCTGGCTACGGGCGACGAGAGGGGCTGGTGGGGCCGCCTTGGTGGGGCCGGGCAGGAGGAGGGGGGAACTTGGCCCGGATCGTGAGACGACGACGATGATGATGATGGTGTTGGTGGTGGTGTTGATGATGGTGATGATGGTGGTGTTGTTGATGGTGGTGTTGATGGTGGTGGTGTTGATGGTGGTGGTGTTGTTGATGGTGTTGATGATGTTGGTGGTGTTGATGATGATGGTCTTGTTGATGGTGGTGGTGTTGATGGTGGTGTTGATGGTGGTGGTGTTGATGGTGGTGTTGATGATGGTGGTGTTGATGATGATGGTGGTGTTTATGATGATGGTGTTGTTGTTGATGGTGATGTTGATGGTGTTGATGATGATGGTGGTGTTGTTGATGATGGTGATGATGGTGTTAATGATGGTGGTGTTTATGATGATGGTGTTGTTGTTGATGGTGATGTTGATGATGATGGTGGTGTTGATGATGTTGATGATGATGGTGTTGATGATGATGGTGTTGATGATGATGGTGATGTTGATGATGATGGTGGTGTTGATGATGTTGATGATGATGATGGTGTTGATGATGATGGTGTTGATGATGGTGATGTTGATGATGATGATGGTGTTGATGATGATGGTGGTGGTGTTGTTGATGATGGTGTTAATGATGGTGGTGTTTATGATGATGATGGTGTTGTTGTTGATGATGGTGGTGTTGATGATGTTGATGGTGTTGATGAGGATGGTGTTGATGATGATGGTGATGTTGATGATGATGGTGGTGTTGTTGATGATGATGATGGTGTTGATGATGATGGCAACAACTCACGGCGTATCCCCCACGTGTTCACGGACACGCCACTGGCACTGCAATGCACTCTGGGTAGCGCCAAGTGGGCGGGATTGTGGGGGGAGGGGGATTTGTTTCTCTTCCGCTCAACGTCGTGGGTTTTTTGCTTTGTGTTTCATTTTAGTCATTTTTTATTTAATTTTTATTTTCTATCTACGTGACTTTACCGAAAGAACCAGGAATGTGAACTGCATGAAATATAAAGCGGGTCACGTGCATGCCTCTCGACCAATAGAAATACGCGGCGTTTTTTTAAACCGAGGGGCATTTCCCCACCCCGCCCACCCTGCCCCCCGTCCACCCCGCCCCTTACACCCCCACCCCGCCCCCTTACACCCCGCCCCCTTGCACCGCCCCGCCCTCTTCCACCCCGCCCCGCCTCCTTCCACCACGCCCCCTTCAAACCCCGCCCCTCCTCCACCCACGTCTCTCCGTGACGGTTTGAAGGCCCAGTTCAGTTTTCAGTTTATTTTAGCCCTGTGAGCGATTCGGCTCTTGAATCGGGTGCAACCACAACAAACAAAAAAAACAAAAACACGAACAAGAAAAACATCTTAAAGTGACTATGTGACTGTGCAAACAGAAAATCCATGAAAAAAACAGCAAAATATTCCTGAAAAAAGTAGCCGTACACCAACGCTGTGTGCAAAAAATCCCAGTGGGATGCAAGTCAAACAACAACCACAAAAACTTAGATTAAGGCCATCAGTTTAACTCCGTACTACAACAAAACAAACATGTCCAAACCTCAGTTTAACACGTAGGCTTTCGCGACCAATATTATTCATAATAAAGGTTTTTGGGTTAGATCGCGTTTATTTATAAATGTGTCGTAACCCTCCACCACCCGACACGGCCAATCAGCAAAGAAAAGTGTCACGTTGACAAAAGACAAATAATTCACTACTTCAGCCCACCGGTGTGTTGAAGAGTTAATCCACATTTACAGTTTGAGTACGACGTTTCGCTGGTAAATACTTCCAGCATCATCGGGCAATTCGCCAGAATGGTAAAGCCCTCGCTTGCTCCCGGTTTTATATAGAGCAGAAGAGTGACGTCATCACTTAACTCATCAGGTGCAGTGATTAGAGGCGGAGGGGGGGGGTAATGTTATTATATAATCGATTAGTAATCAGTCATTGGTTATGATTAGTAATGAGTTGTAGATTAGTAATTCTTTAAATCAAAATGTAATGTGTATTATTTAATAATACGCTTCCAGGCCGCACTGAGCCGGTAGCTGTCAGAGCGACTAAAGTTATTCTTGTTCCTCTCAATTTCAATGGATTCTCTAATTAGTCTTTGCCAGTAATAATTAGTTTTACACACCACTGCAACATTGTCAAAATCAATTGAGTGTCCTTGTTGACAAGCATGTTCTGCCACTGCCGACAGTTGTGTTTGAGATAATTTAATATTTCTCTGATGTTCTTTTAGTCTTACGCTGATGTTACGTCCCGTCTGCCCAATGTAGCAGCTGCCACATGAACAATTAATCCGATATACACCTTCTGTTGATAGTTTAGGTAATGCGTCTTTAGTGCAAGATACTAGTTTTTGAATTTTGTGTACTGTACCAAATCTTACTGTAATGTTTTGCTTTTGCAAAACGCGGGCTAATTTGTCAGTTACTCCTGAGATATATGGAATTTTTATTGTTTTAACAATCTGGTCGCTTTCAGTAGTATTGCTTTGCGATCGTGATTTGGCATTCAGTGCTCTGTTAATTTGAGCATTATTGTAGCCATTCTGTCGTAGTGCGTCTTTAACGTGTTTAATCTCTCTCACTAGACTCTCACCATCTGACACTGTTTTCGCCCGATGCACGAGCGTCTTAATAAGAGAGGATTTTTGAGCTGGATGATGATGTGATTCTGCATTCAGATAGGCATCAGTGTGCGTTTGCTTTCTGTAAACGCTGTGTGTTATTTTACCGTTTAGGCCATGTCCAAGCAAAATATCTAGGAATGGGAGTGTATTATTCACCTCCATTTCCATGGTGAACTGGATGGCCGGGTTTTGTGCATTGAGATGATTTAGAAAATCATTAAGTGTATCTTTACCATGTGGCCAGACAACCAAAGTGTCATCCACATACCTAAACCAAAAGGATGGTTTTAATGTGCTCGAGGCAAGTGCTCTTATTTCAAAGTTTTCCATGTACAAATTTGCTATAGCAGGGGATAAAGGAGAACCCATTGCTGCTCCTTCCTTTTGTTTAAAGAAATCCCCTCTCCATAAGAAGTAAGTGTTATTTAAGCAATGGCCAGCAAGTTTCGGAATATCTTTTTGTAAACCGGTATTCTTTACTAGTGTATCAAGTAATTTAAGCGATTCGTCCACTGGAACCTTAGTGAATAGAGAAATCACATCAAAGCTTACCAGAATATCATCAGGAGTAAGTTTAATGTCTTTAATCACATTCACAAGATGTTCTGAATTTTTTTATGAATGAAGATGTCTTACCGATGTAGGGCTGTATTTGTTTGGTTATATATTTTGCTAATTGATATGTGGCAGAGCCAATTGTACTGACTATGGGTCGTAATGGGATGCCGATTTTATGAATCTTTGGTAGCCCATAGAGTCTAGGTGGTTTTGAGGCCCTTGGCTTAATTAGGTATTGCTCATTTTTAGGGATTAATGAATTTGCAATTATTGCAGTGGTCTTACGTTCTAAAGTATTAGTTGGATCTCGTTTAATTTTAATGTAGGTACTTTCCTCTAGTAAATTTCTAATTTTATTATCATAATCGGCTCGTGACATCAGTACAGTAGTGCGGCCTTTATCAGCTGCTAGGATTTGGATATCCTTATTTACACGCAGCTCTCTTAAGGCTTTTGCCTCGTTAGAGCTAATATTTACTTTTGGAACTTTGCTATTCTCAATTATTTTAGCAACCTCATGTCTAGTCATCTCTGCCTCATTATGTGGAAGGAGTCTAACTGCTGATTCTACCTCAGCAATTATCTCATCCACTGGAATTGTGCGTGGGGTAACGGCAAAGTTAAGGCCTTTAGAAAGGATAGAGACCATGTCACCGGTTAATACAGTGTTGGTCAAGTTCAGTACAGTTTTGTTTTTACATTTTTGGTTTTCAGTAGGGATTTGTTTATTATGTAGTCTAGAAAATTTATTAATTTGGTTAGTTTTTGTTAGTTTAAACACATTATCAGCCGATTGTTGTGTTATGTTATCGATTATATTCCAATAATGCATAGATATACTATTGCTTATATCTAAGTGTAACTGCTTTAGCGATTCCGAAATGTAAGATAATTCACTCCTATTGTGCTGTATTCTCTCTATTAATAATAATTCGCTAGCTTTGTGTAGTATTTGGTTAGCTTTAGAAGACTTTATGTGATGTGTTATTTTAACTGCGTTTGGTATTACCTTTGAATCTCTGCACCTTTTGAGGAACGCCAGTGAAGATATCAATTTCATCCGCTTAATGCGAAGCTTCTCCAATTTTCTGGTTTTAAGAAAAGTATCCTCCCCATAGAGGTTAGTCAGTTTAACACGTAGGCTTTCGCGACCAATATTATTCATAATAAAGGTTTTTGGGTTAGATCGCGTTTATTTATAAATGTGTCGTAACCCTCCACCACCCGACACGGCCAATCAGCAAAGAAAAGTGTCACGTTGACAAAAGACAAATAATTCACTACTTCAGCCCACCGGTGTGTTGAAGAGTTAATCCACATTTACAGTTTGAGTACGACGTTTCGCTGGTAAATACTTCCAGCATCATCGGGCAATTCGCCAGAATGGTAAAGCCCTCGCTTGCTCCCGGTTTTATATAGAGCAGAAGAGTGACGTCATCACTTAACTCATCAGGTGCAGTGATTAGAGGCGGAGGGGGGGGGTAATGTAATTATATAATCGATTAGTAATCAGTCATTGGTTATGATTAGTAATGAGTTGTAGATTAGTAATTCTTTAAATCAAAATGTAATGTGTATTATTTAATAATACGCTTCCAGGCCGCACTGAGCCGGTAGCTGTCAGAGCGATTAAAGTTATTCTTGTTCCTCTCAATTTCAATGGATTCTCTAATTAGTCTTTGCCAGTAATAATTAGTTTTACACACCACTGCAACATTGTCAAAATCAATTGAGTGTCCTTGTTGACAAGCATGTTCTGCCACTGCCGACAGTTGTGTTTGAGATAATTTAATATTTCTCTGATGTTCTTTTAGTCTTACGCTGATGTTACGTCCCGTCTGCCCAATGTAGCAGCTGCCACATGAACAATTAATCCGATATACACCTTCTGTTGATAGTTTAGGTAATGCGTCTTTAGTGCAAGATACTAGTTTTTGAATTTTGTGTACTGTACCAAATCTTACTGTAATGTTTTGCTTTTGCAAAACGCGGGCTAATTTGTCAGTTACTCCTGAGATATATGGAATTTTTATTGTTTTAACAATCTGGTCGCTTTCAGTAGTATTGCTTTGCGATCGTGATTTGGCATTCAGTGCTCTGTTAATTTGAGCATTATTGTAGCCATTCTGTCGTAGTGCGTCTTTAACGTGTTTAATCTCTCTCACTAGACTCTCACCATCTGACACTGTTTTCGCCCGATGCACGAGCGTCTTAATAAGAGAGGATTTTTGAGCTGGATGATGATGTGATTCTGCATTCAGATAGGCATCAGTGTGCGTTTGCTTTCTGTAAACGCTGTGTGTTATTTTACCGTTTAGGCCATGTCCAAGCAAAATATCTAGGAATGGGAGTGTATTATTCACCTCCATTTCCATGGTGAACTGGATGGCCGGGTTTTGTGCATTGAGATGATTTAGAAAATCATTAAGTGTATCTTTACCATGTGGCCAGACAACCAAAGTGTCATCCACATACCTAAACCAAAAGGATGGTTTTAATGTGCTCGAGGCAAGTGCTCTTATTTCAAAGTTTTCCATGTACAAATTTGCTATAGCAGGGGATAAAGGAGAACCCATTGCTGCTCCTTCCTTTTGTTTAAAGAAATCCCCTCTCCATAAGAAGTAAGTGTTATTTAAGCAATGGCCAGCAAGTTTCGGAATATCTTTTTGTAAACCGGTATTCTTTACTAGTGTATCAAGTAATTTAAGCGATTCGTCCACTGGAACCTTAGTGAATAGAGAAATCACATCAAAGCTTACCAGAATATCATCAGGAGTAAGTTTAATGTCTTTAATCACATTCACAAGATGTTCTGAATTTTTTATGAATGAAGATGTCTTACCGATGTAAGGCTGTATTTGTTTGGTTATATATTTTGCTAATTGATATGTGGCAGAGCCAATTGTACTGACTATGGGTCGTAATGGGATGCCGATTTTATGAATCTTTGGTAGCCCATAGAGTCTAGGTGGTTTTGAGGCCCTTGGCTTAATTAGGTATTGCTCATTTTTAGGGATTAATGAATTTGCAATTATTGCAGTGGTCTTACGTTCTAAAGTATTAGTTGGATCTCGTTTAATTTTAATGTAGGTACTTTCCTCTAGTAAATTTCTAATTTTATTATCATAATCGGCTCGTGACATCAGTACAGTAGTGCGGCCTTTATCAGCTGCTAGGATTTGGATATCCTTATTTACACGCAGCTCTCTTAAGGCTTTTGCCTCGTTAGAGCTAATATTTACTTTTGGAACTTTGCTATTCTCAATTATTTTAGCAACCTCATGTCTAGTCATCTCTGCCTCATTATGTGGAAGGAGTCTAACTGCTGATTCTACCTCAGCAATTATCTCATCCGCTGGAATTGTGCGTGGGGTAACGGCAAAGTTAAGGCCTTTAGAAAGGATAGAGACCATGTCACCGGTTAATACAGTGTTGGTCAAGTTCAGTACAGTTTTGTTTTTACATTTTTGGTTTTCAGTAGGGATTTGTTTATTATGTAGTCTAGAAAATTTATTAATTTGGTTAGTTTTTGTTAGTTTAAACACATTATCAGCCGATTGTTGTGTTATGTTATCGATTATATTCCAATAATGCATAGATATACTATTGCTTATATCTAAGTGTAACTGCTTTAGCGATTCCGAAATGTAAGATAATTCACTCCTATTGTGCTGTATTCTCTCTATTAATAATAATTCGCTAGCTTTGTGTAGTATTTGGTTAGCTTTAGAAGACTTTATGTGATGTGTTATTTTAACTGCGTTTGGTATTACCTTTGAATCTCTGCACCTTTTGAGGAACGCCAGTGAAGATATCAATTTCATCCGCTTAATGCGAAGCTTCTCCAATTTTCTGGTTTTAAGAAAAGTATCCTCCCCATAGAGGTTAGTCAGTTTAACACGTAGGCTTTCGCGACCAATATTATTCATAATAAAGGTTTTTGGGTTAGATCGCGTTTATTTATAAATGTGTCGTAACCCTCCACCACCCGACACGGCCAATCAGCAAAGAAAAGTGTCACGTTGACAAAAGACAAATAATTCACTACTTCAGCCCACCGGTGTGTTGAAGAGTTAATCCACATTTACAGTTTGAGTACGACGTTTCGCTGGTAAATACTTCCAGCATCATCGGGCAATTCGCCAGAATGGTAAAGCCCTCGCTTGCTCCCGGTTTTATATAGAGCAGAAGAGTGACGTCATCACTTAACTCATCAGGTGCAGTGATTAGAGGCGGAGGGGGGGGGTAATGTAATTATATAATCGATTAGTAATCAGTCATTGGTTATGATTAGTAATGAGTTGTAGATTAGTAATTCTTTAAATCAAAATGTAATGTGTATTATTTAATAATACGCTTCCAGGCCGCACTGAGCCGGTAGCTGTCAGAGCGATTAAAGTTATTCTTGTTCCTCTCAATTTCAATGGATTCTCTAATTAGTCTTTGCCAGTAATAATTAGTTTTACACACCACTGCAACATTGTCAAAATCAATTGAGTGTCCTTGTTGACAAGCATGTTCTGCCACTGCCGACAGTTGTGTTTGAGATAATTTAATATTTCTCTGATGTTCTTTTAGTCTTACGCTGATGTTACGTCCCGTCTGCCCAATGTAGCAGCTGCCACATGAACAATTAATCCGATATACACCTTCTGTTGATAGTTTAGGTAATGCGTCTTTAGTGCAAGATACTAGTTTTTGAATTTTGTGTACTGTACCAAATCTTACT
Organism: Petromyzon marinus; assembly: GCF_048934315.1. Classification (NCBI taxonomy): domain Eukaryota; kingdom Metazoa; phylum Chordata; class Hyperoartia; order Petromyzontiformes; family Petromyzontidae; genus Petromyzon; species Petromyzon marinus. The sequence continues at coordinate 339,057 of NW_027422972.1, read as the reverse complement.
GTAATGTTTTGCTTTTGCAAAACGCGGGCTAATTTGTCAGTTACTCCTGAGATATATGGAATTTTTATTGTTTTAACAATCTGGTCGCTTTCAGTAGTATTGCTTTGCGATCGTGATTTGGCATTCAGTGCTCTGTTAATTTGAGCATTATTGTAGCCATTCTGTCGTAGTGCGTCTTTAACGTGTTTAATCTCTCTCACTAGACTCTCACCATCTGACACTGTTTTCGCCCGATGCACGAGCGTCTTAATAAGAGAGGATTTTTGAGCTGGATGATGATGTGATTCTGCATTCAGATAGGCATCAGTGTGCGTTTGCTTTCTGTAAACGCTGTGTGTTATTTTACCGTTTAGGCCATGTCCAAGCAAAATATCTAGGAATGGGAGTGTATTATTCACCTCCATTTCCATGGTGAACTGGATGGCCGGGTTTTGTGCATTGAGATGATTTAGAAAATCATTAAGTGTATCTTTACCATGTGGCCAGACAACCAAAGTGTCATCCACATACCTAAACCAAAAGGATGGTTTTAATGTGCTCGAGGCAAGTGCTCTTATTTCAAAGTTTTCCATGTACAAATTTGCTATAGCAGGGGATAAAGGAGAACCCATTGCTGCTCCTTCCTTTTGTTTAAAGAAATCCCCTCTCCATAAGAAGTAAGTGTTATTTAAGCAATGGCCAGCAAGTTTCGGAATATCTTTTTGTAAACCGGTATTCTTTACTAGTGTATCAAGTAATTTAAGCGATTCGTCCACTGGAACCTTAGTGAATAGAGAAATCACATCAAAGCTTACCAGAATATCATCAGGAGTAAGTTTAATGTCTTTAATCACATTCACAAGATGTTCTGAATTTTTTATGAATGAAGATGTCTTACCGATGTAAGGCTGTATTTGTTTGGTTATATATTTTGCTAATTGATATGTGGCAGAGCCAATTGTACTGACTATGGGTCGTAATGGGATGCCGATTTTATGAATCTTTGGTAGCCCATAGAGTCTAGGTGGTTTTGAGGCCCTTGGCTTAATTAGGTATTGCTCATTTTTAGGGATTAATGAATTTGCAATTATTGCAGTGGTCTTACGTTCTAAAGTATTAGTTGGATCTCGTTTAATTTTAATGTAGGTACTTTCCTCTAGTAAATTTCTAATTTTATTATCATAATCGGCTCGTGACATCAGTACAGTAGTGCGGCCTTTATCAGCTGCTAGGATTTGGATATCCTTATTTACACGCAGCTCTCTTAAGGCTTTTGCCTCGTTAGAGCTAATATTTACTTTTGGAACTTTGCTATTCTCAATTATTTTAGCAACCTCATGTCTAGTCATCTCTGCCTCATTATGTGGAAGGAGTCTAACTGCTGATTCTACCTCAGCAATTATCTCATCCGCTGGAATTGTGCGTGGGGTAACGGCAAAGTTAAGGCCTTTAGAAAGGATAGAGACCATGTCACCGGTTAATACAGTGTTGGTCAAGTTCAGTACAGTTTTGTTTTTACATTTTTGGTTTTCAGTAGGGATTTGTTTATTATGTAGTCTAGAAAATTTATTAATTTGGTTAGTTTTTGTTAGTTTAAACACATTATCAGCCGATTGTTGTGTTATGTTATCGATTATATTCCAATAATGCATAGATATACTATTGCTTATATCTAAGTGTAACTGCTTTAGCGATTCCGAAATGTAAGATAATTCACTCCTATTGTGCTGTATTCTCTCTATTAATAATAATTCGCTAGCTTTGTGTAGTATTTGGTTAGCTTTAGAAGACTTTATGTGATGTGTTATTTTAACTGCGTTTGGTATTACCTTTGAATCTCTGCACCTTTTGAGGAACGCCAGTGAAGATATCAATTTCATCCGCTTAATGCGAAGCTTCTCCAATTTTCTGGTTTTAAGAAAAGTATCCTCCCCATAGAGGTTAGTCAGTTTAACACGTAGGCTTTCGCGACCAATATTATTCATAATAAAGGTTTTTGGGTTAGATCGCGTTTATTTATAAATGTGTCGTAACCCTCCACCACCCGACACGGCCAATCAGCAAAGAAAAGTGTCACGTTGACAAAAGACAAATAATTCACTACTTCAGCCCACCGGTGTGTTGAAGAGTTAATCCACATTTACAGTTTGAGTACGACGTTTCGCTGGTAAATACTTCCAGCATCATCGGGCAATTCGCCAGAATGGTAAAGCCCTCGCTTGCTCCCGGTTTTATATAGAGCAGAAGAGTGACGTCATCACTTAACTCATCAGGTGCAGTGATTAGAGGCGGAGGGGGGGGGTAATGTAATTATATAATCGATTAGTAATCAGTCATTGGTTATGATTAGTAATGAGTTGTAGATTAGTAATTCTTTAAATCAAAATGTAATGTGTATTATTTAATAATACGCTTCCAGGCCGCACTGAGCCGGTAGCTGTCAGAGCGATTAAAGTTATTCTTGTTCCTCTCAATTTCAATGGATTCTCTAATTAGTCTTTGCCAGTAATAATTAGTTTTACACACCACTGCAACATTGTCAAAATCAATTGAGTGTCCTTGTTGACAAGCATGTTCTGCCACTGCCGACAGTTGTGTTTGAGATAATTTAATATTTCTCTGATGTTCTTTTAGTCTTACGCTGATGTTACGTCCCGTCTGCCCAATGTAGCAGCTGCCACATGAACAATTAATCCGATATACACCTTCTGTTGATAGTTTAGGTAATGCGTCTTTAGTGCAAGATACTAGTTTTTGAATTTTGTGTACTGTACCAAATCTTACTGTAATGTTTTGCTTTTGCAAAACGCGGGCTAATTTGTCAGTTACTCCTGAGATATATGGAATTTTTATTGTTTTAACAATCTGGTCGCTTTCAGTAGTATTGCTTTGCGATCGTGATTTGGCATTCAGTGCTCTGTTAATTTGAGCATTATTGTAGCCATTCTGTCGTAGTGCGTCTTTAACGTGTTTAATCTCTCTCACTAGACTCTCACCATCTGACACTGTTTTCGCCCGATGCACGAGCGTCTTAATAAGAGAGGATTTTTGAGCTGGATGATGATGTGATTCTGCATTCAGATAGGCATCAGTGTGCGTTTGCTTTCTGTAAACGCTGTGTGTTATTTTACCGTTTAGGCCATGTCCAAGCAAAATATCTAGGAATGGGAGTGTATTATTCACCTCCATTTCCATGGTGAACTGGATGGCCGGGTTTTGTGCATTGAGATGATTTAGAAAATCATTAAGTGTATCTTTACCATGTGGCCAGACAACCAAAGTGTCATCCACATACCTAAACCAAAAGGATGGTTTTAATGTGCTCGAGGCAAGTGCTCTTATTTCAAAGTTTTCCATGTACAAATTTGCTATAGCAGGGGATAAAGGAGAACCCATTGCTGCTCCTTCCTTTTGTTTAAAGAAATCCCCTCTCCATAAGAAGTAAGTGTTATTTAAGCAATGGCCAGCAAGTTTCGGAATATCTTTTTGTAAACCGGTATTCTTTACTAGTGTATCAAGTAATTTAAGCGATTCGTCCACTGGAACCTTAGTGAATAGAGAAATCACATCAAAGCTTACCAGAATATCATCAGGAGTAAGTTTAATGTCTTTAATCACATTCACAAGATGTTCTGAATTTTTTATGAATGAAGATGTCTTACCGATGTAAGGCTGTATTTGTTTGGTTATATATTTTGCTAATTGATATGTGGCAGAGCCAATTGTACTGACTATGGGTCGTAATGGGATGCCGATTTTATGAATCTTTGGTAGCCCATAGAGTCTAGGTGGTTTTGAGGCCCTTGGCTTAATTAGGTATTGCTCATTTTTAGGGATTAATGAATTTGCAATTATTGCAGTGGTCTTACGTTCTAAAGTATTAGTTGGATCTCGTTTAATTTTAATGTAGGTACTTTCCTCTAGTAAATTTCTAATTTTATTATCATAATCGGCTCGTGACATCAGTACAGTAGTGCGGCCTTTATCAGCTGCTAGGATTTGGATATCCTTATTTACACGCAGCTCTCTTAAGGCTTTTGCCTCGTTAGAGCTAATATTTACTTTTGGAACTTTGCTATTCTCAATTATTTTAGCAACCTCATGTCTAGTCATCTCTGCCTCATTATGTGGAAGGAGTCTAACTGCTGATTCTACCTCAGCAATTATCTCATCCACTGGAATTGTGCGTGGGGTAACGGCAAAGTTAAGGCCTTTAGAAAGGATAGAGACCATGTCACCGGTTAATACAGTGTTGGTCAAGTTCAGTACAGTTTTGTTTTTACATTTTTGGTTTTCAGTAGGGATTTGTTTATTATGTAATAATAAACACCATGGAAATGGAGGTGAATAATACACTCCCATTCCTAGATATTTTGCTTGGACATGGCCTAAACGGTAAAATAACACACAGCGTTTACAGAAAGCAAACGCACACTGATGCCTATCTGAATGCAGAATCACATCATCATCCAGCTCAAAAATCCTCTCTTATTAAGACGCTCGTGCATCGGGCGAAAACAGTGTCAGATGGTGAGAGTCTAGTGAGAGAGATTAAACACGTTAAAGACGCACTACGACAGAATGGCTACAATAATGCTCAAATTAACAGAGCACTGAATGCCAAATCACGATCGCAAAGCAATACTACTGAAAGCGACCAGATTGTTAAAACAATAAAAATTCCATATATCTCAGGAGTAACTGACAAATTAGCCCGCGTTTTGCAAAAGCAAAACATTACAGTAAGATTTGGTACAGTACACAAAATTCAAAAACTAGTATCTTGCACTAAAGACGCATTACCTAAACTATCAACAGAAGGTGTATATCGGATTAATTGTTCATGTGGCAGCTGCTACATTGGGCAGACGGGATGTAACATCAGCGTAAGACTAAAAGAACATCAGAGAAATATTAAATTATCTCAAACACAACTGTCGGCAGTGGCAGAACATGCTTGTCAACAAGGACACTCAATTGATTTTGACAATGTTGCAGTGGTGTGTAAAACTAATTATTACTGGCAAAGACTAATTAGAGAATCCATTGAAATTGAGAGGAACAAGAATAACTTTAATCGCTCTGACAGCTACCGGCTCAGTGCGGCCTGGAAGCGTATTATTAAATAATACACATTACATTTTGATTTAAAGAATTACTAATCTACAACTCATTACTAATCATAACCAATGACTGATTACTAATCGATTATATAATTACATTACCCCCCCCCTCCGCCTCTAATCACTGCACCTGATGAGTTAAGTGATGACGTCACTCTTCTGCTCTATATAAAACCGGGAGCAAGCGAGGGCTTTACCATTCTGGCGAATTGCCCGATGATGCTGGAAGTATTTACCAGCGAAACGTCGTACTCAAACTGTAAATGTGGATTAACTCTTCAACACACCGGTGGGCTGAAGTAGTGAATTATTTGTCTTTTGTCAACGTGACACTTTTCTTTGCTGATTGGCCGTGTCGGGTGGTGGAGGGTTACGACACATTTATAAATAAACGCGATCTAACCCAAAAACCTTTATTATGAATAATATTGGTCGCGAAAGCCTACGTGTTAAACTGACTAACCTCTATGGGGAGGATACTTTTCTTAAAACCAGAAAATTGGAGAAGCTTCGCATTAAGCGGATGAAATTGATATCTTCACTGGCGTTCCTCAAAAGGTGCAGAGATTCAAAGGTAATACCAAACGCAGTTAAAATAACACATCACATAAAGTCTTCTAAAGCTAACCAAATACTACACAAAGCTAGCGAATTATTATTAATAGAGAGAATACAGCACAATAGGAGTGAATTATCTTACATTTCGGAATCGCTAAAGCAGTTACACTTAGATATAAGCAATAGTATATCTATGCATTATTGGAATATAATCGATAACATAACACAACAATCGGCTGATAATGTGTTTAAACTAACAAAAACTAACCAAATTAATAAATTTTCTAGACTACATAATAAACAAATCCCTACTGAAAACCAAAAATGTAAAAACAAAACTGTACTGAACTTGACCAACACTGTATTAACCGGTGACATGGTCTCTATCCTTTCTAAAGGCCTTAACTTTGCCGTTACCCCACGCACAATTCCAGTGGATGAGATAATTGCTGAGGTAGAATCAGCAGTTAGACTCCTTCCACATAATGAGGCAGAGATGACTAGACATGAGGTTGCTAAAATAATTGAGAATAGCAAAGTTCCAAAAGTAAATATTAGCTCTAACGAGGCAAAAGCCTTAAGAGAGCTGCGTGTAAATAAGGATATCCAAATCCTAGCAGCTGATAAAGGCCGCACTACTGTACTGATGTCACGAGCCGATTATGATAATAAAATTAGAAATTTACTAGAGGAAAGTACCTACATTAAAATTAAACGAGATCCAACTAATACTTTAGAACGTAAGACCACTGCAATAATTGCAAATTCATTAATCCCTAAAAATGAGCAATACCTAATTAAGCCAAGGGCCTCAAAACCACCTAGACTCTATGGGCTACCAAAGATTCATAAAATCGGCATCCCATTACGACCCATAGTCAGTACAATTGGCTCTGCCACATATCAATTAGCAAAATATATAACCAAACAAATACAGCCCTACATCGGTAAGACATCTTCATTCATAAAAAATTCAGAACATCTTGTGAATGTGATTAAAGACATTAAACTTACTCCTGATGATATTCTGGTAAGCTTTGATGTGATTTCTCTATTCACTAAGGTTCCAGTGGACGAATCGCTTAAATTACTTGATACACTAGTAAAGAATACCGGTTTACAAAAAGATATTCCGAAACTTGCTGGCCATTGCTTAAATAACACTTACTTCTTATGGAGAGGGGATTTCTTTAAACAAAAGGAAGGAGCAGCAATGGGTTCTCCTTTATCCCCTGCTATAGCAAATTTGTACATGGAAAACTTTGAAATAAGAGCACTTGCCTCGAGCACATTAAAACCATCCTTTTGGTTTAGGTATGTGGATGACACTTTGGTTGTCTGGCCACATGGTAAAGATACACTTAATGATTTTCTAAATCATCTCAATGCACAAAACCCGGCCATCCAGTTCACCATGGAAATGGAGGTGAATAATACACTCCCATTCCTAGATATTTTGCTTGGACATGGCCTAAACGGTAAAATAACACACAGCGTTTACAGAAAGCAAACGCACACTGATGCCTATCTGAATGCAGAATCACATCATCATCCAGCTCAAAAATCCTCTCTTATTAAGACGCTCGTGCATCGGGCGAAAACAGTGTCAGATGGTGAGAGTCTAGTGAGAGAGATTAAACACGTTAAAGACGCACTACGACAGAATGGCTACAATAATGCTCAAATTAACAGAGCACTGAATGCCAAATCACGATCGCAAAGCAATACTACTGAAAGCGACCAGATTGTTAAAACAATAAAAATTCCATATATCTCAGGAGTAACTGACAAATTAGCCCGCGTTTTGCAAAAGCAAAACATTACAGTAAGATTTGGTACAGTACACAAAATTCAAAAACTAGTATCTTGCACTAAAGACGCATTACCTAAACTATCAACAGAAGGTGTATATCGGATTAATTGTTCATGTGGCAGCTGCTACATTGGGCAGACGGGACGTAACATCAGCGTAAGACTAAAAGAACATCAGAGAAATATTAAATTATCTCAAACACAACTGTCGGCAGTGGCAGAACATGCTTGTCAACAAGGACACTCAATTGATTTTGACAATGTTGCAGTGGTGTGTAAAACTAATTATTACTGGCAAAGACTAATTAGAGAATCCATTGAAATTGAGAGGAACAAGAATAACTTTAATCGCTCTGACAGCTACCGGCTCAGTGCGGCCTGGAAGCGTATTATTAAATAATACACATTACATTTTGATTTAAAGAATTACTAATCTACAACTCATTACTAATCATAACCAATGACTGATTACTAATCGATTATATAATTACATTACCCCCCCCCCTCCGCCTCTAATCACTGCACCTGATGAGTTAAGTGATGACGTCACTCTTCTGCTCTATATAAAACCGGGAGCAAGCGAGGGCTTTACCATTCTGGCGAATTGCCCGATGATGCTGGAAGTATTTACCAGCGAAACGTCGTACTCAAACTGTAAATGTGGATTAACTCTTCAACACACCGGTGGGCTGAAGTAGTGAATTATTTGTCTTTTGTCAACGTGACACTTTTCTTTGCTGATTGGCCGTGTCGGGTGGTGGAGGGTTACGACACATTTATAAATAAACGCGATCTAACCCAAAAACCTTTATTATGAATGTCCAAACCTAAAAACGTTTTCCAAATCACCAAAAAATAAAGCCATAATTGCAGCGTAACAGTGATCACAGGGACTGTGACCGATTTTTTACAATTAACTACATAAATAACATGTAACACCAAATCCTAGAGCCATAGTTGGCTGCATGAGTTACTCCACAACAACAGATGCATCGGTCTGAGTATCAAATTACTCAATGTACCTTTAAGATCAGCACGCTAAATCAAAATACAGATAATACTTTGCAGCGTCATCCGGAGCGAAACATTTTATTTTATGTTACGCCAATGAATAGCAGTGGCAGCTAGGGGTGTACAACTCCTCGAGAGCAGTTTTGAGAGAAGATCTCATTGGTAGCGATTCAAGTTGCAGTTTATTGGCAATAGCATTCCAGACTCTGGGGGCATCAATAGCAAAGGCCCTTCCTACGGCAATAGGGAATGTGAAGCTGGTAAATGAGCGAAGACCTGAGGTCAAATTTGTTATTTGAAATAGAGTGGAGATCCAGCAAGTAGTCTGTGGATTTTTTTGTAAGTACATCGTGAATAAATAAGATCTGGTGCACAAGCCGTCGAACATTAAGAGACGTTAAGTTTGACCCAATGTAGAGATCACAGTGGTGAGTCCTATATGTGCAGTTCAATGTAAATTTTAAAGCCGAGTGATAGATGGAATCAAGCTTCTTCAGTACAGTACTTGGGGCTGATTTATACACGATGTCACAGTAGTCAAGTAGAGGCAGTATGGTAGCTTTTATCAATTCCAAACGGAACATTGGGGGGAAGCAGTGCTTGTGTCGATACAGAAAACCAATTTTTATTTTTGTCTTTTTACCAATATAATCAATGTGATCTTCAAAATTCAGTTTTGAATCCAGGATGACCCCAAGATACTTATAGATCTTGACTTGCTCTATTTTATAATTATTTAAGGAATGTAATTGGGGAAACATGACTTCCTGCTTTAGTCCTGGTGAGAAGCATAGCACCTTGGTTTTGTAGGTATTCAGGACTAGTTTAAGAGCAACTAGCTGATGTTGTAGTTTGATGAAATCACCCTGTAGCTTAGCAATCACGTCATCCGGAGAGCGGCCAGCAGTAATCACTATTGTGTCATCTGCAAAAAGATTTACCCTGGAATGATCCAGGTCAGTGCCCAAGTCATTGACATAAAGATAGAAGAAAAGGGGGCCGAGGATGGAACCCTGTGGAACCCCTTTTGTTATCTTAACACTGTTTGACCTCCAACCATCTGTGAATACTTTCGTGGATTGTCTGGAAACTAAATTCGTTTAATGTTTGGACAGGGGTGTAGGAATTTGCATGAGCAGAGGTGACTCCCAATACATTATAAAAAAAGATTACCAGCTTCAGAAAAATGAAGGTTAAAATTGTCAACTATTTTTTTGGGATCTGAAAAATATTCCCCATTTCGGTTAAGCTCAACGGGCAGATTGTCTGTTTTGGATGCCTTTTCGATATATTTGTTTTCAAGAAAATCCTGGCATTTCCATGTGATTCCAGGAGAGTGGAGGAAAAGTAGGCATTTTTTGCATGCCGTATTTTTTTGACGCATCTATTCCTTAAAATCCTGTATTCTAGCCAGTCATTGACCAAATTACTTTTCTCAGCACATGCCCAAGCCTTGTCCCTAGTTTTCATTAGCTTTGTAATCAAATGATCAAACCATGGTGGGCGGTTGCATTTAGTTTTAAATCTAACCAACGGAGCATGTTTGTTAAGAATTTGGAGAAACGTGTACCTGAAAGTCTCCCAAGCCGTAATCAGGTTGGGGATATCACAGACCTTGTCAATATCCGAGTGAAGCACATCATTAGCAAATGCCTGAGTGCTGAAGTGTCTCATAGAGTGCTTCTCAACCAATTTAGGGGGGCTTTGGGTCTGGCTGATGATCTCACTCCAAAAATGAAGGAGTGATCACTAAGGTTATTACCCAGAACACCAGTCAGTGTGAAATTGTGAGGGGCATATGTCAATAAGACGTCAAGCAGAGTTGACTGTCCCGAATATTTTAGGTTGGGTCTTGCGGGGACATTTATTAATTGAAACAGATTAAATTCATCTGCAAAATGTGTGGCCACGGCCGGCGGGTTTAGCCAATTCCAATTTAGATCACCCACTAAAACTATTTCACCTTTAGGGAGGCGCCCAAAAAGCTCTCTCAGTGCAGACGCAGCTTCAACATCCTTCCCACTAGGCGGTCGATAGCAGCACACTACCAATATCTGTTGATTATTTGGGAGCGTTATTTTGAGAGCGAGACCTTCAAAGCAACATTTTTTAAACAAGGAGTGAGCTAGTGAACAAGCTCCTCAGCCGCCACCATTTCAGTCTCCGACCGCCAGCGCTTCCTCTGCGTCTTCGCCATCAACAACTCCAAGTCCTTCGAGGACATCCACCAGTACAGGTGGGTCGGTGTGTGTGTGTCGGACTTAACGCATCCACAAGTACAGGTGGATGTGTGTCGGACTTAGTGCATCCACAAGTACAGGTGGGTCGGTGTGAGTGTGTCGGACTTAGTGAATCCACCAGTACAGGTGTGTGTGTGTCGGACTTAGTGCATCCACAAGTACAGGTGTGTGTGTCGGACTTAGTGCATCCACAAGTACAGGTGTGTGTGTGTCGGACTAAGTGCATCCACAAGTACAGGTGTGTGTGTGTCGGACTTAGTGCATCCACAAGTACAGGTGTGTGTGTGTGTCAGACTTAGTGCATCCACAAGTACAGGTGTGTGTGTGTATCGGACTTAGTGCACCCACCAGTACAGGTGGGTCGGTGTGTGTGTCGGACTTAACGCATCCACAAGTACAGGTGTGTGTGTGTCGGACTTAGTGCATCCACCAGTACAGTGGGTCGGTGTGTGTGTGTGTGTCGGACTTAGTGCATCCACCAGTACAGATGGGTCGGTGTGTGTGTCGGACTTAGTGCATCCACAAGTACAGGTGTGTGTTTGTGTGTCGGCTTAGTGCATCCACAAATACACGTGGGTGTGTGTGTGTCGGCGGTGGGTGGCTTACTGCAGCTACCATATCATGCGTCTTGTGCTGGAAGAAATAAAGCCTCCAGTTAAATTTTTGACTTGTTACACTGGTCTACAGCCAAAATGCTTTCGAGAAATAAACATGTAGTCCAACTTTACTAATTCTGTGTCACTGAGCTGTCCACTTGACACTGATGTTCCGGTGTGTCTGTTCCACCTGAAGAAGGAGACTTGTGTTGCCTCCGAAACGTCGTGATTTAATTTTCTTTTGTTTTATTTTATTTTACCTCCGTGACTCCACCGTACAAATTGATTCTCATTGTTTCGTGAGGAGTCGACTCCTTTTTAATCGCATAAGAATCGACTCCCATTGACTTGCACAGGGAATCGGATTGTAGATTGTCTTAGAAATCGATTGCTCATTGAATTGCATGAGGAATCGACTTAGCGTCTGAATCAATTCCTTGTCGACTTGTGTTTGGAACCGGTTCGTCGTGTGGAGTTGGATCCGGGTCCGGGGGGTTCAGCATCGCCTGGTGAGATTACACTCAACACTCACCACTACTCACCACTAGTACACTCACCACTACTCATCACTAGTACACTCACCACTACTCACCACTAGTACACTCACCACTAGTACACTCACCACTAGTACACTCACCACTCACCACTAGTACACTCACCACTAGTACACTCACCACTACTCACCACTCACCACTAGTACACTCACCACTAGTACACTCACCACTAGTACACTCACCACTACTCACCACTAGTACACTCACCACTAGTACACTCACCACTACTCACCACTAATACACTCACCACTAGTACACTCACCACTACGCACCACTAGTACACTCACCACTACTCACCACTAGTACACTCACCACTACTCACCACTAGTACACTCACCACTAGTACACTCACCACTTACCACTACTCACCACTTACCACTAGTACACTCACCACTAGTACACTCACCACTTACCACTACTCACCACTCACCACTAGTACACTCACCACTACTCACCACTCACCACTAGTACACTCACCACTAGTACACCCACCACTCACCACTAGTACACTCACCACTAGTACACTCACCACTAGTACACTCACCACTACTCACTAGTACACTCACCACTACTCACCACTAGTACACTCACCACTCACCACTACTCACCACTCACCACTAGTACATTCACCACTAGTACACTCACCACTACTCACCACTCACCACTAGTACACTCACCACTAGTACACCCACCACTCACCACTAGTACACTCACCACTAGTACACTCACCACTAGTACACTCACCACTACTCACCACTACTCACCACTAGTACACTCACCACTAGTACACTCACCACTCACCACTAGTACACTCACCACTACTCACCACTAGCACACTCACCACTAGTACACTCACCACTCACCACTAGTACACTCACCACTAGTACACTCACCACTACTCAACACTCACCACTAGTACACTCACCACTACTCACCACTACTCACCACTAGTACACTCACCACTAGTACACTCACCACTACTCACCACTCACCACCACTCACCACTAGTACACTCACCACTAATACACTCACCACTAGTACACTCACCACTAGTACACTCACCACTCACCACTAGTACACTCACCACTAGCACACTCACCACTCACCACTAGTACACTCACCACTACTCACCACTAGTACACTCACCACTACTCACCACCACTCACCACTAGTACACTCACCACTCCCCCACTAGTACACTCACCACTACTCACCACTAGTACACTCACCACTAGTACACTCACCACTACTCACCACTCACCACTACTCACCACTCACCACTAGTACACTCACCACTAGTACACTCACCACTACTCACCACTCACCACTACTCACCACTCACCACTAGTACACTCACCACTCACCACTACTCACCACTAGTACACTCACCACTACTCACCACTACTCAACACTCACCACTAGTACACTCACCACTAGTACACTCACCACTAGTACACTCACCACTCACCACTAGTACACTCACCACTCACCACTGCTCACCACTCACCACTACTCACCACTAGTACACTCACCACTAGTACACTCACCACTACTCACCACTAGTACACTCACCACTAGTACACTCACCACTAGTACACCCACCACTCACCACTACTCACCACTAGTACACTCACCACTAGTACACTCACCACTCACCACCACTCACCACTAGTACACTCACCACTCACCACTACTCACCACTCACCACTACTCACCACTAGTACACTCACCACTCACCACTACTCACCACTAGTACACTCAACACTCACCACTAGTACACTCACCACTAGTACACTCACCACTAGTACACTCAACACTCACCACTAGTACACTCACCACTAGTACACTCACCACTACTCACCACTCACCACTAGTACACCGCTGTGTCTGTTCCACCTGAAGAAGGAGACTTGTGTTGCCTCCGAAACGTCGTGATTTAATTGTTTTCTTTTATTTTGTTTTATTTTACCTCTGTGACGCCACCGTATAAATTGATTCTCAACATTGTTTCGTGAGGAGTCGACTCCTTTTTAAACGCATTAAGAATCGACTCTTATTGACTTGCACGGGGAATCGGATTGAAGAGTTGTATTAGAATTCGATTGCTCATTGAATTGCATGAGGAATCGACTTAGAGTCTGAATCAATACCTTGTCGACTTGTGTTTGGAACCGGTTCGTCGTGTGGAGTTGGATCCGGGTTTGGGGGGTTCAGCATCGCCTGGTGAGTTTACACTCAACACTCACCACTACTCACCACTAGTACACTCACCACTAGTACACTCACCACTAGTACACTCACCACTACTCACCACTCACCACTAGTACACTCACCACTCACCACTACTCACCACTAGTACACTCACCACTAGGACACTCACCACTCACCACTAGTACACTCACCACTCACCACTACTCACCACTCACCACTACTCACCACTAGTACACTCACCACTAGTACACTCACCACTAGTACACTCATCACTACTCACCACTAGTACACTCACAACTCACCACTAGTACACTCACCACTACTCACCACTAGTACACTCACCACTACTCACCACTCACCACTAGTACACTCACCACTACTCACCACTACTCACCACTCACCACTAGTACACTCACCACTAATACATTCACCACTACTCACCACTAGTACACTCACCACTAGTACACTCACCACTAGTACACTCACCACTACTCACCACTCACCACTACTCACCACTCACCACTACTCACCACTAGTACACTCACCACTACTCACCACTCACCACTACTCACCACTCACCACTAGTACACTCACCACTACTTACCACTAGTACACTCACCACTCACCACTAGTACACTCACCACTAGTACACTCACTACTAGTACACTCACCACTACTCACCACTCACCACTAGTACACTCACCACTACTCACCACTCACCACTAGTACACTCACCACTACTCACCACTAGTGCACTCACCACTAGTACACTCACCACTAGTACACCCACCACTCACCACTAGTACACTCACCACTACTCACCACTAGTACACTCACCACTCACCACTACTCACCACTAGTACACTCACCACTAGTACACTCACCACTAGTACACCCACCACTCACCACTACTCACCACTCACCACTAGTACACTCACCACTAGTACACTCACCACTACTCACCACTAGTACACTCACCACTAGTACACTCACCACTACTCACCACTAGTACACTTACCACTAGTACACTCACCACTCACCACTAGTACACTCACCACTAGTACACCCACCACTCACCACTAGTACACTCACCACTAGTACACTCACCACTCACCACTACTCACCACTAGTACACTCACCACTCACCACTAGTACACTCACCACTAGTACACTCACCACTACTCACCACTACTCACCACTCACCACTACTCACCACTCACCACTACTCACCACTAGTACACTCACCACTAGTACACTCACCACTACTCACCACTCACCACTACTCACCACTAGTACACTCACCACTAGTACACTCACCACTACTCACCACTAGTACACCACTAGTACACTCACCACTAGTACACCCACCACTCACCACTACTCACCACTAGTACACTCACCACTAGTACACTCACCACTCACCACTAGTACACTCACCACTAGTACACTCACCACTCACCATTAGTACACTCACCACTCACCACTACTCACCACTCACCACTACTCACCACTAGTACACTCACCACTAGTACACTCACCACTAGTACACTCACCACTCACCACTACTCACCACTCACCACTACTCACCACTCACCACTAGTACACCGCTGTGTCTGTTCCACCTGAAGAAGGAGACTTGTGTTGCCTCCAAAACGTCGTGATTTAATTGTTTTCTTTTGTTTTATTTTATTTTACCTCCGTGACGCCACCGTATAAATTGATTCTCAACATTGTTTCGTGAGGAGTCGACTCCTTTTTAAACGCATTAAGAATCGACTCCTATTGACTTGCACGGGGAATCGGATTGAAGAGTTGTATTAGAATTCGATTGCTCATTGAATTGCATGAGGAATCGACTTAGAGTCTGAATCAATACCTTGTCGACTTGTGTTTGGAACCGGTTCGTCGTGTGGAGTTGGATCCGGGTTTGGGGGGGTTCAGCATCGCCTGGTGAGTTTACACTCAACACTCACCACTACTCACCACTAGTACACTCACCACTAGTACACTCACCACTAGTACACTCACCACTACTCACCACTCACCACTAGTACACTCACCACTACTCACCACTAGTACACTCACCACTCACCACTACTCACCACTAGTACACTCACCACTAGTACACTCACCACTCACCACTAGTACACTCACCACTCACCACTACTCACCACTCACCACTACTCACCACTAGTACACTCACCACTAGTACACTCACCACTAGTACACTCACCACTCACCACTAGTACACTCACCACTACTCACCACTAGTACACTCACCACTCACCACTAGTACACTCACCACTACTCACCACTAGTACACTCACCACTACTCACCACTCACCACTAGTACACTCACCACTAGTACACTCACCACTACTCTCCACTCACCACTACCCACCACTAGTACACTCACCACTAGTACACTCAACACTCACCACTACTCACCACTCACCACTAGTACACTCACCACTACTCACCACTACTCACCACTCACCACTAGTACACTCACCACTAATACATTCACCACTACTCACCACTAGTACACTCACCACTAGTACACTCACCACTAGTACACTCACCACTACTCACCACTACTCACCACTCACCACTACTCACCACTAGTACACTCACCACTAGTACACTCACCACTCACCACTAGTACACTCACCACTAGTACACTCACCACTACTCAACACTCACCACTACTCACCACTCACCACTAGTACACTCACCACTACTCACCACTAGTACACTCACCACTCACCACTACTCACCACTAGTACACTCACCACTAGTATACTCACCACTAGTACACCCACCACTCACCACTACTCACCACTCACCACTAGTACACTCACCACTAGTACACTCACCACTCACCACTACTCACCACTAGTACACTCACCACTAGTACTCTCACCACTCACCACTACTCACCACTAGTACACTTACCACTAGTACACTCACCACTCACCACTAGTACACTCACCACTAGTACACTCACCACTCACCACTAGTACACTCACCACTAGTACACTCACCACTAGTACACTCACCACTCACCACTACTCACCACTAGTACACCCACCACTCACCACTAGTACACTGACCACTAGTACACTCACCACTCACCACTACTCACCACTAGTACACTCACCACTCACCACTAGTACACTCACCACTAGTACACTCACCACTACTCACCACTAGTACACTCACCACTCACCACTAGTACACTCACCACTAGTACACTCACCACTCCCCCACTCCCCCTCCCTCCCCCCCAGGACGAGGACTTTGTCACCACCATGGCCAACGCGGCCTTCCTGTCTCACGCTCTGCGCCCTGACCCTTCTGCTGTCCCTGCTGCTGTTGCTGCCCCTGCTGTCCCTGCTGCCCCTGCTGTCCCTGCTGCCCCCGCTGTCCCTGCTGCCCCTGTTGCTGCCCCTGCTGTCCCTGCTGCTGCTGCCCCTGCTGCTGCTGTCCCTGCTGTCCCTGCTGTCCCTGCTGCCCCTGCTGCTGTCCCTGCTGCTGCTGCTGCCCCTGCTGCCCCCGCTGTCCCTGCTGTTGCTGTCCCTGCTGCTGCTGTCCCTGCTGTCCCTGCTGCTGTCCCTGCTGCTGCTGCCCCTGCTGTTGCTGCCCCTGCTGCTGCTGTCCCTGCTGCTGCTGCCCCTGCCGCCGCTGCCCCTGCTGCCCCTGCCGCCGCTGCCCCTGCTGTCCCTGCTGCTGCTCCTGCTGCTGTCCCTGCTGCTACTGCCGCACTGCCGCTTGGCTCCCCGCTGTGCCGCTGGTGGCTCGGCTTCCTGGGCGCTCTCAGACGCTGCTGCTGCTGCTGCACCACCACCAACACCACCGCCGCTGGCTGTGGTGTTGGTGGTGGTGTTGGTGGTGGTGTTATTGGTGGTGGTGTTGGTGGCGGTGGTGTTGGTGGTGGTGGTGTTGTCGGTGGTGGTGTTGGTGGCGGTGGTGGTGTTGGTGGTGGTGGGGGTGGTGGTGTTGGTGGTGGTGGCGGTGGTGGTGGTGTTGGTGGGGGTGGTGGCCGTGGTGGCAGTGGTGGTTGCGAGCAACCCGAGGAGTGGGCGGTGGCAGTGGTGAGGGCGGCTGGGACGCCGCGCTCACTCCTCACGCTGCTCACTGACCGTGAGGACGACGACCAGGTGAGACCACGGGTGGGGCGCACAAGGATATGTGTCTGTGTGTGTGTAGGTCGACTCAGCCTCAAATGAGTACCTGGAGGGATGTGTAAACATCGCCGCTAGGGAGACAAAGGCGGCCGGGCATGGTGCTGGCCACCCACCCCCTCGTGTGCTGTGCCGGCCTTTAAAGGCGCTCGCTAACAGCACTTGCCCCTACAGTCTGTTAAGGCTATACGGGGTATCTTTGTCTGTGCGCGGGACGGGCTAGAGAAGAGATGGAGTGACGTGGTACAAGAGGATGTGGAGCTGAGTCGACTTCCCGATGACTGGTACCAGCGGTGTAAAAATCGGCCTCTGTGGAGGAGGCTCGTGAAGGACGCTACTGGGCAGTTGGAGGCAGTCGCCCTCCAACAACAACGGAGGGCGGAGGAGCGACGCTCAGAACAACGAGCGGAGCGCCGGGTGGCTAAAGCACAGCAGGTTGGCACAGGAGGGGGCACAGGCGGTGCATCAGCCAGTCATCTCAGTCAGTCGACCCGTGGCACCTGGGTCTGTCCCTTGACCTTCTGCCAGCGGGCGTTCGACACTTCACGTGGCCTCAAGGTGCACATAGCCTGGCACAAGCGTCGTGGTGACATCACCGCCACTTGGTGGCGTATGGCGGTTGTTGTTTGTGCATCTCCTCATCTCCCCGTGCCCCCACAGGTGCGTGCATATGCATGTGAGGTGTTGCAAGTCCTCAGCTCCAACCATGTTGGCGCATTGGCCCTCTGCAACAATGGAGGCATCGCGGCCTTCGCCAGCCTGCTGGGACGCACTCACAACCCTCACACCCTGGAGAAGATCACCGGTAGCAACCCACCCACACTCACCACCCACTCTCGCCACCCACACTCACCACTCACCACCCACTCTCGCCACCCACACTCACCACCCACGCTCACCACCCACACTCACCACCCACACTCACCACCCATGCTCGCCACGCTCGTCACGCTCACCACTCTCACCACGCTCACTACTCTCACCAGGCTCACCACTCTCGCCATGCTCACCACCCACACTCACCACTCACACTCACCACCCACCCACCCTCGCCACCCCTACCCCAGGCACGCTGTGGAACCTGTCGTGCCACGAGCCTCTGAGGGCTGCGCTGGTGGAGCTCTGCCTCCCGGCGCTGGTGGAGCTCGTGCTGGTGCCAGAGAGCGGCTGGAGGAGCAACGTTGGAGACAAACCCTCCTCACCGTCCTCACCCAGCTCGCCCGTCTCACCCTCCTCACTCAGCTCGCCCGCCTCGCCTTCCGCGGCGTTCTGCAACGCCTTGGCGTGCCTGCGGTAAGGCGCGCCGAGACAGACGTGACGGGGACGTTGCGGTGGACGCGACGGGAATGTCGTGGTTGACGTGACGGGGACGTCAGGGTTCACGTCACGGCGGTGACGTTGCAGGGAGTTGAGCTTGGCAGACCCGGACAGGCGGCTGAGCATGCGGCAGTGCGAGGGGCTGGTGGACTGCGTGCTGCACTTCATCCGCACGGCACTCAAAGGGCACAACATCGAGACTCAGGTGACCCCCACACCAAGATGGGTAGTGGTAAAGTAGTGGTTAGCGCTACGAACCCGGCGACCCGGGTTCAATTCCCGCTCGTGGCCAACACCGGTGAAGATTATCTGAAATGGTCCTGGGCCTCCCCTAGGTGTACTCAGCCTCAATTGAGTACCTGGTGTGGTGTGTAAACATCGCCACTGAGCAGACAAAGGTGGTCGGGCGTTGTGCTTGCCACCAACCCCCTCATGTGCCATTCCGGTCTCTTCATAGGTGCTCGCTAACAGCACTTGCCCCTACAGTCTGTTGAGGCTATATGGAGGGTCTTTGTTTATGTATGTGTATGTATGTACACGTGTGTGGATGTATGTGTATGTGTATGTATGTCCGTGTGTGTGTATTGTCCGGCAAAAACAACCCCCTACCTCCTCGAGGTGCCGGACGGCAAAATTGTGGTGGGCAGTGCCGTGGGGGGAGGGCCAATTTAGATTGGCCTTTCCCTTCATGGCATTTGTTACCACCACAATGGCCAAAAGGGGGCTTTGGACCGGTGCGAGGGACTGGTAACCCCTCCACTTTCAATTAACTACCACTAAAATACGAGGTAATGCATTTATTAAGTTTGTGCCGGAGGCACCAGGGGTACGGGCGTCTATGACGTCTCCTGGCCAAACCCCATTTGGCGGAGCGAGGAGATTGAATCTTTATCCTCGGGGCTTCTTCAGAAACAACAAAAAGCCTCTACGGATGGCCACGTGGAATGTTTGAACGCTCATTGCGGAGGAGAGGCTTCCATTCTTTTGTTGGGAGCTGGACCGGTACCGCCTGCATCTCTATGGTATTCAGGAGGTCCAGGGGACCGGCTCTGGCTCCTGCCACCATGAGGGGTGGACAGTCCTTTACTCGGGGCAGGAGACTGCCAAACAACAGGGAGTGGCTCTTCTTCTGAACAAAAGAATGAAGGGGGCGTGGGAGTGTGGCGGTCAGGTGTGGGATGCTGTAATCCCCAGGCTACTTTGGGCTCGCCTTCCCATCAACCAGAGGCAAGGAGTGGTGGTCGTGGTTATGTATGCCCCCACTGAAGACGAACATCTGGAAGGATGCAGGCAAGGCCGATGAGTCAGATGGCTTCTATGACCTCCTGTCAAAGATACTGGCTAAAGTGGCCCCTCGGGATAGAGTCATCTTGTTGGGTGACTTCAATGCCCGAGTTGGTCATGATGCTAGCACCTGGTCTGGAGTGATTGGAGGGCATGGGCCAGATCAGCTCAATAACAACGGTAAGAGGCTGATAGATTTTTGTGCAGCCCATGGGCTTGTAATTATCAACACGCTGTTCCGGCATCGGCACATCCACACAACATCATGGATGCATGCCAGGTCCAAGTGTAACGAGTTCAACTGAGTCGCAGACGTTGTCTTGGGAGCAACACTTTATTCAGAAACTCAACGTAACATAACACAACCTACACTTGGGTGTTGAATGCTCATCTAGCCACGCTACGGCAGAACTAGACACGGTTCGCTATCCCGGCCCAGACCACAAGCTGGGTCCCGGACCACGTGGCTAGAGGCTTCTTCAACCCGACGTGGATCTTCATCACCAGTAACACGAAGAACCCCGAGCCCCTCCCGGGGCCCCCGTTATATCGGCCTGGGCTGGGGTTGGCTCCGCCCCTCGCCCCGCCCACCTTCCAGATCTCTCCGGCTCTTTCCCGAAGGCTCCTCGAGAGCTCTGCTATACCACGTGACCGCCCAGCGGCCCCCGTCCACCGGAGGCCCCCCTCCAATATCATCCGGTTACGTGTCGGCAGGCCAACCAGCGTATCATGCCCCAACGTAACCCTGGCTGGCTGACACTCCCTCTCGCTCCCTCACCGGGAGCCCGCACCGCACACCGCACATGGTGCCTCCACGCTGCACAGCGCTCACCCAAGCCCCGTGAGGGCTGGTACTTCGCCCAGTAAGCGGACTACACATAATGCCAAGACATTATCCGCTGCGGTTTCGTAAGCCCGGCACCACACAGTGACAATCACAGTCACTACACAAGCAAGACCATCTGCTGGACTACATTGTGATGGAACAGTGGATGCGGGCCCATGTCCTTGACACCAGGAGCTGATCTGCCCACTGACCATCGACTTGGCATCTTTAAGATGTGCCTGCCATTCTTCCACTCCGGTGGTGGGTGTACACCCAGGACCCCATTCAAACCCATAGTGGCATGGTCTCAGCTAGCTGATTAAAATTTCAAGCGAGAATTTAATCATCGCTTGCAGCTGGGGTTGGCATCATCCCAAACCTCCTCATGTCGAGGGGAAATGGGCGAGGTTTAGGACTGTGGCTTATGCAGCTGCAATGGCTTCTTTGGGTACACGGTCCAGACCTCCTCAGAGACCCTGGCTGACAAAGGAGGTGTTCAGGCTGGCTGAGAAAAAGCGACAGGCCCACTCTCATCATCTACAACATCCCATGTCAGAGAATGAGGAGGCTTACCGAAGCCTTCGCTCGGAGGTTCGTAGAGCCGTGAGGCGCCTTAAGGATGGTTGGTGGTTGCAGGTTGCTGAGGAGATGGAGTCTGCCCCAATGGCCTGTGATCACAAATTCCTATTTAACTCCATCAAAAAAGTAACCTGCAGCGCCACACCTATTACCATCATTAGGAGAAAGAACGGTGATCCAATCTCCGACCCCCAGGAACAGGTTTGCAGATTTGCTGAGCATTTTTGGGAGGTCCTGGGGGAGGGGAAATCCCCCAACCTGGAAAACATCGTGGCACAAAGTGAGGATGACCCTGCTGAGGCTGCGGTGCCTCATAGAAGAGGAAGTCACCCCCTGTGAGTGGCTGGCTGAGGTGCCATCTGTTGAAGAAGTACTGAAGGCGATCCGGAGTCTGAGACCAGGAAAGGCACTGAGTAGAGATGATCTCCCAAGCAAAATGCTGAGGGAGGGTGGCGTTTGTGCACAGACTGCCCTATATGACATCATAACAGCAGTCTGGACCACTGGACGGGTTCCGCAGGATTGGAAGGATGCCCTGGTGGTCCCCCTCTTTAAGAAGGGGGAACGCACAGACTGTAACAACTACAGGGGCATCTCATGCCTCAGTGTGCCGGGAAAGGTCCTGGCAAGGATTATTCAACATCGCCTTGCCAGGCACGCTGAGGCGAGGCTTGCAGAGCCCCATTGCGGTTTCAGGAAAGGGCGGTCCTGCAAAGATGCCATATTTTCTATCGGTCTGCTACAGCAGAAGTGTAGGACATTCCACATCTCCGCTTTTTTGACCTGCTCAAGGCCTATGATACCATCAGTAGGCCTGGGCTCTGGGTTGTTCTTAGTGCTTTCGGAGTCCCTAACGCTCTGCTTATGATCATTAAGGACCTTCATGATGGTGAGCGGGCCCGGGTAGAACTTCGTGGCCGGGGTGCGACAGTGATGTCCTCTGGCTCCCACATTATTTAACATCTATTTTGACCACGTAGTTCGTGAAGCCTTCAATAGCTGTACCGGGGGAATCTCCATTTGGTACAGATATAAGGGAGGCTGATCGATGCCCAGGTGCAGTCAAGGGATGGCTCCCTATTGCTCAACCACGTTATGTATGCCGATGATTTGGTAATTGCTGCTCATTCAGAGGAGGAATTGGAGATGCTGGCTGCTGAGACTGGAGCGTGCCACTAAGAGATGGGGCCTTACCATCACCCCCACCAAAACTAAGCACCTGCCTGGGTATTTTGTACCATCGGACACTCCACCCCCACAACTCCCAATTGGTGATGGGGCAGTTGTGGAGAGAGTGGAGAGATTCCCATATTTATTTTTTACCTACGTGACTTTACCGAATAGAACCCAAGAGTATGAGTTTCCCATACCTGGGCAGTGTGCTTATGACCGGCTCCAGTTTAACAGCAGAGGTCTCACTCCGAATCAGTCGAGCAGCAATATCTTTTCATCGGTTGCGTGACGCTGTGTGGAAGCTACCTGGTCTATCGCTCCGCACTAAGCTTCAGGTCTTCTCGGCCACGGTCATTCCCTCCCTTCTCTACGCTTGCGAAACGTGGACCCCCCTAATGGAACATCTTCACTGGTTAGAAACAGTTAGGCTGGCCTGCCTACGATCCATCCTGGGTTTAACCAGACTAGATTGTGTGAGGAGCTCACAAATCCTTGAAAGATCTGGGCAAGGTCCCATCGGTGAGCTCCTCCGGCGGGCAAGGCTGCGATGGCTGGGTCATGTAGCCCGCATGCCCAGCCACCGCATGCCGAAACAGCTTTTGTTCGGCCGGATCGAGGGGACTAAACGGGCGCGGCACGGGCTAGAGAAGAGATGGAGTGATGTGGTACAGAAGGACGTGGAGCTGAGTGGACTTGTCGATGACTGGTACCACCGGTGTCAAGGTTGGTATCTGTGGAGGAGGCTCGTGAAGGACGCTACTGGGCAGTTGGAGGTAGTCGCCCTCCAACAACAACGGAGGGCGGAGGAGCGACGCTCAGAACAACGAGCGGAGCGCCGGGTGGCTAAAGCACAGCAGGTTGGCACAGTAGGGGGCACAGGTGGTGCATCAGCCAGTCATCTCAGTCAGTCGACCCGTGGCACCTGGGTCTGCCCCGTGACCTCCTGCCAGCGGGCGTTCGACACTTCACGTGGCGTCAGGGTGCACATAGCCTGGCACAAGCGTCGTGGTGACGTCACCGCCACTTAGTGGCGAATGGCGGTTGTTGTTGTTGTTGTCTGTGTGTGTGTCTGTGTGTGTGTGTGTCTGTGTGTGTGTCTGTGTGTGTGTCTGTGTGTGTCTGTGTGTGTCTGTGTGTGTCTGTGTGTGTCTGTGTGTGTGTATGTCTGTGTGTGTGTCTGTGTGTGTGTGTCTGTGTGTGTGTGTCATGATACTGGAACCTGGTCTGGAGTGATTGGAGGGCATGGGCCAGATCAGCTCAATAACAACGGTAGGAGGCTGCTAGATTTTTGTGCAGCCCATGGGCTTGTAATTACCAACACGCTGTTCCGGCATCGGCGCATCCACACAACATCATGGATGCATGCCGGGTCCAAGCAAGAACATCTGCTGGACTACATAGTGACGGACCAGCGGATGCGAGCCTATGTCCTTGACACCAGGACCTACCGTGGAGCTGATCTGCCCTCTGACCATCGACTAGTCATCTGTAAGATGCGCCTGCCATTCTTCCACTCCGGTGGTGGGTGTACACCCAGGACCCCATTCCGACCTAAAGTGGCCTGGTCTCAGTTATCTGATGAAAGTTGCAAGCGAGAATTTCATCATCGCTTGCGGCTGGGATTGGCATCGTCCCCGACTCCTCCTGATGTCGAGGGTAAATGGGCGAGGTTTAGGACTGTGACTCATGCAGCTGCAATGGCTGCTTTGGGTACGCGGTCCAGACCTCCCCAGACACCCTGGCTGACAGAGGAGTTGTTCAGGATGGTTGAGAAAAAACGACAGGCCCACTGTCATCGGCTACAGAATCCCACGTCAGAGAATGAGGAGGCTTACCGCAGCCTTCGCTCGGAGGTTCGGAGAGCCGTGAGGCGCTGCAAGGATGGGTGGTGGTCGCGGGTTGCTGAGGAGATGGAGTCTGCCTCAGTGGCCCGTGATCACAAATCTCTATTTAACTCCATAAAAAAAGTAACCTGCAGCGCCACACCTATTACCATCATTAGGGGAAAAAACGGTGATCCAATCTCCGACCCCCAGGAACAGGTTTGCAGATTTGCTGAGCATTTCTGTGAGGTCCTGGGGGAGGGAAAATCCCTCAGCCAGGAAAAAATCGTGGCACAAAGTGAGGATGACCCTGCTGAGGCTGTGGTGCCTCAAATATTGGAAGAAGTCACCCCCCGTGAGTGGCTGGCTGAGGTGCCATCTGTTGAGGAAGTACTGAAGGCGATCCGAAGTCTGAGACCAGGAAAGGCAGCGGGCAGAGATGATCTCCCAAGCGAAATGCTGAGGGAGGGTGGCGTTTGTGCACAGACTGCCCTATATGACATCATAACAACGGTCTGGGCCGCTGGACGGGTTCCACAGGATTGGAAGGATGCCCTGGTCGTCCCCCTCTTTAAGAAGGGGGACCGCACAGACTGTAACAACTACAGGGGCATCTCACTCCTCAGTGTGCCGGGAAAGGTCCTGGCAAGGATTATTCAGCATCGCCTTGCCAGGCATGCTGAGGAGAGGCTTGTGGAGCCCCAATGCGGTTTCAGGAAAGGGCGGTCCTGCACAGATGCCATATATTCTGTCCGTCTGCTACAGCAGAGGTGTAGGGAATTCCAACAAGACCTACATCTCTGCTTTATTGACCTGGTCAAGGCCTATGATACCATCAGTAGGCCTGGGCTCTGTGTTATTCTTCGTGCTTTTGGAGTACCTGACCGTCTGCTCACGATCATTAAGGACCTTCATGATGGTGAGCGGGCCCGGGTAAAACTACGTGGCCGGGAGTCAGAGCCATTCCCTGTACACCTTGGGGTGCGACAGGGATGTCCTCTGGCTCCCACATTATATAACATCTATTTTGACCACGTAGTTCGT
The DNA here is from genome assembly GCF_048934315.1 of Petromyzon marinus. Taxonomy (NCBI): domain Eukaryota; kingdom Metazoa; phylum Chordata; class Hyperoartia; order Petromyzontiformes; family Petromyzontidae; genus Petromyzon; species Petromyzon marinus. The sequence goes on along the minus strand of NW_027422972.1, from coordinate 312,743 downwards.
GAAGCCTTCAATAGCTGTACTGGGGGAATCTCCATATGGTACAGATATAATGGGAGGCTGATCGATGCCCGGGTGCGGTCAAGGGATGGCTCCTACAGACACTTACATACCGACACTTACATACAGACACTGAGACACTTACATACAGACACTTACATACAGACACTTACATACAGACACTGAGATATTCACATACAGACATTTACATACAAACACTTAACATACAGACACTTGCATACAGACACTTACATACAGACACTTACTTAGACATTTACTTACAGACACTGAGACACGTAAATACAAACACTTACATACAGAAGCTTACATACAGACACTTACATACAGACACTGAGACACTTACATACAGACATTTACATACAGACACTGAGACACTTACATACAGACACTTACATACAGACACTTACAAACACACACTGACATACAGACGCTGAGACTTACATACAGACACTTACATACAGACACTTACATACAGACACTTACATAAAGACATTTACATAGAGATACTGAGACACTTACATACAGACACTTACATACAGACACTTACATACACACACTTACATACACACTTACATACAGGCACTTACATACAGACACTTACATAGACACTTACATACAGACACTTACATACTGACACAAACAGACACTGAGACACTTACATACAGACACTTACATACAAACACTTACATACAGACACTTACATACAGACACTTACATAGAGACACTTACATACAGACCCTTACATACAGACACTTAGACACTTACATACAGACACTGACATACAGACTCTTACATAAAGACACTTACATACAGACACTTAGACACTTACATACAGACACTTACATAAGACTCTTACATAAAGACACTTACATACAGACAATTACATACAGACACTTACATACAGACACTAAGACACTTACATACAGACACTTACATACAGACACTTACATACAGACACTGAGACACTTACATAGACACTTACATACAGACGCTTACATACACTTACATACAGACACTGAGACACTTACATACATACACTTACATACAGACACTTACATACAGACACTTACAAACAGACACTTACATACAGACACTGAGACACTTACATACAGACACTTCCATACAGACACTGAGACACTTACATACAGACACTTACATACAGAAACTTACATACAGACACTGAGACACTTACATACAGACACTGAGACACTTACATACAGACACTGAGACACTTACATACAGACACTTACATAAAGACACTGAGACACTTACATAGACACTTACATACAGATGCTTACATACAGACACTTACATACAGACACTTACATACAGACACATATAGACGCTGAGACACTTACATACAGACACTTACATACAGACACGAAGACACTTACATACAGACACTTACATACAGACACTTACATACAGACAATTACATACAGACACTTACATACAGACACTAAGACACTTACATACAGACACTTACATACAGACACTTACATACAGACACTAAGACACTTACATAGACACTTATATACAGACGCTTACATACACTTACATACAGACACTGAGACATTTACATACAGACACTTACATACAGACACTTACATACAGACACTTACATACAGACACTGAGACACTAACATAAGACACTTACATACAGACACTGAGACACTTACATACAGACACTTACATACAGACACTTACATACAGACACTTACATACAGACACTGAGACACTTACATACAGACACTTACATACAGACACTTACATACAGACACTTACATACAGACACTGAGACACTTACATACAGACACTTACATACAGACACTTACATACAGACACTGAGACACTTACATACAGACACTTACATAAAGACACTGAGACACTTACATAGACACTTACATACAGATGCTTACATACAGACACATACAGACACTGAGACACTTACATACAGACACTTACATACAGACACTGAGACACTTACATACAGATGCTTACATACAGATGCTTACATACAGACACTTATATACAGACACTGAGACACTTACATACAGACACTTACATACAGACACTTACATAAAGACATTTACATACAGATACTGAGACACTTACATACAGACACTTACATACAGACACTGACATACAGACTCTTACATAAAGACACTTACATACAGACACTTAGACACTTACATACAGACACTTACATAAGACTCTTACATAAAGACACTTACATACAGACAATTACATACAGACACTTACATACAGACACTAAGACACTTACATACAGACACTTACATACAGACACTTACATACAGACACTGAGACACTTACATAGACACTTACATACAGACGCTTACATACACTTACATACAGACACTGAGACACTTACATACATACACTTACATACAGACACTTACATACAGACACTTACAAACAAACACTTACATACAGACACTGAGACACTTACATACAGACACTTCCATACAGACACTGAGACACTTACATACAGACACTTACATACAGAAACTTACATACAGACACTGAGACACTTACATACAGACACTGAGACACTTACATACAGACACTGAGACACTTACATACAGACACTTACATAAAGACACTGAGACACTTACATAGACACTTACATACAGACGCTTACATACAGACACTTACATACAGACACTGAGACACTTACATACAGACACTTACATACAGACACATATAGACGCTGAGACACTTACATACAGACACTTACATACAGACACTTACATACAGACACGAAGACACTTACATACAGACACTTACATACAGACACTTACATACAGACAATTACATACAGACACTTACATACAGACACTAAGACACTTACATACAGACACTTACATACAGACACTTACATACAGACACTGAGACACTTACATAGACACTTATATACAGACGCTTACATACACTTACATACAGACACTGAGACATTTACATACAGACACTTACATACAGACACTTACATACAGACACTTACATACAGACACTGAGACACTCACATAAGACACTTACATACAGACACTGAGACACTTACATACAGACACTTACATACAGACACTTACATACAGACACTTACATACAGACACTGAGAAACTTACATACAGACACTTACATACAGACACTTACATACAGACACTGAGACACTTACATACAGACACTTACATAAAGACACTGAGACACTTACATAGACACTTACATACAGATGCTTACATACAGACACATACAGACACTGAGACACTTACATACAGACACTTACATACAGACACTTACATACAGACACTGAGACACTTACATACAGATGCTTACATACAGATGCTTACATACAGACACTTATATACAGACACTGAGACACTTACATACAGACACTTACATACAGACACTTACATAAAGACATTTACATACAGATACTGAGACACTTACATACAGACACTTACATACAGACACTTACATACACACACTTACATACAGACACTTACATACAGACACTTACATACAGACACTTACATAGACACTTACATACAGACACTTACATACTGACACAAACAAACACTGAGACACTTACATACAGACACTTACATACAAACACTTATATACAGACACTTACATACAGACACTTACATACAGACACTTACATACACACACTTAGACACTTACATACAGACACTTACATACAGACTCTTACATAAAGACACTTACACACAGACAATTACATACAGACACTTACAGACACTGAGACACTTACATACAGACACTTACATACAGACACTTACATACAGACACTGAGACACTTACATACAGACACTTACATACAGAAACTTACATACAGACACTGAGACACTTACATAGACACTTACATACAGATGCTTACATACAGACACATACAGACACTGAGACACTTACATACAGACACTTACATACAGACACTTAAATACAGACACTGAGACACTTACATACAGACACTTACATACAGAAACTTACATACAGACACTGAGATACTTACATACAGACACTTACATACAGACACTTAACATACAGATGCTTACATACAGACACATACAGACACTGAGACACTTACATACAGACACTTACATACAGACACTGAGACACTTACATACAGATGCTTACATACAGATGCTTACATACAGACACTTATATACAGACACTGAGACACTTACATACAGACACTTACATACAGACACTTACATAAAGACATTTACATACAGATACTGAGACACTTACATACAGACACTTACATACAGACACTGACATACAGACTCTTACATAAAGACACTTACATACAGACACTTAGACACTTACATACAGACACTTACATAAGACTCTTACATAAAGACACTTACATACAGACAATTACATACAGACACTTACATACAGACACTAAGACACTTACATACAGACACTTACATACAGACACTTACATACAGACACTGAGACACTTACATAGACACTTACATACAGACGCTTACATACACTTACATACAGACACTGAGACACTTACATACATACACTTACATACAGACACTTACATACAGACACTTACAAACAAACACTTACATACAGACACTGAGACACTTACATACAGACACTTCCATACAGACACTGAGACACTTACATACAGACACTTACATACAGAAACTTACATACAGACACTGAGACACTTACATACAGACACTTACATACAGACACTGAGACACTTACATACAGACACTGAGACACTTACATACAGACACTTACATAAAGACACTGAGACACTTACATAGACACTTACATACAGACGCTTACATACAGACACTTACATACAGACACTGAGACACTTACATACAGACACTTACATACAGACACATATAGACGCTGAGACACTTACATACAGACACTTACATACAGACACTTACATACAGACACGAAGACACTTACATACAGACACTTACATACAGACACTTACATACAGACAATTACATACAGACACTTACATACAGACACTAAGACACTTACATACAGACACTTACATACAGACACTTACATACAGACACTGAGACACTTACATAGACACTTATATACAGACGCTTACATACACTTACATACAGACACTGAGACATTTACATACAGACACTTACATACAGACACTTACATACAGACACTTACATACAGACACTGAGACACTCACATAAGACACTTACATACAGACACTGAGACACTTACATACAGACACTTACATACAGACACTTACATACAGACACTTACATACAGACACTGAGAAACTTACATACAGACACTTACATACAGACACTTACATACAGACACTGAGACACTTACATACAGACACTTACATAAAGACACTGAGACACTTACATAGACACTTACATACAGATGCTTACATACAGACACATACAGACACTGAGACACTTACATACAGACACTTACATACAGACACTTACATACAGACACTGAGACACTTACATACAGATGCTTACATACAGATGCTTACATACATTCACTTATATACAGACACTGAGACACTTACATACAGACACTTACATACAGACACTTACATAAAGACATTTACATACAGATACTGAGACACTTACATACAGACACTTACATACAGACACTTACATACACACACTTACATACAGACACTTACATACAGACACTTACATACAGACACTTACATACAGACACTTACATACTGACACAAACAAACACTGAGACACTTACATACAGACACTTACATACAAACACTTATATACAGACACTTACATACAGACACTTACATACAGACACTTACATACAGACCCTTACATACACACACTTAGACACTTACATACAGACACTTACATACAGACTCTTACATAAAGACACTTACACACAGACAATTACATACAGACACTTACAGACACTGAGACACTTACATCCAGACACTTACATACAGACACTTACATACAGACACTGAGACACTTACATACAGACACTTACATACAGAAACTTACATACAGACACTGAGACACTTACATAGACACTTACATACAGATGCTTACATACAGACACATACAGACACTGAGACACTTACATACAGACACTTACATACAGACACTTAAATACAGACACTGAGACACTTACATACAGACACTTACATACAGAAACTTACATACAGACACTGAGATACTTACATACAGACACTTACATACAGACACTTAACATACAGACACTTACATACAGACACTTACATACAGACACTTACATAGAAACTTACATACAGACACTTACATACTGACACTTACATACAGACACTTACATACAGACACTTACATACACACACTTACATACACACACTTACATACAGGCACTTACATACAGACACTTACATAGAAACTTACATACAGACACTTACATACTGACACAAACAGACACTGAGACACTTACATACAGACACTTACATACAAACACTTACATACAGACACTTACATACAGATACTTACATATAGACACTTACATACAGACCCTTACATACAGACACTTACATACAGACACTTACATACAGACTCTTACATAAAGACACTTACATACAGACACTAAGACACTTACATACAGACACTTACATACAGACACTAAGACACTTACATACAGACACTTACATACAGACACTTACATACAGACACTGAGACACTTACATAGACACTTACATACACATGCTTACATACACTTACATACAGACACTGAGACACTTACATACATACACTTACATACAGACACTTACATACAGACACTTACATACAGACACTGAGACACTTACATACAGACACTTCCATACAGACACTGAAACACTTACATACAGAAACTTACATACAGACACTTACATACAGACACTGAGACACTTACATACAGACACTTACATAAAGACACTGAGACACTTACATACAGACACTGAGACACTTACATACATACACTTACATACAGACACTTACATACAGACACTTACATACAGACACTGAGACACTTACATACAGACACTTCCATACAGACACTGAAACACTTACATACAGAAACTTACATACAGACACTTACATACAGACACTGAGACACTTACATACAGACACTTACATACAGACACTTAACATACAGACACTTACATACAGACACTTACATACAGACACTTACATAGAAACTTACATACAGACACTTACATACTGACACTTACATACAGACACTTACATACAGACACTTACATACACACACTTACATACACACACTTACATACAGGCACTTACATACAGACACTTACATAGAAACTTACATACAGACACTTACATACTGACACAAACAGACACTGAGACACTTACATACAGACACTTACATACAAACACTTACATACAGACACTTACATACAGATACTTACATAGAGACACTTACATACAGACCCTTACATACAGACACTTACATACAGACACTTACATACAGACTCTTACATAAAGACACTTACATACAGACACTAAGACACTTACATACAGACACTTACATACAGACACTAAGACACTTACATACAGACACTTACATACAGACACTTACATACAGACACTGAGACACTTACATAGACACTTACATACACATGCTTACATACACTTACATACAGACACTGAGACACTTACATACATACACTTACATACAGACACTTACATACAGACACTTACATACAGACACTGAGACACTTACATACAGACACTTCCATACAGACACTGAAACACTTACATACAGAAACTTACATACAGACACTTACATACAGACACTGAGACACTTACATACAGACACTTACATAAAGACACTGAGACACTTACATACAGACACTGAGACACTTACATACAGACACTTACATACAGACACTGAGACACTTACATACAGACACTTACATACAGACACATACAGACGCTGAGACACTTACATACAGACACTTACATACAGACACTTACATACAGACACGAAGACACTTACATACAGACACTTACATACAGACACTTACATACAGACACTTACATACAGACACTTACATACAGACACGAAGACACTTACATACAGACACTTACATACAGACACTTACATACAGACACTTACATACAGAAACTTACACACAGACACTTACATACAGATACTTACATACAGACACTTACAGACACTTAAATACAGCCACCTACATACAGAGACTTACATACAGACACTTACATACAGACACTTACATACAGACACATACAGACACGTAGATACAGACACTTACATACAGACACTGAGACACATACAGACACTTACATACAGACACTTATATACAGACACTTACATATAGACACTTACATACAGACATTTACTGAGACACTTACTTACAGACACTGAGACACATAAATACAGACACTTACATACAGACACTTACATACAGACACTTACAAACACACACTGACATACAGACACTGAGACTTACATACAGACACTTACATACAGACACTTACATAAAGACATTTACATACAGATACTGAGACACTTACATACAGACACTTACATACAGACACTTACATACACACACTTACATACAGACACTTACATACAGGCACTTACATACAGACACTTACATAGACACTTACATACAGACACTTACATACTGACACAAACAGACACTGAGACACTTACATACAGACACTTACATACAAACACTTACATACACACACTTACATACAGACACTTACATACAGGCACTTACATACAGACACTTACATAGACACTTACATACAGACACTTACATACTGACACAAACAGACACTGAGACACTTACATACAGACACTTACATACAAACACTTACATACAGACACTTACATACAGACACTTACATACAGACACGTACATACAGACCCTTACATACAGACACTTAGACACTTACATACAGACACTTACATACAGACTCTTACATAAAGACACTTACATACAGACACTTACCTACAGACTCTTACATAAAGACACTTACATACAGACACTGAGACACTTACATACAGACACTTCCATACAGACACTGAGACACTTACATACAGACACTTACATACAGACACTTACATACAGACACTTACATACAGACACTGAGACACTTACATACAGACACTTCCATACAGACACTGAGACACTTACATACAGACACTTACATACAGACACTTACATACAGACACTTACATACAGACACTGAGACACTTACATACAGACACTTACATACAGACACTTACATACAGACACGAAGACACTTACATACAGACACTTACATACAGACACTTACATACAGACACTTACATACAGAAACTTACACACAGACACTTACATACAGATACTTACATACAGACACTTACAGACACTTAAATACAGCCACCTACATACAGAGACTTACATACAGACACTTACATACAGACACTTACATACAGACACATACAGACACGTAGATACAGACACTTACATACAGACACTGAGACACATACAGACACTTACATACAGACACTTATATACAGACACTTACATATAGACACTTACATACAGACATTTACTGAGACACTTACTTACAGACACTGAGACACATAAATACAGACACTTACATACAGACACTTACATACAGACACTTACAAACACACACTGACATACAGACACTGAGACTTACATACAGACACTTACATACAGACACTTACATAAAGACATTTACATACAGATACTGAGACACTTACATACAGACACTTACATACAGACACTTACATACACACACTTACATACAGACACTTACATACAGGCACTTACATACAGACACTTACATAGACACTTACATACAGACACTTACATACTGACACAAACAGACACTGAGACACTTACATACAGACACTTACATACAAACACTTACATACACACACTTACATACAGACACTTACATACAGGCACTTACATACAGACACTTACATAGACACTTACATACAGACACTTACATACTGACACAAACAGACACTGAGACACTTACATACAGACACTTACATACAAACACTTACATACAGACACTTACATACAGACACTTACATACAGACACGTACATACAGACCCTTACATACAGACACTTAGACACTTACATACAGACACTTACATACAGACTCTTACATAAAGACACTTACATACAGACACTTACCTACAGACTCTTACATAAAGACACTTACATACAGACACTGAGACACTTACATACAGACACTTCCATACAGACACTGAGACACTTACATACAGACACTTACATACAGACACTTACATACAGACACTTACATACAGACACTGAGACACTTACATACAGACACTTCCATACAGACACTGAGACACTTACATACAGACACTTACATACAGACACTTACATACAGACACTTACATACAGACACTGAGACACTTACATACAGACACTTACATACAGACACTGAGACACTTACATACAGACACTGAGACACTTACATACAGACACTTAGATAAAGACACTGAGACACTTACATAGACACTTACATACAGACGCTCACATACAGACACATACAGACACTGAGACACTTACATACAGACACTTACATACAGACACATACAGACGCTGAGACACTTACATACAGACACTTACATACAGACACTTACATACAGACACTTACATACAGACACGAAGACACTTACATACAGACACTTACATACAGACACTTACATACAGACACTTACAAACAGACACTTACATACAGAAACTTACACACAGACACTTACATACAGATACTTACATACAGACACTTACAGACACTTACATACAGCCACCTACATACAGAGACTTACATACAGACACTTACATACATACAGACACTTACATACAGACACATACAGACACTTACATACACACACTTACAAACAGACACTGAGACACTTACATACGGACACTTAAATACAGACACTTACATACAGACACTGAGATATTTACATACAGACACTTACAAACAAACACTTATACAGACACTTACATACAGACACTTATATACAGACACTTACATAGAGACACTTACATACAGACACTTACTTAGACACTTACTTACAGACACTGAGACACTTAAATACAGACACTTACATACAGACACTTACATACAGACACTTACAAACACACACTGACATACAGACACTGAGACTTACATACAGACACTTACATACAGACACTTACATACAGACACTTACATAAAGACATTTACATACAGATACTGAGACACTTACATACAGACACTTACATACAGACACTTACATACAGGCACTTACATACAGACACTTACATAGACACTTACATACAGACACTTACATACAAACACTTACATAGACACTTACATACAGACACATACAGACACTTACATACAGACACTTACATACGGACACTTACATACAGCCACTTACATACAGCCACTTACATACAGACACTTACATACAGACACATACAGACGCTGAGACACTTACATACAGACACTTACATACAACAACAACAACAACAACCGCCATTCGCCACTAAGTGGCGGTGACGTCACCACGACGCTTGTGCCAGGCTATGTGCACCCTGAGGCCACGTGAAGTGTCGAACGCCCGCTGGCAGGAGGTCACGGGGCAGACCCAGGTGCCACGGGTCGACTGACTGAGATGACTGGCTGATGCACCACCTGTGCCCCCTACTGTGCCAACCTGCTGTGCTTTAGCCACCCGGCGCTCCGCTCGCTGTTGTGAGCGTCGCTCCTCCGCCCTCCGTTGTTGTTGGAGGGCGACTGCCTCCAACTGCCCAGTAGCATCCTTCACGAGCCTCCTCCACAGAGGCCGATCTTGACACCGCTGGTACCAGTCATCGGCAAGTCCACTCAGCTCCACATCCTCCTGTACCACATCACTCCATCTCTTCTCTGGCCCGTGCCGCGCCCGCTTAGCCCCCTCAATCCGGCCAAACAAAAGCTGTTTCGGCATGCGGTGGCTGGGCATGCGGGCTACATGACCCAGCCATCGCAGCCTTGCCTGCCGGAGGAGCTCACCGATGGGACCCTGCCCAGATCTTTCAAGGATTTGTGAGCTCCTCACACAATCCAGTCTGGTTAAACCCAGGATGTATCGTAGGCAGGCCAGCCTAAATGTTTCTAACCGGCGAAGATGTTCCATTAGGGGGGTCCACGTTTCGCAAGCGTAGAGAAGGGAGGGAATGACCGTGGCCGAGAAGACCTGAAGCTTAGTGCGGAGCGACAGACCAGGTAGCTTCCACACAGCGTTACGCAACCGATGAAAAGATATTACCGCTCGACTGATTCGGAGTGAGACCTCTGCTGTTAAACTGGAGCCAGTCATAAGCACACTGCCCAGGTATGGGAAACTCTCCACTCTCTCCACAACTGCCCCATCACCGATTGGGAGTTGTGGGGGTGGAGTGTCCGATGGTACATCGACTAGTCATCTGTAAGATGCGCCTGCCATTCTTCCACTCCGGTGGTGGGTGTACACCCAGGACCCCATTCCGACCTAAAGTGGCCTGGTCTCAGTTATCTGATGAAAGTTGCAAGCGAGAATTTCATCATCGCTTGCGGCTGGGATTGGCATCGTCCCCGACTCCTCCTGATGTCGAGGGTAAATGGGCGAGGTTTAGGACTGTGACTCATGCAGCTGCAATGGCTGCTTTGGGTACGCGGTCCAGACCTCCACAGAGACCCTGGCTGACAGAGGAGGTGTTCAGGATGGTTGAGAAAAAGTGACAGGCCCACTGTCATCGGCTACAGAATCCCACGTCAGAGAATGAGGAGGCTTACCGCAGCCTTCGCTCGGAGGTTCGGAGAGCCGTGAGGCGCTGCAAGGATGGGTGGTGGTCGCGGGTTGCTGAGGAGATGGAGTCTGCCTCAGTGGCCCGTGATCACAAATCTCTATTTAACTCCATAAAAAAAGTAACCTGCAGCGCCACACCTATTACCATCATTAGGGGAAAAAACGGTGATCCAATCTCCGACCCCCAGGAACAGGTTTGCAGATTTGCTGAGCATTTCTGTGAGGTCCTGGGGGAGGGAAAATCCCTCAGCCAGGAAAAAATCGTGGCACAAAGTGAGGATGACCCTGCTGAGGCTGTGGTGCCTCAAATATTGGAAGAAGTCACCCCCCGTGAGTGGCTGGCTGAGGTGCCATCTGTTGAGGAAGTACTAAAGGCGATCCGAAGTCTGAGACCAGGAAAGGCAGCGGGCAGAGATGATCTCCCAAGCAAAATGCTGAGGGAGGGTGGCGTTTGTGCACAGACTGCCCTATAAGACATCATAACAACGGTCTGGGCCGCTGGACGGGTTCCACAGGATTGGAAGGATGCCCTGGTCGTCCCCCTCTTTAAGAAGGGGGACCGCACAGACTGTAACAACTACAGGGGCATCTCACTCCTCAGTGTGCCGGGAAAGGTCCTGGCAAGGATTATTCAGCATCGCCTTGCCAGGCATGCTGAGGAGAGGCTTGTGGAGCCCCAATGCGGTTTCAGGAAAGGGCGGTCCTGCACAGATGCCATATTTTCTGTCCGTCTGCTACAGCAGAGGTGTAGGGAATTCCAACAAGACCTACATCTCTGCTTTATTGACCTGGTCAAGGCCTATGATACCATCAGTAGGCCTGGGCTCTGGGTTATTCTTCGTGCTTTTGGAGTACCTGACCATCTGCTCACGATCATTAAGGACCTTCATGATGGTGAGCGGGCCCGGGTAAAACTACGTGGCCGGGAGTCAGAGCCATTCCCTGTACACCTTGGGGTGCGACAGGGATGTCCTCTCGCTCCCACATTATATAACATCTATTTTGACCACGTAGTTCGTGAAGCCTTCAATAGCTGTACTGGGGGAATCTCCATATGGTACAGATATAATGGGAGGCTGATCGATGCCCGGGTGCGGTCAAGGGATGGCTCCTACAGACACTTACATACAGACACTTACATACAGACACTGAGACACTTACATACAGACACTTACATACAGACACTTACATACAGACACTGAGATATTCACATACAGACATTTACACACAAACACTTAACATACAGACACTTGCATACAGACACTTACATACAGACACTTACTTAGACATTTACTTACAGACACTGAGACACGTAAATACAAACACTTACATACAGAAGCTTACATACAGACACTTACATACAGACACTGAGACACTTACATACAGACATTTACATACAGACACTGAGACACTTACATACAGACACTTACATACAGACACTTACAAACACACACTGACATACAGACGCTGAGACTTACATACAGACACTTACATACAGACACTTACATACAGACACTTACATAAAGACATTTACATACAGATACTGAGACACTTACATACAGACACTTACATACAGACACTTACATACACACACTTACATACACACTTACATACAGGCACTTACATACAGACACTTACATAGACACTTACATACAGACACTTACATACTGACACAAACAGACACTGAGACACTTACATACAGACACTTACATACAAACACTTACATACAGACACTTACATACAGACACTTACATAGAGACACTTACATACAGACCCTTACATACAGACACTTAGACACTTACATACAGACACTGACATACAGACTCTTACATAAAGACACTTACATACAGACACTTAGACACTTACATACAGACACTTACATAAGACTCTTACATAAAGACACTTACATACAGACAATTACATACAGACACTTACATACAGACACTAAGACACTTACATACAGACACTTACATACAGACACTGAGACACTTACATAGACACTTACATACAGACGCTTACATACACTTACATACAGACACTGAGACACTTACATACATACACTTACATACAGACACTTACATACAGACACTTACAAACAGACACTTACATACAGACACTGAGACACTTACATACAGACACTTCCATACAGACACTGAGACACTTACATACAGACACTTACATACAGAAACTTACATACAGACACTGAGACACTTACATACAGACACTTACATACAGACACTGAGACACTTACATACAGACACTGAGACACTTACATACAGACACTTACATAAAGACACTGAGACACTTACATAGACACTTACATACAGACGCTTACATACAGACACTTACATACAGACACTGAGACACTTACATACAGACACTTACATACAGACACATATAGACGCTGAGACACTTACATACAGACACTTACATACAGACACTTACATACAGACACGAAGACACTTACATACAGACACTTACATACAGACACTTACATACAGACAATTACATACAGACACTTACATACAGACACTAAGACACTTACATACAGACACTTACATACAGACACTTACATACAGACACTGAGACACTTACATAGACACTTATATACAGACGCTTACATACACTTACATACAGACACTGAGACATTTACATACAGACACTTACATACAGACACTTACATACAGACACTGAGACACTAACATAAGACACTTACATACAGACACTGAGACACTTACATACAGACACTTACATACAGACACTTACATACAGACACTTACATACAGACACTGAGACACTTAGATACAGACACTTACATACAGACACTTACATACAGACACTGAGACACTTACATACAGACACTTACATAAAGACACTGAGATACTTACATAGACACTTACATACAGATGCTTACATACAGACACATACAGACACTGAGACACTTACATACAGACACTTACATACAGACACTTACATACAGACACTGAGACACTTACATACAGATGCTTACATACAGATGCTTACATACAGACACTTATATACAGACACTGAGACACTTACATACAGACACTTACATACAGACACTTACATAAAGACATTTACATACAGATACTGAGACACTTACATACAGACACTTACATACAGACACTTACATACACACACTTACATACAGACACTTACATACATACACTTACATACAGACACTTACATACAGACACTTAAATAGACACTTACATACAGACACTTACATACTGACACAAACAAACACTGAGACACTTACATACAGACACTTACATACAAACACTTATATACAGACACTTACATACAGACACTTACATACAGACACTTACATACAGACCCTTACATACACACACTTAGACACTTACATACAGACACTTACATACAGACTCTTACATAAAGACACTTACACACAGACAATTACATACAGACACTTACATAATGACACTTACATACAGACACTGAGACACTTACATACAGACACTTACATACAGAAACTTACATACAGACACTGAGATACTTACATACAGACACTTACATACAGACACTTAACATACAGACACTTACATACAGACACTTACATACAGACACTTACATAAAGACACTGAGACACTTACATACAGACACTTACATACAGACACTTACATACAGACACTGAGAAATTCACATACAGACACTTACATACAAACACTTAACATACAGATACTTACATACAGACACTTACATACAGACACTTACTTAGACATTTACTTACAGATACTGAGACACTTAAATACAAACACTTACATACAGACACTTACATACAGACACTTACAAACACACACTGACATACAGACACTGAGACTTACATACAGACACTTACATACAGACACTTACATACAGACACTTACATAAAGACATTTACATGCAGATACTGAGACACTTACATACAGACACTTACATACAGACACTTACATACAGACACTTACATACACACACTTACATACAGGCACTTACATACAGACACTTACATAGAAACTTACATACAGACACTTACATACTGACACAAACAGACACTGAGACACTTACATACAGACACTTACATACAAACACTTACATACAGACACTTACATACAGATACTTACATAGAGACACTTACATACAGACCCTTACATACAGACACTTACATACAGACACTTACATACAGACTCTTACATAAAGACACTTACATACAGACACTTACATATAGACACTTAGACCCTTGCATACAGACACTTACATACAGACTCTTACATAGAGACACTTACATACAGACACTTAGACACTTACATACATACACTTACATACAGACTCTTACATAAAGACACTTACATACAGACAATTACATACAGACACTTACATACAGACACTGAGACACTTACATACAGACACTTACATACAGACACTTACATACAGATACTGAGACACTTACATAGACACTTACATACAGACGCTTACATACACTTACATACAGACACTGAGACACTTACATACAGACACTTACATACAGACACTTACATACACTTACATACAGACACTGAGACACTTACATACAGACACTTACATACAGACACTTACATACAGACACTGAGACACTTACATAGACACATACAGATGCTTACATACAGACACTTACATACAGACACTGAGACACATACATACAGACACTTACATACAGACACTGTGACACTGACATACAGACACTTACATACAGACACTTACATTGAGACACTTACATACAGACACTTACATACAGACACTGAGACACTTACATAGAGACACTACTTACAGACACTTACATACAGAATCTTGCATACAGACACTTACATACAGACACTGAGACACTTACATACAGACACTTACATACAGACACCGAGACACTTACATACAGACACTTACATACAGACACATGTAGACGCTGAGACACTTACATACAGACACTTACATACAGACACTTACATACAGACACGAAGACACTTACATACAGACACTTACATACAGACACTTACATACAGACAATTACATACAGACACTTACATACAGACACTAAGACACTTACATACAGACACTTACATACAGACACTTACATACAAACACTGAGACACTTACATAGACACTTATATACAGACACTTACATACACTTACATACAGACACTGAGACATTTACATACAGACACTTACATACAGACACTTACATACAGATACTTACATACAGACACTGAGACACTAACATAAGACACTTACATACAGACACTGAGACACTTACATACAGACACTTACATACAGACACTTACATACAGACACTTACATACAGACACTGAGACACTTACATACAGACACTTACATACAGACACTTACATACAGACACTGAGACACTTACATACAGACACTTACATAAAGACACTGAGACACTTACATAGACACTTACATACAGATGCTTACATACAGACACATACAGACACTGAGACACTTACATACAGACACTTACATACAGACACTTACATACAGACACTGAGACACTTACACACAGATGCTTACATACAGACACTTATATACAGACACTGAGACACTAACATACAGACACTTACATACAGACACTTACATACAGACACTTACATAAAGACATTTACATACAGATACTGAGACACTTACATACAGACACTTACATACAGACACTTACATACACACAATTACATACAGACACTTACATACAGACACTTACATACAGACACTTACATACAGGCACTTACATACAGACACTTACATAGACACTTACATACAGACACTTACATACTGACACAAACAAACACTGAGACACTTACATACAGACACTTACATACAAACACTTATATACAGACACTTACATACAGACACTTACATACAGACACTTACATACAGACCCTTACATACACACACTTAGACACTTACATACAGACACTTACATACAGACTCTTACATAAAGACACTTACACACAGACAATTACATACAGACACTTACATAATGACACTTACATACAGACACTGAGACACTTACATACAGACACTTACATACAGAAACTTACATACAGACACTGAGATACTTACATACAGACACTTACATACAGACACTTAACATACAGACACTTACATACAGACACTTACATACAGACACTTACATACAGACACTGAGACACTTACATACAGACACTTACATACAGACACTTACATACAGACACTGAGAAATTCACATACAGACACTTACATACAAACACTTAACATACAGACACTTACATACAGACACTTACATACAGACACTTACTTAGACATTTACTTACAGATACTGAGACACTTAAATACAAACACTTACATACAGACACTTACATACAGACACTTACAAACACACACTGACATACAGACACTGAGACTTACATACAGACACTTACATACAGACACTTACATAGAAACTTACATACAGACACTTACATACTGACACAAACAGACACTGAGACACTTACATACAGGCACTTACATACAAATGCTTACATACAGACTCTTACATACAGACACTTACATAGAGACACTTACATACAGACCCTTATATACAGACACTTACATACAGACACTTACATACAGACTCTTACATAAAGACACTTACATACAGACACTAAGACACTTACATACAGACACTTACATACAGACACTAAGACACTTACATACAGACACTTACATACAGACACTTACATACAGACACTGAGACACTTACATAGACACTTACATACACATGATTACATACACTTACATACAGACACTGAGACACTTACACACAGACAATTACATACAGACACTTACATAATGACACTTACATACAGACACTGAGACACTTACATACAGACACTTACATACAGAAACTTACATACAGACACTGAGATACTTACATACAGACACTTACATACATACACTTAACATACAGACACTTACATACAGACACTTACATACAGACACTGAGACACTTACATACAGACACTTACATACAGACACTTACATACAGACACTGAGAAATTCACATACAGACACTTACATACAAACACTTAACATACAGACACTTACATACAGACACTTACATACAGACACTTACTTAGACATTTACTTACAGATACTGAGACACTTAAATACAAACACTTACATACAGACACTTACATACAGACACTTACAAACACACACTGACATACAGACACTGAGACTTACATACAGACACTTACATACAGACACTTACATACAGACACTTACATAAAGACATTTACATGCAGATACTGAGACACTTACATACAGACACTTACATACAGACACTTACATACACACACTTACATACACACACTTACATACAGGCACTTACATACAGACACTTACATAGAAACTTACATACAGACACTTACATACTGACACAAACAGACACTGAGACACTTACATACAGGCACTTACATACAAATGCTTACATACAGACTCTTACATACAGACACTTACATAGAGACACTTACATACAGACCCTTATATACAGACACTTACATACAGACACTTACATACAGACTCTTACATAAAGACACTTACATACAGACACTAAGACACTTACATACAGACACTTACATACAGACACTAAGACACTTACATACAGACACTTACATACAGACACTTACATACAGACACTGAGACACTTACATAGACACTTACATACACATGATTACATACACTTACATACAGACACTGAGACACTTACATACATACACTTACATACAGACACTTACATACAGACACTTACATACAGACACCGAGACACTTACATACAGACACTTCCATACAGACACTGAGACACTTACATACAGAAACTTACATACAGACACTTACATACAGACACTGAGACACTTACATACAGACACTTACATAAAGACACTGAGACACTTACATACAGACACTGAGACACTTACATACAGACACTTACATAAAGACACTGAGACACTTACATAGACACTTACATACAGATGCTTACATACAGACACTTACATACAGACACTGAGACACTTACATACAGACACTTACATACAGACACATACAGACGCTGAGACACTTACATACAGACACTTACATACAGACACTTACATACAGACACGAAGACACTTACATACAGACACTTACATACAGACACTTACATACAGACACTTACATACAGACACTTACAAACAGACACTTACATACAGAAACTTACACACAGACACTTACATACAGATACTTACATACAGACACTTACAGACACTTAATTACAGCCACCTACATACAGAGACTTACATACAGACACTTACATACAGACACTTACATACAGACACATACAGACACGTAGATACAGACACTTACATACAGACACTGAGACACATACAGACACTTACATACAGACACTTACATACAGACACTGAGATATTTACATACAGACACTTACATACAAACACTTAACATACAGACACTTATATACAGACACTTATATACAGACACTTACATAGAGACACTTACATACAGACATTTACTAAGACACTTACTTACAGACACTGAGACACATAAATACAGACACTTACATACAGACACTTACATACAGACACTTACAAACACACACTGACATACAGACACTGAGACTTACATACAGACACTTACATAAAGACATTTACATACAGATACTGAGACACTTACATACAGACACTTACATACAGACACTTACATACACACACTTACATACAGACACTTACATACAGGCACTTACATACAGACACTTACATAGACACTTACATACAGACACTTACATACTGACAGAAACAGACACTGAGACACTTACATACAGACACTTACATACAAACACTTACATACAGACACTTACATACAGACACTTACATACAGACACATACAGACACGTAGATACAGACACTTACATACAGACACTGAGACACATACAGACACTTACATACAGACACTTACATACAGACACTGAGATATTTACATACAGACACTTACATACAAACACTTAACATACAGACACTTACATACAGACACTTATATACAGACACTTACATAGAGACACTTACATACAGACATTTACTGAGACACTTACTTACAGACACTGAGACACATAAATACAAACACTTACATACAGACACTTACATACAGACACTTACAAACACACACTGACATACAGACACTGAGACTTACATACAGACACTTACATACAGACACTTACATAAAGACATTTACATACAGATACTGAGACACTTACATACAGACACTTACATACAGACACTTACATACAGACACTTACTTAGACACTTGCTTACAGACACTGAGACACTTAAATACAGACACTTACATACAGACACTTACATACAGACACTTACATACACACACTTACATACAGACACTTACATACAGGCACTTACATACAGACACTTACATAGACACTTACATACAGACACTTACATACTGACACAAACAGACACTGAGACACTTACATACAGACATTACATACAAACACTTACATACAGACACTTACATACAGACACTTACATACAGACACTTACATACAGACCCTTAAATACAGACACTTAGACACTTACATACAGACACTTACATACAGACTCTTACATAAAGACACTTACATACAGACACTTAGACACTTACATACAGACACTTACCTACAGACTCTTACATAAAGACACTTACATACAGACACTGAGACACTTACATACAGACACTTCCATACAGACACTGAGACACTTACATACAGACACTTACATACAGACACTTACATACAGACACTTACATACAGACACTGAGACACTTACATACAGACACTTCCATACAGACACTGAGACACTTACATACAGACACTAACATACAGACACTTACATACAGACACTTACATACAGACACTGAGACACTTACATACAGACACTTACATACAGACACTGAGACACTTACATACAGACACTGAGACACTTACATACAGACACTTACATAAAGACACTGAGACACTTACATAGACACTTACATACAGACGCTCACATACAGACACTTACATACAGACACTGAGACACTTACATACAGACACTTACATACAGACACATACAGACGCTGAGACACTTACATACAGACACTTACATACAGACACTTACATACAGACACGAAGACACTTACATACAGACACTTACATACAGACACTTACATACAGCCACATACAGACACTTACATACACACACTTACAAACAGACACTGAGACACTTACATACGGACACTTAAATACAGACACTTACATACAGACACTGAGATATTTACATACAGACACTTATATACAGACACTTACATAGAGACACTTACATACAGACACTTACATAAAGACACTGAGACACTTACATACAGACACTGAGACACTTACATACAGACACTTACATAAAGACACTGAGACACTTACATAGACACTTACATACAGATGCTTACATACAGACACTTACATACAGACACTGAGACACTTACATACAGACACTTACATACAGACACTTACAGACACTTACATACAGCCACCTACATACAGAGACTTACATACAGACACTTACATACAGACACTTACATACAGACACATACAGACACTTACATACACACACTTACAAACAGACACTGAGACACTTACATACGGACACTTAAATACAGACACTTACATACAGACACTGAGATATTTACATACAGACACTTATATACAGACACTTACATAGAGACACTTACATACAGACACTTACATAAAGACACTGAGACACTTACATACAGACACTGAGACACTTACATACAGACACTTACATAAAGACACTGAGACACTTACATAGACACTTACATACAGATGCTTACATACAGACACTTACATACAGACACTGAGACACTTACATACAGACACTTACATACAGACACATACAGACGCTGAGACACTTACATACAGACACTTACATACAGACACTTACATACAGACACTTACATACAGACACTTACAAACAGACACTTACATACAGAAACTTACACACAGACACTTACATACAGATACTTACATACAGACACTTACAGACACTTAATTACAGCCACCTACATACAGAGACTTACATACAGACACTTACATACAGACACATACAGACACGTAGATACAGACACTTACATACAGACACTGAGACACATACAGACACTTACATACAGACACTTACATACAGACACTGAGATATTTACATACAGACACTTACATACAAACACTTAACATACAGACACTTACATACAGACACTTATATACAGACACTTACATAGAGACACTTACATACAGACATTTACTAAGACACTTACTTACAGACACTGAGACACATAAATACAGACACTTACATACAGACACTTACATACACACACTTACATACAGACACTTACATACAGGCACTTACATACAGACACTTACATAGACACTTACATACAGACACTTACATACTGACAGAAACAGACACTGAGACACTTACATACAGACACTTACATACAAACACTTACATACAGACACTTACATACAGACACTTACATACAGACACATACAGACACGTAGATACAGACACTTACATACAGACACTGAGACACATACAGACACTTACATACAGACACTTACATACAGACACTGAGATATTTACATACAGACACTTACATACAAACACTTAACATACAGACACTTACATACAGACACTTATATACAGACACTTACATAGAGACACTTACATACAGACATTTACTGAGACACTTACTTACAGACACTGAGACACATAAATACAGACACTTACATACAGACACTTACATACAGACACTTACAAACACACACTGACATACAGACACTGAGACTTACATACAGACACTTACATACAGACACTTACATAAAGACATTTACATACAGATACTGAGACACTTACATACAGACACTTACATACAGACACTTACATACACACACTTACATACAGACACTTACATACAGACACTTACATACAGACACTTACATAGACACTTACATACAGACACTTACATACTGACACAAACAGACACTGAGACACTTACATACAGACATTACATACAAACACTTACATACAGACACTTACATACAGACACTTACATACAGACCCTTACATACAGACACTTAGACACTTACATACAGACACTTACATACAGACTCTTACATAAAGACACTTATATACAGACACTTAGACACTTACATACAGACACTTACCTACAGACTCTTACATAAAGACACTTACATACAGACACTGAGACACTTACATACAGACACTTCCATACAGAGACTGAGACACTTACATACAGACACTTACATACAGACACTTACATACAGACACTTACATACAGACACTGAGACACTTACATACAGACACTTCCATACAGACACTGAGACACTTACATACAGACACTAACATACAGACACTTACATACAGACACTTACATACAGACACTGAGACACTTACATACAGACACTTACATACAGACACTGAGACACTTACATACAGACACTGAGACACTTACATACAGACACTTACCTAAAAACACTGAGACACTTACATAGACACTTACATACAGACGCTCACATACAGACACTTACATACAGACACTGAGACACTTACATACAGACACTTACATACAGACACATACAGACGCTGAGACACTTACATACAGACACTTACATACAGACACTTACATACAGACACGAAGACACTTACATACAGACACTTACATACAGACACTTACATACAGA
Source organism: Petromyzon marinus (assembly GCF_048934315.1). Lineage (NCBI taxonomy): Eukaryota > Metazoa > Chordata > Hyperoartia > Petromyzontiformes > Petromyzontidae > Petromyzon > Petromyzon marinus. The sequence continues at coordinate 286,962 of NW_027422972.1, read as the reverse complement.
CACTTACAAACAGACACTTACATACAGAAACTTACACACAGATACTTACATACAGACACTTACAGACACTTACATACAGCCACCTACATACAGAGACTTACATACAGACACTTACATACAGACACTTACATACAGACACATACAGACACTTACATACACACACTTACAAACAGACACTGAGACACTTACATACGGACACTTAAATACAGACACTTACATACAGACACTGAGATATTTACATACAGACACTTACAAACAAACACTTATACAGACACTTACATACAGACACTTATATACAGACACTTACATAGATACACTTACATACAGACACTTACTTAGACACTTACTTACAGACACTGAGACACTTAAATACAGACACTTATATACAGACACTTACATACAGACACTTACAAACACACACTGACATACAGACACTGAGACTTACATACAGACACTTACATACAGACACTTACATACAGACACTTACATAAAGACATTTACATACATATACTGAGACACTTACATACAGACACTTACATACAGACGCTTACATACAGGCACTTACATACAGACACTTACATAGACACTTACATACAGACACTTACATACAAACACTTACATAGACACTTACATACAGACACATACAGACACTTACATACAGACACTTACATACGGACACTTACATACAGCCACTTACATACAGCCACTTACATACAGACACTTACATACAGACACTTACATACAGACACATACAGACGCTGAGACACTTACATACAGACACTTACATACAGACACTTCCATACAGACACTAAGACACGTACATACAGACACTTACATACAGACACGAAGACACTTACATACAGACACTTACATACAGACACTTACATACAGACACATACAGACACTTACATACACACACTTACAAACAGACACTGAGACACTTACATACGGACACTTAAATACAGACACTTACATACAGACACTGAGATATTTACATACAGACACTTATATACAGACACTTACATAGAGACACTTACATACAGACACTTACATAAAGACACTGAGACACTTACATACAGACACTGAGACACTTACATACAGACACTTACATAAAGACACTGAGACACTTACATAGACACTTACATACAGATGCTTACATACAGACACTTACATACAGACACTGAGACACTTACATACAGACACTTACATACAGACACTTACAGACACTTACATACAGCCACCTACATACAGAGACTTACATACAGACACTTACATACAGACACTTACATACAGACACATACAGACACTTACATACACACACTTACAAACAGACACTGAGACACTTACATACGGACACTTAAATACAACAACAACAACAACAACAACCGCCATTCGCCACTAAGTGGCGGTGACGTCACCACGACGCTTGTGCCAGGCTATGTGCACCCTGAGGCCACGTGAAGTGTCGAACGCCCGCTGGCAGGAGGTCACGGGGCAGACCCAGGTGCCACGGGTCGACTGACTGAGATGACTGGCTGATGCACCACCTGTGCCCCCTACTGTGCCAACCTGCTGTGCTTTAGCCACCCGGCGCTCCGCTCGCTGTTGTGAGCGTCGCTCCTCCGCCCTCCGTTGTTGTTGGAGGGCGACTGCCTCCAACTGCCCAGTAGCATCCTTCACGAGCCTCCTCCACAGAGGCCGATCTTGACACCGCTGGTACCAGTCATCGGCAAGTCCACTCAGCTCCACGTCCTCCTGTACCACATCACTCCATCTCTTCTCTAGCCCGTGCCGCGCCCGCTTAGCCCCCTCAATCCGGCCAAACAAAAGCTGTTTCGGCATGCGGTGGCTGGGCATGCGGGCTACATGACCCAGCCATCGCAGCCTTGCCTGCCGGAGGAGCTCACCGATGGGACCCTGCCCAGATCTTTCAAGGATTTGTGAGCTCCTCACACAATCCAGTCTGGTTAAACCCAGGATGGATCGTAGGCAGGTCAGCCTAAATGTTTCTAACCGGCGAAGATGTTCCATTAGGGGTGTCCACGTTTCGCAAGCGTAGAGAAGGGAGGGAATGACCGTGGCCGAGAAGACCTGAAGCTTAGTGCGCAGCGACAGACCAGGTAGCTTCCACACAGCGTTACGCAACCGATGAAAAGATATTGCCGCTCGACTGATTCGGAGTGAGACCTCTGCTGTTAAACTGGAGCCAGTCATAAGCACACTGCCCAGGTATGGGAAACTCTCCACTCTCTCCACAACTGCCCCATCACCGATTGGGAGTTGTGGGGGTGGAGTGTCCGATGGTACAAAATACCCAGGCAGGTGCTTAGTTTTGGTGGGGCTGATGGTAAGGCCCCACCTCTTAGTGGCACGCTCCAGTCTCAGCAGCAGGGTCTGCAACTCCTCCTCTGACTGAGCAGCTATTACCAAGTCATCAGCATACATAACGTGGTTGAGCAATAGGGAGCCATCCCTTGACCGCACCCGGGCATCGATTAGCCTCCCATTATATCTGTACCATATGGAGATTCCCCCGGTACAGCTATTGAAGGCTTCACGAACTACGTGGTCAAAATAGATGTTAAATAATGTGGGAGCCAGAGGACATCCCTGTCGCACCCCAAGGTGTACAGGGAATGGCTCTGACTCCCGGCCACGTAGTTTTACCCGGGCCCGCTCACCATCATGAAGGTCCTTAATGATCGTGAGCAGAGGGTCAGGTACTCCAAAAGCACGAAGAACGACCCAGAGCCCAGGCCTACTGATGGTATCATAGGCCTTGACCAGGTCAATAAAGCAGAGATGTAGGTCTTGTTGGAATTCCCTACACCTCTGCTGTAGCAGACGGACAGAAAATATGGCATCTGTGCAGGACCGCCCTTTCCTGAAACCGCATTGGGGCTCCGCAAGCCTCTCCTCAGCGTGCCTGGCAAGGCGATGCTGAATAATCCTTGCCAGGACCTTTCCCGGCACACTGAGGAGTGAGATGCCCCTGTAGTTGTTACAGTCTGTGCGGTCCCCCTTCTTAAAAAGGGGGACCTCAGACACTGAGATATTTACATACAGACACTTATATACAGACACTTACATAGAGACACTTACATACAGACACTTACATAAAGACACTGAGACACTTACATACAGACACTGAGACACTTACATACAGACACTTACATAAAGACACTGAGACACTTACATAGACACTTACATACAGATGCTTACATACAGACACTTACATACAGACACTGAGACACTTACATACAGACACTTACATACAGACACATACAGACGCTGAGACACTTACATACAGACACTTACATACAGACACTTACATACAGACACTTACATACAGACACTTACATACAGACACTTACAAACAGACACTTACATACAGAAACTTACACACAGACACTTACATACAGATACTTACATACAGACACTTACAGACACTTAATTACAGCCACCTACATACAGAGACTTACATACAGACACTTACATACAGACACATACAGACACGTAGATACAGACACTTACATACAGACACTGAGACACATACAGACACTTACATACAGACACTTACATACAGACACTGAGATATTTACATACAGACACTTACATACAAACACTTAACATACAGACACTTACATACAGACACTTATATACAGACACTTACATAGAGACACTTACATACAGACATTTACTAAGACACTTACTTACAGACACTGAGACACATAAATACAGACACTTACATACAGACACTTACATACACACACTTACATACAGACACTTACATACAGGCACTTACCTACAGACACTTACATAGACACTTACATACAGACACTTACATACTGACAGAAACAGACACTGAGACACTTACATACAGACACTTACATACAAACACTTACATACAGACACTTACATACAGACACTTACATACAGACACATACAGACACGTAGATACAGACACTTACATACAGACACTGAGACACATACAGACACTTACATACAGACACTTACATACAGACACTGAGATATTTACATACAGACACTTACATACAAACACTTAACATACAGACACTTACATACAGACACTTATATACAGACACTTACATAGAGACACTTACATACAGACATTTACTGAGACACTTACTTACAGACACTGAGACACATAAATACAGACACTTACATACAGACACTTACATACAGACACTTACAAACACACACTGACATACAGACACTGAGACTTACATACAGACACTTACATACAGACACTTACATAAAGCCATTTACATACAGATACTGAGACACTTACATACAGACACTTACATACAGACACTTACATACACACACTTACATACAGACACTTACATACAGACACTTACATACAGACACTTACATAGACACTTACATACAGACACTTACATACTGACACAAACAGACACTGAGACACTTACATACAGACATTACATACAAACACTTACATACAGACACTTACATACAGACACTTACATACAGACCCTTACATACAGACACTTAGACACTTACATACAGACACTTACATACAGACTCTTACATAAAGACACTTACATACAGACACTTAGACACTTACATACAGACACTTACCTACAGACTCTTACATAAAGACACTTACATACAGACACTGAGACACTTACATACAGACACTTCCATACAGAGACTGAGACACTTACATACAGACACTTACATACAGACACTTACATACAGACACTTACATACAGACACTGAGACACTTACATACAGACACTTCCATACAGACACTGAGACACTTACATACAGACACTAACATACAGACACTTACATACAGACACTTACATACAGACACTGAGACACTTACATACAGACACTTACATACAGACACTGAGACACTTACATACAGACACTGAGACACTTACATACAGACACTTACCTAAAAACACTGAGACACTTACATAGACACTTACATACAGACGCTCACATACAGACACTTACATACAGACACTGAGACACTTACATACAGACACTTACATACAGACACATACAGACGCTGAGACACTTACATACAGACACTTACATACAGACACTTACATACAGACACGAAGACACTTACATACAGACACTTACATACAGACACTTACATACAGACACTTACAAACAGACACTTACATACAGAAACTTACACACAGACACTTACATACAGATACTTACATACAGACACTTACAGACACTTACATACAGCCACCTACATACAGAGACTTACATACAGACACTTACATACAGACACTTACATACAGACACATACAGACACTTACATACACACACTTACAAACAGACACTGAGACACTTACATACGGACACTTAAATACAGACACTTACATACAGACACTGAGATATTTACATACAGACACTTACAAACAAACACTTATACAGACACTTACATACAGACACTTATATACAGACACTTACATAGAGACACTTACATACAGACACTTACTTAGACACTTACTTACAGACACTGAGACACTTAAATACAGACACTTACATACAGACACTTACATACAGACACTTACAAACACACACTGACATACAGACACTGAGACTTACATACAGACACTTACATACAGACACTTACATACAGACACTTACATAAAGACATTTACATACATATACTGAGACACTTACATACAGACACTTACATACAGACGCTTACATACAGGCACTTACATACAGACACTTACATAGACACTTACATACAGACACTTACATACAAACACTTACATAGACACTTACATACAGACACATACAGACACTTACATACAGACACTTACATACGGACACTTACATACAGCCACTTACATACAGCCACTTACATACAGACACTTACATACAGACACTTACATACAGACACATACAGACGCTGAGACACTTACATACAGACACTTACATACAGACACTTCCATACAGACACTAAGACACGTACATACAGACACTTACATACAGACACGAAGACACTTACATACAGACACTTACATACAGACACTTACATACAGACACATACAGACACTTACATACACACACTTACAAACAGACACTGAGACACTTACATACGGACACTTAAATACAGACACTTACATACAGACACTGAGATATTTACATACAGACACTTATATACAGACACTTACATAGAGACACTTACATACAGACACTTACATAAAGACACTGAGACACTTACATACAGACACTGAGACACTTACATACAGACACTTACATAAAGACACTGAGACACTTACATAGACACTTACAGACAGATGCTTACATACAGACACTTACATACAGACACTGAGACACTTACATACAGACACTTACATACAGACACTTACAGACACTTACATACAGCCACCTACATACAGAGACTTACATACAGACACTTACATACAGACACTTACATACAGACACATACAGACACTTACATACACACACTTACAAACAGACACTGAGACACTTACATACGGACACTTAAATACAGACACTTACATACAGACACTGAGATATTTACATACAGACACTTATATACAGACACTTACATAGAGACACTTACATACAGACACTTACATAAAGACACTGAGACACTTACATACAGACACTGAGACACTTACATACAGACACTTACATAAAGACACTGAGACACTTACATAGACACTTACATACAGATGCTTACATACAGACACTTACATACAGACACTGAGACACTTACATACAGACACTTACATACAGACACTTACAGACACTTACATACAGCCACCTACATACAGAGACTTACATACAGACACTTACATACAGACACTTACATACAGACACATACAGACACTTACATACACACACTTACAAACAGACACTGAGACACTTACATACGGACACTTAAATACAGACACTTACATACAGACACTGAGATATTTACATACAGACACTTATATACAGACACTTACATAGAGACACTTACATACAGACACTTACATAAAGACACTGAGACACTTACATACAGACACTGAGACACTTACATACAGACACTTACATAAAGACACTGAGACACTTACATAGACACTTACATACAGATGCTTACATACAGACACTTACATACAGACACTGAGACACTTACATACAGACACTTACATACAGACACATACAGACGCTGAGACACTTACATACAGACACTTACATACAGACACTTACATACAGACACTTACATACAGACACTTACATACAGACACTTACAAACAGACACTTACATACAGAAACTTACACACAGACACTTACATACAGATACTTACATACAGACACTTACAGACACTTAATTACAGCCACCTACATACAGAGACTTACATACAGACACTTACATACAGACACATACAGACACGTAGATACAGACACTTACATACAGACACTGAGACACATACAGACACTTACATACAGACACTTACATACAGACACTGAGATATTTACATACAGACACTTACATACAAACACTTAACATACAGACACTTACATACAGACACTTATATACAGACACTTACATAGAGACACTTACATACAGACATTTACTAAGACACTTACTTACAGACACTGAGACACATAAATACAGACACTTACATACAGACACTTACATACACACACTTACATACAGACACTTACATACAGGCACTTACCTACAGACACTTACATAGACACTTACATACAGACACTTACATACTGACAGAAACAGACACTGAGACACTTACATACAGACACTTACATACAAACACTTACATACAGACACTTACATACAGACACTTACATACAGACACATACAGACACGTAGATACAGACACTTACATACAGACACTGAGACACATACAGACACTTACATACAGACACTTACATACAGACACTGAGATATTTACATACAGACACTTACATACAAACACTTAACATACAGACACTTACATACAGACACTTATATACAGACACTTACATAGAGACACTTACATACAGACATTTACTGAGACACTTACTTACAGACACTGAGACACATAAATACAGACACTTACATACAGACACTTACATACAGACACTTACAAACACACACTGACATACAGACACTGAGACTTACATACAGACACTTACATACAGACACTTACATAAAGCCATTTACATACAGATACTGAGACACTTACATACAGACACTTACATACAGACACTTACATACACACACTTACATACAGACACTTACATACAGACACTTACATACAGACACTTACATAGACACTTACATACAGACACTTACATACTGACACAAACAGACACTGAGACACTTACATACAGACATTACATACAAACACTTACATACAGACACTTACATACAGACACTTACATACAGACCCTTACATACAGACACTTAGACACTTACATACAGACACTTACATACAGACTCTTACATAAAGACACTTACATACAGACACTTAGACACTTACATACAGACACTTACCTACAGACTCTTACATAAAGACACTTACATACAGACACTGAGACACTTACATACAGACACTTCCATACAGAGACTGAGACACTTACATACAGACACTTACATACAGACACTTACATACAGACACTTACATACAGACACTGAGACACTTACATACAGACACTTCCATACAGACACTGAGACACTTACATACAGACACTAACATACAGACACTTACATACAGACACTTACATACAGACACTGAGACACTTACATACAGACACTTACATACAGACACTGAGACACTTACATACAGACACTGAGACACTTACATACAGACACTTACCTAAAAACACTGAGACACTTACATAGACACTTACATACAGACACTTACATACAGACACTTCCATACAGACACTAAGACACGTACATACAGACACTTACATACAGACACGAAGACACTTACATACAGACACTTACATACAGACACTTACATACAGACACATACAGACACTTACATACACACACTTACAAACAGACACTGAGACACTTACATACGGACACTTAAATACAGACACTTACATACAGACACTGAGATATTTACATACAGACACTTATATACAGACACTTACATAGAGACACTTACATACAGACACTTACATAAAGACACTGAGACACTTACATACAGACACTGAGACACTTACATACAGACACTTACATAAAGACACTGAGACACTTACATAGACACTTACAGACAGATGCTTACATACAGACACTTACATACAGACACTGAGACACTTACATACAGACACTTACATACAGACACTTACAGACACTTACATACAGCCACCTACATACAGAGACTTACATACAGACACTTACATACAGACACTTACATACAGACACATACAGACACTTACATACACACACTTACAAACAGACACTGAGACACTTACATACGGACACTTAAATACAGACACTTACATACAGACACTGAGATATTTACATACAGACACTTATATACAGACACTTACATAGAGACACTTACATACAGACACTTACATAAAGACACTGAGACACTTACATACAGACACTGAGACACTTACATACAGACACTTACATAAAGACACTGAGACACTTACATAGACACTTACATACAGATGCTTACATACAGACACTTACATACAGACACTGAGACACTTACATACAGACACTTACATACAGACACTTACAGACACTTACATACAGCCACCTACATACAGAGACTTACATACAGACACTTACATACAGACACTTACATACAGACACATACAGACACTTACATACACACACTTACAAACAGACACTGAGACACTTACATACGGACACTTAAATACAGACACTTACATACAGACACTGAGATATTTACATACAGACACTTATATACAGACACTTACATAGAGACACTTACATACAGACACTTACATAAAGACACTGAGACACTTACATACAGACACTGAGACACTTACATACAGACACTTACATAAAGACACTGAGACACTTACATAGACACTTACATACAGATGCTTACATACAGACACTTACATACAGACACTGAGACACTTACATACAGACACTTACATACAGACACATACAGACGCTGAGACACTTACATACAGACACTTACATACAGACACTTACATACAGACACTTACATACAGACACTTACATACAGACACTTACAAACAGACACTTACATACAGAAACTTACACACAGACACTTACATACAGATACTTACATACAGACACTTACAGACACTTAATTACAGCCACCTACATACAGAGACTTACATACAGACACTTACATACAGACACATACAGACACGTAGATACAGACACTTACATACAGACACTGAGACACATACAGACACTTACATACAGACACTTACATACAGACACTGAGATATTTACATACAGACACTTACATACAAACACTTAACATACAGACACTTACATACAGACACTTATATACAGACACTTACATAGAGACACTTACATACAGACATTTACTAAGACACTTACTTACAGACACTGAGACACATAAATACAGACACTTACATACAGACACTTACATACACACACTTACATACAGACACTTACATACAGGCACTTACCTACAGACACTTACATAGACACTTACATACAGACACTTACATACTGACAGAAACAGACACTGAGACACTTACATACAGACACTTACATACAAACACTTACATACAGACACTTACATACAGACACTTACATACAGACACATACAGACACGTAGATACAGACACTTACATACAGACACTGAGACACATACAGACACTTACATACAGACACTTACATACAGACACTGAGATATTTACATACAGACACTTACATACAAACACTTAACATACAGACACTTACATACAGACACTTATATACAGACACTTACATAGAGACACTTACATACAGACATTTACTGAGACACTTACTTACAGACACTGAGACACATAAATACAGACACTTACATACAGACACTTACATACAGACACTTACAAACACACACTGACATACAGACACTGAGACTTACATACAGACACTTACATACAGACACTTACATAAAGCCATTTACATACAGATACTGAGACACTTACATACAGACACTTACATACAGACACTTACATACACACACTTACATACAGACACTTACATACAGACACTTACATACAGACACTTACATAGACACTTACATACAGACACTTACATACTGACACAAACAGACACTGAGACACTTACATACAGACATTACATACAAACACTTACATACAGACACTTACATACAGACACTTACATACAGACCCTTACATACAGACACTTAGACACTTACATACAGACACTTACATACAGACTCTTACATAAAGACACTTACATACAGACACTTAGACACTTACATACAGACACTTACCTACAGACTCTTACATAAAGACACTTACATACAGACACTGAGACACTTACATACAGACACTTCCATACAGAGACTGAGACACTTACATACAGACACTTACATACAGACACTTACATACAGACACTTACATACAGACACTGAGACACTTACATACAGACACTTCCATACAGACACTGAGACACTTACATACAGACACTAACATACAGACACTTACATACAGACACTTACATACAGACACTGAGACACTTACATACAGACACTTACATACAGACACTGAGACACTTACATACAGACACTGAGACACTTACATACAGACACTTACCTAAAAACACTGAGACACTTACATAGACACTTACATACAGACGCTCACATACAGACACTTACATACAGACACTGAGACACTTACATACAGACACTTACATACAGACACATACAGACGCTGAGACACTTACATACAGACACTTACATACAGACACTTACATACAGACACGAAGACACTTACATACAGACACTTACATACAGACACTTACATACAGACACTTACAAACAGACACTTACATACAGAAACTTACACACAGACACTTACATACAGATACTTACATACAGACACTTACAGACACTTACATACAGCCACCTACATACAGAGACTTACATACAGACACTTACATACAGACACTTACATACAGACACATACAGACACTTACATACACACACTTACAAACAGACACTGAGACACTTACATACGGACACTTAAATACAGACACTTACATACAGACACTGAGATATTTACATACAGACACTTACAAACAAACACTTATACAGACACTTACATACAGACACTTATATACAGACACTTACATAGAGACACTTACATACAGACACTTACTTAGACACTTACTTACAGACACTGAGACACTTAAATACAGACACTTACATACAGACACTTACATACAGACACTTACAAACACACACTGACATACAGACACTGAGACTTACATACAGACACTTACATACAGACACTTACATACAGACACTTACATAAAGACATTTACATACATATACTGAGACACTTACATACAGACACTTACATACAGACGCTTACATACAGGCACTTACATACAGACACTTACATAGACACTTACATACAGACACTTACATACAAACACTTACATAGACACTTACATACAGACACATACAGACACTTACATACAGACACTTACATACGGACACTTACATACAGCCACTTACATACAGCCACTTACATACAGACACTTACATACAGACACTTACATACAGACACATACAGACGCTGAGACACTTACATACAGACACTTACATACAGACACTTCCATACAGACACTAAGACACGTACATACAGACACTTACATACAGACACTTACATACAGATACTTACATACAGACACTTACATTCAGACACTTACATACATACACTTACATACAGACACTTACATACAGACACTGAGATATTCACATACAGACACTTACATACAAACACTTAACATACAGACACTTACATACAGACACTTATATACAGACACTTCCAAACACACACTGACATACAGACACTGAGACTTACATAGAGACACTTACATACAGACACTTACATACAGACATTTACATACAGATACTGAGACACTTACATACAGACACTTACATACAGACACTTACATACACACACTTACATACAGTCACTTACATACAGACACTTACATACAGACACTTACATACAGACACTTACATAAGGCACTTACATATAGACACTTACATAGACACTTACATACAGACACTTGCATACTGACACTTACAAACAGACACTGAGACACTTACATACATACACTTACATACAAACACTTACATACAGACACTTACATACAGACACTTACATACAGACACTTACATATAGACACTTAGACACTTACATACAGACACTTACATACAGACTCTTACATAGATTCACTTACATACAGACACTTAGACACTTACATACATACACTTACATACAGACTCTTACATAAAGACACTTACATACAGACAATTACATACAGACACTTACATACAGACACTGAGACACTTACATACAGACACTTACATACAGACACTTACATACAGATACTGAGACACTTACATAGACACTTACATACAGACGCTTACATACACTTACATACAGACACTGAGACACTTACATACAGACACTTACATACAGACACTTACATACAGACACTTACAAACACACACTGACATACAGACACTGAGACTTACATACAGACACTTACATACAGACACTTACATACAGACACTTACATAAATACATTTACATACAGATACTGAGACACTTACATACAGACACTTACATACAGACACTTACATACAGGCACTTACATACAGACACTTACATAGACACTTACATACAGACACTTACATACAAACACTTACATAGACACTTACATACAGACACATACAGACACTTACATACAGACACTTACATACGGACACTTACATACAGCCACTTACATACAGCCACTTACATACAGACACTTACATACAGACACTTACATACAGACACATACAGACGCTGAGACACTTACATACAGACACTTACATACAGACACTTACATTCAGACACTAAGACACGTACATACAGACACTTACATACAGACACTTACATACAGATACTTACATACAGACACTTACATTCAGACACTTACATACATACACTTACATACAGACACTTACATACAGACACTGATATATTCACATACAGACACTTACATACAAACACTTAACATACAGACACTTACATACAGACACTTATATACAGACACTTCCAAACACACACTGACATACAGACACTGAGACTTACATAGAGACACTTACATACAGACACTTACATACAGACATTTACATACAGATACTGAGACACTTACATACAGACACTTACATACAGACACTTACATACACACACTTACATACAGTCACTTACATACAGACACTTACATACAGACACTTACATACAGACACTTACATAAGGCACTTACATACAGACACTTACATAGACATTTACATACAGACACTTGCATACTGACACTTACAAACAGACACTGAGACACTTACATACATACACTTACATACAAACACTTACATACAGACACTTACATACAGACACTTACATACAGACACTTACATATAGACACTTAGACACTTACATACAGACACTTACATACAGACTCTTACATAGAGACACTTACATACAGACTCTTAGACACTTACATACATACACTTACATACAGACTCTTACATGAAGACACTTACATACAGACAATTACATACAGACACTTACATACAGACACTTACATACAGACACTTACATACAGACACTTACATACAGATACTGAGACACTTACATAGACACTTACATACAGACGCTTACATACACTTACATACAGACACTGAGACACTTACATACAGACACTTACATACAGACACTTACATACACTTACATACAGACACTGAGACACTTACATACAGACACTTACATACAGACACTTACATACAGACACTGAGACACTTACATAGACACATACAGATGCTTACATACAGACACTTACATACAGACACTGAGACACTTACATACAGATACTTACATACAGACACTGTGACACTGACATACAGACACTTACATACAGACACTTACATTGAGACACTTACATACAGACACTTACATACAGACACTGAGACACTTACATAGAGACACTACTTACAGACACTTACATAGAGAAGCTTGCATACAGACACTTACATACAGACACTGAGACACTTACATACAGACACTTACTTACAGACACCGAGACACTTACATACAGACACCGAGACACTTACATACAGACACTTACATTCAGGCACTTACATACAGACAATTACTTAGACACTTACTTACAGACACTGAGACACTTAAATACAGACACTTACATACAGACACTTACAAACACACACTGACATACAGACACTGAGACTTAAATACAGACACTTACATACAGACACTTACATACAGACACCTACATAAAGACATTTACATACAGATAGTGAGACACTTACATACAGACACTTACATACAGACACTTACATACACACACTTACATACAGACACTTACATACAGACACTTACATACAGACTCTTACATAAAGACACTTACATACAGACACTTAGACACTTACATACAGACACTTACATACAGACTCCTACATAAAGACACTTACATACAGACAATTACATACAGACACTTACATACAGACACTAAGACACTTACATACAGACACTTACATACAGACACTTACATACAGACACTTACATACAGACCCTTACATACAGACACTTAGACACTTACATACAGACACTGACATACAGACTCTTACATAAAGACACTTACATACAGACACTTAGACACTTACATACAGACACTTACATAAGACTGTTACATAAAGACACTTACATACAGACAATTACATACAGACACTTACATACAGACACTAAGACACTTACATACAGACACTTACATACAGACACTTACATAGAGACACTGAGACACTTACATAGACACTTACATACAGACGCTTACATACACTTACATACAGACACTGAGACACTTACATACATACACTTACATACAGACACTTACATACAGACACTTACAAACAGACACTTACATACAGACACTGAGACACTTACATACAGACACTTCCATACAGACACTGAGACACTTACATACAGACACTTACATACAGAAACTTACATACAGACACTTACATACAGACACTGAGACACTTACATACAGACACTTACATACAGACACTTACAAACAGACACTTACATACAGACACTGAGACACTTACATACAGACACTTCCATACAGACACTGAGACACTTACATAGACACTTACATACAGACGCTTACATACAGACACTTACATACAGACACTGAGACACTTACATACAGACACTTACATACAGACACATATAGACGCTGAGACACTTACATACAGACACTTACATACATACACTTACATACAGACACGAAGACACTTACATACAGACACTTACATACAGACACTTACATACAGACAATTACATACAGACACTTACATACAGACACTAAGACACTTACATACAGACACTTACATACAGACACTGAGACACTTACATAGACACTTATATACAGACGCTTACATATACTTACATACAGACACTGAGACATTTACATACAGACACTTACATACAGACACTTACATACAGACACTTACATACAGACACTGAGACACTAACATAAGACACTTACATACAGACACTGAGACACTTACATACAGACACTTACATACAGACACTTACATACAGACACTGAGACACTTACATACAGACACTTACATACAGACACTTACATACAGACACTGAGACACTTACATACAGACACTTACATAAAGACACTGAGACACTTACATAGACACTTACATACAGATGCTTACATACAGACACTTACATACAGACACTGAGACACTTACATACAGACACTTACATACAGACACTTACATACAGACACTGAGACACTTACATACAGATGCTTACATACAGACACTTATATACAGACACTGAGACACTTACATGCAGACACTTACATACAGACACTTACATACAGACACTTACATAAAGACATTTACATACAGATACTGAGACACTTACATACAGACACTTACATACAGACACTGAGACACTTACATACAGACACTTACATACAGACACTTACATACAGACACTGAGAAATTCACATACAGACACTTACATACAAACACTTAACATACAGACACTTACATACAGACACTTACATACAGACACTTACTTAGACATTTACTTACAGATACTGAGACACTTAAATACAAACACTTACATACAGACACTTACATACAGTCACTTACAAACACACACTGACATACAGACACTGAGACTTACATACAGACACTTACATACAGACACTTACATACAGACACTTACATAAAGACATTTACATGCAGATACTGAGACACTTACATACAGACACTTACATACAGACACTTACATACACACACTTACATACACACACTTACATACAGGCACTTACATACAGACACTTACATACAGACACTTACATAGAGACACTTACATACAGACCCTTACATACAGACACTTAGACACTTACATACAGACACTTACATACAGACTCTTACATAAAGACACTTACATACAGACACTAAGACACTTACATACAGACACTTACATACAGACACTAAGACACTTACATACAGACACTTACATACAGACACTGAGACACTTACATAGACACTTACATACACATGCTTGCATACACTTACATACAGACACTGAGACACTTACATACATACACTTACATACAGACACTTACATACAGACACTTACATACAGACACTGAGACACTTACATACAGACACTTCCATACAGACACTGAGACACTTACATACAGAAACTTACATACAGACACTTACATACAGACACTGAAACACTTACATACAGACACTTACATAAAGACACTGAGACACTTACATACAGACACTGAGACACTTACATACAGACACTTACATAAAGACACTGAGACACTTACATACACACTTACATACAGATGCTTACATACAGACACTTACATACAGACACTGAGACACTTACATACAGACACTTACATACAGACACATACAGACGCTGAGACACTTACATACAGACACTTACATACAGACACTTACATACAGACACGAAGACACTTACATACAGACACTTACATACAGACACTTACATACAGACACTTACATACAGACACTTACAAACAGACACTTACATACAGAAACTTACACACAGACACTTACATACAGATACTTACATAAGACACTTACAGACACTTAAATACAGCCACCTACATACAGAGACTTACATACAGACACTTACATACAAACACTTACATACAGACACATACAGACACGTAGATACAGACACTTACATACAGACACTGAGACACATACAGACACTTACATACAGACACTTACATACAGACACTGAGATATTTACATACAGACACTTACATACAAACACTTAACATACAGACACTTACATACAGACACTGAGACACTTACATACAGACACTTACATACAGACACATATAGACGCTGAGACACTTACATACAGACACTTACATACATACACTTACATAGACACGAAGACACTTACATACAGACACTTACATACAGACACTTACATACAGACAATTACATACAGACACTTACATACAGACACTAAGACACTTACATACAGACACTTACATACAGACACTTACATACAGACACTGAGACACTTACATAGACACTTATATACAGACGCTTACATACACTTACATACAGACACTGAGACATTTACATACAGACACTTACATACAGACACTTACATACAGACACTTACATACAGACACTGAGACACTAACATAAGACACTTACATACAGACACTGAGACACTTACATACAGACACTTACATACAGACACTTACATACAGACACTGAGACACTTACATACAGACACTTACATACAGACACTTACATACAGACACTGAGACACTTACATACAGACACTTACATAAAGACACTGAGACACTTACATAGACACTTACATACAGATGCTTACATACAGACACTTACATACAGACACTGAGACACTTACATACAGACACTTACATACAGACACTTACATACAGACACTGAGACACTTACATACAGATGCTTACATACAGACACTTATATACAGACACTGAGACACTTACATACAGACACTTACATACAGACACTTACATACAGACACTTACATAAAGACATTTACATACAGATACTGAGACACTTACATACAGACACTTACATACAGACACTGAGACACTTACATACAGACACTTACATACAGACACTTACATACAGACACTGAGAAATTCACATACAGACACTTACATACAAACACTTAACATACAGACACTTACATACAGACACTTACATACAGACACTTACTTAGACATTTACTTACAGATACTGAGACACTTAAATACAAACACTTACATACAGACACTTACATACAGACACTTACAAACACACACTTACATACAGACACTGAGACACTTACATACAGATGCTTACATACAGACACTTATATACAGACACTGAGACACTTACATACAGACACTTATATACAGACACTGAGACACTTACAAACAGACACTTACATACAGAAACTTACACACAGACACTTACATACAGATACTTACATAAGACACTTACAGACACTTAAATACAGCCACCTACATACAGAGACTTACATACAGACACTTACATACAAACACTTACATACAGACACATACAGACACGTAGATACAGACACTTACATACAGACACTGAGACACATACAGACACTTACATACAGACACTTACATACAGACACTGAGATATTTACATACAGACACTTACATACAAACACTTAACATACAGACACTTACATACAGACACTGAGACACTTACATACAGACACTTACATACAGACACATATAGACGCTGAGACACTTACATACAGACACTTACATACATACACTTACATAGACACGAAGACACTTACATACAGACACTTACATACAGACACTTACATACAGACAATTACCAACAGACACTTACATACAGACACTAAGACACTTACATACAGACACTTACATACAGACACTTACATACAGACACTGAGACACTTACATAGACACTTATATACAGACGCTTACATACACTTACATACAGACACTGAGACATTTACATACAGACACTTACATACAGACACTTACATACAGACACTTACATACAGACACTGAGACACTAACATAAGACACTTACATACAGACACTGAGACACTTACATACAGACACTTACATACAGACACTTACATACAGACACTGAGACACTTACATACAAACACTTACATACAGACACTTACATACAGACACTGAGACACTTACATACAGACACTTACATAAAG
The DNA here is from genome assembly GCF_048934315.1 of Petromyzon marinus. Classification (NCBI taxonomy): domain Eukaryota; kingdom Metazoa; phylum Chordata; class Hyperoartia; order Petromyzontiformes; family Petromyzontidae; genus Petromyzon; species Petromyzon marinus. The sequence goes on along the minus strand of NW_027422972.1, from coordinate 266,364 downwards.
ACACTGAGACACTTACATAGACACTTACATACAGATGCTTACATACAGACACTTACATACAGACACTGAGACACTTACATACAGACACTTACATACAGACACTTACATACAGACACTGAGACACTTACATACAGATGCTTACATACAGACACTTATATACAGACACTGAGACACTTACATACAGACACTTACATACAGACACTTACATACAGACACTTACATAAAGACATTTACATACAGATACTGAGACACTTACATACAGACACTTACATACAGACACTGAGACACTTACATACAGACACTTACATACAGACACTTACATACAGACACTGAGAAATTCACATACAGACACTTACATACAAACACTTAACATACAGACACTTACATACAGACACTTACATACAGACACTTACTTAGACATTTACTTACAGATACTGAGACACTTAAATACAAACACTTACATACAGACACTTACATACAGACACTTACAAACACACACTTACATACAGACACTGAGACACTTACATACAGATGCTTACATACAGACACTTATATACAGACACTGAGACACTTACATACAGACACTTATATACAGACACTGAGACACTTACAAACAGACACTTACATACAGAAACTTACACACAGACACTTACATACAGATACTTACATAAGACCCTTACAGACACTTAAATACAGCCACCTACATACAGAGACTTACATACAGACACTTACATACAAACACTTACATACAGACACATACAGACACGTAGATACAGACACTTACATACAGACACTGAGACACATACAGACACTTACATACAGACACTTACATACAGACACTGAGATATTTACATACAGACACTTACATACAAACACTTAACATACAGACACTTACATACAGACACTGAGACACTTACATACAGACACTTACATACAGACACATATAGACGCTGAGACACTTACATACAGACACTTACATACATACACTTACATAGACACGAAGACACTTACATACAGACACTTACATACAGACACTTACATACAGACAATTACATACAGACACTTACATACAGACACTAAGACACTTACATACAGACACTTACATACAGACACTTACATACAGACACTGAGACACTTACATAGACACTTATATACAGACGCTTACATACACTTACATACAGACACTGAGACATTTACATACAGACACTTACATACAGACACTTACATACAGACACTTACATACAGACACTGAGACACTAACATAAGACACTTACATACAGACACTGAGACACTTACATACAGACACTTACATACAGACACTTACATACAGACACTGAGACACTTACATACAAACACTTACATACAGACACTTACATACAGACACTGAGACACTTACATACAGACACTTACATAAAGACACTGAGACACTTACATAGACACTTACATACAGATGCTTACATACAGACACTTACATACAGACACTGAGACACTTACATACAGACACTTACATACAGACACTTACATACAGACACTGAGACACTTACATACAGATGCTTACATACAGACACTTATATACAGACACTGAGACACTTACATACAGACACTTACATACAGACACTTACATACAGACACTTACATAAAGACATTTACATACAGATACTGAGACACTTACATACAGACACTTACATACAGACACTGAGACACTTACATACAGACACTTACATACAGACACTTACATACAGACACTGAGAAATTCACATACAGACACTTACATACAAACACTTAACATACAGACACTTACATACAGACACTTACATACAGACACTTACTTAGACATTTACTTACAGATACTGAGACACTTAAATACAAACACTTACATACAGACACTTACATACAGACACTTACAAACACACACTTACATACAGACACTGAGACACTTACATACAGATGCTTACATACAGACACTTATATACAGACACTGAGACACTTACATACAGACACTTACATACAGACACTTACATACAGACACTTACATAAAGACATTTACATACAGATACTGAGACACTTACATACAGACACTTACATACAGACACTGAGACACTTACATACAGACACTTACATACAGACACTTACATACAGACACTGAGAAATTCACATACAGACACTTACATACAAACACTTAACATACAGACACTTACATACAGACACTTACATACAGACACTTACTTAGACATTTACTTACAGATACTGAGACACTTAAATACAAACACTTACATACAGACACTTACATACAGTCACTTACAAACACACACTGACATACAGACACTGAGACTTACATACAGACACTTACATACAGACACTTACATACAGACACTTACATAAAGACATTTACATGCAGATACTGAGACACTTACATACAGACACTTACATACAGACACTTACATACACACACTTACATACACACACTTACATACAGGCACTTACATACAGACACTTACATAGACACTTACATACAGACACTTACATACTGACACAAACAGACACTGAGACACTTACATACAGACACTTACATACAAACACTTACATACAGACACTTACATACAGACACTTACATAGAGACACTTACATACAGACCCTTACATACAGACACTTAGACACTTACATACAGACACTTACATACAGACTCTTACATAAAGACACTTACATACAGACACTAAGACACTTACATACAGACACTTACATACAGACACTAAGACACTTACATACAGACACTTACATACAGACACTTACATACAGACACTGAGACACTTACATAGACACTTACATACACATGCTTGCATACACTTACATACAGACACTGAGACACTTACATACATACACTTACATACAGACACTTACATACAGACACTTACATACAGACACTGAGACACTTACATACAGACACTTCCATACAGACACTGAGACACTTACATACAGAAACTTACATACAGACACTTACATACAGACACTGAAACACTTACATACAGACACTTACATAAAGACACTGAGACACTTACATACAGACACTGAGACACTTACATACAGACACTTACATAAAGACACTGAGACACTTACATACACACTTACATACAGATGCTTACATACAGACACTTACATACAGACACTGAGACACTTACATACAGACACTTACATACAGACACATACAGACGCTGAGACACTTACATACAGACACTTACATACAGACACTTACATACAGACACTTACATACAGACACTTACATACAGACACTTACAAACAGACACTTACATACAGAAACTTACACACAGACACTTACATACAGATACTTACATAAGACACTTACAGACACTTAAATACAGCCACCTACATACAGAGACTTACATACAGACACTTACATACAAACACTTACATACAGACACATACAGACACGTAGATACAGACACTTACATACAGACACTGAGACACATACAGACACTTACATACAGACACTTACATACAGACACTGAGATATTTACATACAGACACTTACATACAAACACTTAACATACAAACACTTACATACAGACACTTATATACAGACACTTACATAGAGACACTTACATACAGACATTTACTGAGACACTTACTTACAGACACTGAGACACATAAATACAGACACTTACATACAGACACTTACATACAGACACTTACAAACACACACTGACATACAGACACTGAGACTTACATACAGACACTTACATACAGACACTTACATAAAGACATTTACATACAGATACTGAGACACTTACATACAGACACTTACATACAGACACTTACATACACACACTTACATACAGACACTTACATACAGGCACTTACATACAGACACTTACATAGACACTTACATACAGACACTTACATACTGACACAAACAGACACTGAGACACTTACATACAGACACTTACATACAAACACTTACATACAGACACTTACATACAGACACTTACATACAGACCCTTACATACAGACACTTAGACACTTACATACAGACACTTACATACAGACTCTTACATAAAGACACTTACATACAGACACTTAGACACTTACATACAGACACTTACCTACACACTCTTACATAAAGACACTTACATACAGACAATTACATACAGACACTAAGACACTTACATACAGACACTTACATACAGACACTTACATACAGACACTCAGGCACTTACATAGACACTTACATACAGATGCTTACATACACTTACATACAGACACTGAGACACTTACATACATACACTTACATACAGACACTTACATACAGACACTTACATACAGACACTGAGACACTTACATACAGACACTTCCATACAGACACTGAGACACTTACATACAGACACTTACATACAGACACTTACATACAGACACTGAGACACTTACATACAGACACTTACATACAGACACTGAGACACTTACATACAGACACTGAGACACTTACATACAGACACTTACATAAAGACACTGAGACGCTTACATAGACACTTACATACAGACGCTCACATACAGACACTTACATACAGACACTGAGACACTTACATACAGACACTTACATACAGACACATACAGACGCTGAGACACTTACATACAGACACTTACATACAGACACTTACATACAGACACGAAGACACTTACATACAGACACTTGCATACAGACACTTACAAACAGACACTTACAAACAGACACTTACATACAGAAACTTACACACAGACACTTACATACAGATACTTACATACAGACACTTACAGACACTTACATACAGCCACCTACATACAGAGACTTACATACAGACACTTACATACAGACACTTACATACAGACACTTACATACACTTACATACAGACACTGAGACACTTACATACAGACACTTACATAAAGACACTGAGACACTTACATAGACACTTACATACAGATGCTTACATACAGACACTTACATACAGACACTGAGACACTTACATACAGACACTTACATACAGACACTTACATACAGACACTGAGACACTTACATACAGATGCTTACATACAGACACTTATATACAGACAATGAGACACTTACATACAGACACTTACATACAGACACTTACATACAGACACTTACATAAAGACATTTACATACAGATACTGAGACACTTACATACAGACACTTACATACAGACACTGAGACACTTACATACAGACACTTACATACAGACACTGAGAAATTCACATACAGACACTTACATACAAACACTTAACATACAGACACTTACATACAGACACTTACATACAGACACTTACTTAGACATTTACTTACAGATACTGAGACACTTAAATACAAACACTTACATACAGACACTTACAAACACACACTGACATACAGACACTGAGACTTACATACAGACGCTCACATACAGACACTTACATACAGACACTGAGACACTTACATACAGACACTTACATACAGACACATACAGACGCTGAGACACTTACATACAGACACTTACATACAGACACTTACATACAGACACGAAGACACTTACATACAGACACTTGCATACAGACACTTACAAACAGACACTTACAAACAGACACTTACATACAGAAACTTACACACAGACACTTACATACAGATACTTACATACAGACACTTACAGACACTTACATACAGCCACCTACATACAGAGACTTACATACAGACACTTACATACAGACACTTACATACAGACACTTACATACACTTACATACAGACACTGAGACACTTACATACAGACACTTACATAAAGACACTGAGACACTTACATAGACACTTACATACAGATGCTTACATACAGACACTTACATACAGACACTGAGACACTTACATACAGACACTTACATACAGACACTTACATACAGACACTGAGACACTTACATACAGATGCTTACATACAGACACTTATATACAGACACTGAGACACTTACATACAGACACTTACATACAGACACTTACATACAGACACTTACATAAAGACATTTACATACAGATACTGAGACACTTACATACAGACACTTACATACAGACACTGAGACACTTACATACAGACACTTACATACAGACACTTACATACAGACACTGAGAAATTCACATACAGACACTTACATACAAACACTTAACATACAGACACTTACATACAGACACTTACATACAGACACTTACTTAGACATTTACTTACAGATACTGAGACACTTAAATACAAACACTTACATACAGACACTTACATACAGACACTTACAAACACACACTGACATACAGACACTGAGACTTACATACAGACACTTACATACAGACACTTACATACAGACACTTACATAAAGACATTTACATGCAGATACTGAGACACTTACATACAGACACTTACATACAGACACTTACATACACACACTTACATACACACACTTACATACAGGCACTTACATACAGACACTTACATAGACACTTACATACAGACACTTACATACTGACACAAACAGACACTGAGACACTTACATACAGACACTTACATACAAACACTTACATACAGACACTTACATACAGACACTTACATAGATACACTTACATACAGACCCTTACATACAGACACTTAGACACTTACATACAGACACTTACATACAGACTCTTTCATAAAGACACTTACATACAGACACTAAGACACTTACATACAGACACTTACATACAGACACTAAGACACTTACATACAGACACTTACATACAGACACTTACATACAGACACTGAGACAATTACATAGACACTTACATACACATGCTTGCATACACTTACATACAGACACTGAGACACTTACATACATACACTTACATACAGACACTTACATACAGACACTTACATACAGACACTGAGACACTTACATACAGACACTTCCATACAGACACTGAGACACTTACAGAAACTTACATACAGACACTTACATACAGACACTGAAACACTTACATACAGACACTTACATAAAGACACTGAGACACTTACATACAGACACTGAGACACTTACATACAGACACTTACATAAAGACACTGAGACACTTACATACACACTTACATACAGATGCTTACATACAGACACTTACATACAGACACTGAGACACTTACATACAGACACTTACATACAGACACATACAGATGCTGAGACACTTACATACAGACACTTACATACAGACACTTACATACAGACACGAAGACACTTACATACAGACACTTACATACAGACACTTACATACAGACACTTACAAACAGACACTTACATACAGAAACTTACACACAGACACTTACATACAGATACTTACATAAGACACTTACAGACACTTAAATACAGCCACCTACATACAGAGACTTACATACAGACACTTACATACAAACACTTACATACAGACACATACAGACACGTAGATACAGACACTTACATACAGACACTTACATACAGACACTTACATACAGACACTGAGATATTTACATACAGACACTTACATACAAACACTTAACATACAGACACTTACATACAGACACTTATATACAGACACTTACATAGAGACACTTACATACAGACATTTACTGAGACACTTACTTACAGACACTGAGACACATAAATACAGACACTTACATACAGACACTTACATACAGACACTTACAAACACACACTGACATACAGACACTGAGACTTACATACAGACACTTACATACAGACACTTACATAAAGACATTTACATACAGATACTGAGACACTTACATACAGACACTTACATACAGACACTTACATACACACACTTACATACAGACACTTACATACAGGCACTTACATACAGACACTTACATAAACACTTACATACAGACACTTACATACTGACACAAACAGACACTGAGACACTTACATACAGACACTTACATACAAACACTTACATACAGACACTTACATACAGACACTTACATACAGACCCTTACATACAGACACTTAGACACTTACATACAGACACTTACATACAGACTCTTACATAAAGACACTTACATACAGACACTTAGACACTTACATACAGACACTTACCTACACACTCTTACATAAAGACACTTACATACAGACAATTACATACAGACACTAAGACACTTACATACAGACACTTACATACAGACACTTACATACAGACACTCAGGCACTTACATAGACACTTACATACAGATGCTTACATACACTTACATACAGACACTGAGACACTTACATACATACACTTACATACAGACACTTACATACAGACACTTACATACAGACACTGAGACACTTACATACAGACACTTACATACAGACACTTACATACAGACACTGAGACACTTACATACAGACACTTACATACAGACACTGAGACACTTACATACAGACACTGAGACACTTACATACAGACACTTACATAAAGACACTGAGACGCTTACATAGACACTTACATACAGACGCTCACATACAGACACTTACATACAGACACTGAGACACTTACATACAGACACTTACATACAGACACATACAGACGCTGAGACACTTACATACAGACACTTACATACAGACACTTACATACAGACACGAAGACACTTACATACAGACACTTGCATACAGACACTTACAAACAGACACTTACAAACAGACACTTACATACAGAAACTTACACACAGACACTTACATACAGATACTTACATACAGACACTTACAGACACTTACATACAGCCACCTACATACAGAGACTTACATACAGACACTTACATACAGACACTTACATACAGACACTTACATACACTTACATAGAGACACTGAGACACTTACATACAGACACTTACATACAGACACTTACATACAGACACTGAGACACTTACATAGACACATACAGATGCTTACATACAGACACTTACATACAGACACTGAGACACTTACATACAGACACTTACATACAGACACTGTGACACTGACATACAGACACTTACATACAGACACTTACATTGAGACACTTACATACAGACACTTACATACAGACACTGAGACACTTACATAGAGACACTACTTACAGACACTTACATACAGAAGCTTGCATACAGACACTTACATACAGACACTGAGACACTTACATACAGACACTTACATACAGACACCGAGACACTTACATACAGACACTTACATACAGGCACTTACATACAGACAATTACTTAGACACTTACTTACAGACACTGAGACACTTAAATACAGACACTTACATACAGACACTTACAAACACACACTGACATACAGACACTGAGACATACATACAGACACTTACATACAGACACTTACATGCAGACACTTACATAAAGACATTTACATACAGATAGTGAGACACTTACATACAGACACTTACATACAGACACTTACATACACACACTTACATACAGACACTTACATACAGACACTTACATACAGACACTTACATACAGGCACTTACATACAGACACTTACATAGACACTTACATACAGACACTTACATACTGACACAAACAGACACTGAGACACTTACATACAGACACTTACATACAAACACTTACATACAGACACTTACATACAGACACTTACATACAGACCCTTACATACACTTACATACAGACACTGAGACACTTACATACAGACACTTACATACAGACACTAAGACACTTACAACAACAACAACCGCCATTCGCCACTAAGTGGCGGTGACGTCACCACGACGCTTGTGCCAGGCTATGTGCACCCTGAGGCCACGTGAAGTGTCGAACGCCCGCTGGCAGGAGGTCACGGGGCAGACCCAGGTGCCACGGGTCGACTGACTGAGATGACTGGCTGATGCACCACCTGTGCCCCCTACTGTGCCAACCTGCTGTGCTTTAGCCACCCGGCGCTCCGCTCGCTGTTGTGAGCGTCGCTCCTCCGCCCTCCGTTGTTGTTGGAGGGCGACTGCCTCCAACTGCCCAGTAGCATCCTTCACGAGCCTCCTCCACAGAGGCCGATCTTGACACCGCTGGTACCAGTCATCGGCAAGTCCACTCAGCTCCACGTCCTCCTGTACCACATCACTCCATCTCTTCTCTAGCCCGTGCCGCGCCCGCTTAGCCCCCTCAATCCGGCCAAACAAAAGCTGTTTCGGCATGCGGTGCCTGGGCATGCGGGCTACATGACCCAGCCATCGCAGCCTTGCCTGCCGGAGGAGCTCACCGATGGGACCCTGCCCAGATCTTTCAAGGATTTGTGAGCTCCTCACACAATCCAGTCTGGTTAAACCCAGGATGGATCGTAGGCAGGCCAGCCTAAATGTTTCTAACCGGCGAAGATGTTCCATTAGGGGGGTCCACGTTTCGCAAGCGTAGAGAAGGGAGGGAATGACCGTGGCCGAGAAGACCTGAAGCTTAGTGCGGAGCGACAGACCAGGTAGCTTCCACACAGCGTTACGCAACCGATGAAAAGATATTGCCGCTCGACTGATTCGGAGTGAGACCTCTGCTGTTAAACTGGAGCCAGTCATAAGCACACTGCCCAGGTATGGGAAACTCTCCACTCTCTCCACAACTGCCCCATCACCGATTGGGAGTTGTGGGGGTGGAGTGTCCGATGGTACAAAATACCCAGGCAGGTGCTTAGTTTTGGTGGGGCTGATGGTAAGGCCCCACCTCTTAGTGGCACGCTCCAGTCTCAGCAGCAGCGTCTCCAACTCCTCCTCTGACTGAGCAGCTATTACCAAGTCATCAGCATACATAACGTGGTTGAGCAATAGGGAGCCATCCCTTGACCGCACCCGGGCGTCGATTAGCTTCCCATTATATCTGTACCATATGGAGATTCCCCCGGTACAGCTATTGAAGGCTTCACGAACTACGTGGTCAAAATAGATGTTAAATAATGTGGGAGCCAGAGGACATCCCTGTCGCACCCCAAGGTGTACAGGGAATGGCTCTGACTCCCGGCCACGTAGTTTTACCCGGGCCCGCTCACCATCATGAAGGTCCTTAATGATCGTGAGCAGAGGGTCAGGTACTCCAAAAGCACGAAGAACGACCCAGAGCCCAGGCCTACTGATGGTATCATAGGCCTTGACCAGGTCAATAAAGCAGAGATGTAGGTCTTGTTGGAATTCCCTACACCTCTGCTGTAGCAGACGGACAGAAAATATGGCATCTGTGCAGGACCGCCCTTTCCTGAAACCGCATTGGGGCTCCGCAAGCCTCTCCTCAGCGTGCCTGGCAAGGCGATGCTGAATAATCCTTGCCAAGACCTTTCCCGGCACACTGAGGAGTGAGATGCCCCTGTAGTTGTTACAGTCTGTGCGGTCCCCCTTCTTAAAAAGGGGGACCACCAGGGCATCCTTCCAATCCTGCGGAACCCGTCCAGTGGTCCAGACTGTTGTTATGATGTCATATAGGGCAGTCTGTGCACAAACGCCACCCTCCCTCAGCATTTCGCTTGGGAGATCATCTCTGCCCGCTGCCTTTCCTGGTCTCAGACTCCGGATCGCCTTCAATACTTCATCAGCAGCTGGCACCTCAGCCAGCCACTCACAGGGGGTGACTTCATCCAATATTTGAGGCACCGCAGCCTCAGCAGGGTCATCCTCACTTTGTGCCACGATGTTTTCCTGGCTGAGGGATTTTCCCTCCCCCAGGACCTCACAGAAATGCTCAGCAAATCTACGAACCTGTTCCTGGGGGTCGGAAATTGGATCACCGTTTTTTCCCCTAATGATGGTAATAGGTGTGGCGCTGCAGGTTACTTTTTTGATGGAGTTAAATAGAGATTTGTGATCACGGGCCACTGAGGCAGACTCCATCTCCTCAGCAACCCGCGACCACCACCCATCCTTGCAGCGCCTCACGGCTCTCCGACAGACACTTACATACAGACACTTACATACAGACACTGAGACACTTACATAGACACTTATATACAGACGCTTACATACACTTACATACAGACACTGAGACATTTACATACAGACACTTACATACAGACACTTAGATACAGACACTTACATACAGACACTGAGACACTAACATAAGACACTTACATACAGACACTGAGACACTTACATACAGACACTTACATACAGACACTTACATACAGACACTTACATACAGACACTGAGACACTTACATACAGACACTTACATACAGACACTTACATACAGACACTGAGACACTTACATACAGACACTTACATAAAGACACTGAGACACTTACATAGACACTTACATACAGATGCTTACATACAGATACTTACATACAGACACTGAGACACTTACATACAGACACTTACATACAGACACTTACATACAGACACTTACATACAGACACTGAGACACTTACATACAGATTCTTACATACAGACACTTATATACAGACACTGAGACACTTACATACAGACACTTACATACAGCCACTTATATACAGACACTTACATAAAGACATTTACATACAGATACTGAGACACTTACATACAGACACTTACATACAGACACTTACATACACACACTTACATACAGACACTTACATACAGACACTTACATACAGACACTTACATACAGGCACTTACATACAGACACTAAAATAGACACTTACATACAGACACTTACATACTGACATAAACAGACACTGAGACACTTACATACAGACACTTACAAACAAACACTTACATACAGACACTTACATACAGACACTTACATACAGACACTTACATACAGACCCTTACATACACACACTTAGACACTTACATACAGACACTTACATACAGACTCTTACATAAAGACACTTACATACAGACACTTAGACACTTACATACAGACACTTACATACAGACTCTTACATAAAGACACTTACACACAGACAATTACATACAGACACTTACATAATGACACTTACATACAGACACTGAGACACTTACATACAGACACTTACATACAGAAACTTACATACAGACACAGAGATACTTACATACAAACACTTACATACAGACACTTAACATACAGACACTTACATACAGACACTTACATACAGACACTGAGACACTTACATACAGACACTTACATACAGACACTTACATACAGACACTGAGAAATTCACATACAGACACTTACATACAAACACTTAACATACAGACACTTACATACAGACACTTACATACAGACACTTACTTAGACATTTACTTACAGACACTGAGACACTTAAATACAAACACTTACATACATACACTTACATACAGACACTTACAAACACACACTGACATACAGACACTGAGACTTACATACAGACACTTACATACAGACACTTACATACAGACACTTACATAAAGACATTTACATGCAGATACTGAGATACTTACATACAGACACTTACATACAGACACTTACATACACACACTTACATACACACACTTACATACAGGCACTTACATACAGACACTTACATAGACACTTACATACAGACACTTACATACTGACACAAACAGACACTGAGACACTTACATACAGACACTTACATACAGACACTTAGACACTTACATACAGACACTTACATACAGACTCTTACATAAAGACACTTACATACAGACACTAAGACACTTACATACAGACACTTACATACAGACACTAAGACACTTACATACAGACACTTACATACAGACACTTACATACAGACACTGAGACACTTACATAGACACTTACATACACATGCTTACATACACTTACATACAGACACTGAGACACTTACATACATACACTTACATACAGACACTTACATACAGACACTTACATACAGACACAGAGACACTTACATACAGACACTTCCATACAGACACTGAGACACTTACATACAGAAACTTACATACAGACACTTACATACAGACACTGAGACACTTACATACAGACACTTACATACAGACACTTACATACAGACACTTACATACAGACACTTACATTCAGACACTTACATACAGACACTGAGACACTTACATACAGACACTTCCATACAGACACTGAGACACTTACATACAGAAACTTACATACAGACACTTACATACAGACACTGAGACTTACATACAGACACTTACATACAGACACTTAACACACAGACACTTACATACAGACACTTACATACAGACACTTACATACAGACACTTACATACAGACACTGAGACACTTACATACAGACACTTACATACAGACACTTACATACAGACACTGAGATATTCACATACAGACACTTACATACAAACACTTAACATACAGACACTTACATACAGACACTTATATACAGACACTTCCAAACACACACTGACATACAGACACTGAGACTTACATAGAGACACTTACATACAGACACGTACATACAGACATTTACATACAGATACTGAGACACTTACATACAGACACTTACATACAACACTTACATACACACACTTACATACAGTCACTTACATACAGACACTTACATACAGACACTTACATACAGACACTTACATAAGGCACTTACATACAGACACTTACATAGACACTTACATACAGTCACTTACATACAGACACTTACATATAGACACTTACATACAGACACTTAGACACTTACATACAGACACTTACATACAGACTCTTACATAAAGACACTTACACACAGACAATTACATACAGACACTTACATAATGACACTTACATACAGACACTGAGACACTTACATACAGACACTTACATACAGAAACTTACATACAGACACAGAGATACTTAAATACAGACACTTACATACAGACACTTAACATACAGACATTTACATACAGACACTTACATACAGACACTTACATACAGACACTGAGACACTTACATACAGACACTTACATACAGACACTTACATACAGACACTGAGAAATTCACATACAGACACTTACATACAAACACTTAACATACATACACTTACATACAGACACTTACATACAGACACTTACTTAGACATTTACTTACAGACACTGAGACACTTAAATACAAACACTTACATACATACACTTACATACAGACACTTACAAACACACACTGACATACAGACACTGAGACTTACATACAGACACTTACATACAGACACTTACATACAGACACTTACATAAAGACATTTACCTTCAGATACTGAGACACTTACATACAGACACTTACATACAGACACTTACATACACACACTTACATACACACACTTACATACAACAACAACCGCCATTCGCCACTAAGTGGCGGTGACGTCACCACGACGCTTGTGCCAGGCTATGTGCACCCTGACGCCACGTGAAGTGTCGAACGCCCGCTGGCAGGAGGTCACGGGGCAGACCCAGGTGCCACGGGTCGACTGACTGAGATGACTGGCTGATGCACCACCTGTGCCCCCTACTGTGCCAACCTGCTGTGCTTTAGCCACCCGGCGCTCCGCTCGCTGTTGTGAGCGTCGCTCCTCCGCCCTCCGTTGTTGTTGGAGGGCGACTGCCTCCAACTGCCCAGTAGCATCCTTCACGAGCCTCCTCCACAGAGGCCGATCTTGACACCGCTGGTACCAGTCATCGGCAAGTCCACTCAGCTCCACGTCCTCCTGTACCACATCACTCCATCTCTTCTCTAGCCCGTGCCGCGCCCGCTTAGCCCCCTCAATCCGGCCAAACAAAAGCTGTTTCGGCATGCGGTGGCTGGGCATGCGGGCTACATGACCCAGCCATCGCAGCCTTGCCTGCCGGAGGAGCTCACCGATGGGACCCTGCCCAGATCTTTCAAGGATTTGTGAGCTCCTCACACAATCCAGTCTGGTTAAACCCAGGATGGATCGTAGGCAGGCCAGCCTAAATGTTTCTAACCGGCGAAGATGTTCCATTAGGGGGGTCCACGTTTCGCAAGCGTAGAGAAGGGAGGGAATGACCGTGGCCGCGAAGACCTGAAGCTTAGTGCGGAGCGACAGACCAGGTAGCTTCCACACAGCGTTACGCAACCGATGAAAAGATATTGCCGCTCGACTGATTCGGAGTGAGACCTCTGCTGTTAAACTGGAGCCAGTCATAAGCACACTGCCCAGGTATGGGAAACTCTCCACTCTCTCCACAACTGCCCCATCACCGATTGGGAGTTGTGGGGGTGGAGTGTCCGATGGTACAAAATACCCAGGCAGGTGCTTAGTTTTGGTGGGGCTGATGGTAAGGCCCCACCTCTTAGTGGCACGCTCCAGTCTCAGCAGCAGCGTCTCCAACTCCTCCTCTGACTGAGCAGCTATTACCAAGTCATCAGCATACATAACGTGGTTGAGCAATAGGGAGCCATCCCTTGACCGCACCCGGGCATCGATTAGCCTCCCATTATATCTGTACCATATGGAGATTCCCCCGGTACAGCTATTGAAGGCTTCACGAACTACGTGGTCAAAATAGATGTTAAATAATGTGGGAGCCAGAGGACATCCCTGTCGCACCCCAAGGTGTACAGGGAATGGCTCTGACTCCCGGCCACGTAGTTTTACCCGGGCCCGCTCACCATCATGAAGGTCCTTAATGATCGTGAGCAGAGGGTCAGGTACTCCAAAAGCACGAAGAACGACCCAGAGCCCAGGCCTACTGATGGTATCATAGGCCTTGACCAGGTCAATAAAGCAGAGATGTAGGTCTTGTTGGAATTCCCTACACCTCTGCTGTAGCAGACGGACAGAAAATATGGCATCTGTGCAGGACCGCCCTTTCCTGAAACCGCATTGGGGCTCCGCAAGCCTCTCCTCAGCGTGCCTGGCAAGGCGATGCTGAATAATCCTTGCCAGGACCTTTCCCGGCACACTGAGGAGTGAGATGCCCCTGTAGTTGTTACAGTCTGTGCGGTCCCCCCTCTTAAAAAGGGGGACCACCAGGGCATCCTTCCAATCCTGCGGAACCCGTCCAGTGGTCCAGACTGTTGTTATGATGTCATATAGGGCAGTCTGTGCACAAACGCCACCCTCCCTCAGCATTTCGCTTGGGAGATCATCTCTGCCCGCTGCCTTTCCTGGTCTCAGACTCCGGATCGCCTTCAATACTTCCTCAGCAGATGGCACCTCAGCCAGCCACTCACAGGGGGTGACTTCATCCAATATTTGAGGCACCGCAGCCTCAGCAGGGTCATCCTCACTTTGTGCCACGATGTTTTCCTGGCTGAGGGATTTTCCCTCCCCCAGGACCTCACAGAAATGCTCAGCAAATCTGCGAACCTGTTCCTGGGGGTCGGAAATTGGATCACCGTTTTTTCCCCTAATGATGGTAATAGGTGTGGCGCTGCAGGTTACTTTTTTGATGGAGTTAAATAGAGATTTGTGATCACGGGCCACTGAGGCAGACTCGATCTCCTCAGCAACCCGCGACCACCACCCATCCTTGCAGCGCCTCACGGCTCTCCGAACCTCCGAGCGAAGGCTGCGGTAAGCCTCCTCATTCTCTGACGTGGGATTCTGTAGCCGATGACAGTGGGCCTGTCGCTTTTTCTCAACCATCGTGAACAACTCCTCTGTCATCCAGGGTGTCTGGGGAGGTCTGGACCGCGTACCCAAAGCAGCCATTGCAGCTGCATGAATCACAGTCCTAAACCTCGCCCATTTACCCTCGACATCAGGAGGAGTCGGGGACGATGCCAATCCCAGCCGCAAGCGATGATGAAATTCTCGCTTGCAACTTTCATCAGATAACTGATACCAGGCCACTTTAGGTTGGAATGGGGTCCTGGGTATACACCCACCACCGGAGTGGAAGAATGGCAGGCGCATCTTACAGATGACTAGTCGATGGTCAGAGGGCAGATCAGCTCCACGGTAGGTCCTGGTGTCAAGGACATGGGCTCGCATTCGCTGGTCCGTCACTATGTAGTCCAGCAGATGTTCTTGCTTGGACCCGGCATGCATCCATGATGTTGTGTGGATGCGCCGATGCCGGAACAGCGTGTTGGTAATTACAAGCCCATGGGCTGCACAAAAATCTAGCAGCCTCCTACCGTTGTTATTGAGCTGATCTGGCCCATGCCCTCCAATCACTCCAGACCAGGTGCCAGTATCATGACCAACTCGGGCATTGAAGTCACCCAACATGATGACTCTATCCCGAGGGGCCACTTTAGCCAGCACCTGTGACAGGAGGTCATAGAAGGCATCTGACTCATCGGCTTTGCCTGCATCCCTCCACGGATGTTCATCTTCGGTGGGGGCATAAGTAACCACGACCACCATTCCTCGCCTCCGGTTGATGGGAAGGCGAGCCCAAAGTAGCCTGGGGCTTACAGCTTCCCACACCTCACCGCCACGCTCCCACGCCCCCTTCATTCTTTTGTTCAAAAGAAGACCCACACCCTGTTGTTTGGCAGTCTGCTGCCCCGAGTAGAGGACTGTCCACCCCTCATGGTGGCAGGAGCCAGAGCCGGTCCACCGGACCTCCTGAATGCCGCATAGATCCAGGCGGTACCGGTCCAGCTCCCGACAGAGGAGTGGCAGCCTCTCCTCTGCAGTGAGCGTTCGAACATTCCACGTGGCCAACCGTAGTGGCTTTTCGTTGTTTCTGGAGTAGCCCCGAGGGTAGGTATTCAATCTCCTGGCTCCGCCAATTGGGGTTTGGCCAGGAGACGTCATAGACGCCTGGCCCCCCGGGGCCTCCGACACAAGTTTAGTTGTTACATTTTTCAGTTTAATTCGTAGTTTCGTGGTAATTAATTGAAGGTGGAGGGGTTACCAGCCCCTCGCACCCGTCCAGAGCCCCCGTTTAGCCCCTGTGGTGGACACATATGCCATGAGGGGAGGAGCCAATCAAAATTGGATCTCCCCCCACAGCGCTGTCCACGACAGAGTTGCCCGTCCGGCACCGCGAGGAGGTAGGGGGTTGTTTTGCCGGACTTACATACAGGCACTTACATACAGACACTTACATAGACACTTTCATACAGACACTTACATACTGACACAAACAGACACTGAGACACTTACATACAGACACTTACATACAGACACTTACATAGAGACACTTACATACAGACCCTTACATACAGACACTTAGACATTTACATACAGACACTTACATACAGACTCTTACATAAAGACACTTACATACAGACACTAAGACACTTACATACAGACACTTACATACAGACACTAAGACACTTACATACAGACACTTACATACAGACACTTACATACAGACACTGAGACACTTACATAGACACTTACATACACATGCTTACATACACTTACATACAGACACTGAGACACTTACATACATACACTTACATACAGACACTTACATACAGACACTTACATACAGACACAGAGACACTTACATACAGACACTTCCATACAGACACTGAGACACTTACATACAGAAACTTACATACAGACACTTACATACAGACACTGAGACACTTACATACAGACACTTACATACAGACACTTAACACACAGACACTTACATACAGACACTTACATACAGACACTTACATACAGACACTGAGACACTTACATACAGACACTTCCATACAGACACTGAGACACTTACATACAGAAACTTACATACAGACACTTACATACAGACACTGAGACTTACATACAGACACTTACATACAGACACTTAACACACAGACACTTACATACAGACACTTACATACAGACACTTACATACAGACACTTACATACAGACACTGAGACACTTACATACAGACACTTACATACAGACACTTACATACAGACACTGAGATATTCACATACAGACACTTACATACAAACACTTAACATACAGACACTTACATACAGACACTTATATACAGACACTTCCAAACACACACTGACATACAGACACTGAGACTTACATAGAGACACTTACATACAGACACTTACATACAGACATTTACATACAGATACTGAGACACTTACATACAGACACTTACATACAACACTTACATACACACACTTACATACAGTCACTTACATACAGACACTTACATACAGACACTTACATACAGACACTTACATAAGGCACTTACATACAGACACTTACATAGACACTTACATACAGTCACTTACATACAGACACTTACATATAGACACTTACATACAGACACTTACATAAGGCACTTACATACAGACACTTGCATACTGACACTTACAAACAGACACTGAGACACTTACATACATACACTTACATACAAACACTTACATACAGACACTTACATACAGACACTTACATACAGACACTTACATACAGACACTTAGACACTTACATACAGACACTTACATACAGACTCTTACATAAAGACACTTACATACAGACACTAAGACACTTACATACAGACACTTACATACAGACACTAAGACACTTACATACAGACACTTACATACAGACACTTACATACAGACACTGAGACACTTACATAAACACTTACATACACATGCTTACATACACTTACATACAGACACTGAGACACTTACATACATACACTTACATACAGACACTTACATACAGACACTTACATACAGACACTGAGACACTTACATACAGACACTTCCATACAGACACTGAGACACTTACATACAGAAACTTACATACAGACACTTACATACAGACACTGAGACACTTACATACAGACACTTACATACAGACACTTAACACACAGACACTTACATACAGACACTTACATACAGACACTTACATACAGACACTGAGACACTTACATACAGACACTTCCATACAGACACTGAGACACTTACATACAGAAACTTTCATACAGACACTTACATACAGACACTGAGACTTACATACAGACACTTACATACAGACACTTAACACACAGACACTTACATACAGACACTTACATACAAACACTTAACATACAGACACTTACATACAGACACTTATATAAGACACTTCCAAACACACACTGACATACAGACACTGAGACTTACATAGAGACACTTACATACAGACACTTACATACAGACATTTACATACAGATACTGAGACACTTACATACAGACACTTACATACAACACTTACATACACACACTTACATACAGTCACTTACATACAGACACTTACATACAGACACTTACATACAGACACTTACATAAGGCACTTACATACAGACACTTGCATACTGACACTTACAAACAGACACTGAGACACTTACATACAGACACTTACATACAGACACTTACATACAGACACTGAGACACTTACATAGACACTTACATACACATGCTTACATACACTTACATACAGACACTGAGACACTTACATACATACACTTACATACAGACACTTACATACAGACACTTACATACAGACACTGAGACACTTACATACAGACACTTCCATACAGACACTGAGACACTTACATACAGAAACTTACATACAGACACTTACATACAGACACTGAGACACTTACATACAGACACTTACATACAGACACTTAACACACAGACACTTACATACAGACACTTACATACAGACACTTACATACAGACACTGAGACACTTACATACAGACACTTCCATACAGACACTGAGACACTTACATACAGAAACTTTCATACAGACACTTACATACAGACACTGAGACTTACATACAGACACTTACATACAGACACTTAACACACAGACACTTACATACAGACACTTACATACAAACACTTAACATACAGACACTTACATACAGACACTTATATACAGACACTTCCAAACACACACTGACATACAGACACTGAGACTTACATAGAGACACTTACATACAGACACTTACATACAGACATTTACATACAGATACTGAGACACTTACATACAGACACTTACATACAACACTTACATACACACACTTACATACAGTCACTTACATACAGACACTTACATACAGACACTTACATAAGGCACTTACATACAGACACTTGCATACTGACACTTACAAACAGACACTGAGACACTTACATACATACACTTACATACAAACACTTACATACAGACACTTACATACAGACACTTACATACAGACACTTACATATAGACACTTAGACACTTACATACAGACACTTACATACAGACTCTTACATAGAGACACTTACATACAGACACTTAGACACTTACATACATACACTTACATACAGACTCTTACATAAATACACTTACATACAGACAATTACATACAGATACTTACATACAGACACTGAGACACTTACATACAGACACTTACATACAGACACTTACATACAGACACTGAGACACTTACATAGACACTTACATACAGACGCTTACATACACTTACATACAGACACTGAGACACTTACATACAGACACTTACATACAGACACTTACATACACTTACATACAGACACTGAGACACTTACATACAGACACTTACATACAGACACTTACATACAGACACTGAGACACTTACATAGACACATACAGATGCTTACATACAGACACTTACATACAGACACTGAGACACTTACATACAGACACTTACATACAGACACTGTGACACTGACATACAGACACTTACATACAGACACTTACATTGAGACACTTACATACAGACACTTACATACAGACACTGAGACACTTACATAGAGACACTACTTACAGACACTTACATACAGAAGCTTGCATACAGACACTTACATACAGACACTGAGACACTTACATACAGACACTTACATACAGACACCGAGACACTTACATACAGACACTTACATACAGGCACTTACATACAGACAATTACTTAGACACTTACTTACAGACACTGAGACACTTAAATACAGACACTTACATACAGACACTTACAAACACACACTGACATACAGACACTGAGACTTACATACAGACACTTACATACAGACACTTACATACAGACACTTACATAAAGACATTTACATACAGATAGTGAGACACTTACATACAGACACTTACATACAGACACTTACATACACACACTTACATACAGACACTTACATACAGACACTTACATATAGACACTTACATACAGGCACTTACATACAGACACTTACATAGACACTTACATACAGACACTTACATACTGACACAAACAGACACTGAGACACTTACATACAGGCACTTACATACAAACACTTACATACAGACACTTACCTACAGACACTTACATACAGACACTTACATACAGACCCTTACATACACACACTTAGACACTTACATACAGACACTTACATACAGACTCTTACATAAAGACACTTACATACAGACACTTAGACACTTACATACAGACACTTACATACAGACTCTTACATAAAGACACTTACATGCAGACAATTACATACAGACACTTACATACAGACACTAAGACACTTACATACAGACACTTACATACAGACACTTACATACAGACACTTACATACAGACCCTTACATACAGACACTTAGACACTTACATACAGACACTGACATACAGACTCTTACATAAAGACACTTACATACAGACACTTAGACACTTACATACAGACACTTACATAAGACACTTACATACAGACACTAAGACACTTACATACAGACACTTACATACAGACACTTACATAGAGACACTGAGACACTTACATAGACACTTACATACAGACGCTTACATACACTTACATACAGACACTGAGACACTTACATACATACACTTACATACAGACACTTACATAAAGACACTTACATACAGACACTTAGACACTTACATACAGACACTTACATAAGACACTTACATACAGACACTAAGACACTTACATACAGACACTTACATACAGACACTTACATAGAGACACTGAGACACTTACATAGACACTTACATACAGACGCTTACATACACTTACATACAGACACTGAGACACTTACATACAGACACTTCCATACAGACACTGAGACACTTACATACAGACACTTACATACAAACACTTAACATACAGACACTTACATACAGACACTTACATACAGACACTTACTTAGACATTTACTTACAGACACTGAGACACTTAAATACAAACACTTACATACATACACTTACATACAGACACTTACAAACACACACTGACATACAGACACTGAGACTTACATACAGACACTTACATACAGACACTTACATACAGACACTTACATAAAGACATTTACCTTCAGATACTGAGACACTTACATACAGACACTTACATACAGACACTTACATACACACACTTACATACACACACTTACATACAACAACAACCGCCATTCGCCACTAAGTGGCGGTGACGTCACCACGACGCTTGTGCCAGGCTATGTGCACCCTGACGCCACGTGAAGTGTCGAACGCCCGCTGGCAGGAGGTCACGGGGCAGACCCAGGTGCCACGGGTCGACTGACTGAGATGACTGGCTGATGCACCACCTGTGCCCCCTACTGTGCCAACCTGCTGTGCTTTAGCCACCCGGCGCTCCGCTCGCTGTTGTGAGCGTCGCTCCTCCGCCCTCCGTTGTTGTTGGAGGGCGACTGCCTCCAACTGCCCAGTAGCATCCTTCACGAGCCTCCTCCACAGAGGCCGATCTTGACACCGCTGGTACCAGTCATCGGCAAGTCCACTCAGCTCCACGTCCTCCTGTACCACATCACTCCATCTCTTCTCTAGCCCGTGCCGCGCCCGCTTAGCCCCCTCAATCCGGCCAAACAAAAGCTGTTTCGGCATGCGGTGGCTGGGCATGCGGGCTACATGACCCAGCCATCGCAGCCTTGCCTGCCGGAGGAGCTCACCGATGGGACCCTGCCCAGATCTTTCAAGGATTTGTGAGCTCCTCACACAATCCAGTCTGGTTAAACCCAGGATGGATCGTAGGCAGGCCAGCCTAAATGTTTCTAACCGGCGAAGATGTTCCATTAGGGGGGTCCACGTTTCGCAAGCGTAGAGAAGGGAGGGAATGACCGTGGCCGCGAAGACCTGAAGCTTAGTGCGGAGCGACAGACCAGGTAGCTTCCACACAGCGTTACGCAACCGATGAAAAGATATTGCCGCTCGACTGATTCGGAGTGAGACCTCTGCTGTTAAACTGGAGCCAGTCATAAGCACACTGCCCAGGTATGGGAAACTCTCCACTCTCTCCACAACTGCCCCATCACCGATTGGGAGTTGTGGGGGTGGAGTGTCCGATGGTACAAAATACCCAGGCAGGTGCTTAGTTTTGGTGGGGCTGATGGTAAGGCCCCACCTCTTAGTGGCACGCTCCAGTCTCAGCAGCAGCGTCTCCAACTCCTCCTCTGACTGAGCAGCTATTACCAAGTCATCAGCATACATAACGTGGTTGAGCAATAGGGAGCCATCCCTTGACCGCACCCGGGCATCGATTAGCCTCCCATTATATCTGTACCATATGGAGATTCCCCCGGTACAGCTATTGAAGGCTTCACGAACTACGTGGTCAAAATAGATGTTAAATAATGTGGGAGCCAGAGGACATCCCTGTCGCACCCCAAGGTGTACAGGGAATGGCTCTGACTCCCGGCCACGTAGTTTTACCCGGGCCCGCTCACCATCATGAAGGTCCTTAATGATCGTGAGCAGAGGGTCAGGTACTCCAAAAGCACGAAGAACGACCCAGAGCCCAGGCCTACTGATGGTATCATAGGCCTTGACCAGGTCAATAAAGCAGAGATGTAGGTCTTGTTGGAATTCCCTACACCTCTGCTGTAGCAGACGGACAGAAAATATGGCATCTGTGCAGGACCGCCCTTTCCTGAAACCGCATTGGGGCTCCGCAAGCCTCTCCTCAGCGTGCCTGGCAAGGCGATGCTGAATAATCCTTGCCAGGACCTTTCCCGGCACACTGAGGAGTGAGATGCCCCTGTAGTTGTTACAGTCTGTGCGGTCCCCCCTCTTAAAAAGGGGGACCACCAGGGCATCCTTCCAATCCTGCGGAACCCGTCCAGTGGTCCAGACTGTTGTTATGATGTCATATAGGGCAGTCTGTGCACAAACGCCACCCTCCCTCAGCATTTCGCTTGGGAGATCATCTCTGCCCGCTGCCTTTCCTGGTCTCAGACTCCGGATCGCCTTCAATACTTCCTCAGCAGATGGCACCTCAGCCAGCCACTCACAGGGGGTGACTTCATCCAATATTTGAGGCACCGCAGCCTCAGCAGGGTCATCCTCACTTTGTGCCACGATGTTTTCCTGGCTGAGGGATTTTCCCTCCCCCAGGACCTCACAGAAATGCTCAGCAAATCTGCGAACCTGTTCCTGGGGGTCGGAAATTGGATCACCGTTTTTTCCCCTAATGATGGTAATAGGTGTGGCGCTGCAGGTTACTTTTTTGATGGAGTTAAATAGAGATTTGTGATCACGGGCCACTGAGGCAGACTCGATCTCCTCAGCAACCCGCGACCACCACCCATCCTTGCAGCGCCTCACGGCTCTCCGAACCTCCGAGCGAAGGCTGCGGTAAGCCTCCTCATTCTCTGACGTGGGATTCTGTAGCCGATGACAGTGGGCCTGTCGCTTTTTCTCAACCATCGTGAACAACTCCTCTGTCATCCAGGGTGTCTGGGGAGGTCTGGACCGCGTACCCAAAGCAGCCATTGCAGCTGCATGAATCACAGTCCTAAACCTCGCCCATTTACCCTCGACATCAGGAGGAGTCGGGGACGATGCCAATCCCAGCCGCAAGCGATGATGAAATTCTCGCTTGCAACTTTCATCAGATAACTGATACCAGGCCACTTTAGGTTGGAATGGGGTCCTGGGTATACACCCACCACCGGAGTGGAAGAATGGCAGGCGCATCTTACAGATGACTAGTCGATGGTCAGAGGGCAGATCAGCTCCACGGTAGGTCCTGGTGTCAAGGACATGGGCTCGCATTCGCTGGTCCGTCACTATGTAGTCCAGCAGATGTTCTTGCTTGGACCCGGCATGCATCCATGATGTTGTGTGGATGCGCCGATGCCGGAACAGCGTGTTGGTAATTACAAGCCCATGGGCTGCACAAAAATCTAGCAGCCTCCTACCGTTGTTATTGAGCTGATCTGGCCCATGCCCTCCAATCACTCCAGACCAGGTGCCAGTATCATGACCAACTCGGGCATTGAAGTCACCCAACATGATGACTCTATCCCGAGGGGCCACTTTAGCCAGCACCTGTGACAGGAGGTCATAGAAGGCATCTGACTCATCGGCTTTGCCTGCATCCCTCCACGGATGTTCATCTTCGGTGGGGGCATAAGTAACCACGACCACCATTCCTCGCCTCCGGTTGATGGGAAGGCGAGCCCAAAGTAGCCTGGGGCTTACAGCTTCCCACACCTCACCGCCACGCTCCCACGCCCCCTTCATTCTTTTGTTCAAAAGAAGACCCACACCCTGTTGTTTGGCAGTCTGCTGCCCCGAGTAGAGGACTGTCCACCCCTCATGGTGGCAGGAGCCAGAGCCGGTCCACCGGACCTCCTGAATGCCGCATAGATCCAGGCGGTACCGGTCCAGCTCCCGACAGAGGAGTGGCAGCCTCTCCTCTGCAGTGAGCGTTCGAACATTCCACGTGGCCAACCGTAGTGGCTTTTCGTTGTTTCTGGAGTAGCCCCGAGGGTAGGTATTCAATCTCCTGGCTCCGCCAATTGGGGTTTGGCCAGGAGACGTCATAGACGCCTGGCCCCCCGGGGCCTCCGGCACAAGTTTAGTTGTTACATTTTTCAGTTTAATTCGTAGTTTCGTGGTAATTAATTGAAGGTGGAGGGGTTACCAGCCCCTCGCACCCGTCCAGAGCCCCCGTTTAGCCCCTGTGGTGGACACATATGCCATGAGGGGAGGAGCCAATCAAAATTGGATCTCCCCCCACAGCGCTGTCCACGACAGAGTTGCCCGTCCGGCACCGCGAGGAGGTAGGGGGTTGTTTTGCCGGACTTACATACAGGCACTTACATACAGACACTTACATAGACACTTTCATACAGACACTTACATACTGACACAAACAGACACTGAGACACTTACATACAGACACTTACATACAGACACTTACATAGAGACACTTACATACAGACCCTTACATACAGACACTTAGACATTTACATACAGACACTTACATACAGACTCTTACATAAAGACACTTACATACAGACACTAAGACACTTACATACAGACACTTACATACAGACACTAAGACACTTACATACAGACACTTACATACAGACACTTACATACAGACACTGAGACACTTACATAGACACTTACATACACATGCTTACATACACTTACATACAGACACTGAGACACTTACATACATACACTTACATACAGACACTTACATACAGACACTTACATACAGACACAGAGACACTTACATACAGACACTTCCATACAGACACTGAGACACTTACATACAGAAACTTACATACAGACACTTACATACAGACACTGAGACACTTACATACAGACACTTACATACAGACACTTAACACACAGACACTTACATACAGACACTTACATACAGACACTTACATACAGACACTGAGACACTTACATACAGACACTTCCATACAGACACTGAGACACTTACATACAGAAACTTACATACAGACACTTACATACAGACACTGAGACTTACATACAGACACTTACATACAGACACTTAACACACAGACACTTACATACAGACACTTACATACAGACACTTACATACAGACACTTACATACAGACACTGAGACACTTACATACAGACACTTACATACAGACACTTACATACAGACACTGAGATATTCACATACAGACACTTACATACAAACACTTAACATACAGACACTTACATACAGACACTTATATACAGACACTTCCAAACACACACTGACATACAGACACTGAGACTTACATAGAGACACTTACATACAGACACTTACATACAGACATTTACATACAGATACTGAGACACTTACATACAGACACTTACATACAACACTTACATACACACACTTACATACAGTCACTTACATACAGACACTTACATACAGACACTTACATACAGACACTTACATAAGGCACTTACATACAGACACTTACATAGACACTTACATACAGTCACTTACATACAGACACTTACATATAGACACTTACATACAGACACTTACATAAGGCACTTACATACAGACACTTGCATACTGACACTTACAAACAGACACTGAGACACTTACATACATACACTTACATACAAACACTTACATACAGACACTTACATACAGACACTTACATACAGACACTTACATACAGACACTTAGACACTTACATACAGACACTTACATACAGACTCTTACATAAAGACACTTACATACAGACACTAAGACACTTACATACAGACACTTACATACAGACACTAAGACACTTACATACAGACACTTACATACAGACACTTACATACAGACACTGAGACACTTACATAAACACTTACATACACATGCTTACATACACTTACATACAGACACTGAGACACTTACATACATACACTTACATACAGACACTTACATACAGACACTTACATACAGACACTGAGACACTTACATACAGACACTTCCATACAGACACTGAGACACTTACATACAGAAACTTACATACAGACACTTACATACAGACACTGAGACACTTACATACAGACACTTACATACAGACACTTAACACACAGACACTTACATACAGACACTTACATACAGACACTTACATACAGACACTGAGACACTTACATACAGACACTTCCATACAGACACTGAGACACTTACATACAGAAACTTTCATACAGACACTTACATACAGACACTGAGACTTACATACAGACACTTACATACAGACACTTAACACACAGACACTTACATACAGACACTTACATACAAACACTTAACATACAGACACTTACATACAGACACTTATATAAGACACTTCCAAACACACACTGACATACAGACACTGAGACTTACATAGAGACACTTACATACAGACACTTACATACAGACATTTACATACAGATACTGAGACACTTACATACAGACACTTACATACAACACTTACATACACACACTTACATACAGTCACTTACATACAGACACTTACATACAGACACTTACATACAGACACTTACATAAGGCACTTACATACAGACACTTGCATACTGACACTTACAAACAGACACTGAGACACTTACATACAGACACTTACATACAGACACTTACATACAGACACTGAGACACTTACATAGACACTTACATACACATGCTTACATACACTTACATACAGACACTGAGACACTTACATACATACACTTA
This sequence comes from Petromyzon marinus, assembly GCF_048934315.1. Classification (NCBI taxonomy): domain Eukaryota; kingdom Metazoa; phylum Chordata; class Hyperoartia; order Petromyzontiformes; family Petromyzontidae; genus Petromyzon; species Petromyzon marinus. The sequence continues at coordinate 235,991 of NW_027422972.1, read as the reverse complement.
CATACAGACACTTACATACAGACACTTACATACAGACACTGAGACACTTACATACAGACACTTCCATACAGACACTGAGACACTTACATACAGAAACTTACATACAGACACTTACATACAGACACTGAGACACTTACATACAGACACTTACATACAGACACTTAACACACAGACACTTACATACAGACACTTACATACAGACACTTACATACAGACACTGAGACACTTACATACAGACACTTCCATACAGACACTGAGACACTTACATACAGAAACTTTCATACAGACACTTACATACAGACACTGAGACTTACATACAGACACTTACATACAGACACTTAACACACAGACACTTACATACAGACACTTACATACAAACACTTAACATACAGACACTTACATACAGACACTTATATACAGACACTTCCAAACACACACTGACATACAGACACTGAGACTTACATAGAGACACTTACATACAGACACTTACATACAGACATTTACATACAGATACTGAGACACTTACATACAGACACTTACATACAACACTTACATACACACACTTACATACAGTCACTTACATACAGACACTTACATACAGACACTTACATACAGACACTTACATAAGGCACTTACATACAGACACTTGCATACTGACACTTACAAACAGACACTGAGACACTTACATACAGACACTTACATACAGACACTTACATACAGACACTGAGACACTTACATAGACACTTACATACACATGCTTACATACACTTACATACAGACACTGAGACACTTACATACATACACTTACATACAGACACTTACATACAGACACTTACATACAGACACTGAGACACTTACATACAGACACTTCCATACAGACACTGAGACACTTACATACAGAAACTTACATACAGACACTTACATACAGACACTGAGACACTTACATACAGACACTTACATACAGACACTTAACACACAGACACTTACATACAGACACTTACATACAGACACTTACATACAGACACTGAGACACTTACATACAGACACTTCCATACAGACACTGAGACACTTACATACAGAAACTTTCATACAGACACTTACATACAGACACTGAGACTTACATACAGACACTTACATACAGACACTTAACACACAGACACTTACATACAGACACTTACATACAAACACTTAACATACAGACACTTACATACAGACACTTATATACAGACACTTCCAAACACACACTGACATACAGACACTGAGACTTACATAGAGACACTTACATACAGACACTTACATACAGACATTTACATACAGATACTGAGACACTTACATACAGACACTTACATACAACACTTACATACACACACTTACATACAGTCACTTACATACAGACACTTACATACAGACACTTACATAAGGCACTTACATACAGACACTTGCATACTGACACTTACAAACAGACACTGAGACACTTACATACATACACTTACATACAAACACTTACATACAGACACTTACATACAGACACTTACATACAGACACTTACATATAGACACTTAGACACTTACATACAGACACTTACATACAGACTCTTACATAGAGACACTTACATACAGACACTTAGACACTTACATACATACACTTACATACAGACTCTTACATAAATACACTTACATACAGACAATTACATACAGATACTTACATACAGACACTGAGACACTTACATACAGACACTTACATACAGACACTTACATACAGACACTGAGACACTTACATAGACACTTACATACAGACGCTTACATACACTTACATACAGACACTGAGACACTTACATACAGACACTTACATACAGACACTTACATACACTTACATACAGACACTGAGACACTTACATACAGACACTTACATACAGACACTTACATACAGACACTGAGACACTTACATAGACACATACAGATGCTTACATACAGACACTTACATACAGACACTGAGACACTTACATACAGACACTTACATACAGACACTGTGACACTGACATACAGACACTTACATACAGACACTTACATTGAGACACTTACATACAGACACTTACATACAGACACTGAGACACTTACATAGAGACACTACTTACAGACACTTACATACAGAAGCTTGCATACAGACACTTACATACAGACACTGAGACACTTACATACAGACACTTACATACAGACACCGAGACACTTACATACAGACACTTACATACAGGCACTTACATACAGACAATTACTTAGACACTTACTTACAGACACTGAGACACTTAAATACAGACACTTACATACAGACACTTACAAACACACACTGACATACAGACACTGAGACTTACATACAGACACTTACATACAGACACTTACATACAGACACTTACATAAAGACATTTACATACAGATAGTGAGACACTTACATACAGACACTTACATACAGACACTTACATACACACACTTACATACAGACACTTACATACAGACACTTACATATAGACACTTACATACAGGCACTTACATACAGACACTTACATAGACACTTACATACAGACACTTACATACTGACACAAACAGACACTGAGACACTTACATACAGGCACTTACATACAAACACTTACATACAGACACTTACCTACAGACACTTACATACAGACACTTACATACAGACCCTTACATACACACACTTAGACACTTACATACAGACACTTACATACAGACTCTTACATAAAGACACTTACATACAGACACTTAGACACTTACATACAGACACTTACATACAGACTCTTACATAAAGACACTTACATGCAGACAATTACATACAGACACTTACATACAGACACTAAGACACTTACATACAGACACTTACATACAGACACTTACATACAGACACTTACATACAGACCCTTACATACAGACACTTAGACACTTACATACAGACACTGACATACAGACTCTTACATAAAGACACTTACATACAGACACTTAGACACTTACATACAGACACTTACATAAGACACTTACATACAGACACTAAGACACTTACATACAGACACTTACATACAGACACTTACATAGAGACACTGAGACACTTACATAGACACTTACATACAGACGCTTACATACACTTACATACAGACACTGAGACACTTACATACATACACTTACATACAGACACTTACATAAAGACACTTACATACAGACACTTAGACACTTACATACAGACACTTACATAAGACACTTACATACAGACACTAAGACACTTACATACAGACACTTACATACAGACACTTACATAGAGACACTGAGACACTTACATAGACACTTACATACAGACGCTTACATACACTTACATACAGACACTGAGACACTTACATACAGACACTTCCATACAGACACTGAGACACTTACATACAGACACTTACATACAGAAACTTACATACAGACACTTACATACAGACACTGAGACACTTAATACAGACACTTACATACAGACACTGAGACACTTACATACAGACACTGAGACACTTACATACAGACACTTACATAAAGACACTGAGACACTTACATAGACACTTACATACAGACGCTTACATACAGACACTTACATACAGACACTGAGACACTTACATACAGACACTTACATACAGACACATATAGACGCTGAGACACTTACATACAGACACTTACATACAGACACTTACATACAGACACTAAGACACTTATATACAGACGCTTACATACGCTTACATACAGACACTGAGACATTTACATACAGACACTTACATACAGACACTTACATACAGACACTTACATACAGACACTGAGACACTAACATAAGACACTTACATACAGACACTGAGACACTTACATACAGACACTTACATACAGACACTTACATACAGACACTGAGACACTTACATACAGACACTTGCATACAGACACTTACAAACAGACACTGAGACACTTACATACAGACACTTACATAAAGACACTGAGACACTTACATAGACACTTACATACAGATGCTTACATACAGACACTTACATACAGACACTGAGACACTTACATACAGACACTTACATACAGACACTTACATACACACACTGAGACACTTACATACAGATGCTTACATACAGACACTTATATACAGACACTGAGACACTTACATACAGACACTTACATACAGACACTTACATACAGACACTTACATAAAGACATTTACATACAGATACTGAGACACTTACATACAGACACTTACATACAGACACTTACATACAGACACTTACATACAGACACTTACATACAGACACTTACATACAGACCCTTACATACACACACTTAGACACTTACATACAGACACTTACATACAGACTCTTACATAAAGACACTTACATACAGACACTTAGACACTTACATACAGACACTTACATACAGACTCTTACATAAAGACACTTACACACAGACAATTACATTAAGACACTTACATAATGACACTTACCTACAGACACTGAGACACTTACATACAGACACTTACATACAGAAACTTACATACAGACACTGAGATACTTACATACAGACACTTACATACAGACACTTACATACAGACACTTACATACAGACACTTACATACAGACACTGAGACACTTACATAGACACATACAGATGCTTACATACAGACACTTACAAACAGACACTGAGACACTTACATACAGACACTTACATACAGACACTGTGACACTGACATACAGACACTTACATACAGACACTTACATTGAGACACTTACATACAGACACTTACATACAGACACTGAGACACTTACATAGAGACACTACTTACAGACACTTACATACAGAAGCTTGCATACAGACACTTACATACAGACACTGAGACACTTACATACAGACACTTACATACAGACACCGAGACACTTACATACAGACACTTACATACAGGCACTTACATACAGACAATTACTTAGACACTTACTTACAGACACTGAGACACTTAAATACAGACACTTACATACAGACACTTACAAACACACACTGACATACAGACACTGAGACTTACATACAGACACTTACATACAGACACTTACATACAGACACTTACATAAAGACATTTACATACAGATAGTGAGACACTTACATACAGACACTTACATACAGACACTTACATACACACACTTACATACAGACACTTACATACAGACACTTACATATAGACACTTACATACAGGCACTTACATACAGACACTTACATAGACACTTACATACAGACACTTACATACTGACACAAACAGACACTGAGACACTTACATACAGGCACTTACATACAAACACTTACATACAGACACTTACCTACAGACACTTACATACAGACACTTACATACAGACCCTTACATACACACACTTAGACACTTACATACAGACACTTACATACAGACTCTTACATAAAGACACTTACATACAGACACTTAGACACTTACATACAGACACTTACATACAGACTCTTACATAAAGACACTTACATGCAGACAATTACATACAGACACTTACATACAGACACTAAGACACTTACATACAGACACTTACATACAGACACTTACATACAGACACTTACATACAGACCCTTACATACAGACACTTAGACACTTACATACAGACACTGACATACAGACTCTTACATAAAGACACTTACATACAGACACTTAGACACTTACATACAGACACTTACATAAGACACTTACATACAGACACTAAGACACTTACATACAGACACTTACATACAGACACTTACATAGAGACACTGAGACACTTACATAGACACTTACATACAGACGCTTACATACACTTACATACAGACACTGAGACACTTACATACATACACTTACATACAGACACTTACATAAAGACACTTACAAACAGACACTTACATACAGACACTGAGACACTTACATACAGACACTTCCATACAGACACTGAGACACTTACATACAGACACTTACATACAGAAACTTACATACAGACACTTACATACAGACACTGAGACACTTAATACAGACACTTACATACAGACACTGAGACACTTACATACAGACACTGAGACACTTACATACAGACACTTACATAAAGACACTGAGACACTTACATAGACACTTACATACAGACGCTTACATACAGACACTTACATACAGACACTGAGACACTTACATACAGACACTTACATACAGACACATATAGACGCTGAGACACTTACATACAGACACTTACATACAGACACTTACATACAGACACTAAGACACTTATATACAGACGCTTACATACGCTTACATACAGACACTGAGACATTTACATACAGACACTTACATACAGACACTTACATACAGACACTTACATACAGACACTGAGACACTAACATAAGACACTTACATACAGACACTGAGACACTTACATACAGACACTTACATACAGACACTTACATACAGACACTGAGACACTTACATACAGACACTTACATACAGACACTTACAAACAGACACTGAGACACTTACATACAGACACTTACATAAAGACACTGAGACACTTACATAGACACTTACATACAGATGCTTACATACAGACACTTACATACAGACACTGAGACACTTACATACAGACACTTACATACAGACACTTACATACACACACTGAGACACTTACATACAGATGCTTACATACAGACACTTATATACAGACACTGAGACACTTACATACAGACACTTACATACAGACACTTACATACAGACACTTACATAAAGACATTTACATACAGATACTGAGACACTTACATACAGACACTTACATACAGACACTTACATACAGACACTTACATACAGACACTTACATACAGACACTTACATACAGACCCTTACATACACACACTTAGACACTTACATACAGACACTTACATACAGACTCTTACATAAAGACACTTACATACAGACACTTAGACACTTACATACAGACACTTACATACAGACTCTTACATAAAGACACTTACACACAGACAATTACATTAAGACACTTACATAATGACACTTACATACAGACACTGAGACACTTACATACAGACACTTACATACAGAAACTTACATACAGACACTGAGATACTTACATACAGACACTTACATACAGACACTTACATACAGACACTGAGAAATTCACATACAGACACTTACATACAAACACTTAACATACAGACACTTACATACAGACACTTACATAAAGACACTTACTTAGACATTTACTTACAGACACTGAGACACTTACAAACACACACTGACATACAGACACTTACATACAGACACTTACAAACACACACTGACATACAGACACTGAGACTTACATACAGACACTTACATACAGACACTTACATACAGACACTTACATACAGACATTTATATGCAGATACTGAGACACTTACATACAGACACTTACATACAGACACTTACATACACACACTTACATACACACACTTACATACAGGCACTTACATACAGACACTTACATAGACACTTACATACAGACACTTACATACTGACACAAACAGACACTGAGACACTTACATACAGACACTTACATACAAACACTTACATACAGACACTTACATACAGACACTTACATAGAGACACTTACATACAGACCCTTACATACAGACACTAAGACACTTACATACAGACACTTACATACAGACACTGAGACACTTACATAGACACTTACATACAGACACTTACATACAGACACTGAGACACTTACATACATACACTTACATACAGACACTTACATACAGACACTTACATACAGACACAGAGACACTTACATACAGACACTTCCATACAGACACTGAGACACTTACATACAGAAACTTACATACAGACACTTACATACAGACACTGAGACACTTACATACAGACACTTACATACAGACACTTAACACACAGACACTTACATACAGACACTGAGACACTTACATACAGACACTTACATACAGACACTGAGACACTTACATACAGACACTTCCATACAGACACTGAGACACTTACATACAGAAACTTACATACAGACACTTACATACAGACACTGAGACTTACATACAGACACTTACATACAGACACTTAACACACAGACACTTACATACAGACACTTACATACAGACACTTACATACAGACACTGAGACACTTACATACAGACACTTACATACAGACACTTACATACAGACACTGAGATATTCACATACAGACACTTACATACAAACACTTAACATACAGACACTTACATACAGACACTTATATACAGACACTTCCAAACACACACTGACATACAGACACTGAGACTTACATAGAGACACTTACATACAGACACTTACATACAACACTTACATACACACACTTACATACAGTCACTTACATACAGACACTTACATACAGACACTTACATACAGACACTTACATACAGACACTTACATAAGGCACTTACATACAGACACTTACATAGACACTTACATACAGTCACTTACATACAGACACTTACATATAGACACTTACATACAGACACTTACATAAGGCACTTACATACAGACACTTGCATACTGACACTTACAAACAGACACTGAGACACTTACATACATACACTTACATACAAACACTTACATACAGACACTTACATACAGACACTTACATACAGACACTTAGACACTTACATACAGACACTTACATACAGACTCTTACATAAAGACACTTACATACAGACACTAAGACACTTACATACAGACACTTACATACAGACACTAAGACACTTACATACAGACACTTACATACAGACACTTACATACAGACACTGAGACACTTACATAGACACTTACATACACATGCTTACATACACTTACATACAGACACTGAGACACTTACATACATACACTTACATACAGACACTTACATACAGACACTTACATACAGACACTGAGACACTTACATACAGACACTTCCATACAGACACTGAGACACTTACATACAGAAACTTACATACAGACACTTACATACAGACACTGAGACACTTACATACAGACACTTACATACAGACACTTAACACACAGACACTTACATACAGACACTTACATACAGACACTTACATACAGACACTGAGACACTTACATACAGACACTTCCACACAGACACTGAGACACTTACATACAGAAACTTTCATACAGACACTTACATACAGACACTGAGACTTACATACAGACACTTACATACAGACACTTAACACACAGACACTTACATACAGACACTTACATACAGACACTTACATACAGACACTGAGACACTTACATACAGACACTTACATACAGACACTTACATACAGACACTGAGATATTTACATACAGACACTTACATACAAACACTTAACATACAGACACTTACATACAGACACTTATATACAGACACTTCCAAACACACACTGACATACAGACACTGAGACTTACATAGAGACACTTACATACAGACACTTACATACAGACATTTACATACAGATACTGAGACACTTACATACAGACACTTACATACAACACTTACATACACACACTTACATACAGTCACTTACATACAGACACTTACATACAGACACTTACATACAGACACTTACATAAGGCACTTACATACAGACACTTGCATACTGACACTTACAAACAGACACTGAGACACTTACATACATACACTTACATACAAACACTTACATACAGACACTTACATACAGACACTTACATACAGACACTTACATATAGACACTTAGTAATGGTGGTGGTAGTGTTGGTGGTAGTAGTGGTGGTAATGGTGGTGGTGTGCGTCAAAACAACCCCCTACCTCCTTGTGGTGCCGGACGGGCAACGCTGCCATGGGCAGTGCCGGGGGGGAGGGCCAATTCGGATTGGCCTTTCCCCTCATGGCTTTTGTAACCACCACAGCGGCTAAGTGGGGGCTCTGGACAGGTGTGAGGGGCTGGTAACCCCTCCACCTCCAATTAATTACCACTAAACCACGACCACAACATTTTATAAATAAGCTTGTGCCGGAGGCCCCGGGGGGACAGGCGTCTATGACATCTCCTGACCAAACCCCATTTGGCAGAGCCAGAAGAGTGAATCCTTCCCCTCGGGGCTCCTCCAAAAACAACAAAAAACCACTACGTGTGGCCACGTGGAATGTTCGAACGCTCACTGCGGAGGAGAGGCTGCCACTCCTCTGTCAAGAGCTGGACCGGTACCGCCTGGATCTCTGTGGTAATAAGGAGGTCCTGTGGACCGGATCTGGCTCCTGCCAATATGAGGGGTGGACAGTCCTCTACTCGGGGCAGGAGACTGCCAAACAACAGGGTGTGGCTCTTCTTCTGAATAAAAGAATGAAGGGGGCGTGGGAGCGTGGTGATGAGGTGTGGGAAGCTGTAAGCTCCAGGCTACTTTGGGCTCGCCTTGCCATCAACCACAGGCGAGGAGTGGTGGTCATGGTAACTTATTCCCGCACCAAAGACGAACATCCGTGGAGGGATGCAAGCAAGGCCAATGAGTCAAATGCCTTCTATGACCTCCTGTCACAGGTGCTGGCTAAAGTAGCCCCTCGGGATAGTCATCTTGTTGGGTGACTTCAATTCCCGAGTTGGTCATGATGCTGGCACCTGGTCTGGAGTAATTGGAAGGCATCGGGCAGATCAGCTCAATAACAACGGCAGGAGGCTGCTAAATTTTTTGTAAGCCCATGGGCTTGTAATTACCAACACGCTGTTCCGGCATCGGCGCATCCACACCACATCATGGATGTATGCCAGGTCCAAGCAAGAACATCTGCTGGACTACATAGTGACGGAACAGCGAATGCGGGCCCATGTCCTTGACACCAGGACCTACCGTGGAGCTGATCTGCTCACTGACCATCGACTTGTCATCTGTAAGATGCGCCTGCCATTCTTCCACTCCGGTGGAAGAATGGCGGTGGAAGAATGGCAGGACAGCCTTGATGTCACGTGGGTCCACACTCTTTGTTTCTTTCGGTGAAGTCACGGAGGTAGAAAATAAAATGTATTTATTATTTAATTTAATTACATTTTATTTTATACCTACGTTAAATTTAATTTAAATGGTTAATTAAGTTAATTTAAACTTATTTTATACCAACGTATTTTTTTTTATAAATGAATATTTTTTTATCATTTAAATTCATTTTATTTTATACCTACGTTAAATTTAATTTAAATGTGTAATAAATTTTATTTCATACATACGTTAAATTGAATTGAAATTTTTAATAAATTAAATTTATTTTATACCTACGTTTAATTATTTTTTTATGAATTACATTTATTTAAATTAAATGTATTTTATTTTATATCTACGTAAAATTAAATTGATATTTTCATAAATTACATTTATTTAAATTAATTTCATTTTATACCTACGTTCAATTAAATTTTTCATAAATTAAATTTATTTTATTTAAATTACATTTATTTTATTTAATACCTACGTTTAATTTAACTTTTAAAATAAATTTCATTATTTTATTTAAATTAATTTTATTTTATACCTAAATTAAATTAAATTTTTCATAAGTTAAATTATTTTATTTAATAACATTTTTTAAAATAAATTACATTTCTTTTCTTTAAATTACATTTATTTTATACCTACGTTAAATTAAATTAAAATTTTTTATCAAATTTATTTTACATGTACAGTCATTTTAACTGCTCTGACTGCTACAAGCTAAGTGCGGCCTGGAATCGTATTATTAAGTAATACATTTTACAATTACAATTCCTCATAGAGGAACCCCATACTAATGAACTGACTACGTATCTATATAATTAAAAGACAGCACGCAGATGTCGCAAAAGCGGACCCCGTTGTCAATGATATAATTTGATGTACGTACAGCAGTTGAATTACACCGATTGTAATACGTCACCAAAGACACAATTTTAATTTGACCCCCGGGTCTGATCGCGTTAACTGTGCAGGTGGCGGGGGTCGAGAGGTGACTTGCACGTGTGTGCAGCTTGTTGAATATTGACGTGCGATGACTTGTGGAGAGGAAGAATGATGATTATGATGGCGATGCAAGTCTTGAAGTCTGACGCTGTTCTCCGAGTCGTGTAGCCTACCGCGTGCGACTTTGGGGATTGCGTAATGTCATTTTAGTTTCCTCTGTGGAACTTTTTATTTTGTTGATTCTAACGCTTTAACTAACGTAGGGCGGGCTTGGGAGCGGCGTTGACGATGTGTTTTGGCGTTACACCAAGCAGCACCTTTGCATTGAGAAGTTGGAGGTGCTTTGATTGTTACAGCGAGAGGTGGAATCATCACCGCCATCGTCATGGGTTTAAGTGGGCACGGAGCCCGTCAAGGGAATGGGTAGGTAGAGGAATGGGGTTCGAGAGTATACACAACTTGCATTTCTAGTCATTTCAACAATTTATGGGCATGCGCATCATTAACAGTGTCCTGATTGATGAGCAAAACAAAATCGCAATTTAGTCATCAATCTATTGTCATAAATGAGTCCGAAATATCAATAGTCATGCTCAAAACCGCATTCCTATTGTTATAAAAAATAATTGTACCCCAATTCATGATGACAATTCCAATATGGTCATTATGATGCTCAGAATTACACTTATATTCTCAGAATCATGAACATTTATTAAAACAGCAGTGTGCTCAATATGCTCATTTAACAATTTCAACATGTACACAATCAATTCCAAGATTCTAATCAAAGTAAATCCTATGTATCGTGGTGTTTTCATGCTTATACATTATTGCGCGCCCCCCCAAAAAATATACAAAAGTGTATTTGTATAATATTTGCACGGTGTACAATCTGGAAATTACCCACATGGCAAATTTCAAGCTTGGTGCGTGTCGGGAAGTACGCTAAACATTTTGAACAGACGCACACATTCACAACTTTGCCTTTGGTATATATGTAGATTAGTAATAAATTGTTAATTTAACTACTTTCATGTTGACGGATTGGAAATAGGAGTAGCACTGGCTCACCACGGGGCTTATCGCGTGGTATCTGGGCACTTTATTTGAAACGTAAACCCCACAGTGTGTGAGTACAATTCCTCGCAAGTTGCGTCCACAGAGACAGACAGACAATGACGCTTCTAGGTAAGAGTAAGAAATGAATCTACGTGTCGAGGAGAGACGAGAGAGCCAAGAGGTCACCTCGGGAGACGGGGCGGCGCGTCAACCTTAGTCACGTGACTGAAGGAGTGTGGGCGTGCCGTGCGTACGTGTGTGTACTGTGTGTGTGTGTGTGTACCGTGTGTGTGTACTGTGCGTGTGTCGTGTGTGTGTACCGTGTGTGTGTACTGTGCGTGTGTGTACTGTGCGTGTGTGTACCATGCGTGTGTGTGTGTACCGTGCGTGTGTGTGTACCGTGCGTGTGTGTGTGTACTGTGTGTGTACTGTGCGTGTGTACTGTGTGTGTGTACTGTGCGTGTGTGTGTACTGTGTGTGTGTACTGTGTGTGTACTGTGCGTGTGTGTGCGTGTGTGTGTGTGTACTGTGCGTGTGTACCGTGCGTGTGTGTGTGTACTGTGCGTGTGTGTGTACTGTGCGTGTGTACTGTGTGTGTGTGTGTACCGTACGTGTGTGTGTACCGTGCGTGTGTACCTTGCGTGTGTGTGTACTGTGAGTGTGTGTGTGCGTGTGTACTGTGCGTGTGTGTGTACTGTGCGTGTGTGTGTGTACTGTGCGTGTGTGTGTGTACCGTGTGTGTGTGTCGTGCGTGTGTGTGTGTACTGTGCGTGTGTGTGTACTGTGCGTGCCGTGCGTGTGTACTGTGTGTGTGTGTCGTGCGTGTGTGTGCACCGTGTGTGTGTGTACTGTATGTGTGTGTACTGTGTGTGTGTGTGCTGTGTGTGTGTGTATGTGTGTGTGTACTGTGCGTGTGTGTGTGCACTGTGTGTGTGTACTGTGTGTGTTTGTACTGTGTGTGTGTATACTGTGCGTGTGTGTGTAATGTGTGTGGCGGTAGTCCAGCGGTTAGTACGCTGCTCTACGAACAAAACGACCCGAGTTTGATTCCCGCTCACAGCCAACACCCAGTGACGATTATTTGAACCGGTTCTGGGCCTCCCCTAGGTCGACTCAGCCTCAAGTGAGTACCCGGTGTGGTGTGCAAACATCATTACTGGGGAGACAAAGGCGGTCGGGCACGGTGCTGGCCACCCACCCCCTCGTGTACCGTTCCGGCCTTCATAGGTGGCGCTGCTACTTGCTAACAGCACTTGCCCCAACAGTCTGTTAAGACTACACGGGGGATCTTTGTCTTTGTATCACCACCCAGGAGTCACGGAGCTTTTGAGGCTCCGAGCCACGTGGGGATCCACAACAGCGTGAGGCGGTGCCACTCAAAGGTGAGACTCGGGGATATGTGATTTCTAATCGATGGCCATCCGTCGGTTAACCCATCGCAACTGCTGAGTCTGTCACGCGACTGCCTCCTTCCAGCGAGCCTTTGACGCTTCACGTGGCCTCAAAGTGTACCTGGCCTGGCACGGGCGCCACGGCGATGTCACTGCCACTTATCGGCGAACGGCGGTTGTTGATGTCGGTGTTGACGGCGGCCATTGTCGCGGTACAGGTGCGCGTGGTGCATCGCTACCCCCGGCAAGACGCTGCGGGAGGGGCCAGGAGGAAGAGCGCAATCGGAGTACCACGATGGAGAGAGAGGGGAGAGGCGGGGATGGGGGAGGACAGAGAGGACCAGGGGGTGGGGGGGATCGACCAGGGGGAGATAGATGGGGTGAGATGAGAGAGCTCGTGAGGCAGAGGGCACAGAGGGAGATGGCCAGAATTGGGAGGGGCGGAGGAGAGGGTGGAGAGAGGCCATGGAGAGTGAGGGAGAATGTGGAGCGGGGGCGGGCGGGAAGAGAGCGTGAGATGCGGGTGAGGGAGGGGGCAGGAGGAGGTGGACGGTTGGAAGAGGGGGTCATGGGGCTAGAGGAGGAGCAGTGGGCTCGGAGAGAGCTTGCTCGATGGAGGGGAGGGAGAGACGTGCGCGGGGAACAGGAGGATGCGGGCGGGGCTTGGGGAGCGAGGGAGAACGTGGACCGGGGGGGACAAGAGAGGGAGATGCGGGCGAGGGAGGGTGAGAGGGGTGGACGGGGGGGAGAGAGGCGGGGGGAGAGGGACCCGGTCAGGCAGAGGGGAGTGGGAGAAGTGGTTCAGGTGGCAGAGCGGCATGTGTGGGACATGGAGGGGGCCAGATTGAGGGCAATTAGAGAGGTAGATAATAGAGTGGAGAGGATGTTAGTAAACAGGTCTCGATTGGAGAGAGAGGCGGCCAGATTGAGGGCAGAGGCAGAGGTGCGTAGGGCAATGGATAGGGGAAGAGCGGAGGTGGACATTGTCAGAGGGGCCGGTGGCCCGGGTGGAGAGCAGCAGATAAGAGAGAGAGCGGGAGAGATGCTAAGGTGGGAGAGAGAGGGAGCACGAAGGAGAGATAACAGAGGGGTAGATAGGGGAGCAGAGAGGGAAAGAGCGGAGGCAGACATTGTCAGAAGGGCCGGTGGTCAGGGTAGAGAGCAGCAGATAAGAGAGAGAGAGCGGGAGAGATGCTAAGGTGGGAGAGAGAGGGGCTTGGAAGGAGGGGAGGGAGAGAGGTAGATAGAAGAAATGAGAGAGAGGTGGCACACAGGGGCATGGAGGGGGCTGGAAGGATCAGAGGTGGCAGAGAGGTAGAAGTGTCGATCGAGAGGGTTAGGCAATACTTGGACAGAGCGTGGAGAGTCGTGGAGGGCGAGAGGGGTCGAGACCGGGGGGCGGGAGGGGAGGTGGTCGCGAGAGACAGAGGAGTCGCGGAGAGAGATAGACGGCAAAGGGAGAGGGGGGAGGGGGGGATGAGAGAAGGGGGAGGAGGGAGGGGACAGTTAATGCACATGATGCGGCATATCGCGAGAGAGAACCACTTGGTGGGAGTGGTAGATAGGGTGCTGGGTATTGTTAACAGGGGGCGAAGGTGGGTGGACAGAGAGGGAGGGAGAGAGAGCGACAAGAGCCCGGCTTGTCGTTGCATCAATGACCGCTGATAGATGATGTTTGCAGGGAGGGGGGACGAGGAGGGGGGTGAGGAGAAAGCAGCGGCGCAGAGATTCAGGCTACACTGCACTACCAACACGGCAGAGACCCCAGTTCGATTCCCGCTCCTGGCCAACAACAACGGTGACGATTATCTCAACCGGTCCTGGGCCACCCTCTTCTAAGCGCCGACTCGGTTTCAAATGACTGACGGTGTGTTTATGAACATGATTTGGAATTTAAATGCAGCGGGTGTGTGTGGCGTGGGACTCACACGGAGAAGAATGGAAATATTAAGATATGTTTTTCAAACGAACGGTTGTTTGGGTTGCGTTGTGTTCATTAAAGTTACTTGCAATTCAAATACAGGTGTGTTGTTGGTGGTTGTGATGCCAGACGATAACATTGTGAGGAGCAATGCCTGAATCCTTACCCTTGGGGTTCCTCTAGAAATGGCAAAAAGTCACTGAGAGTGGCCACATGGAGGAGAGGCTGCTACTCTGTACAGAGCTGGACCGGTACCGCCTGGATCTCTGTGGCATTCAGGAGATCCAGTGGACCGGCTCTGACTCCAATCAGCATGAGGGGTGCAGAGTCCTCCACTCGGGGCAGGAGACTGCCAAACAACAAGGAGTGGCTCTTATTCTGAAAAAAAGAATGAAGGCGGCGTGGGAAGGTGGCGGCGAGGTGTGGGAAGCTGTAAGCCCCAGGCTACTTTGGGCTCGCATCCCCATCAACAGGAGGCAGCGAATCGTGGTGGTGGCTGCTTACGCCCCCACCGAAGATGAACATCAGTGGAGGGATGCAGGCAAGCCCGTGGATTCAGATTCCTACTATGACCTCCTGTCACAGGTGTTAGCTAAAAGTGGCCCCTCGGGATAGAGTCATACTGTTGGGTAACTTTAATGCCCGAGTTGGTGATGATGCTGGCACCTGGTCTGGAGCGATTGGAAGGCATGGGCCAGATCAACTCAATAACAACGGTAGGAGGCTGTTAGACTTCTGCGCAGCCTGTGGGCTTGTCATTGCCAACACGCTGTTCTGGCATCTGTGCATCCAGACAACATCATGGATTCACGCCGGGTCCAAGCAAGAACATCCGCTGGACTATAGAGCAGTGGACCAGCGAATGCAGGCCTATGTCCTTGACACCAGAACCTACAGTGCTGCTGACCTCACTGACCATTAGCTTTTCATATGTAAGACCTGTGTGCTGGGTAAATCTGTGAGCAGGTGCGAGAGACAATTAAGCTCCCAAGCATTCACTACGTTATAAACAACATATTTGCACTCACAAGTCGCTTGCCTAATTGCCTCAGCAACTCGGTGTTTCGTATCGAATCTCATCTCAAACAATCGAAGGGCGCCCCCTAGTGGCAGCTGCCCCTGTGTGGCACAAGGTGGCCCTCCACCGGCCTGTACGTGGACATGAGTCTGTCGGTAGGGGGCGATCATTGACGCGTCATCTCGCTTGTGGAGTTTCCCGATAATGTTTTGGAATTAACCACAATTTTGACCGTGACACCAACATGCAATGACCTGTGCGTTGTGAGTGACACAATACTCTGTTTTACATCCGCCGTGAAGCAGAACAGCGCATATTGTGGTGAATGTTACTGGGGTAGCCAGGTGTGCCTGTCGGATTTGAACTTTGAACCTCTGCAACAAATAGAGAATGCGCTACCATATTCCTGGTTCTTTCGGTAAAGTCACGTAGATAGAAAACAAAAAATAAACAAAATAAAAGATAAAAAAATTATGACAAATAACAAATAAAAATAATAAATTTTAAAAAATAAATTGATGATAAGATGCCATGGGTCGACTGACTCAGATGACTGGCCAATGCACCGCCTTTGCCCCCCACTACACACACACAGTGTGTACACACACACACAGTATGTACACACTGTGTGTGTGTACACACTGTGTACGTACACGTACACAGTGTGTACACGTACACACACTGTGTACGTGTACACACACACAGTGTATACACAATAATGTCCACGTTGTTGTTGCTGAGTTCACGCACCCAAGGGAGGGGGCAATGGAAAATGAATCTAAATCAACTAAAACTCCATCCCCGCGCTGTGACGTCACCACTCAGCATGACCTCATCGGCATGAAGTGCCAACGGGAGGTGTAACTCGCTAGTGACGTCATGTCACCAAGGTATTCACACTCCCCCAACCCCGTCCACGGCGCTCTTGAGCGTGACGTCACCTCCGCTTGGGTCACTGCCGATATCAATCCAGTGCCAATCCTTATTTGGGCAAAGGTACGCCCAGTGACTGGCGGTTCATTAACATAATGTGTTCGTTGAAGCTGTTGAGTGTTTATTCAACTTTATTGCGACGGGTTCAGCAGCCACGCCCCATCCCTCGACATATGCCCCGACTTATTAACATAATTTATTCATATTCTTAGTTTTTTCGGTAAAGTCACGTTGAAGAGAAACAACGTGACTTTACCGAAAAACTAAGAATATGAATTACTGCAGTCACGAAAGCTTTAAATAAAAATATAATTTATTCAGTTACAGAGCCGCTCATTGTGGGAGGGGCGTGTCTCTTACCCTGGAAGTGACGTCATGTTACCTGCTTATGCGCGTAACGTCAAAAGGTAACAGGAGGCTGCCGATCCGCACTTGCACTGAAATCCGAGGTGAGAAATTCTCATGGTGGTAGTGGTGGTGGTTGTTGTTGTTTACCAAGGTAGAGCCTCTCTCTCTCGTAGGGATGTCAGTTGAGTAGCAGCGAGCATGGGAATCGATGTCCAGGTTAGAACTTTACAATGCGGGGCCTAGCCACGTGGGGCCTTGCCTCCTGCCCTTACCTGATTGCATTCACTTTAATTATCTCGCTGAAGTTTAATTTGTCTTCACCCGGCTCGCCACTTTGTAACTTTGTTTTATTGTAAATATTCACGCAGTTTTTATTTTCTTTTGTTACCAGGCCAAGCCCGCTTGAGCTGCTATACCGCTCTTGTTATCAGAAGCGACCTGCCCACAACAACACAAGGTGAGGCTTTGTCAACGTGTGTGAATGTTTTGACTTAAAACTTTGGTGACTGCAGGAATTAATATTCTTGGTTCTTTCGGTAAAGTCACGTAGATAGAAAATAAAATTAAAATAACAGATAATAATTCCCACAATGTTTCTATGGCAACATTAATGTTGAAGATGCGAAGGCTTACAGGAATATTGATGACATTTGCCCTCTCATTGCGTGCCATGACAGTGCTGTTTGCACAGTCACACATAGTCACTGTAAGATGATTTTCTTGGTCGTGTTTTTGTTTTGTTGCTTGTTGTGGTTGCACCCAATTCAAGAGCCGAATGGCTCACGGGACTATACCAAAATAAATAAAACTGAAAATCAAAAAACTGAAACCACGTGATGAATTTGGGAAAGTTTTTCACTGCATCTCCAAATATATATAAAAGGCAAAGTTGTGATTGTGTTTGTCTGTTCAAAATGTTTAGCGTACTTCCCGACATGCAACAAACTGGAAATTTGCCAAGTGGGTACTTTCCAGACTGTATACCGTACAAACATTATACAAATACACTTTTGTGTTTTTGTTGGGGGGGGGGGGGGGAGCTCAATAATGCATAGATTTTTTGCACGGCAAGTGAGCTGTGACGTCAAATCTGTCACGTGACCCGCGCACGTGGAAGCGTCACGCATTGTAGTGTAGCGGTGAGCGTTGTCTGTGTGTGTGTGTCTGTGTGTGTCTGTGTGTGTGTGTCTATGTGTCTGTAGTCCGGCAAAACATCCCCCTACCTCCTCGCGGTGCCGGACGGGCAACTCTATTGTGGACAGTGCTGTGGGGGGAGATCCAATTTTGATTGGCTCCTCTCCTCATGGCATATGTGTCCACCACAGGGGCTAAACGGGGGCTCTGGACGGGTGCGAGGGGCTGGTAACCCCTCCACCTTCAATTAATTACCACGAAACCACGAGTTAAACTGAAATATGTAACTAATAAGCTTGTGCCGGAGGCCCCGGGGGGCCAGGCGTCTATGACGTCTCCTGGCCAAACCCCAATTGGCGGAGCCAGGAGATTGAATACCTACCCTCGGGGCTACTCCAGAAACAACGAAAAGCAACTACGGGTGGCCACGTGGAATGTTCGAACGCTCACTGCAGAGGAGAGGCTGCCACTCCTCTGTCGGGAGCTGGACCGGTACCGCCTGGATCTATGCGGCATTCAGGAGGTCTGGTGGACCGGCTCTGGCTCCTGCCACCATGAGGGGTGGACAGTCCTCTACTCGGGGCAGCAGACTGCCAAACAACAGGGTGTGGCTCTTCTTTTGAACAAAAGAATGAAGGGGGTGTGGGAGCGTGGCGGTGAGGTGTGGGAAGCTGTAAGCCCCAGGCTACTTTGGGCTCGCCTTCCCATCAACCGGAGGCGAGGAATGGTGGTCGTGGTTACTTATGCCCCCACCGAAGATGAACATCCGTGGAGGGATGCAGGCAAAGCCGATGAGTCAGATGCCTTCTATGACCTGTCACAGGTGCTGGCTAAAGTGGCCCCTTGGGATAGAGTCATCATGTTGGGTGACTTCAATGCCCGAGTTGGTCATGATACTGGCACCTGGTCTGGAGTGATTGGAGAGCATGGGCCAGATCAGCTCAATAACAACGGTAGGAGGCTGCTAGATTTTTGTGCAGCCCATGGGCTTGTAATTACCAACACGCTGTTCCGGCATCGGCGCATCCACACAACATCATGGATGCATGCCGGGTCCAAGCAAGAACATCTGCTGGACTACATAGTGACGGACCAGCGGATGCGAGCCCATGTCCTTGACACCAGGACCTACCGTGGAGCTGATCTGCCCTCTGACCATCGACTAGTCATCTGTAAGATGCGCCTGCCATTCTTCCACTCCGGTGGTGGGTGTACACCCAGGACCCCATTCCGACCTAAAGTGGCCTGATCTCAGTTATCTGATGAAAGTTGCAAGCGAGAATTTCATCATCGATTGCGGCTGGGATTGGCATCGTCCCCGACTCCTCCTCATGTCGAGGGTAAATGGGCGAGGTTTAGGACTGTGACTCATGCAGCTGCAATGGCTGCTTTGGGTACGCGGTCCAGACCTCCCGAGAGACCCTGGCTGACAGAGGAGGTGTTCAGGATGGTTGAGAAAAAGCGACAGGCCCACTGCATCGGCTACAGAATCCCACGTCAGAGAATGAGGAGGCTTACCGCAGCCTTCGCTCGGAGGTTCGGAGAGCCGTGAGGCGCTGCAAGGATGGGTGGTGGTCGCGGGTTGCTGAGGAGATGGAGTCTGCCTCAGTGGCCGGGGATCACAAATCTCTATTTAACTCCATCAAAAAAGTAACCTGCAGCACCAAACCTATTACCATCATTAGGGGAAAAAACGGTGATCCAATCTCCGACCCCCAGTAACTGGTTTGCAGATTTGCTGAGCATTTCTGTGAGGTCCTGGGGGAGGGAAAATCCCTCAACCAGGAAAACATCGTGGCACAAAGTGAGGATGACCCTGCTGAGGCTGCGGTGCCTCAAATATTGGAAGAAGTCACCCCCTGTGAGTGGCTGGCTGAGGTGCCATCTGTTGAGGAAGTACTGAAGGCGATCCGGAGTCTGAGACCAGGAAAGGCAGTGGGCAGAGATGATCTCCCAAGCGAAATGCTGAGGGAGGGTGGCGTTTGTGCACAGACTGCCCTATATGACATCATAACAACAGTCTGGACCACTGGACGGGTTCCGCAGGATTGGAAGGATGCCCTGGTGGTCCCACTTTATAAGAAGGGGGACCGCACAGACTGTAACAACTACAGGGGCATCTCACTCCTCAGTGTGCCGGGAAAGGTCCTGGCAAGGATTATTCAGCATCGCCTTGCCAGGCACGCTGAGGAGAGGCTTGCGGAGCCCCAATGCGGTTTCAGGATAGGGCGGTCCTGCACAGATGCCATATTTTCTGTCCGTCTGCTACAGCAGAGGTGTAGGGAATTCCAACAAGACCTAAATCTTTGCCTTATTGACCTTGTCAAGGCCTGTGATACCATCAGTAAGCCTGGGCTTTGGGTCGTTCTTCGTGCTTTTGGAGTACCTGACCCTCTGCTCACGATCATTAAGGACCTTCATGATGGTGAGCGGGCCCGGGTAAAACTACGTGGCCGGGAGTCAGAGCCATTCCCTGTACACCTTGGGGTGCGACAGGGATGTCCTCTGGCTCCCACATTATTTAACATCTATTTTGACCACGTAGTTCGTGAAGCCTTCAATAGCTGTACCGGGGGAATCTCCATATGGTACAGATATAATTGGAGACTGATCGATGCCCGGGTGCGGTCAAGGGATGGCTCCCTATTGCTCAACCACGTTATGTATGCTGATGATTTGGTAATAGCTGCTCAGTCAGAGGAGGAGTTGGAGACGCTGCTGCTGAGACTGGAGCGTGCCACTAAGAGGTGGGGCCTTACCATCAGCCCCACCAAAACTAAGCACCTGCCTGGGTATTTTGTACCATCGGACACTCCACCCCCACAACTCACGATCGGTGATGGGGCAGTTGTGGAGAGAGTGGAGAGTTTCCCATACCTGGGCAGTGTGCTTATGACTGGCTCCAGTTTTACAGCAGAGGTCTCACTCCGAATCAGTCGAGCGGCAATATCTTTTCATCAGTTGCGTAACGCTGTGTGGAAGCTACCTGGTCTGTCGCTCCGCACTAAGCTTCAGGTCTTCTCGGCCACGGTCATTCCCTCCCTTCTCTACGCTTGCGAAACGTGGACCCCCCTAATGGAACATCTTCGCCGGTTAGAAACATTTAGGCTGGCCTGCCTACGATCCATCCTGGGTTTAACCAGACTGTATTGTGTGAGGAGCTCACAAATCCTTGAAAGATCTGGGCAAGGTCCCATCGGTGAGCTCCTCCGGCGGGCAATGCTGCAATGGCTGGGTCATGTAGCCCGCATGCCCAGCCACCGCATGCCGAAACAGCTTTTGTTCGGCCGGATTGAGGGGGCAAAGTGGGCGCGGCACGGGCTAGAGAAGAGATGGAGTGATGTGGTACAGGAGGACGTGGAGCTGAGTGGACTTGCCGATGACTGGTACCAGCGGTGTCAAGATCGGCCTCTGTGGAGGAGGCTCGTGAAGGATGCTACTGGGCAATTGGAGGTAGTCGCCCTCCAACAACAACGGAGGGCGGAGGAGCGATGCTCACAACAACGAGCGGAGCACCGGGTGGCTAAAGCACAGCGGGTTGGCACAGTAGGGGGCACAGGTGGTGCATCAGCCACTCATCTCAGTCAGTCGACCCGTGGCACCTGGGTCTGCGCCCTGACCTGCCCGCGGGCGTTCGACACTTCACATGGCCTCAAGGTGCACATAGCCTGGCACAAGCGTCGTGGTGACGTCACCGTCACTTAGTGGCGAATGGCGGTTGTTGTTGTGTCTGTGTGTGTGTCTGTGTGTGTGTCTGTATGTGTGTGTGTAAGTGTAACGCTACGAACCCGGCGACCCGAGTTTGATTCCCGTTCACGGCCACCACCGGTGATGATTATTTGAACCGCTTCTGGGCCTCCCCTAGGTCGACTCAGCCTTAAACGAGTAACTGTTGTGGTGTGAACATCGCCACTGGGGAGACAAAGGCTGCCGGACGTGGTGGATCCAAGTCCCGGGCGAAGCCGGGTAGTACATCTAGTCATGAATACATGAATGAATATAGACGTGTAAGTCACGTGTGACTATGTATGCATTCCTCCATGGCTCGATACTGACGTGTAGATGGTGTGGATATTCTTATTTTCTGTCTGCAGCTGACGCTGGTCTGATGGAGCAAAGGCACTCTGCACAGCAGCTCTGTACGACAAGTCAACATTGCGACCAGCGTGCATACAGCACGGATCGGACTGGAAATTTGACACAGCACCAGAGAACTCGCACAGGAGAGAAACCCTTCAAGTGCACTGTGTGTGACAAGGCATTTGCATGGCCATCAGTTCTTGAGACCCACCAGAGAACACACACAGGAGAGAAACCCTTCAAGTGCAGTGTGTGTGGGAAGGCATTTTCACAGTCATCTGCTCTTAAAACACACCAGAGAAGACACACGGGAGAGAAGCCCTTCAAGTGCAGTGTGTGTGGGAAGGCATTTTCAGATTTATCTACTCTTAAAAAACACCAGAGAATACACACAGGAGAGAAACCCTTCAAGTGCAGTGTGTGTGGGAAGACATTTTCACGGTCATCTGTTCTTAAAACACACCAGAGAACACACACGGGAGAGAAACCCTTCAAGTGCAGTGTGTGGTGGGAAGGCATTTTCACAGTCATCTGCTCTTAAAAAACACCAGAGAACACACACGGGAGAGAAACCCTTCAAGTGCAGTGTGTGTGTGAAGGCATTTTCACAGTCATCTGCTCTTAAAACACACCAGAGAACACACACGGGAGATAAACCCTTCAGGTGCAGTGTGTGTGGGAAGACATTTTCAGATTCATCTACTCTTAAAAAACACCACAGAACACACACGGGAGAGAAACCCTTCAGGTGCACTGTGTGTGGGAAGGCGTTTGCACATTCATCAAATCTTCAAGTACACCAGAGAACACAGAAGCATCAGAAGATCCCAAGGAGTGGAGTCTGAAATCAGCTTGTGAATGAGCCCATCCCTCATCAAACACGAACCGGAAGAAAATCCCAGCTTGGACACTTTTAAAGTTATCGAGGTGAAATATTAAGAGGTGAAGGTGAAGAGGGAAGAAGTGATGGTGAAGAGCGAAGAAGTGATGGTGAAATGTGAAGATGAAGATTCAACTCCAAAATGGGAATTTTCACATTTGTAGTGTTGTAGGGACGAGCAGACTTCTTATGGAGGCACACTCTCTTTATTGTATTATTTCCTTAAACAATGCTTAACACACACAGAGGGATATTCGGTCCCCTCACCCGATACCCTAGGGAGGTACAGCCTCCGGACTTGGCGGGACTCACACGTCTACCGCTAACCTCCTTTATACCTAAGGAGGTACAACCTCCGGACTTGGCGGGACTCAAACGTCTACCGCTATCCTAGTCCTCCGGCTAGGACCTAGGGGAGGCTATCTGACCCACCGCTGGCCCGGTGGGTCCTGACCACTGGGTATGCCGAGCCTTAGCCCTTAGAAGGGCTGAAAGGCTGGTCAGGGTCCTAGCTAGGCTTCAGCCCAGTCTTCTGTCTTCGTGCAGGGAGAGAACTCCCCGAGGTCCGTTGGGTCACCCGTCTTATACCCCTTCGTGGCCAGGTAGAACCAATCATACATTCCCACGTGGAACCGTCTGATTGGTTCGCACCAAACCCTGGCCACGATCCGTTTCACCTCGACTGACCCCAACCGTTGTACCCAGGGGTAATGCTGCACCGCCCTGGTGGCAACGCGGGTTACGCAACAGCGCGTAGTTAACACCTCTACATCACCCCCTCCTTCGGAAGCTCCAGCCGTCCCGGCTGCAACAATGGGAAACTCCGAAATTACCAACGGTAGAAGAATTGTGAGTGTGCCTCACGAACAACAAGAACAATTAAGCCCCTATAAATACCCCCCCTTAACAACATAACGTATGTACAAGGCACAAGACATGCCAAAAAAAACATAACAACCGGCGAGATTTCGCGCGCGTGCGTTTCGCGGGGCCATCGTAGGGGATGGCAGGCTTTGTTGGCGGCACAAGGGAAGGAGGAGGATGAGCCAGAGCATCCGGTGGGCCTTTAGGCATCTCCACGGGGACACCTGCTGCTCCACGGTCCATTGAGGCCGAACGTGGCCTGCATGGAGCCGTCACTCCCACGTCATCTGCAGGAGGAATAACACGCCTGCGCTGTGGGTTAGGCACCAACGGGGCAACATCTGGCTCGTCGGACGCGTCGCACACTCGGCCCCCATGTCGTGTGTGTTGTGGAGGGACGCATGGCGTGACGAAGGGTTTTAACCGAGAGGGGTGAACGCACCAGCGACGCCGTCCCCAGCGAATTTTAACACATTGGGGACGCAGGACTTCCACTACCTCAACCGGGCCTCGCCATGGTCTGAGGAGTTTGGCCGACGTGGACACCGGCACCTGGGGGCAGTGGAGCCATGCCCTGTCTCCCGGTGCCCACCGATGCGTGTACGACCGAGGGTCCCGCAGTCGCAAATTCGCCCGTTGGCGGGAAGCCGAATTTTCAATGGCGGCCTCCCGTGCCTCGGCCAACTTACGGAGGTTGAATCGCAAGTGGTCAACGAGCTTTGACTTTTGCGGTGGCTGTTCGATTTCCAGCCGAACGTCGGCGGGAGGAAAGGCATCCCTGCCGTACATTAGAAAGAACGGGGAAAATCCCGTCTCCGCGTGAGGTGCCATACGGTATGCGGCGAGGACCCCCGGAACCTGCAAGTCCCAATCGAGGTGGGATTCATCGACCTGATGGCATAACATAGCGGTGAGAGTTCTATGAAGGCGCTCCACCATGCCGTCGGTCTGGGGATGGTAGGGCGAAGTGCGCACTTTCTTAGTGCCCAACAGGCGGCACACATCAGTCAGCAAGGCTCCCGAAAAATGTATTCCCTGATCGGTCAGCAACCGTTCTGGTGCGCCCTTGTCCAGGACGTAGCCTTGAACAAAGGCGTCCACAACGGCCGCCGCCGACTGGTTGGGGAGGGCCCAGGCCATAGGCCACCGTGTAAAATACTCTACCCCAACCAGAAGGTACTTATTACCCCGTGGCGTAGTAGGAAAAGGGCCCAAAATATCGAGAGCCACCAACTCATTTATACGAGAGACCGAAATGGGTTGCAGGGGTGGGCATGCCGGTTTAGCCGGTGGTTTACGTTGCGCACAATGGGTGCATCCCAGCAAAATGTCAGTGACGTCGCGCAGCATGCCCGGCCAGAAAAATTGCAACCGCAACAACCCAATGGTCTTATGAACACCCAGGTGCAATAAACGCTCATGCGCCGCCCATACGGCCTTGCATCGCAAGGCGGATGGCACGACGATTTTATGTTGACACGAGTCAGCATCCCAATGCATCAACAAGCCGCGCTTCATGACAAATGAATTAAATTTGCCCTGTCTTGGAACCGCATTATTCGCGTGGCGACGCAACCTCAATAATGACATGTCCTCGCCCTGGTGCTGACCCCATTCGGCCAAAGTTAGCCCCAGCAAATCGTCACTGGCCATTGGATCTGCATGATCCAACATCGGCGCTGAGGCGGTGGGAAGTGCGGCTGACACCGTTGTGAGAGGCGCGACCTGCGCAGGCGGTGGCGGCTTACAACGGCCCGAGCCCAAAAAACACGCACATTTTTGAGCCGGCGGAAGGCGAGACAACGCATCGGCATTCGTGTGTTGTGCACCCCTATGGTAAGTGACATTGAAATCGTAGTCCTGAAGGACTTCGAGCCACCGAGAAAGCTGCCCGGACGGTTGGTCAACCCGCAGAGCGTACTGTAAAGCCGAATGATCAGATCGCACGGTAAAATGCTGACCATACAGGTACGGCCTGTATTGCTGAATAAAAAAAACAATGGCCAGCAGCTCACGTCTGGTCACACAGTATCTTTGTTCAGCAAGAGACAAGACTCTGCTACCATAGGCAACAACCCTTTCAATGCCATTAACTTTTTGTGACAGAACACCCCCAATCCCCGTATTGCTAGCGTCGGTGTCCAACACGAATGGCACGGAAAAATCGGGGTACGCAAGGGACGGTGCCGTCACGAGCGCGTTCCGCAAGGAGTCGAACGCAGCCTGTTCTGCGTCCCCCCAATGAAACGCCACCCCTTTCGACGTAAGGGCGTGGAGCGGCTTGGCAATCGTCGCGAAGCCAGCAACAAACCGGCGGTAGTACGACGCAAAACCAATAAAACTACGAACATCGCCCGCAGATGTAGGGGTCGGCCAATGTTGAACACATTTGGTTTTTTCAGGGTCGGTAGAGATGCCTGAGCGGCTAACTATGTGGCCCAGATAGCGCACAGACTCACGCAGAAGGTGACACTTCTGCGGCTTGAATTTCAAGTTAGCGGCCCGCATTTTCAAGAAGACAGCACGCAACCGTTCGATGTGTTCGCCGAACGTGCGGCTAAAGACGATGACGTCGTCAAGATAAATGAGACATGAGTCCCACTGGAGCCCAGCGAGGACCAGCTCCATGAGCCTCTGGAATGTCGCTGGGGCCGAGTGGAGACCCATGGGCAATCTATTAAACTCGAAAAGGCCCTGTGGTGTCCGAAAAGCAGTCTTAGGTTTTGACGATTCGTCGAGGGGGAGTTGCCAAAACCCCGACAGAAGGTCCAAGGTGGAGAAATAGTGCGCCCCTGCCAGGGCATCCAATGACTCGTCCATACGAGGGAGAGGGTAGGCGTCCGCTACCGAGATTTTATTTAGGCGCCGAAAATCAACGCAAAAACGGAGACTGCCATCGTGCTTTTTGACCAGCACTATTGGAGCACCCCAAGGACTAGTGGAGGGAGAAATTATATCGGCCTTCAGCATGTCATCCACAGCCGATTTAACATGCTGTTTCTCCGCCGGGCTAAGCCGAAACGGGTTTTGTCGAATCGGGGCAACGTCACCAGTATCAATGTGGTGATGCAGCAGCTTGGTGCAGCCAATATCAAATTTAGATTTACTAAAGACATCGGAAAATTCTCGCAGAAGAGCGCGCAATTTAATTCGCTGCGAATGAGACAGATCACCCGTGTCTGTGCAGAGCGCGTCCAACCATCTCTCATCCGATTCGGAAGGAGGTGGGACCTGCGGTGTGTCACGCACGTGTCCCGCGACTCCGGTCCCCAACGGCACCGGGGTCGCGTGAGCGAGCACAGTTCCTTGCGGAATGACGGTTGTGGACAATCCGACATTCAAAACCTGCAAGAACGGCTCCCTGTCGGCTGCTACGAGGGTCTGTGCAGCCACCAAATCTAACCCCTTAGCAGCTGCGTTTGAAGGCCCCAGCAAAATGCCATGTGCCGAGGCCTCCGGGGCTAGCGGTTTTTTAAGTTGCAAGGGCACGAGTATTTGTGTCCCTGGCGGAATGCGGACTGTGCTCGCAACAAACGCCTGCACCGAGGCACTAGCCATGCGCGGATGTGAGGGTGTGGGCAAGAACGCCATCCGTCGACCCGACGGGAGTTCGATGCAGCCTTGATCTACAAGGATCTTAATAGGCATTTTCGCGAGAAAATCAGTGCCTAACAAACACGGCACGGCGAGGGAAGAAGAGACCAAAATAGGCCCTGCCAATTTAATGTCTCCAATCGAAATTTGCGCCCGAATTTGCCCAATAATGCCAAGTGAACTGCCATTAGCGGCGAAACACGGGATAGAAACCCGTTCCAAGGGGCGGCATCGTACGGGCAGTATATTGTAAATCAGATCCGAAATGATCGTAGCCGACGCACCAGTATCGACCAACACGCGAAATTCCACACCCTCGATTGATCCGACAACCACGGATGAACCTGCCGTCGCCGCGACTACCCTATGGGCCAACTCAGACCACTGCCCAGGTCCGAGTGGCCGCGAACAAACGCCAGAATACCCCCCATCACACGCCGAATCGCGAGCCCTTCTTATGGTGCGCTGCAGTGTGTATGGTGTGAATGAGGGCCGAGCGTGAGAGGCGTCGCGACTTGCCTGGTTTTGCCACGATGCCGTGGACGTCCTGTAGTCCTGGCCCCGGGATGCGGAGGGGCGTCGTCGAGGCGCACGGCAGTCAGAGGAGATGTGGCCTCGTCGGCCACAGTTGAAGCACGTCACGTCGCCGCGTGGAGCAGGCCGTCCCCGCTGCTGGTCGTTGTGGCGACCAGCGTGGTCGGACGATCGCCGGCCCGTTGACCTGGTCGCCATGAAGGCCCGGTCGGGGGAGAACTCGGCATCCCTGCTGGCAGGCTCCGACGTCGAAGCCGAGGCGGCGATGGTCGATTCCGTGTGGAGCAGCAGATGTGCGTGGATGCACCGAGCGGCTCGTAGCGAGCACATACTGTCGTCGTCCACCGCTTGGATGACGATGCGCAGCTCGCGCGCCAGCTCCAGCATTTTCTGGAGAACGATGGCATCGATGGCCTCGTCGTCCATGTGAGGGTAACCCGGTCTTGCCATCGCCAGTAGAGCGGTCCGGAATGCCAACGGAGACTCTTTAGGGCGGCGTCACCTGTCGTAAAATCGGCTGCGGACGTCAGATGGAGGCCCGTACACGTCGGACATCCGTCGAAGGGCCGATTGAAGAGTCGCCCTTTGTTGCCTGGGGATGGTGAGGAGCGAGGCGAGAGCGTCGTCATCCAAAGTGGCCGGTAGTGCTCGGAGCGCCTGTGCGTCCGACCAGCCCACCATCTCTTGGTGGCTCAGGAAGCGACGCTGGAACGCTGCCCAGTCGCCCCCTTCAGATGTGAATTCTCGGAAGATGGGCAGGCGTTGTTGGAGGGCGGACGTCGTCTCCCCCTCAGCTTGTACCGTCTCGAGCCGGAGATCGGCGATTTCCCGGCCGATCGAGTCTACTGTACCGTGTCAGTACAGTGATGACGCGGCGTCCGCTGGGAAACTTGAATTCGCAGCGTCGCGTGCTGATGACGTTGCGGGTTGTGATGGGCCCCCCGCGTTCCCAGGATGCCCCTGGCTTCCGCTTCCGGCGGAATCACGTGGTTCCCCGGCGGGAAAATCAAAATGTCTGCCCTGGCCGATGGCGGGAACGTCTGCCGGTGGTTGACTCGGCCTGCCCGCAACCTCCAAGTTGATCTCTTCGAGAATGGAGGCCGCGGCGTGTAGGAGTTGAGCGAGACGGCCGTGTGCTGCCCTGAGTCCGTCCCCCATGGCAGGGGAAGCAACCGGCTGCTCAACCGGTGGCTGGGCGGCCGTCAACGCGGCAGCGTTTTCAGCGGAGCAGCCGGTGCATGCAGGTGAGACAGCATTATCTTCGTTCTGGCTCCGCGCGTGGGCTGAACTTCTGGTTTCCATTTCCAACCACTTCTGACTCCAGTTGTAGTGTTGTAGGGACGAGCAGACTTCTTATGGAGGCACACTCTCTTTATTGTATTATTTCCTTATACAATGCTTAACACACACAGAGGGATATTCGGTCCCCTCACCCGATACCCTAGGGAGGTACAGCCTCCGGACTTGGCGGGACTCACACGTCTACCGCTAACCTCCTTGATACCTAAGGAGGTACAACCTCCGGACTTGGCGGGACTCACACGTCTACCGCTATCCTAGTCCTCCGGCTAGGACCTAGGGGAGGCTATCTGACCCACCGCTGGCCCGGTGGGTCCTGACCACTGGGTATGCCGAGCCTTAGCCCTTAGAAGGGCTGAAAGGCTGGTCAGGGTCCTAGCTAGGCTTCAGCCCAGTCTTCTGTCTTCGTGCAGGGAGAGAACTCCCCGAGGTCCGTTGGGTCACCCGTCTTATACCCCTTCGTGGCCAGGTAGAACCAATCATACATTCCCACGTGGAACCGTCTGATTGGTTCGCACCAAACCCTGGCCACGATCCGTTTCACCTCGACTGACCCAAACCGTTGTACCCAGGGGTAATGCTGCACCGCCCTGGTGGCAACGCGGGTTACGCAACAGCGCGTAGTTAACACCTCTACACATTGATGGAGGCAACGTGAAGCAGGAGAAGAATTCTGACTGTGAGGCAGAGCGAGACAACTCCCAGCAGTTTGTGGAAGTGGAGGTGTGGGTGGACTTCCTCCGAGACAATACAAAGTCAAGTGGAGACCCGGAAGATGTGTAAACCAGAGACAATGTCGCTACAATAGATGCACCTTTGTCACAGGCCTTTAATGACAAGAATGTGAAGTTGGACACTCAGCTCCTAGGTTCAACCTGCAGAGAAAGAGCGGCCAGTCTTTGTAGACCTGTGGGTTGGGTAGATCTCTAACCAGGAGCGAGAGACAATAAGCTCCCAAGCATTCACTATGTTATAATAATAATTGCATTTACATGGTGCTTGCTTAACCGCCTTAGCAACTCGGAGTTTTGTGTCGTACCTCGTCTGAAACACTCGAAGGGCATCCCCAAGTAGCAGCTGCCCCTGTGTGGCACAAGGTGGTGGCCCTGCACCGGCCTGCATGTGGACAAGAGCCTGTCAGTAGGGGGCGATTATTGATGTGTCATCTCAGTTGTGTAGTTTGTAGGCAATCTTGATTCGAAGCTTTCGTGACTGCAGGAATCCACACTCTTGAGTTCTTTCGGTAAAGTCACCACGTGGGTAGAAACATAACAGATCACGGCGTTTAGATCACAACACAAGCAATCGTCATCAGGTGGGACAACCACAGCAAGAGAAACTGCTGAAGTAGTAGGCGCCTACTCCAGCAGTTTCTTCTTCTTGCTGCTGTGCTTGTCGCACCTGATGACGATTGCTTGTGTTGCCATCGAAGTGCCGTGATCTATTTTTTGTAGCGTAATGTTTAGAATTTACTACATTTTGACCCAGACGCCAGCATGCAACGGCCTACTCGTTTTGAATTACGCAACAATAGTACGGTGTACATACACTGTTAAGCAGACGGTGCGTATTTGTAAAATAACTTCTTGTTAATACGATGTAACGTGATGCAGTCAATTTCGCTGCAGTAATTCAATGTTAATATGCCCGTAAATGATTTAGAATGAATACCGTGTCTGATTGTGCGCGTGCATGTAACATTTTGTCTGAGGGTCAAACATTGAATAAGTGATGTTAGGACAAAGTGTGTGTGTGTGTGTTTGGAAGTAACCTGTACAGAGAACTCAGGTGAGACCCGTTGTTCTTGTGATACAGGTCAAAGGGTACTTTTGTGTTTCACGAAGCGTCTGCCTCTGGAGCAAGTCATCGTCTTTGAAATAGGAAGCAAACTCGGATCATTCATCAGTTACAAAGCATACCACTTGAAAGTTACACGTATAGGAGGAGGTACATTCTCTACAACATGAATTGTACTTTTGTCTTGCGTGTTGACGTAGATTTTGTCTAACTAAGGCTAGAAATGGTCCTTGCTGATTCACGTCTGGATGTTCGTTACCTATCGGTTGAAGCAAACCCCACTGCTGTTGTTGAGACGCTGTGCACCATTTAATGGTCCAACAGATTGACGGCCTTCAGGCCAGGAAAGTCACAACATTTGCACACGAAGGACGCATTCACGCAAGTACCCCATGCTCCGTTTTGAAGTTTTAAAATGAAACATCTTTGAATTGTGTTGTGTTTTGATTTAGATGATTTTATTTCTTCATTAAAAGCTTGTTTCAATTTACATCTGGAAGACTTCATTGAAAAGGACATTTCGTGTGAATTTTCTCTCGTCATTAAGTAGATGGCCTTGCCGGGGGTTCGGTTCAATGCGGACACACAGTGTACACACACACACAGTGTACACACACACAGTGTACACAAACACAATGTACACACACAGTGTACACACACACTGTACACACACACTGTATACACAGTGTATACACACAATGTACACAGTGTACGCACACAATGTACACACACACAGTGTACACACATTGTACACACAGTGTACACACTGTACACAGTATACACTGTACACAGTGTATATACACAGTGTACACACACATTGTACACACACAGTGTACACACACAGTGTACACACACAGTTTATACACACAGTGTACACACACACAGTGACACACACAGTGTGCACACGCAGGGTACACACACACAGTGACACACACAGTGTATACACAAAGTGTACACACACACAGTGTACACACACACAGTGTATACACACAGTGTACACACATAGTATACACACAGTGTACACACATAGTATACACACTGTATACACAATAATGTCCACGTTGTTGTAGCTGAGCTCACACACCCAAGGGAAGGAGCAATGGAAAATGAATCTAAATCAACTTAAACTCCAACTCTGTGACGTCACCACTCTGCATTACCTCATCGGCGTGAAACGCCAGGGGGAGGTTTACCTCGCTAGTGACGTCATGTCACCAAGGTATTCACCCCTCCCCCGTCCCCCGCGCTCTTGAGCGTGACGTCACCACCGCTTGGGTCACTGCCGATATCGGTCCAGTGGCAATCCTTATTTGGGCAAAGCTACGCCCAGTGACTGGTGGTTCATTAACATAATGTGTCCGTTAAAGGCGTCGCGAGTGTATTTCGACGCGTTCAGTGCCCACGCCCCCATCCCTCGACATATGGGCCGGCCTCATTAACATAATTTAATCAGTCACACAGCCGCTCGTGGGAGGGAAGTGACGTCATACTACTTCCTGCTGTCGCGAGGCAACAGGAAGCTGCCGTGTGCGCGCTTGCACTGAAATCCGAGATGAGAAATTCTCATCGTTGTGGTGGTGGTGGTTGTTGTTGTTGTTTACCAAGGTAGAGCCTCTCTCTCGTAGGGATGTCAGTTGAGTAGCAGCGAGCATTGGAATCGATGTCCAGGTTGGAGCTTTACAACGCGGGGCCTAGCCACGTGGGGCCTTGCCTCCTGCCCTCGCCTGATTGCGTTTACTTTAATTATCTCGCTTAAGTTTAATTTGTCTTCACCCGGCTCGCCACTTTGTAACTTTGTTTTGTTGTAAATATTCACGCAGTTTTTATTTTCTTTTGTTAGCAGGCCAAGCCCGCTTGAGCTGCTACACCGCTCTTGTTATCAGAAGCGACCTGCCCACAACAACACAAGGTGAGGCTTTGTCAACGTGTGTGAATGTTTTGACTTAAAACTTTCGTGACTGCAGGAATTAATATTCTTGGTTCTTTCGGTAAAGTCACGTAGATAGAAAATAAAATAAAAATAACAATAAAATAAAAAACTGAAAATGAAGCAAAAAACCCACGACGTTTCGATCGCAACACAAGTGGTCTTTATCTTATTGAATTTAATCTGTTATTTTTATTTTCTATCTACGTGACTTTACTGAAAGAACCAACAATACGTGCGTCAATGTCTTTCGGTCAAAGACGCTAAGCGCGTGCCGCTGTTGGCTCTGAATGTGTGGAGGGGAACACCTTCACCACGGGGAGAGAGAGACAGAGACACGGATAGCCTCGGCTATGTTGATTGATCCTCGATTCATTACTTGGTGGAGTGAGGAAGAATTAATGCTGAGCAGATGAAGGTGGCCAGGCATGGTGCTGGTCACACCACCACCTGTTTACTCATGGCAGTGTGTGACAGTGTCAAGTTTGTGTTTGAAGTAAAGTCTGTTTACTCTGTTGAACACGGAGGTTATATCAAAACAATAGTTGATTTTTGTTTTCCTCTGGAACTCTTACTAAGAATGGAAACAGGATGTGAACACAGCACACACATGCAGCTGAAGTCGGAACTGTTCATCCCCAGCATTCAAGGACATATGAGCCTGGATTCACACCTCTAAGTTGCGATTGAACATTAATTTATGCATTTCTGCATAACACAAATAGTATTGTTTTTAACACCCTTTGCTATGTCAGCCGAATTTAGCTTTCATAAATATTCCTTTGTAGTCAGAGAACCGAAATTGTGTGCTCGGAGTTTTGGGTTAACATTCATTTTGCAGATATGAAGGCTTCCAGGTATATTTATGACATTTCCCCTGTCATTGTGATGAATTTGGGAATTGTTTTCACTACATCATGAATATAGTAATAAGTATAGATGTGTAAATCACGTGTTACTGTGTAATATGCATTCCTCTGTGCCTCGAAACTGACTTGTAAATGGCGTGG
The DNA here is from genome assembly GCF_048934315.1 of Petromyzon marinus. Taxonomy (NCBI): domain Eukaryota; kingdom Metazoa; phylum Chordata; class Hyperoartia; order Petromyzontiformes; family Petromyzontidae; genus Petromyzon; species Petromyzon marinus. The sequence continues at coordinate 200,156 of NW_027422972.1, read as the reverse complement.
ATATTATTTTTTTCTGTCTGCAGCTGACGCTTCCTCTGCAGAATTGGTTTCATGGAGCAAAGGCAGCAGCTTGGTACGACAAGTCAACAATGCGACCAGCGTGCATACAGCACGGACCGGACTGAAAACTTGACACAGCACCAGAGAACTCACACAGGAGAGAAACCCTTCAAGTGCAGTGTGTGTGACAAGGCATTTGCATGGCCATCAGTTCTTGAGACGCACCATAGAACACACACAGGAGAGAAACCCTTCCAGTGCACTGTGTGTGGGAAGGCATTTTCACGGTCATCTTCTCTTAAAAAACACGAGAAAACACACACAGGAGAGAAACCCTTCAGGTGCATTCTGTGCGGGATTGCGTTTGCACAGTCATCACATCTTAAAGTACACCAGAGAACACACACGGGAGAGAAACCCTTCAAGTGCAGTGTTTGTGGGAAGGCATTTTCACGGTCATCTTCTCTTAAAAAACACCAGAGAACACACACAGGAGAGAAACCCTTCAAGTGCAGTGTGTGCATGAAGCCGTTTGCACATTCATCTGATCTTGTAAAACACCAGAGAACACACACGGGAGAGAAACCCTTCAAGTGTACTCTGTGCGGGAAGCCGTTTGCAGATTCATCAAATCTTCAAGTACACCAGAGAACACAGAAGCATCAGAAGATCCACAAGGAGTGGAGTCTGAAATCAGCTTGTGAAAGTCAAAGTGCCGCAATGAGCCCATCCCTCATGAAACAAGAACCGGACAAAAATCTCAGCTTGGACACTTTTAAAGGTATCAAGGTGAAATATGGAGAGGTGAAGGTGAAATGTGAACAAGTGATGAGCGACGAAGTGAAGGTAAAATGTGAAGATGAAGATTCATCTCCAGAATGGGACCTTTACATTGATGAAGGCAACGTGAAGCAGGAGGAGAATTCTGACTGAGGCAGAGTGAGGCAACTCCCAGCAGTTTGTGGAAGTGGAGGTGTGGGTGGACTTGCTCCTAGACCAGGGGTCGGGAACCTTTTTGACTAAGAGAGCCATGAAAGCAAAAAATTTGGAAATTTATTTCAGTGAGAGCCATATAATATATTTTAAAAGTGAATTCAACTAAATGTCAGTATAATAAGCCTCTGAATTTATTATTTTAAATAATGTTATAACACTCACCATTAATGCGACTTCTGGTGCTGCATGGATTTGCTGATGTCTTTGTAGTCGGGTTGGTACTTGGTGAGGTTAAGCTTCATGCAAGCGTTGAGGCTTTCATCCGTTAAACGTGATCGTAGGTTGGACTTGATGTTTTTAAGATGTGAGAATGACTGCTCACATGCATACGTAGATCCAAACATGGTCAATACAGCAATACTCACACGCTGCAGTGTGTGGTATGTGACAGGAAGCGCGTTCCAAGTTTTGAGAATCAGCTGGTCTTCGGGTTGGAGTTTTTTCATTTCTGTCCACATGTGCTTGCTCGCCAACTCCGCTTTCTGTCGTGTGATTCTTTCCAAATCTTCATTCACCCACATGTCTGAGGCCTTCAGGTCAGCCACTTCTGCTTCAAAATCTCTGACGGAGACACCAGGGATGTAATTCAGGTCGGCTGTGTTCAGTGAACACTCGTTTGGATGGGTGATGAACTTAAAAAGACGAGTGTGCTCACGAAATTCTCCAAAGCGTGCTTTGAAGGACTGTAGGAGACTGGATGTGCAGCCAGCTAGCTGGTGGAGATCAAGGTTTTGAATGGGCTCACTTGCTGTGCATGCATCTTTAAATTGGCTCAGTTTTTCAAAATGTAGTAAACGACCTGTTTCAAGATCCGTGATGAAAAGCTCCAGCTTGTTTTCAAAAGCAAATACAGCTTGTTGGAGGGATAACACTGTATTTCCAATGCCTTGCATTTTCACGTTGAGCTGGTTCAGATGTTCAGTCAGATCTACGAGATAGTAAAACTTGAGGAGCCACTCGGTGTCGGCTAGCTCAGGATGCCCGACGCCTTTCATTTCAAGGAAAGTCCGGATTTCGTTCAGGCAAGCCGCAAAACGGCTAAGCACCTTCCCTCTTGACAACCAACGCACATTGCTGTGCAAAAGCAGACCAGGATAGTTATTTACAACTTCATCCAGCAGTGTTTTAAACTGGCGATCATTTAAGGCTCGGGCAACAATAAAGTTGATCACACGAATGACCAGCGACATCACTTCGCCAAACTGCCTGTCACACATCTGAGCACAAAGTGCCTCCTGGTGTATAATGCAATGGAAACTTAGGATGGGTCTATTTTCATGTTCACAGAGAAGCGCCACAAATCCTTTGTTTTTCCCCACCATACACGGAGCACCATCAGTACACACTGAGAGAAGTTTATCCATAGGTAGACTTTTTTCTTGAGCAAACTCCATGAAAGACTTGAATAAATCCTCACCTCTTGTGGACCCTTTTAATGGCAGAACAGCAAGACTTTCTTCGCGCAGTGTGTCACCAACAGCATATCTTGCAATCACGCTGAACTGCGACAAATGGCTCACGTCTGTTGACTCATCCAAAGCCAGAGAAAAGAACGGCGCTGCATTTATGTTCTTCACTTGCGTTTCCTCCACTTTGTTTGCCATCACGATGGTACGATCATGAACAGTTCTTGCCGACAGAGGCATGTCTTGTATCCGTTTGATTATCTTGTCTTTGTTCGGAAGATCATCAAAAAGTTCATTGGCTACATCCAGCATGAACGTTTTAGCATACTCGCCATCTGTGAATGGTTTTCCGTTCCTCACTATTGCTAAAGAACCAGCAAAGCTAGCCGAATTATAGTCACCTTGCCGGGTCCATACGCGGAGTTGCTGCTGGCTAGCTTGCACCCTGCTCAGAAGCTCTTGGCACGCTTTCTTTCTGCTGTCTCCCGCAGGGTATTTTGATGCAAAGGTAGCGTGGTGCGTGTCGAAGTGCCGCTTTACATTCGACCGTTTCAACGATGTAATTTTGTCATTGCAAATTAGACACACCGCAGAACCCGCTCTCTCCACAAAGGCGAATTCTTCGGTCCATTCGTCCTGAAATGTACGATACTCGTCGTCTTTTTTTCTTTTCGCCATCTTCTTCGTCGAAGGGTTAGCTTTGAGCTAATGACCGAGCAGACGCAGTCTCAGACTGATTCAAAAGGGGGCGTTTACCTGTTTTACCCAGCAACGGCAAACGTAGGCCAGTATCATCCAATTAAAATAATGGACAATTGCTCCTGCAGCCCTGAACAGGACATGTGCAGTGAAAAATCGATGGATGGATTAAAACAAGTGAGAATATTTTGTTTTATCTGCGAGCCATATGCAATCATCAAAAGAGCCACATCTGGCTCGCGAGCCATAGGTTCCCGACCCCTGTCCTAGACCATACAAAGTCAAGTGGAGACCCGGTAGATGTGTAAGCCAGAGACGATGTCGCTACAATAGATGCACCTTTGTCACAGGCCTTTAATGACAGTAATGTGAAGTTGAGCACTTTGTGGGCCCGTGGGTTGGGTAGATCTTTAACCAGGAGCAAGAGCCAATAAGCTCCCAAGCATTCACTATGTTATAGCAATTGCTTTTACATGGTGCTTGCTTAATCGCCTCAGCAACTCGGAGTTTTGTGTCGTACCTCTTCTGAAACACTCGAAGAGCATCCCCAAGTAGCAGCTGCCCCTGGGTGGCACAAGGTGGTGGCCCTGCACCGGCCTGCATGTGGACAAGAGCCTGTCAGTAGGGGGCGATGATTGATGTGTCATCTCAGTTGTGTAGTTTGTAGGTAATGTTTAGAATTTGCTACATTTTCACTCAGACGCCAGCATGCAATGGCCTACTCGTTTTGAATGACACAATAGTATGTTTTACATACACTGTGAAGCAGACTGTGCCACTTTTTTAAAAAGCTTTTTGTTAATACGATGTAACGTGATGCAGTATATTTCACTGCAGTAATCCAATTTTGTTAATATGCCTGTCAATAATTTAGAATGTATACTTGTCTGGTTTTGTGCATACTTGTAACATTTGATCTATAAGGGTCAAACATTGATTAAGTGATGTTATGACAAAGTGTGTGTGTGTTTGAAAGTAACCTGTACAGAGAACTCAGGTGGGACCCGTTGTTCTTGTGATACAGGTCAAACGGTGTTTTTGTGTTCCACTAAGCATCTGGAGCAACTCATTGTCTTTGAAATAGGTAGCACGCTCGGATCATTCATCAGTTACAAGGCATACCACTTGAAAGTTACACTATAGGAGGAGGTACATTCTCTACAACACGAATTGTAGTTTTGTCTTACGTGTTGATGTAGATTTTGTCTAACTAGGACTAGAAATGCTCCTTGCTGATTGACGTCTGGATGTTCGTTACCTATCGATTGAAGCAAACCCCACTGCTGTTGTTGAGACGCTGTGCACAATAATGGTCCAACACGTTGACGGCCTTCAGGCCAGGAAAGTCACAACATTTGCACACGAAGGACGCATTCACGCAAGCACCCCATGCTCCGTTTTGAAGTTTTAAAATGAAACATCTTTGAATTGTGTTGTGTTTTGATTTAGATTATTTCTTCATTAAAAGTTAATTTTACATCCGGAAGTCTTCGTTGAGAAGGACATTTCGTGTGAATTTTCTCTCGTCGTTAAGTAGATGGCCTTGCCGGGGGTTCGGTTCGATGCGGACTTTCACCTGTTTGGGATTGCGGGATGGAGATAAGGCGACACGGAGCTGCTGGTCGTCTGCAGATCGATTCCAACGTAATTGAACGTCTGTCCCTGCGCCTCCGTCATTTGCAGGGGGCGCTGTAAACCTACACGCGCCCCCTGCATGAAAACAACGGAAAGTGCAGCGTTCATCACGGATAAAGTTGCGCGCTTATTTTTTAAATGTTATTCTTTTATAAGGTGATGTTGATATCGAAAACTGACACATAGCTGGCATGCCATAAATAGGAAATTAACTCTGCTTATTCGAATAAATGTATTCATATATGTTGATGAACTGTTTTCAAGCAGATTTTGTGTCTCTAACGGCGACTATAGGGACCACGTGATTGTTTAAAAATGTCTCTGATTATAACTATAATTGCCTACAATTCGTCATGTGTAGCTTATTTAGACAATAATTTATTCACTACCCAAACTGTATTGACTTGAAAACATAGAGCTGATATTTATTCTTGGTTCTTTCGGTAAAGTCACGTAGAAGGGAAACAATAAAATAACAAAAATATAAAACAATTACATTCTCACGACAATTCGACTGCAACACAAGCAATCATCATCAGGTGTCACACACAGGCACACACACAGAGACACAGGCACACACAGATACAGGCACACAGTGTGTACACACACACAGTGTGCACATACACAGTGTACACACACACAGTATACACACAGAAACAGTGTGTACACACAGAAACAGTGTGTACACACAGAAACAGTGTGTACACACAGAAACAGTGTGTACACACAGAAACAGTGTGTACACACAGTAATGTCCACGTTGTAGTTGCTGAGCTCACGCACCCAAGAGGTCTCTGTTGAAGAGATGGAGCAATGGAAAATGAATCTAAATCAACTTAAACTCCATTCCCGCTCTGTGACGTCACCACTCAGCATGACCTCATCGCTGTGAAATGCCAGGGGGAGGTGTGCCTCGCTAGTGACGTCTTGCCACCAAGGTATTCACCCCAACCCCGTCCACCTTGAGCGTGACGTCACCTCTGTTTGGTCACTGCCGATTCTGTTCCGGTACAATCCTTATTTGGGCAAAGCTACGCCCAGTGACTGGCGGCTCATTAACATAATGTTACCATTAAAGCCGTCGCGAGTTTATTGCGACGGGTTCAGCGCCCACGCCCCCATCCCTCCACATATGGGCCGGCCTCATTAACATAATTTATTCATATTCTTAGTTTTTTCGGTAAAGTCACGTTGAAGAGAAACAACAAAATAACAAAATATATATAAAACAATAAAAATATATATTTTGTTGTTTCTCTTCAACGTGACTTTACCGAAAAAACTAAGAATATGAATTACTGCAGTCACGAAAGCTTTAAATCAAAATATAATTTATTCAGTTACAGAGCCGCTCGTGGGAGGGAAGTGACGTCATGCTACTTCCTGCTGTCGCGAGGTAACAGGAAGCTGCCGTGTGAGCGCTTGCACTGAAATCCGAGGTGAGAAATTCTCATCGTTGTGGTGGTGATCGTTGTGGTGGTGGTGGTTGTTGTTTACCAAGGTAGAGCCTCGCTCTCTCAGGGATGTCAGTTGAGTAGCAGCGAGCATGGGAATCGATGTCCAGGTTGGAACTTTACAACGCGGGGCCTAGCCACGCGGGGCCTTGCCTCCTGCCCTCGCCTGATTGCGTTCACTTTAATTAATTTGTCTTCACCCGGCTCGCCACTTTGTAACTTTGTTTTATTGTAAATATTCACGCAGTTTTTATTTTCTTTTGTTAGCAGGCCAAGCCCGCTTGAGCTGCTATACCGCTCTTGTTATCAGAAGCGACCTGCCCACAACAACACAAGGTGAGGCTTTGTCAACGTGTGTGAATGTTTTGACTTAAAACTTTGGTGACTGCAGGAATTAATATTCTTGGTTCTTTCGGTAAAGTCACGTAGATAGAAAATAAAATAAAAGATAATAATTTTTCTTTTTTTAAATTAAGCAAAAAACCCCACAACGTTTCTATGGCAACATTAATGTTGAAGATGCGCGGGCTTACAGGAATATTTATGACATTTGCCCTCTCATTGCGTGCCATGACAGTGCTGTTTGCACAGTCACACAAAGTCACTGTAAGATGATTTTCTTGGTCGTGTTTTTGTTTTTTCGCTTGTTGTGGTTGCACCCGATTCAAGAGCCGAATGGCTCACGGGACTATAACCAAAATAAATCAAACTGAAAATCAAAAAACTGAAACCGCGTGATGAATTTTGGGAAAGTTTTTCACTGCATCTCCAAATATATATAAAAGGCAAAGTTGTGATTGTGTGTCTGTTCAAAATGTTTAGCGTACTTCCCAACATACAACAAACTGGAAATTTGCCATGTGGGTACTTTCCAGACTGTACACCGTGCAAACATTATACAAATACACTTTTGTTTTTTTTAGGGGGGGGGGAGCTCAATAATGTATAGATTTTTTGCACAGCAAGTGAGCTGTGACGTCAAATCTGTCACGTGACCCGCGCATGTGGAAGCGTCACTCATTGTAGTGTAGCGGTTAGCGTTGTCTGTGTGTGTATCTGTGTGTGTGTCTGTGTGTGTCTGTGTGTGTCTGTGTGTGTGTCTGTGTGTGTATCTGTGTGTGTGTGGAAGCGTAAAGTATTGTAGTGTATCGGTTAGCGCTACACCGCGCTACGAACCCCGCGTCCCGAGTTCGATTCCCGCTCACGGCCACCACCGGCGACGATTATTTGAACCGCTTCTGGGCCTCTCCTAGGTCGAGTCAGCCTCAAACGAGGAACTGCTGTGGTGTGAACATCGCCACTGGGGAGACAAAGGCGGCCGGACGTGGTGGATCCAAGTCCCGGGCGAAGCCAGGTAGTACAGCTAGTCGTGAATACATGAATGAATATAGACGTGTAACTCACGTGTGACTGTTTATATTCATTCCTCCATGGCTCGATACTGACGTGTAGATGGTGTGGATATTCTTATTTTCTGGCTGCAGCTGACGCTGGTCTGATGGAGCAAAGGCCCTCAGCACAGCAGCTCGGTACGACAAGTCAACAATGCGACCAGCGTGCATACAGCACGGATCGGACTGGAAATTTGACACAGCACCAGAGAACTCGCACAGGAGAGAAACCCTTCAAGTGCACTGTGTGTGGGAAGACATTTTCAGATTCATCGACTCTTAAAAAACACCAGAGAACACACACGGGAGAGAAACCCTTCAAGTGCAGTGTGTGTGTGAAGGCATTTTCACGGTCATCTGCTCTTAAAATACACCAGAGAACACACACAGGAGAGAAACCCTTCAAGTGCACTGTGTGTGCGAAGGCATTTTCACGGTCATCTGCTCTTAAAACACACCAGAGAACACACACGGCAGAGAAATCCTTCTTGTGCAGTGTGTGTGGGAAGACATTTTCTGATTCATCTGCTCTTAAAACACACCAGAGAACACACACGGGAGAGAAACCCTTCAAGTGCAGTGTGTGTGGGAAGGCATTTTCACGGTCATCTGCTCTTAAAAAACATCAGAAAACACACACGGGAGAGAAACCCTTCAAGTGCAGTGTGTGTGGGAAGGCATTTTCACAGTCATATGGTCTTATATCACACCAGAGAACACACACAGGAGAGAAACCCTTTAAGTGCACTGTGTGTGACAAGGCATTTGCATGGCCATCAGTTCTTGAGACCCACCAGAGAACACACACAGGAGAGAAACCCTTCAAGTGCACTGTGTGTGGGAAGGCATTTTCAGATTCATCGACTCTTAAAATACACCAGAGAACACACACGGGAGAGAAACCCTTCAAGTGCAGTATGTGTGTGAAGACGTTTTCAGATTCATTTGCTCTTAAAACACACCAGAGAACACACACAGGAGAGAAACCCTTCATTTGCAGTGTGTGTGGGAAGGCATTTCCAGAATCATCTAATATTAAAAAACACCAGAGAACACACACGGGAGAGAAACCCTTCAAGTGCAGTGTGTGTGGGACGGCATTTTCATGGTCATCTGCTCTTAAAACACACCAGAGAACACATACAGGAGAGAAACCCTTCTTGTGCAGTGTGTGTGGGAAGACATTTTCTGATTCATCTGCTCTTAAAACACACCAGAGAACACACACGGGAGAGAAACCCTTCAGGTGCACTGTGTGTGGGAAGACATTTTCAGATTCATCTACTCTTATAAAACACCACAGAACACACACGGGAGAGAAACCCTTCAAGTGCAGTGTGTGTGTGAAGGCATTTTCACGGTCATCTGCTCTTAAAACACACCAGAGAACACATACAGGAGAGAAACCCTTCTTGTGCAGTGTGTGTGGGAAGACATTTTCAGATTCATTTGCTCTTAAAACACACCAGAGAACACACACGGGAGAGAAACCCTTCAGGTGCACTGTGTGTGGGAAGACATTTTCAGATTCATTTGCTCTTAAAACACACCAGAGAACACACACAGGAGAGAAACCCTTCATTTGCAGTGTGTGTGGGAAGGCATTTCCAGAATCATCTAATATTAAAAAACACCAGAGAACACACACGGGAGAGAAACCCTTCAAGTGCAGTGTGTGCGGGACGGCATTTTCATGGTCATCTGCTCTTAAAGCACACCAGAGAACACACACGGGAGAGAAACCCTTCAAGTGCACTGTATGTGGGAAGAAATTTTCAGATTTATCTACTCTTAAAAAACACCAGAGAACACACACGGGAGAGAAACCCTTCAAGTGCAGTGTGTGTGTGAAGGCATTTTCACGGTCATCTGCTCTTAAAACACACCAGAGAACACATACAGGAGAGAAACCCTTCAGGTGCAGTGTGTGTGGGAAGACATTTTCTGATTCATCTGCTCTTAAAACACACCAGAGAACACACACGGGAGAGAAACCCTTCAGGTGCACTGTGTGTGGGAAGACATTTTCAGATTCATCTACTCTTATAAAACACCACAGAACACACACGGGAGAGAAACCCTTCAAGTGCAGTGTGTGTGTGAAGGCATTTTCACGGTCATCTGCTCTTAAAAAACACCAGAGAACACACACGGGAGAGAAACCCTTCGAATGCAGTGTGTGTGGGAAGGCATTTTCACAGTCATCTGGTCTTAAATCACACCGGAGAACACACACGGGAGAGAAAGCCTTCAAGTGCAGTGTGTGTGGGAAGGCATTTTCACAGTCATCTGCTCTTAAAAAACACCAGAGTACACACGGGAGAGAAACCCTTTAAGTGCAGTGTGTGTGGGAAGGCATTTGCACATTCATCAAATCTTCAAGTACACCAGAGAACACAGAAGCATCAGAAGATCCACAAGGAGTGGAGTCTGAAATCAGCTTGTGAAAGTCAAAGTGCCGCAATGAGCCCATCCCTCATGAAACATGAACTGGAAAAAAATCCCAGCTTGGACACTTTTAAAGGTATCGAGGTGAAATATGAAGAGGTGAAGGTGAAATGTGAAGAAGTGATGGTGAAGAGCGAAGAAGTGAAGGTGAAATGTGAAGATGAAGATTCAACTCCAAAATGGGACCTTCACATCGATGGAGGCAACGTAAAGCAGGAGGAGAATTCTGACTGAGGCAGAGCGAGGCAACTCCCAGCAGTTTGTGGAAGTGGAGGTGTGGGTGGACTTCCTCCTTGATAATCCAAAGTCAAGTGGAGACCCGGTAGATGTGTAAGCCAGAGACGATGTCGCTACAATAGATGCACCTTTGTCACGGGCCTTTAATGACAAGAACGTGAAGTTGAACACTTTGTGGGCCCATGGGTTGGGTAGATCTGTAACCAGGAGCGAGAGACAATAAGCTCCCAAGCATTCACTATGTTATAACAATTGCATTTACACGGTGCTTGCTTTATCGCCTCAGCAACTCAAAGTTTCGTGTCGTACCTCGTCTGAAACACTCGAAGAGCATCCCCAAGTAGCAGCTGCCCCTGTGTGGTACAAGGTGGTGGCCCTGCACCGGCCTGCATGTGGACAAGAGCCTGTCAGTAGGGGGCGATGATTGATGCGTCATCTCAGTTGTGTTGTTTGTAGGTAATCTTGATTCGAAGCTGTCGTGACTGCAGGAATCCACACTCTTGAGTTATTTCGGTAAAGTCACCACGTGGGTAGAAACATAACAGATCACGGCGTTTAGATCACAACACAAGCAATCGTCATCAGGTGGGACAACCACAGCAATAGAAACTGCTGAAGTAGTAGGCGCCTACTCCAGCAGTTTCTTCTTCTTGCTGCTGTGCTTGTCCCACCTGATGACGATTGCTTGTGTTGCCATCGAAACGCCGTGATCTATTATTTGTAGCGTAATGTTTAGAATTTGATACATTTTGACCCAGACGCCAGCATGCAACGGCCTACTCGTTTTGAATGACGCAACAATAGTACGTTGTACATACACTGTTAAGTAGACGGTGCGTATTTGTAAAATAACTTCTTGTTAATACGATTTAACGTGATGCAGTCAATTTCGCTGCAGTAATTCAATGTTGTTAATATGCCCGTCAATAATTTAGAATTAATACTTGTCTGATTGTGCGCGTAAATGTAACATTTTATCTGAGGGTCAAACATTGAATAAGTGATGTTAGGACAAAGTGTGTGTGTGTGTTTGAAAGTAACCTGTACAGATAACTCGGGTGAGACCCGTTGTTCTTGTGATACAGGTCAAAGGGTACTTTTGTGTTTCACAAAGCGTCTGCCTCTGGAGCAACTCATTGTCTTTGAAATAGGGAGCACGCTCGGATCATTTATCAGTTACAAGGCATACCACTTAAAAGTTACACGTATAGGAGGAGGTACATTCTCTACAACACGAATTGTAGTTTTGTCTTACGTGTTGACGTAGATTTTGTCTAGCTAGGACTATAAATGCTCCTTGCTGATTGACGTCTGGATGTTCGTACCTATCGGTTGAAGCAAACCCCACTGCTGTTGTTGAGACGCTGTGCACCAATAAGGGTCCAACACATTGACGGCCTTCAGGCCAGGAAAGTCACAACATTTGCACACGAAGGACGCATTCACGCAAGTACCCCATGCTCCGTTTTGAAGTTTTAAAATGAAGCATCTTTGAATTGTGTTGTGTTTTGAATTAGATGATTTTATTTCTTCATTAAAAGCTTGTATAAATTTACATCTGGAAGACTTCGTTGAAAAGGACATTTCGTGTGAATTTTCTCTCAACGTTAAGTGGATGGCCTTGCCGGGGGTTCGGTTCAATGCGGACACAAACAGTGTACACACACACAGTGTATACACACACACAGTGTACACACAGTACACACACACAGTACACACACACAGTGTACACACACACAGTGTGTACACATACACAGTGTACACACACAGTGTACACACACACAGTGTACACACACACAGTGTACACAAACACAGTGTACACACACACAGTGTATACACACACAGTGTGTACACACACAGTGTACACACACAGTGTACACAAACAGTGACACAGCGACACACACAGTGACAAAAACAAAGATACAAAGATCCCCCATATAGCCTTAGACTGTAGGGGCAAGTGCTGTTAGCGAGCACCTATGAAGGCCTGAACGGTACACGAGGGGGTGGGTGGCCAGCACCACGCCCGACCGCCTTTGTCTCCCTAGTGGCAATGTTTACACACCGCACCAGGTACTCATTTTAGGCTGAGTCGACCTAGGGGAAGCCCGGGACCGGTTCAGATAATCGTCACTGGTGTTGGCCGTGAGCGGGAATCGAACCCGGGTCGCCAGGTTCATAGCGCAGCGCGCTAACCGCTACACTATCGCTCCCCACACACAGTGACACACAGCGACACACACACAGTGACACACAGTACATCACACAGTGTACACACAGTGACACACAGTGACACAGTACACACACACAGTGTACACACACACAGTGTACACACACAGTGTACACACACAGTGTACACACACACAGTGACACAGTGTACACACACACAGTGTACACAGTGACACAGTGACACAGCGACACACAGTGACACACGTGGTGTCAATAAAGTTACAGACACCACGTGGTGTCAATAAAGTTACAGGAACCGCGTGGTGTCAATAAAGTTACAGCGGCCTAGAGGGGCGGACCGCGAAGCCTCGGCGAAAACTTCGTGCCAGTAAAACCCCTCACACCCCCTAGGCAGGGATCCCCTTGACCCCTCACACCCCCTAGGCAGGGATCCCCTTGACCCCTCACACCCCCTAGGCAGGGATCCCCTTGACCCCTCACACCCCCTAGGCAGGGATCCCCTTGACCCCTCACACCCCCTAGGCAGGGATCCCCTTGACCCCTCACACCCCCTAGGCAGGGATCCCCTTGACCCCTCACACCCCTAGGCAGGGATCCCCCTATGGGCAGTGTTGAGTCTATGGTGTAGTGCTGAGTCTATGGTGTAGTGCTGAGTCTATGGTGCAGTGTTGAGTCAGTGGGCAGTGTTGAGTCTATGGTGCGGTGTTGAGTCTATGGTGCAGTGTTGAGTCTATGGTGCAGTGCTGAGTCTATGGTGCAGTGCTGAGTCTATGGGCAGTGTTGAGTCTATGGTGCAGTGTTGAGTCAGTGGGCAGTGTTAAGTCTATGGTGCGGTGTTGAGTCTATGGTGCAGTGTTGAGTCTATGGGCAGTGTTGAGTCTATGGTGCAGTGTTGAGTCTATGGTGCAGTGTTGAGTCTATGGTACAGTGCTGAGTCTATGGTGCAGTGCTGAGTCTATGGTGCAGTGTTGAGTCTATGGTGCAGTGCTGAGTCTATGGTGCAGTGCTGAGTCTATGGTACAGTGCTGAGTCTATTGTGCAGTGTTGAGTCTATGGTGCAGTGCTGAGTCTATGGTGCAGTGCTGAGTCTATGGTGTAGTGTTGAGTCTATGGTGCAGTGCTGAGTCTATGGTGCAGTGCTGAGTCTATGGTGCAGTGTTGAGTCTATGGTGCAGTGTTGAGTATATGGGCAGTGTTGAGTCTATGGGCAGTGTTGAGTCTATGGGCAGTGTTGAATCTATGGTGCAGTGTTGAGTCTATGGTGCAGTGTTGAGTCTATGGTGCAGTGTTGAGTCTATGGTGCAGTGTTGAGTCTATGGGCAGTGTTGAGTCTATGGTGCGGTGTTGAGTCTATGGTGCAGTGCTGAGTCTATGGTACAGTGTTGAGTCTATGGTGGTGCAGTGTTGAGTCTATGGTGCAGTGTTGAGTCTATGGGCAGTGTTGAGTCAGTGGGCAAACGTACAAAATCAGCGGGGGATCAAATACTTTTTTCGTCATCTCAGTTGTGTTGTTTGTAGGTAATCTTGATTCGAAGCTGTCGTGACTGCAGGAATCCACACTCTTGAGTTATTTCGGTAAAGTCACCACGTGGGTAGAAACATAACAGATCACGGCGTTTAGATCACAACACAAGCAATCGTCATCAGGTGGGACAACCACAGCAATAAAAACTGCTGAAGATCCCCCATATAGCCTTAGACTGTAGGGGCAAGTGCTGTTAGCGAGCACCTATGAAGGCCTGAACGGTACACGAGGGGGTGGGTGGCCAGCACCACGCCCGACCGCCTTTGTCTCCCTAGTGGCAATGTTTACACACCGCACCAGGTACTCATTTTAGGCTGAGTCGACCTAGGGGAAGCCCGGGACCGGTTCAGATAATCGTCACTGGTGTTGGCCGTGAGCGGGTATCGAACCCGGGTCGCCAGGTTCATAGCGCAGCGCGCTAACCGCTACACTATCGCTCCCCACACACAGTGACACACAGCGACACACACACAGTGACACACAGTACATCACACAGTGTACACACAGTGACACACAGTACACACACACAGTGTACACACACACAGTGTACACACACAGTGTACACACACACAGTGACACAGTGTACACACACACAGTGTACACAGTGACACAGCGACACACAGTGACACACGTGGTGTCAATAAAGTTACAGACACCACGTGGTGTCAATAAAGTTACAGGAACCGCGTGGTGTCAATAAAGTTACAGCGGCCTAGAGGGGCGGACCGCGAAGCCTCGGCGAAAACTTCGTGCCAGTAAAACCCCTCACACCCCCTAGGCAGGGATCCCCTTGACCCCTCACACCCCCTAGGCAGGGATCCCCTTGACCCCTCACACCCCCTAGGCAGGGATCCCCTTGACCCCTCACACCCCCTAGGCAGGGATCCCCTTGACCCCTCACACCCCTAGGCAGGGATCCCCCTATGGGCAGTGTTGAGTCTATGGTGTAGTGCTGAGTCTATGGTGCAGTGTTGAGTCAGTGGGCAGTGTTGAGTCTATGGTGCGGTGTTGAGTCTATGGTGCAGTGTTGAGTCTATGGTGCAGTGCTGAGTCTATGGTGCAGTGCTGAGTCTATGGGCAGTGTTGAGTCTATGGTGCAGTGTTGAGTCAGTGGGCAGTGTTAAGTCTATGGTGCGGTGTTGAGTCTATGGTGCAGTGTTGAGTCTATGGGCAGTGTTGAGTCTATGGTGCAGTGTTGAGTCTATGGTGCAGTGTTGAGTCTATGGTACAGTGCTGAGTCTATGGTGCAGTGCTGAGTCTATGGTGCAGTGTTGAGTCTATGGTGCAGTGCTGAGTCTATGGTGCAGTGCTGAGTCTATGGTACAGTGCTGAGTCTATTGTGCAGTGTTGAGTCTATGGTGCAGTGCTGAGTCTATGGTGCAGTGCTGAGTCTATGGTGTAGTGTTGAGTCTATGGTGTAGTGTTGAGTCTATGGTGCAGTGCTGAGTCTATGGTGCAGTGCTGAGTCTATGGTGCAGTGTTGAGTCTATGGTGCAGTGTTGAGTATATGGGCAGTGTTGAGTCTATGGGCAGTGTTGAGTCTATGGGCAGTGTTGAATCTATGGTGCAGTGTTGAGTCTATGGTGCAGTGTTGAGTCTATGGTGCAGTGTTGAGTCTATGGTGCAGTGTTGAGTCTATGGGCAGTGTTGAGTCTATGGTGCGGTGTTGAGTCTATGGTGCAGTGCTGAGTCTATGGTACAGTGTTGAGTCTATGGTGGTGCAGTGTTGAGTCTATGGTGCAGTGTTGAGTCTATGGGCAGTGTTGAGTCAGTGGGCAAACGTACAAAATCAGCGGGGGATCAAATACTTTTTTTCCCTCACTGTAGTAGAGACGATGGGACGAAGGGTGCTACTTCATGTATTTTTGGTAAGCCGTATAATCTTGGTGGCCTGGCAGCAGAAGGTTTCAACGAGAACTGTTTGGTTTGATCAATTAATGTGGTTGAATCAGAAATGATTTTGGTTTGTATGACGAGGCTGTTGGTGGGATCTCTTTTTATTTTTGTATAGCTACCATCATTGAGTAATTCTTTAATTTTGTTGTTATATTCTATTTTATCCATGATGACAGTGGCATTGACCTTGTCGGCTGAGAGGATGACAATGTCATCCCTCTTTTTTTAATTCATATAATAATCAGATTTCATTATTTTTATTTATTTATTCTTATTTAAATATAATCAAATTTGATTAGTTACATTTTAAACGAAATTTTATTTACTTATTATTTAAAATAATCAAATGTGATTATTTGTGGTTATAAAGAAAGGCTAAATTATTAATTAAATATTTCTGCCTTTATTTATTATGTAAAAGTGATCGAAATAGGCCAATTATTTTATTATTTAATCATTATTATTTAAAAATAATCCAATTTGATTATTTTAACTTATAATGTATATTTCTTTATTATTTAAAACAATCAAATTTTATTATTTTAACGTATGTTTTTTATTTATTTAATCTTATTTTAAAAATAATAAAATGTGGTTTTTATTTATTCTTATTTAAAAGTAATAAAATTAGATTATTGGATTTTTTATTTATTTATAATGCTTTTACAATAATCAAATTTGATTATTTTTATTTATCATTTATTATTATTTATCATTTATTATTATTTATTTAATATTATAAAAATATAATCAAATTTAATTGTAGTCCGAGTCCGGACTTCACCACTCTGGTCAATGTGTACTGACCATACTTCACCACCCTGGTCAATGTGTACTGACCATACTTCACCACTCTGGTCAATGTGTACTGACCATACTTCACCACTCTGGTCAATGTGAACTGACCATACTTCACCACTCTGGTCAATGTGACCTGACCATACTTCACCACGCTGATCAATGTGTACTGACCATACTTCACCAGGCTGGTCAATGTGTACTGACCATACTTCACCACGCTGGTCAATGTGTACTGACCATACTTCACCACGCTGGTCAATGTGTACTGACCATACTTCACCACTCTGGTCAATGTGTACTGACCATACTTCACCACTCTGGTCAATGTGTACTGACCATACTTCACCACCCTGGTCCATGTGTACTGACCATACTTCACAACGCTGGTCAATGTGACCTGACCATACTTCACCACCCTGGTCAATGTGACCTGACCATACTTCACCACCCTGGTCAATGTGTACTCACCATACTTCACCACACTGGTCAATGTGAACTGACCATACTTCACCACGCTGGTCAATGTGTACTGACCATACTTCACCACTCTGGTCAATGTGTACTGACCATACTTCACCACGCTGGTCAATGTGTACTGACCATACTTCACCACGCTGGTCAATGTGTACTGACCATACTTCACCACGCTGGTCAATGTGTACTGACCATACTTCACCACGCTGGTCAATGTGTACTGACCATACTTCACCACGCTGGTCAATGTGGACTGACCATACTTCACGACTCTGGTCAATGTGTACTGACCATACTTCACCACGCTGGTCAATGTGTACTGACCATACTTCGCCACGCTGGTCAATGTGTACTGACCATACTTCACCACTCTGGTCAATGTGTACTGACCATACTTCACCACGCTGGTCAATGTGACCTGACCATACTTCACCACGCTGGTCAATGTGTACTGACCATACTTCACCACGCTGGTCAATGTGACCTGACCATACTTCACCACGCTGGTCAATGTGAACTGACCATACTTCACCACTCTGGTCAATGTGGACTGACCATACTTCACCACGCTGGTCAATGTGTACTGACCATACTTCACCACCCTGGTCGATGTGTACTGACCATACTTCACCACCCTGGTCAATGTATACTGACCATACTTCACCACCCTGGTCAATGTGACCTGACCATACTTCACCACCCTGGTCAATGTGTACTGACCATACTTCACCACGCTGGTCAATGTGACCTGACCATACTTCACCACGCTGTTCAATGTGTACTGACCATACTTCACCACGCTGGTCAATGTGTACTGACCATACTTCACCACGCTGGTCAATGTGACCTGACCATACTTCACCACGCTGGTCAATGTGTACTGACCATACTTCACCACCCTGGTCAATGTGTACTGACCATACTTCACCACCCTGGTCAATGTGTACTGACCATACTTCACCACCCTGGTCAATGTGACCTGACCATACTTCACCACCCTGGTCAATGTGTACTGACCATACTTCACCACGCTGGTCAATGTGACCTGACCATACTTCACCACGCTGTTCAATGTGTACTGACCATACTTCACCACGCTGGTCAATGTGTACTGACCATACTTCACCACGCTGGTCAATGTGACCTGACCATACTTCACCACGCTGGTCAATGTGTACTGACCATACTTCACCACCCTGGTCAATGTGTACTGACCATACTTCACCACCCTGGTCAATGTGTACTGACCATACTTCACCACGCTGGTCAATGTGTACTGACCATACTTCACCACGCTGGTCAATGTGTACTGACGATACTTCACCACCCTGGTCAATGTGTACTGACCATACTTCACCACCCTAGTCAATGTGTACTGACCATACTTCACCACCCTGGTCAATGTGGACTGACCATACTTCACCACCCTGGTCAATGTGGACTGACCATACTTCACCACGCTGGTCAATGTGGACTGACCATACTTCACCACTCTGGTCAATGTGTACTGACCATACTCCACCATGCTGGTCAATGTAGACTGACCATACTTCACCACCCTGGTCAATGTGTACTGACCATACTTCACCACGCTGGTCAATGTGTACTGACCATACTTCACCACCCTGGTCAATGTGACCTGACCATACTTCACCACTCTGGTCAATGTGTACTGACCATACTTCACCACCCTGGTCAATGTGACCTGACCATACTTCACCACTCTGGTCAATGTGGACTGACCATACTTCACCACGCTGGTCAATGTGTACTGACCATACTTCACCACCCTGGTCGATGTGTACTGACCATACTTCACCACCCTGGTCAATGTGTACTGACCATACTTCACCACCCTGGTCAATGTGTACTGACCATACTTCACCACCCTGGTCAATGTGTACTGACCATACTTCACCACTCTGGTCAATGTGTACTGACCATACTTCACCACGCTGGTCAATGTGTACTGACCATACTTCACCACGCTGGTCAATGTGACCTGACCATACTTCACCACGCTGGTCAATGTGTACTGACCATACTTCACCACCCTGGTCAATGTGTACTGACCATACTTCACCACTCTGGTCAATGTGAACTGACCATACTTCACCACGCTGTTCAATGTGTACTGACCATACTTCACCACGCTGGTCAATGTGTACTGACCATACTTCACCACCCTGGTCAATGTGTACTGACCATACTTCACCACGCTGGTCAATGTGACCTGACCATACTTCACCACGCTGTTCAATGTGTACTGACCATACTTCACCACGCTGGTCAATGTGTACTGACCATACTTCACCACGCTGGTCAATGTGACCTGACCATACTTCACCCCGCTGGTCAATGTGTACTGACCATACTTCACCACCCTGGTCAATGTGTACTGACCATACTTCACCACCCTGGTCAATGTGTACTGACCATACTTCACCATGCTGGTCAATGTGTACTGACCATACTTCACCACGCTGGTCAATGTGTACTGACCATACTTCACCACGCTGTTCAATGTGTACTGACCATACTTCACCACGCTGGTCAATGTGTACTGACCATACTTCACCACCCTGGTCAATGTGTACTGACCATACTTCACCATGCTGGTCAATGTGTACTGACCATACTTCACCACGCTGGTCAATGTGTACTGACCATACTTCACCACCCTGGTCAATGTGTACTGACCATACTTCACCACCCTAGTCAATGTGTACTGACCATACTTCACCACCCTGGTCAATGTGGACTGACCATACTTCACCACCCTGGTCAATGTGGACTGACCATACTTCACCACGCTGGTCAATGTGGACTGACCATACTTCACCACTCTGGTCAATGTGTACTGACCATACTTCACCATGCTGGTCAATGTAGACTGACCATACTTCACCACCCTGGTCAATGTGTACTGACCATACTTCACCACGCTGGTCAATGTGTACTGACCATACTTCACCACCCTGGTCAATGTGACCTGACCATACTTCACCACTCTGGTCAATGTGTACTGACCATACTTCACCACCCTGGTCAATGTGACCTGACCATACTTCACCACTCTGGTCAATGTGGACTGACCATACTTCACCACGCTGGTCAATGTGTACTGACCATACTTCACCACCCTGGTCAATGTGTACTGACCATACTTCACCACTCTGGTCAATGTGTACTGACCATACTTCACCACGCTGGTCAACGTGTACTGACCATACTTCACCACGCTGGTCAATGTGTACTGACTATACTTCACCACTCTGGTCAATGTGTACTGACCATACTTCACCACGCTGGTCAATGTGTACTGACCATACTTCACCACGCTGGTCAATGTGACCTGACCATACTTCACCACGCTGGTCAATGTGTACTGACCATACTTCACCACCCTGGTCAATGTGTACTGACCATACTTCACCACTCTGGTCAATGTGAACTGACCATACTTCACCACGCTGTTCAATGTGTACTGACCATACTTCACCACGCTGGTCAATGTGTACTGACCATACTTCACCACGCTGGTCAATGTGACCTGACCATACTTCACCACGCTGGTCAATGTGTACTGACCATACTTCACCACGCTGGTCAATGTGTACTGACCATACTTCACCACCCTGGTCAATGTGTACTGACCATACTTCACCACGCTGGTCAATGTGTACTGACCATACTTCACCACGCTGGTCAATGTGGACTGACCATACTTCACCACTCTGGTCAATGTGTACTGACCATACTTCACCACGCTGGTCAATGTGAACTGACCATACTTCACCACTCTGGTCAATGTGGACTGACCATACTTCACCACGCTGGTCAATGTGTACTGACCATACTTCACCACCCTGGTCGATGTGTACTGACCATACTTCACCACCCTGGTCAATGTATACTGACCATACTTCACCACCCTGGTCAATGTGTACTGACCATACTTCACCACCCTGGTCAATGTGTACTGACCATACTTCACCACTCTGGTCAATGTGTACTGACCATACTTCACCACGCTGGTCAATGTGACCTGACCATACTTCACCACCCTGGTCAATGTGTACTGACCATACTTCACCACGCTGGTCAATGTGACCTGACCATACTTCACCACGCTGTTCAATGTGTACTGACCATACTTCACCACGCTGGTCAATGTGTACTGACCATACTTCACCACGCTGGTCAATGTGACCTGACCATACTTCACCACGCTGGTCAATGTGTACTGACCATACTTCACCACCCTGGTCAATGTGTACTGACCATACTTCACCACCCTAGTCAATGTGTACTGACCATACTTCACCACCCTGGTCAATGTGGACTGACCATACTTCACCACCCTGGTCAATGTGGACTGACCATACTTCACCACGCTGGTCAATGTGGACTGACCATACTTCACCACTCTGGTCAATGTGTACTGCCCATACTTCACCATGCTGGTCAATGTAGACTGACCATACTTCACCACCCTGGTCAATGTGTACTGACCATACTTCACCACGCTGGTCAATGTGTACTGACCATACTTCACCACCCTGGTCAATGTGACCTGACCATACTTCACCACTCTGGTCAATGTGTACTGACCATACTTCACCACCCTGGTCAATGTGACCTGACCATACTTCACCACTCTGGTCAATGTGGACTGACCATACTTCACCACGCTGGTCAATGTGTACTGACCATACTTCACCACCCTGGTCAATGTGTACTGACCATACTTCACCACTCTGGTCAATGTGTACTGACCATACTTCACCACGCTGGTCAACGTGTACTGACCATACTTCACCACGCTGGTCAATGTGTACTGACTATACTTCACCACTCTGGTCAATGTGTACTGACCATACTTCACCACGCTGGTCAATGTGTACTGACCATACTTCACCACGCTGGTCAATGTGACCTGACCATACTTCACCACGCTGGTCAATGTGTACTGACCATACTTCACCACCCTGGTCAATGTGTACTGACCATACTTCACCACTCTGGTCAATGTGAACTGACCATACTTCACCACGCTGTTCAATGTGTACTGACCATACTTCACCACGCTGGTCAATGTGTACTGACCATACTTCACCACGCTGGTCAATGTGACCTGACCATACTTCACCACGCTGGTCAATGTGTACTGACCATACTTCACCACGCTGGTCAATGTGTACTGACCATACTTCACCACCCTGGTCAATGTGTACTGACCATACTTCACCACGCTGGTCAATGTGTACTGACCATACTTCACCACGCTGGTCAATGTGGACTGACCATACTTCACCACTCTGGTCAATGTGTACTGACCATACTTCACCACCCTGGTCAATGTGTACTGACCATACTTCGCCACGCTGGTCAATGTGTACTGACCATACTTCACCACTCTGGTCAATGTGTACTGACCATACTTCACCACGCTGGTCAATGTGACCTGACCATACTTCACCACGCTGGTCAATGTGTACTGACCATACTTCACCACGCTGGTCAATGTGACCTGACCATACTTCACCACGCTGGTCAATGTGAACTGACCATACTTCACCACTCTGGTCAATGTGGACTGACCATACTTCACCACGCTGGTCAATGTGTACTGACCATACTTCACCACCCTGGTCGATGTGTACTGACCATACTTCACCACCCTGGTCAATGTATACTGACCATACTTCACCACCCTGGTCAATGTGTACTGACCATACTTCACCACCCTGGTCAATGTGTACTGACCATACTTCACCACTCTGGTCAATGTGTACTGACCATACTTCACCACGCTGGTCAATGTGACCTGACCATACTTCACCACCCTGGTCAATGTGTACTGACCATACTTCACCACGCTGGTCAATGTGACCTGACCATACTTCACCACGCTGTTCAATGTGTACTGACCATACTTCACCACGCTGGTCAATGTGTACTGACCATACTTCACCACGCTGGTCAATGTGACCTGACCATACTTCACCACGCTGGTCAATGTGTACTGACCATACTTCACCACCCTGGTCAATGTGTACTGACCATACTTCACCACCCTGGTCAATGTGTACTGACCATACTTCACCACGCTGGTCAATGTGTACTGACCATACTTCACCACGCTGGTCAATGTGTACTGACCATACTTCACCACGCTGGTCAATGTGTACTGACCATACTTCACCACCCTGGTCAATGTGTACTGACCATACTTCACCACCCTAGTCAATGTGTACTGACCATACTTCACCACCCTGGTCAATGTGGACTGACCATACTTCACCACCCTGGTCAATGTGGACTGAACATACTTCACCACGCTGGTCAATGTGGACTGACCATACTTCACCACTCTGGTCAATGTTTACTGACCATACTCCACCACGCTGGTCAATGTAGACTGACCATACTTCACCACCCTGGTCAATGTGTACTGACCATACTTCACCACGCTGGTCAATGTGTACTGACCATACTTCACCACCCTGGTCAATGTGACCTGACCATACTTCACCACTCTGGTCAATGTGTACTGACCATACTTCACCACCCTGGTCAATGTGACCTGACCATACTTCACCACTCTGGTCAATGTGGACTGACCATACTTCACCACGCTGGTCAATGTGTACTGACCATACTTCACCACCCTGGTCGATGTGTACTGACCATACTTCACCACCCTGGTCAATGTGTACTGACCATACTTCACCACCCTGGTCAATGTGTACTGACCATACTTCACCACCCTGGTCAATGTGTACTGACCATACTTCACCACTCTGGTGAATGTGTACTGACCATACTTCACCACGCTGGTCAATGTGTACTGACCATACTTCACCACGCTGGTCAATGTGACCTGACCATACTTCACCACGCTGGTCAATGTGTACTGACCATACTTCACCACCCTGGTCAATGTGTACTGACCATACTTCACCACTCTGGTCAATGTGAACTGACCATACTTCACCACGCTGTTCAATGTGTACTGACCATACTTCACCACGCTGGTCAATGTGTACTGACCATACTTCACCACCCTGGTCAATGTGTACTGACCATACTTCACCACGCTGGTCAATGTGACCTGACCATACTTCACCACGCTGTTCAATGTGTACTGACCATACTTCACCACGCTGGTCAATGTGTACTGACCATACTTCACCACGCTGGTCAATGTGACCTGACCATACTTCACCACGCTGGTCAATGTGTACTGACCATACTTCACCACCCTGGTCAATGTGTACTGACCATACTTCACCACCCTGGTCAATGTGTACTGACCATACTTCACCACCCTGGTCAATGTGTACTGACCATACTTCACCACGCTGGTCAATGTGTACTGACCATACTTCACCACCCTGGTCAATGTGCACTGACCATACTTCACCACCCTAGTCAATGTGTACTGACCATACATCACCACCCTGGTCAATGTGGACTGACCATACTTCACCACCCTGGTCAATGTGGACTGACCATACTTCACCACGCTGGTCAATGTGGACTGACCATACTTCACCACTCTGGTCAATGTGTACTGACCATACTTCACCATGCTGGTCAATGTAGACTGACCATACTTCACCACCCTGGTCAATGTGTACTGACCATACTTCACCACGCTGGTCAATGTGTACTGACCATACTTCACCACCCTGGTCAATGTGACCTGACCATACTTCACCACTCTGGTCAATGTGAACTGACCATACTTCACCACGCTGTTCAATGTGTACTGACCATACTTCACCACGCTGGTCAATGTGTACTGACCATACTTCACCACCCTGGTCAATGTGTACTGACCATACTTCACCACGCTGGTCAATGTGACCTGACCATACTTCACCACGCTGTTCAATGTGTACTGACCATACTTCACCACGCTGGTCAATGTGTACTGACCATACTTCACCACGCTGGTCAATGTGACCTGACCATACTTCACCACGCTGGTCAATGTGTACTGACCATACTTCACCACCCTGGTCAATGTGTACTGACCATACTTCACCACCCTGGTCAATGTGTACTGACCATACTTCACCACGCTGGTCAATGTGTACTGACCATACTTCACCACGCTGGTCAATGTGTACTGACCATACTTCACCACCCTGGTCAATGTGCACTGACCATACTTCACCACCCTAGTCAATGTGTACTGACCATACTTCACCACCCTGGTCAATGTGGACTGACCATACTTCACCACCCTGGTCAATGTGGACTGACCATACTTCACCACGCTGGTCAATGTGGACTGACCATACTTCACCACTCTGGTCAATGTGTACTGACCATACTTCACCATGCTGGTCAATGTAGACTGACCATACTTCACCACCCTGGTCAATGTGTACTGACCATACTTCACCACGCTGGTCAATGTGTACTGACCATACTTCACCACCCTGGTCAATGTGACCTGACCATACTTCACCACTCTGGTCAATGTGAACTGACCATACTTCACCACGCTGTTCAATGTGTACTGACCATACTTCACCACGCTGGTCAATGTGTACTGACCATACTTCACCACCCTGGTCAATGTGTACTGACCATACTTCACCACGCTGGTCAATGTGACCTGACCATACTTCACCACGCTGTTCAATGTGTACTGACCATACTTCACCACGCTGGTCAATGTGTACTGACCATACTTCACCACGCTGGTCAATGTGACCTGACCATACTTCACCACGCTGGTCAATGTGTACTGACCATACTTCACCACCCTGGTCAATGTGTACTGACCATACTTCACCACCCTGGTCAATGTGTACTGACCATACTTCACCACGCTGGTCAATGTGTACTGACCATACTTCACCACGCTGGTCAATGTGTACTGACCATACTTCACCACCCTGGTCAATGTGCACTGACCATACTTCACCACCCTAGTCAATGTGTACTGACCATACTTCACCACCCTGGTCAATGTGGACTGACCATACTTCACCACCCTGGTCAATGTGGACTGACCATACTTCACCACGCTGGTCAATGTGGACTGACCATACTTCACCACTCTGGTCAATGTGTACTGACCATACTTCACCACGCTGGTCAATGTAGACTGACCATACTTCACCACCCTGGTCAATGTGTACTGACCATACTTCACCACGCTGGTCAATGTGTACTGACCATACTTCACCACCCTGGTCAATGTGACCTGACAATACTTCACCACTCTGGTCAATGTGTACTGACCATACTTCACCACCCTGGTCAATGTGACCTGACCATACTTCACCACTCTGGTCAATGTGGACTGACCATACTTCACCATGCTGGTCAATGTGTACTGACCATACTTCACCACCCTGGTCAATGTGTACTGACCATACTTCACCACTCTGGTCAATGTGTACTGACCATACTTCACCACGCTGGTCAACGTGTACTGACCATACTTCACCACGCTGGTCAATGTGTACTGACCATACTTCACCACTCTGGTCAATGTGTACTGACCATACTTCACCACGCTGGTCAATGTGTACTGACCATACTTCACCACGCTGGTCAATGTGACCTGACCATACTTCACCACGCTGGTCAATGTGTACTGACCATACTTCACCACCCTGGTCAATGTGTACTGACCATACTTCACCACTCTGGTCAATGTGAACTGACCATACTTCACCACGCTGGTCAATGTGTACTGACCATACTTCACCACGCTGGTCAATGTGTACTGACCATACTTCACCACGCTGGTCAATGTGACCTGACCATACTTCACCACGCTGGTCAATGTGTACTGACCATACTTCACCACGCTGGTCAATGTGTACTGACCATACTTCACCACCCTGGTCAATGTGTACTGACCATACTTCACCACCCTGGTCAATGTGTACTGACCATACTTCACCACTCTGGTCAATGTGTACTGACCATACTTCACCACCCTGGTCAATGTGTACTGACCATACTTCACCACCCTGGTCAATGTGTACTGACCATACTTCACCACCCTGGTCAATGTGTACTGACCATACTTCACCACGCTGGTCAATGTGACCTGACCATACTTCACCACGCTGGTCAATGTGTACTGACCATATTTCACCACGCTGGTCAATGTGTACTGACCATACTTCACCAAGCTGGTCAATGTGTACTGACCATACTTCACCACGCTGGTCAATGTGACCTGACCATACTTCACCACGCTGGTCAATGTGTACTGACCATACTTCACCACGCTGGTCAATGTGTACTGACCATACTTCACCACGCTGGTCAATGTGTACTGACCATACTTCACCACTCTGGTCAATGTGACGTGACCATACTTCACCACGCTGGTCAATGTGTACTGACCATACTTCACCACGCTGGTCAATGTGTACTGACCATACTTCACCACGCTGGTCAATGTGACCTGACCATACTTCACCACCCTGGTCAATGTGTACTGACCATACTTCACCACCCTGGTCAATGTGTACTGACCATACTTCACCACCCTGGTCAATGTGTACTGACCATACTTCACCACGCTGGTCAATGTGTACTGACCATACTTCACCACCCTGGTCAATGTGACCTGACCATACTTCACCACTCTGGTCAATGTGTACTGACCATACTTCACCACCCTGGTCAATGTGACCTGACCATACTTCACCACCCTGGTCAATGTGTACTGACCATACTTTCACCACCCTGGTCAATGTGTACTGACCATACTTCACCACGCTGGTCAATGTGTACTGACCATACTTCACCACCCTGGTCAATGTGACCTGACCATACTTCACCACTCTGGTCAATGTGTACTGACCATACTTCACCACCCTGGTCAATGTGACCTGACCATACTTCACCACGCTGGTCAATGTGACCTGACCATACTTCACCACTCTGGTCAATGTGTACTGACCATACTTCACCACGCTGGTCAATGTGTACTGACCATACTTCACCACGCTGGTCAATGTGACCTGACCATACTTCACCACGCTGGTCAATGTGTACTGACCATAATTCACCACGCTGGTCAATGTGTACTGACCATACTTCACCACTCTGGTCAATGTGACCTGACCATACTTCACCACGCTGGTCAATGTGACCTGACCATACTTCACCACGCTGGTCAATGTGTACTGACCATACTTCACCACGCTGGTCAATGTGTACTGACCATACTTCACCAAGCTGGTCAATGTGTACTGACCATACTTCACCACGCTGGTCAATGTGACCTGACCATACTTCACCACGCTGGTCAATGTGTACTGACCATACTTCACCACGCTGGTCAATGTGTACTGACCATACTTCACCACGCTGGTCAATGTGACCTGACCATACTTCACCACCCTGGTCAATGTGTACTGACCATACTTCACCACGCTGGTCAATGTGTACTGACCATACTTCACCACGCTGGTCAATGTGACCTGACCATACTTCACCACGCTGGTCAATGTGGACTGACCATACTTCACCACGCTGGTCAATGTGTACTGACCATACTTCACCACGCTGGTCAATGTGTACTGACCATACTTCACCACGCTGGTCAATGTGACCTGACCATACTTCACCACGCTGGTCAATGTGTACTGACCATAATTCACCACGCTGGTCAATGTGTACTGACCATACTTCACCACTCTGGTCAATGTGACCTGACCATACTTCACCACGCTGGTCAATGTGACCTGACCATACTTCACCACGCTGGTCAATGTGTACTGACCATACTTCACCACGCTGGTCAATGTGTACTGACCATACTTCACCAAGCTGGTCAATGTGTACTGACCATACTTCACCACGCTGGTCAATGTGACCTGACCATACTTCACCACGCTGGTCAATGTGTACTGACCATACTTCACCACGCTGGTCAATGTGTACTGACCATACTTCACCACGCTGGTCAATGTGTACTGACCATACTTCACCACTCTGGTCAATGTGACCTGACCATACTTCACCACGCTGGTCAATGTGTACTGACCATACTTCACCACGCTGGTCAATGTGTACTGACCATACTTCACCACGCTGGTCAATGTGACCTGACCATACTTCACCACCCTGGTCAATGTGTACTGACCATACTTCACCACCCTGGTCAATGTGTACTGACCATACTTCACCACCCTGGTCAATGTGTACTGACCATACTTCACCACGCTGGTCAATGTGTACTGACCATTCTTCACCACCCTGGTCAATGTGACCTGACCATACTTCACCACTCTGGTCAATGTGTACTGACCATACTTCACCACCCTGGTCAATGTGTACTGACCATACTTCACCACCCTGGTCAATGTGTACTGACCATACTTCACCACCCTGGTCAATGTGTACTGACCATACTTCACCACCCTGGTCAATGTGTACTGACCATACTTCACCACCCTGGTCAATGTGTACTGACCATACTTCACCACTCTGGTCAATGTGTACTGACCATACTTCACCACGCTGGTCAATGTGTACTGACCATACTTCACCACGCTGGTCAATGTGTACTGACCATACTTCACCACGCTGGTCAATGTGACCTGACCATACTTCACCGACGCTGGTCAATGTGTACTGACCATTATTCACCACGCTGGTCAATGTGTACTGACCATACTTCACCACGCTGGTCAATGTGTACTGACCATACTTCACCACTCTGGTCAATGTGACCTGACCATACTTCAGCACGCTGGTCAATGTGACCTGACCATACTTCACCACGCTGGTCAATGTGTACTGACCATACTTCACCATGCTGGTCAATGTGTACTGACCATACTTCACCAAGCTGGTCAATGTGTACTGACCATACTTCACCACGCTGGTCAATGTGACCTGACCATATTTCACCACGCTGGTCAATGTGTACTGACCATACTTCACCACGCTGGTCAATGTGTACTGACCATACTTCACCACGCTGGTCAATGTGTACTGACCATACTTCACCACTCTGGTCAATGTGTACTGACCATACTTCACCACGCTGGTCAATGTGGACTGACCATACTTCACCACGCTGGTCAATGTGTACTGACCATACTTCACCACCCTGGTCAATGTGTACTGACCATACTTCACCACCCTGGTCAATGTGTACTGACCATACTTCACCACCCTGGTCAATGTGTACTGACCATACTTCACCACGCTGGTCAATGTGTACTGACCATACTTCACCACCCTGGTCAATGTGACCTGACCATACTTCACCACTCTGGTCAATGTGTACTGACCATACTTCACCACCCTGGTCAATGTGACCTGACCATACTTCACCACGCTGGTCAATGTGACCTGACCATACTTCACCACGCTGGTCAATGTGACCTGACCATACTTCACCACGCTGGTCAATGTGTACTGACCATACTTCACCACGCTGGTCAATGTGTACTGACCATACTTCACCAAGCTGGTCAATGTGTACTGACCATACTTCACCACGCTGGTCAATGTGACCTGACCATACTTCACCACGCTGGTCAATGTGTACTGACCATACTTCACCACGCTGGTCAATGTGTACTGACCATACTTCACCACGCTGGTCAATGTGACCTGACCATACTTCACCACCCTGGTCAATGTGTACTGACCATACTTCACCACGCTGGTCAATGTGTACTGACCATACTTCACCACGCTGGTCAATGTGACCTGACCATACTTCACCACGGTGGTCAATGTGGACTGACCATACTTCACCACGCTGGTCAATGTGTACTGACCATACTTCACCACGCTGGTCAATGTGTACTGACCATACTTCACCACGCTGGTCAATGTGACCTGACCATACTTCACCACGCTGGTCAATGTGTACTGACCATAATTCACCACGCTGGTCAATGTGTACTGACCATACTTCACCACTCTGGTCAATGTGACCTGACCATACTTCACCACGCTGGTCAATGTGACCTGACCATACTTCACCACGCTGGTCAATGTGTACTGACCATACTTCACCACGCTGGTCAATGTGTACTGACCATACTTCACCAAGCTGGTCAATGTGTACTGACCATACTTCACCACGCTGGTCAATGTGACCTGACCATACTTCACCACGCTGGTCAATGTGTACTGACCATACTTCACCACGCTGGTCAATGTGTACTGACCATACTTCACCACGCCGGTCAATGTGTACTGACCATACTTCACCACTCTGGTCAATGTGACCTGACCATACTTCACCACGCTGGTCAATGTGTACTGACCATACTTCACCACGCTGGTCAATGTGTACTGACCATACTTCACCACGCTGGTCAATGTGACCTGACCATACTTCACCACCCTGGTCAATGTGTACTGACCATACTTCACCACCCTGGTCAATGTGTACTGACCATACTTCACCACCCTGGTCAATGTGTACTGACCATACTTCACCACGCTGGTCAATGTGTACTGACCATTCTTCACCACCCTGGTCAATGTGACCTGACCATACTTCACCACTCTGGTCAATGTGTACTGACCATACTTCACCACCCTGGTCAATGTGTACTGACCATACTTCACCACCCTGGTCAATGTGTACTGACCATACTTCACCACCCTGGTCAATGTGTACTGACCATACTTCACCACCCTGGTCAATGTGTACTGACCATACTTCACCACCCTGGTCAATGTGTACTGACCATACTTCACCACTCTGGTCAATGTGTACTGACCATACTTCACCACGCTGGTCAATGTGTACTGACCATACTTCACCACGCTGGTCAATGTGTACTGACCATACTTCACCACGCTGGTCAATGTGACCTGACCATACTTCACCGACGCTGGTCAATGTGTACTGACCATTATTCACCACGCTGGTCAATGTGTACTGACCATACTTCACCACGCTGGTCAATGTGTACTGACCATACTTCACCACTCTGGTCAATGTGACCTGACCATACTTCAGCACGCTGGTCAATGTGACCTGACCATACTTCACCACGCTGGTCAATGTGTACTGACCATACTTCACCATGCTGGTCAATGTGTACTGACCATACTTCACCAAGCTGGTCAATGTGTACTGACCATACTTCACCACGCTGGTCAATGTGACCTGACCATATTTCACCACGCTGGTCAATGTGTACTGACCATACTTCACCACGCTGGTCAATGTGTACTGACCATACTTCACCACGCTGGTCAATGTGTACTGACCATACTTCACCACTCTGGTCAATGTGTACTGACCATACTTCACCACGCTGGTCAATGTGGACTGACCATACTTCACCACGCTGGTCAATGTGTACTGACCATACTTCACCACCCTGGTCAATGTGTACTGACCATACTTCACCACCCTGGTCAATGTGTACTGACCATACTTCACCACCCTGGTCAATGTGTACTGACCATACTTCACCACGCTGGTCAATGTGTACTGACCATACTTCACCACCCTGGTCAATGTGACCTGACCATACTTCACCACTCTGGTCAATGTGTACTGACCATACTTCACCACCCTGGTCAATGTGACCTGACCATACTTCACCACGCTGGTCAATGTGACCTGACCATACTTCACCACTCTGGTCAATGTGTACTGACCATACTTCACCACGCTGGTCAATGTGACCTGACCATACTTCACCACGCTGGTCAATGTGCACTGACCATACTTCACCACCCTGGTCAATGTGCACTGACCATACTTCACCACCCTGGTCAATGTGTACTGACCATACTTCACCACGCTGGTCAATGTGTACTGACCATACTTCACCACCCTGGTCAATGTGACCTGACCATACTTCACCACTCTGGTCAATGTGTTCTGACCATACTTCACCACCCTGGTCAATGTGACCTGACCATACTTCACCACGCTGGTCAATGTGACCTGACCATACTTCACCACTCTGGTCAATGTGGACTGACCATACTTCACCACGCTGGTCAATGTGTACTGACCATACTTCACCACCCTGGTCAATGTGTACTGACCATACTTCACCACCTTGGTCAATGTGTACTGACCATACTTCACCACCCTGGTCAATGTGTACTGACCATACTTCACCACCCTGGTCAATGTGTACTGACCATACTTCACCACCCTGGTCAATGTGTACTGACCATACTTCACCACCCTGGTCAATGTGTCCTGACCATACTTCACCACCCTGGTCAATGTGTACTGACCATACTTCACCACTCTGGTCAATGTGTAATGACCATACTTCACCACGCTGGTCAATGTGTACTGACCATACTTCACCACGCTGGTCAATGTGTACTGACCATACTTCACCACGCTGGTCAATGTGACCTGACCATACTTCACCACGCTGGTCAATGTGTACTGACCATTATTCACCACGCTGGTCAATGTGTACTGACCATACTTCACCACTCTGGTCAATGTGACCTGACCATACTTCACCACGCTGGTCAATGTGACCTGACCATACTTCACCACGCTGGTCAATGTGTACTGACCATACTTCACCACGCTGGTCAATGTGTACTGACCATACTTCACCAAGCTGGTCAATGTGTACTGACCATACTTCACCACGCTGGTCAATGTGACCTGACCATACTTCACCACGCTGGTCAATGTGTACTGACCATACTTCACCACGCTGGTCAATGTGTACTGACCATACTTCACCACGCTGGTTAATGTGTACTGACCATACTTCACCACTCTGGTCAATGTGTACTGACCATACTTCACCACGCTGGTCAATGTGGACTGACCATACTTCACCACGCTGGTCAATGTGTACTGACCATACTTCACCACCCTGGTCAATGTGTACTGACCATACTTCACCACCCTGGTCAATGTGTACTGACCATACTTCACCACCCTGGTCAATGTGTACTGACCATACTTCACCACGCTGGTCAATGTGTACTGACCATACTTCACCACCCTGGTCAATGTGACCTGACCATACTTCACCACTCTGGTCAATGTGTACTGACCATACTTCACTACCCTGGTCAATGTGACCTGACCATACTTCACCACGCTGGTCAATGTGACCTGACCATACTTCACCACTCTGGTCAATGTGTACTGACCATACTTCACTACCCTGGTCAATGTGACCTGACCATACTTCACCACGCTGGTCAATGTGACCTGACCATACTTCACCACTCTGGTCAATGTGTACTGACCATACTTCACCACGCTGGTCAATGTGACCTGACCATACTTCACCACGCTGGTCAATGTGTACTGACCATTATTCACCACGCTGGTCAATGTGTACTGACCATACTTCACCACGCTGGTCAATGTGTACTGACCATACTTCACCACGCTGGTCAATGTGTAGTGACCATACTTCACCACGCTGGTCAATGTGGACTGACCATACTTCACCACGCTGGTCAATGTGTACTGACCATACTTCACCACCCTGGTCAATGTGTACTGACCATACTTCACCACCCTGGTCAATGTGTACTGACCATACTTCACCACCCTGGTCAATGTGTACTGACCATACTTCACCACGCTGGTCAATGTGTACTGACCATACTTCACCACCCTGGTCAATGTGACCTGACCATACTTCACCACTCTGGTCAATGTGTACTGACCATACTTCACTACCCTGGTCAATGTGACCTGACCATACTTCACCACGCTGGTCAATGTGACCTGACCATACTTCACCACTCTGGTCAATGTGTACTGACCATACTTCACTACCCTGGTCAATGTGACCTGACCATACTTCACCACGCTGGTCAATGTGACCTGACCATACTTCACCACTCTGGTCAATGTGTACTGACCATACTTCACCACGCTGGTCAATGTGACCTGACCATACTTCACCACGCTGGTCAATGTGTACTGACCATTATTCACCACGCTGGTCAATGTGTACTGACCATACTTCACCACGCTGGTCAATGTGTACTGACCATACTTCACCACGCTGGTCAATGTGACCTGACCATACTTCACCACGCTGGTCAATGTGACCTGACCATACTTCACCACGCTGGTCAATGTGTACTGACCATACTTCACCACGCTGGTCAATGTGTACTGACCATACTTCACCAAGCTGGTCAATGTGTACTGACCATACTTCACCACGCTGGTCAATGTGACCTGACCATACTTCACCACGCTGGTCAATGTGTACTGACCATACTTCACCACGCTGGTCAATGTGTACTGACCATACTTCACCACGCTGGTCAATGTGTACTGACCATTATTCACCACGCTGGTCAATGTGTACTGACCATACTTCACCACGCTGGTCAATGTGTACTGACCATACTTCACCACTCTGGTCAATGTGACCTGACCATACTTCACCACGCTGGTCAATGTGACCTGACCATACTTCACCACGCTGGACAATGTGTACTGACCATACTTCACCACGCTGGTCAATGTGTACTGACCATACTTCACCAAGCTGGTCAATGTGTACTGACCATACTTCACCACGCTGGTCAATGTGACCTGACCATACTTCACCACGCTGGTCAATGTGTACTGACCATACTTCACCACGCTGGTCAATGTGTACTGACCATACTTCACCACGCTGGTCAATGTGTACTGACCATACTTCACCACTCTGGTCAATGTGTACTGACCATACTTCACCACGCTGGTCAATGTGGACTGACCATACTTCACCACGCTGGTCAATGTGTACTGACCATACTTCACCACCCTGGTCAATGTGTACTGACCATACTTCACCACCCTGGTCAATGTGAACTGACCATACTTCACCACCATGGTCAATGTGTACTGACCATACTTCACCACGCTGGTCAATGTGTACTGACCATACTTCACCACCCTGGTCAATGTGACCTGACCATACTTCACCACTCTGGTCAATGTGTACTGACCATACTTCACCACCCTGGTCAATGTGACCTGACCATACTTCACCACGCTGGTCAATGTGACCTGACCATACTTCACCACTCTGGTCAATGTGGACTGACCATACTTCACCACGCTGGTCAATGTGTACTGACCATACTTCACCACCCTGGTCAATGTGTACTGACCATACTTCACCACCCTGGTCAATGTGTACTGACCATACTTCACCACCCTGGTCAATGTGTACTGACCATACTTCACCACCCTGGTCAATGTGTACTGACCATACTTCACCACCCTGGTCAATGTGTACTGACCATACTTCACCACCCTGGTCAATGTGTACTGACCATACTTCACCACCCTGGTCAATGTGTACTGACCATACTTCACCACTCTGGTCAATGTGTAATGACCATACTTCACCACGCTGGTCAATGTGTACTGACCATACTTCAACACGCTGGTCAATGTGTACTGACCATACTTCACCACGCTGGTCAATGTGGACTGACCATACTTCACCACGCTGGTCAATGTGTACTGACCATTATTCACCACGCTGGTCAATGTGTACTGACCATACTTCACCACGCTGGTCAATGTGTACTGACCATACTTCACCACTCTGGTCAATGTGACCTGACCATACTTCACCACGCTGGTCAATGTGACCTGACCATACTTCACCACGCTGGTCAATGTGTACTGACCATACTTCACCACGCTGGTCAATGTGTACTGACCATACTTCACCAAGCTGGTCAATGTGTACTGACCATACTTCACCACGCTGGTCAATGTGACCTGACCATACTTCACCACGCTGGTCAATGTGTACTGACCATACTTCACCACGCTGGTCAATGTGTACTGACCATACTTCACCACGCTGGTCAATGTGTACTGACCATTATTCACCACGCTGGTCAATGTGTACTGACCATACTTCACCACGCTGGTCAATGTGTACTGACCATACTTCACCACTCTGGTCAATGTGACCTGACCATACTTCACCACGCTGGTCAATGTGACCTGACCATACTTCACCACGCTGGTCAATGTGTACTGACCATACTTCACCACGCTGGTCAATGTGTACTGACCATACTTCACCAAGCTGGTCAATGTGTACTGACCATACTTCACCACGCTGGTCAATGTGACCTGACCATACTTCACCACGCTGGTCAATGTGTACTGACCATACTTCACCACGCTGGTCAATGTGTACTGACCATACTTCACCACGCTGGTCAATGTGTACTGACCATACTTCACCACTCTGGTCAATGTGTACTGACCATACTTCACCACGCTGGTCAATGTGGACTGACCATACTTCACCACGCTGGTCAATGTGTACTGACCATACTTCACCACCCTGGTCAATGTGTACTGACCATACTTCACCACCCTGGTCAATGTGTACTGACCATACTTCACCACCCTGGTCAATGTGTACTGACCATACTTCACCACGCTGGTCAATGTGTACTGACCATACTTCACCACCCTGGTCAATGTGACCTGACCATACTTCACCACTCTGGTCAATGTGTACTGACCATACTTCACCACCCTGGTCAATGTGACCTGACCATACTTCACCACGCTGGTCAATGTGACCTGACCATACTTCACCACTCTGGTCAATGTGGACTGACCATACTTCACCACGCTGGTCAATGTGTACTGACCATACTTCACCACCCTGGTCAATGTGTACTGACCATACTTCACCACCCTGGTCAATGTGTACTGACCATACTTCACCACCCTGGTCAATGTGTACTGACCATACTTCACCACCCTGGTCAATGTGTACTGACCATACTTCACCACCCTGGTCAATGTGTACTGACCATACTTCACCACCCTGGTCAATGTGTACTGACCATACTTCACCACCCTGGTCAATGTGTACTGACCATACTTCACCACTCTGGTCAATGTGTAATGACCATACTTCACCACGCTGGTCAATGTGTACTGACCATACTTCAACACGCTGGTCAATGTGTACTGACCATACTTCACCACGCTGGTCAATGTGGACTGACCATACTTCACCACGCTGGTCAATGTGTACTGACCATTATTCACCACGCTGGTCAATGTGTACTGACCATACTTCACCACGCTGGTCAATGTGTACTGACCATACTTCACCACTCTGGTCAATGTGACCTGACCATACTTCACCACGCTGGTCAATGTGACCTGACCATACTTCACCACGCTGGTCAATGTGTACTGACCATACTTCACCACGCTGGTCAATGTGTACTGACCATACTTCACCAAGCTGGTCAATGTGTACTGACCATACTTCACCACGCTGGTCAATGTGACCTGACCATACTTCACCACGCTGGTCAATGTGTACTGACCATACTTCACCACGCTGGTCAATGTGTACTGACCATACTTCACCACGCTGGTCAATGTGTACTGACCATACTTCACCACTCTGGTCAATGTGTACTGATCATACTTCACCACGCTGGTCAATGTGGACTGACCATACTTCACCACGCTGTTCAATGTGTACTGACCATACTTCACCACCCTGGTCAATGTATACTGACCATACTTCACAACCCTGGTCAATGTGTACTGACCATACTTCACCACCCTGGTCAATGTGTACTGACCATACTTCACCACGCTGGTCAATGTGTACTGACCATACTTCACCACCCTGGTCAATGTGACCTGACCATACTTCACCACTCTGGTCAATGTGTACTGACCATACTTCACCACCCTGGTCAATGTGACCTGACCATACTTCACCACGCTGGTCAATGTGACCTGACCATACTTCACCACTCTGGTCAATGTGTACTGACCATACTTCACCACGCTGGTCAATGTGACCTGACCATACTTCACCACGCTGGTCAATGTGTACTGACATTATTCACCACGCTGGTCAATGTGTACTGACCATACTTCACCACGCTGGTCAATGTGTACTGACCATACTTCACCACTCTGGTCAATGTGACCTGACCATACTTAACCACGCTGGTCAATGTGACCTGACTATACTTCACCACGCTGGTCAATGTGTACTGACCATACTTCACCACGCTGGTCAATGTGTACTGACCATACTTCACCAAGCTGGTCAATGTGTACTGACCATACTTCACCACGCTGGTCAATGTGACCTGACCATACTTCACCACGCTGGTCAATGTGTACTGACCATACTTCACCACGCTGGTCAATGTGTACTGACCATACTTCACCACGCTGGTCAATGTGTACTGACCATACTTCACCACGCTGGTCAATGTGTACTGACCATACTTCACCACGCTGGTCAATGTGTACTGACCATACTTCACCACTCTGGTCAATGTGTACTGACCATACTTCACCACGCTGGTCAATGTGGACTGACCATACTTCACCACGCTGGTCAATGTGTACTGACCATACTTCACCACCCTGGTCAATGTGTACTGACCATACTTCACCACCCTGGTCAATGTGTACTGACCATACTTCACCACCCTGGTCAATGTGTACTGACCATACTTCACCACGCTGGTCAATGTGTACTGACCATACTTCACCACCTTGGTCAATGTGACCTGACCATACTTCACCACTCTGGTCAATGTGTACTGACCATACTTCACCACCCTGGTAAATGTGACCTGACCATACTTCACCACGCTGGTCAATGTGACCTGACCATACTTCACCACTCTGGTCAATGTGGACTGACCATACTTCACCACGCTGGTCAATGTGTACTGACCATACTTCACCACCCTGGTCAATGTGTACTGACTATACTTCACCACCCTGGTCAATGTGTACTGACCATACTTCACCACCCTGGTCAATGTGTACTGACCATACTTCACCACCCTGGTCAATGTGTACTGACCATACTTCACCACGCTGGTCAATGTGTACTGACCATACTTCACCACCCTGGTCAATGTGACCTGACCATACTTCACCACTCTGGTCAATGTGTACTGACCATACTTCACCACCCTGGTCAATGTGTACTGACCATACTTCACCACGCTGGTCAATGTGTACTGACCATACTTCACCACCCTGGTCAATGTGTACTGACCATACTTCACCACGCTGGTCAATGTGACCTGACCATACTTCACCACCCTGGTCAATGTGTACTGACCATACTTCACCACGCTGGTCAATGTGGACTGACCATAATTCACCACGCTGGTCAATGTGACCGGACCATACTTCACCACCCTGGTCAATGTGTACTGACCATACTTCACCACCCTGGTCAATGTGTACTGACCATACTTCACCATGCTGGTCAATGTGTACTGACCATACTTCACCACCCTGATCAATGTGACCTGACCATACTTCACCACTCTGGTCAATGTGTACTGACCATACTTCACCACCCTGGTCAATGTGTACTGACCATACTTCACCACCCTGGTCAATGTGTACTGACCATACTTCACCACCCTGGTCAATGTGTACTGACCATACTTCACCACCCTGGTCAATGTGTACTGACCATACTTCACCACTCTGGTCAATGTGTACTGACCATACTTCACCACGCTGGTCAATGTGTACTGACCATACTTCACCACGCTGGTCAATGTGACCTGACCATACTTCACCACTCTGGTTAATGTGGACTGACCATACTTCACCACGCTGGTCAATGTGGACTGACCATACTTCACCAGGCTGGTCAATGTGGACTGACCATACTTCACCACGCTGGTCAATGTGTACTGACCATACTTCACCACGCTGGTCAATGTGTACTGACCATACTTCACCACGCTGGTCAATGTGTACTGACCATACTTCACCAAGCTGGTCAATGTGTACTGACCATACTTCACCACGCTGGTCAATGTGACCTGACAATACTTCACCACGCTGGTCAATGTGTACTGACCATACTTCACCACGCTGGTCAATGTGTACTGACCATACTTCACCACGCTGGTCAATGTGTACTGACCATACTTCACCACTCTGGTCAATGTGACCTGACCATACTTCACCACGCTGGTCAATGTGTACTGACCATACTTCACCACGCTGGTCAATGTGTACTGACCATACTTCACCACGCTGGTCAATGTGACCTGACCATACTTCACCACCCTGGTCAATGTGTACTGACCATACTTCACCACCCTGGTCAATGTGTACTGACCATACTTCACCACCCTGGTCAATGTGTACTGACCATACTTCACCACGCTGGTCAATGTGTACTGACCATACTTCACCACCCTGGTCAATGTGACCTGACCATACTTCACCACTCTGGTCAATGTGTACTGACCATACTTCACCACCCTGGTCAATGTGACCTGACCATACTTCACCACGCTGGTCAATGTGTACTGACCATACTTCACCACCCTGGTCAATGTGTACTGACCATACTTCACCACCCTGGTCAATGTGTACTGACCATACTTCACCACCCTGGTCAATGTGTACTGACCATACATCACCACCCTGGTCAATGTGTACTGACCATACTTCACCACTCTGGTCAATGTGTACTGACCATACTTCACCACGCTGGTCAATGTGTACTGACCATACTTCACCACGCTGGTCAATGTGTACTGACCATACTTCACCACGCTGGTCAATGTGACCTGACCATACTTCACCACGCTGGTCAATGTGTACTGACCATTATTCACCACGCTGGTCAATGTGTACTGACCATACTTCACCACGCTGGTCAATGTGTACTGACCATACTTCACCACTCTGGTCAATGTGACCTGACCATACTTCAGCACGCTGGTCAATGTGACCTGACCATACTTCACCACGCTGGTCAATGTGTACTGACCATACTTCACCACGCTGGTCAATGTGTACTGACCATACTTCACCAAGCTGGTCAATGTGACCTGACCATACTTCACCACGCTGGTCAATGTGTACTGACCATACTTCACCACGCTGGTCAATGTGTACTGACCATACTTCACCACGCTGGTCAATGTGTACTGACCATACTTCACCACTCTGGTCAATGTGTACTGACCATACTTCACCACGCTGGTCAATGTGGACTGACCATACTTCACCACGCTGGTCAATGTGTACTGACCATACTTCACCACCCTGGTCAATGTGTACTGACCATACTTCACCACCCTGGTCAATGTGTACTGACCATACTTCACCACCCTGGTCAATGTGTACTGACCATACTTCACCACGCTGGTCAATGTGTACTGACCATACTTCACCACCCTGGTCAATGTGTACTGACCATACTTCACCACCCTGGTCAATGTGACCTGACCATACTTCACCACTCTGGTCAATGTGTACTGACCATACTTCACCACCCTGGTCAATGTGACCTGACCATACTTCACCACGCTGGTCAATGTGACCTGACCATACTTCACCACTCTGGTCAATGTGTACTGACCATACTTCACCACGCTGGTCAATGTGACCTGACCATACTTCACCACGGTGGTCAATGTGTACTGACCATACTTCACCACGCTGGTCAATGTGACCTGACCATACTTCACCACGCTGGTCAATGTGACCTGACCATACTTCACCACGCTGGTCAATGTGTACTGACCATACTTCACCACGCTGGTCAATGTGTACTGACCATACTTCACCACGCTGGTCAATGTGACCTGACCATACTTCACCACGCTGGTCAATGTGTACTGACCATACTTCACCACGCTGGTCAATGTGTACTGACCATACTTCACCACGCTGGTCAATGTGTACTGACCATACTTCACCACTCTGGTCAATGTGTACTGACCATACTTCACCACGCTGGTCAATGTGGACTGACCATACTTCACCACGCTGGTCAATGTGTACTGACCACACTTCACCACCCTGGTCAATGTGTACTGACCACACTTCACCACCCTGGTCAATGTGTACTGACCATACTTCACCACCCTGGTCAATGTGTACTGACCATACTTCACCACGCTGGTCAATGTGTACTGACCATACTTCACCACGCTGGTCAATGTGACCTGACCATACTTCACCACTCTGGTCAATGTGTACTGACCATACTTCACCACCCTGGTCAATGTGACCTGACCATACTTCACCACGCTGGTCAATGTGACCTGACCATACTTCACCACGCTGGTCAATGTGTACTGACCATACTTCACCACCCTGGTCAATGTGTACTGACCATACTTCACCACCCTGGTCAATGTGTACTGACCATACTTCACCACCCTGGTCAATGTGTACTGACCATACTTCACCACCCTGGTCAATGTGTACTGACCATACTTCACCACCAAGGTCAATGTGTACTGACCATACTTCACCACCCTGGTCAATGTGTACTGACCATACTTCACCACCCTGGTCAATGTGTACTGACCATACTTCACCACGCTGGTCAATGTGTACTGACCATACTTCACCACGCTGGTCAATGTGACCTGACCATACTTCACCACGCTGGTCAATGTGACCTGACCATACTTCACCACGCTGGTCAATGTGTACTGACCATTATTCACCACGCTGGTCAATGTGTACTGACCATACTTCACCACGCTGGTCAATGTGTACTGACCATACTTCACCACTCTGGTCAATGTGACCTGACCATACTTCACCACGCTGGTCAATGTGACCTGACCATACTTCACCACGCTGGTCAATGTGTACTGACCATACTTCACCACGCTGGTCAATGTGTACTGACCATACTTCACCAAGCTGGTCAATGTGTACTGACCATACTTCACCACGCTGGTCAATGTGACCTGACCATACTTCACCACGCTGGTCAATGTGTACTGACCATACTTCACCACGCTGGTCAATGTGTACTGACCATACTTCACCACGCTGGTCAATGTGTACTGACCATACTTCACCACGCTGGTCAATGTGTACTGACCATACTTCACCACTCTGGTCAATGTGTACTGACCATACTTCACCACGCTGGTCAATGTGGACTGACCATACTTCACCACGCTGGTCAATGTGTACTGACCATACTTCACCACCCTGGTCAATGTGTACTGACCATACTTCACCACCCTGGTCAATGTGTACTGACCATACTTCACCACGCTGGTCAATGTGTACTGACCATACTTCACCACCCTGGTCAATGTGACCTGACCATACTTCACCACACTGGTCAATGTGTACTGACCATACTTCACCACCCTGGTCAATGTGACGTGACCATACTTCACCACGCTGGTCAATGTGACCTGACCATACTTCACCACTCTGGTCAATGTGTACTGACCATACTTCACCACGCTGGTCAATGTGACCTGACCATACTTCACCACGCTGGTCAATGTGTACTGACCATTATTCACCACGCTGGTCAATGTGTACTGACCATACTTCACCACGCTGGTCAATGTGTACTGACCATACTTCACCACTCTGGTCAATGTGACCTGACCATACTTC
Organism: Petromyzon marinus; assembly: GCF_048934315.1. Classification (NCBI taxonomy): domain Eukaryota; kingdom Metazoa; phylum Chordata; class Hyperoartia; order Petromyzontiformes; family Petromyzontidae; genus Petromyzon; species Petromyzon marinus. The sequence goes on along the minus strand of NW_027422972.1, from coordinate 155,610 downwards.
ACCACGCTGGTCAATGTGACCTGACCATACTTCACCACGCTGGTCAATGTGTACTGACCATACTTCACCACGCTGGTCAATGTGTACTGACCATACTTCACCAAGCTGGTCAATGTGTACTGACCATACTTCACCACGCTGGTCAATGTGACCTGACCATACTTCACCACGCTGGTCAATGTGTACTGACCATACTTCACCACGCTGGTCAATGTGTACTGACCATACTTCACCACGCTGGTCAATGTGTACTGACCATACTTCACCACTCTGGTCAATGTGTACTGACCATACTTCACCACGCTGGTCAATGTGGACTGACCATACTTCACCACGCTGGTCAATGTGTACTGACCATACTTCACCACCCTGGTCAATGTGTACTGACCATACTTCACCACCCTGGTCAATGTGTACTGACCATACTTCACCACCCTGGTCAATGTGTACTGACCATACTTCACCACGCTGGTCAATGTGTACTGACCATACTTCACCACCCTGGTCAATGTGACCTGACCATACTTCACCACTCTGGTCAATGTGTACTGACCATACTTCACCACCCTGGTCAATGTGACCTGACCATACTTCACCACGCTGGTCAATGTGACCTGACCATACTTCACCACTCTGGTCAATGTGGACTGACCATACTTCACCACGCTGGTCAATGTGTACTGACCATACTTCACCACCCTGGTCAATGTGTACTGACCATACTTCACCACGCTGGTCAATGTGTACTGACCATACTTCACCACCCTGGTCAATGTGTACTGACCATACTTCACCACCCTGGTCAATGTGTACTGACCATACTTCACCACGCTGGTCAATGTGTACTGACCATACTTCACCACCCTGGTCAATGTGACCTGACCATACTTCACCACTCTGGTCAATGTGTACTGACCATACTTCACCACCCTGGTCAATGTGTACTGGCCATACTTCACCACGCTGGTCAATGTGTACTGACCATACTTCACCACCCTGGTCAATGTGTACTGACCATACTTCACCACGCTGGTCAATGTGACCTGACCATACTTCACCACCCTGGTCAATGTGTACTGACCATACTTCACCACGCTGGTCAATGTGGACTGACCATACTTCACCACGCTGGTCAATGTGACCGGACCATACTTCACCACGCTGGTCAATGTGTACTGACCATACTTCACCACGCTGGTCAATGTGTACTGACCATACTTCACCACTCTGGTCAATGTGTACTGACCATACTTCACCACGCTGGTCAATGTGGACTGACCATACTTCACCACGCTGGTCAATGTGTACTGACCATACTTCACCACCCTGGTCAATGTGTACTGACCATACTTCACCACCCTGGTCAATGTGTACTGACCATACTTCACCACCCTGGTCAATGTGTACTGACCATACTTCACCACGCTGGTCAATGTGTACTGACCATACTTCACCACCCTGGTCAATGTGACCTGACCATACTTCACCACTCTGGTCAATGTGTACTGACCATACTTCACCACCCTGGTCAATGTGACCTGACCATACTTCACCACGCTGGTCAATGTGACCTGACCATACTTCACCACTCTGGTCAATGTGGACTGACCATACTTCACCACGCTGGTCAATGTGTACTGACCATACTTCACCACCCTGGTCAATGTGTACTGACCATACTTCACCACCCTGGTCAATGTGTACTGACCATACTTCACCACCCTGGTCAATGTGTACTGACCATACTTCACCACCCTGGTCAATGTGTACTGACCATACTTCACCACGCTGGTCAATGTGTACTGACCATACTTCACCACCCTGGTCAATGTGACCTGACCATACTTCACCACTCTGGTCAATGTGTACTGACCATACTTCACCACCCTGGTCAATGTGTACTGGCCATACTTCACCACGCTGGTCAATGTGTACTGACCATACTTCACCACCCTGGTCAATGTGTACTGACCATACTTCACCACGCTGGTCAATGTGACCTGACCATACTTCACCACCCTGGTCAATGTGTACTGACCATACTTCACCACGCTGGTCAATGTGGACTGACCATACTTCACCACGCTGGTCAATGTGACCGGACCATACTTCACCACCCTGGTCAATGTGTACTGACCATACTTCACCACCCTGGTCAATGTGTACTGACCATACTTCACCATGCTGGTCAATGTGTACTGACCATACTTCACCACCCTGATCAATGTGACCTGACCATACTTCACCACTCTGGTCAATGTGTACTGACCATACTTCACCACCCTGGTCAATGTGTACTGACCATACTTCACCACCCTGGTCAATGTGTACTGACCATACTTCACCACCCTGGTCAATGTGTACTGACCATACTTCACCACCCTGGTCAATGTGTACTGACCATACTTCACCACTCTGGTCAATGTGTACTGACCATACTTCACCACGCTGGTCAATGTGTACTGACCATACTTCACCACGCTGGTCAATGTGACCTGACCATACTTCACCACTCTGGTTAATGTGGACTGACCATACTTCACCACGCTGGTCAATGTGGACTGACCATACTTCACCAGGCTGGTCAATGTGGACTGACCATACTTCACCACGCTGGTCAATGTGTACTGACCATACTTCACCACGCTGGTCAATGTGTACTGACCATACTTCACCACGCTGGTCAATGTGTACTGACCATACTTCACCACGCTGGTCAATGTGTACTGACCATACTTCACCACTCTGGTCAATGTGACCTGACCATACTTCACCACTCTGGTCAATGTGTACTGACCATACTTCACCACCCTGGTCAATGTGACCTGACCATACTTCACCACGCTGGTCAATGTGTACTGACCATACTTCACCACCCTGGTCAATGTGTACTGACCATACTTCACCACCCTGGTCAATGTGTACTGACCATACTTCACCACCCTGGTCAATGTGTACTGACCATACATCACCACCCTGGTCAATGTGTACTGACCATACTTCACCACTCTGGTCAATGTGTACTGACCATACTTCACCACGCTGGTCAATGTGTACTGACCATACTTCACCACGCTGGTCAATGTGTACTGACCATACTTCACCACGCTGGTCAATGTGACCTGACCATACTTCACCACGCTGGTCAATGTGTACTGACCATTATTCACCACGCTGGTCAATGTGTACTGACCATACTTCACCACGCTGGTCAATGTGTACTGACCATACTTCACCACTCTGGTCAATGTGACCTGACCATACTTCAGCACGCTGGTCAATGTGACCTGACCATACTTCACCACGCTGGTCAATGTGTACTGACCATACTTCACCACGCTGGTCAATGTGTACTGACCATACTTCACCAAGCTGGTCAATGTGACCTGACCATACTTCACCACGCTGGTCAATGTGTATTGACCATACTTCACCACGCTGGTCAATGTGTACTGACCATACTTCACCACGCTGGTCAATGTGTACTGACCATACTTCACCACTCTGGTCAATGTGTACTGACCATACTTCACCACGCTGGTCAATGTGGACTGACCATACTTCACCACGCTGGTCAATGTGTACTGACCATACTTCACCACCCTGGTCAATGTGTACTGACCATACTTCACCACCCTGGTCAATGTGTACTGACCATACTTCACCACCCTGGTCAATGTGTACTGACCATACTTCACCACGCTGGTCAATGTGTACTGACCATACTTCACCACCCTGGTCAATGTGACCTGACCATACTTCACCACTCTGGTCAATGTGTACTGACCATACTTCACCACCCTGGTCAATGTGACCTGATCATACTTCACCACGCTGGTCAATGTGACCTGACCATACTTCACCACTCTGGTCAATGTGTACTGACCATACTTCACCACGCTGGTCAATGTGACCTGACCATACTTCACCACGGTGGTCAATGTGTACTGACCATACTTCACCACGCTGGTCAATGTGTACTGACCATACTTCACCACGCTGGTCAATGTGTACTGACCATACTTCACCACTCTGGTCAATGTGACCTGACCATACTTCACCACGCTGGTCAATGTGACCTGACCATACTTCACCACGCTGGTCAATGTGTACTGACCATACTTCACCACGCTGGTCAATGTGTACTGACCATACTTCACCACGCTGGTCAATGTGACCTGACCATACTTCACCACGCTGGTCAATGTGTACTGACCATACTTCACCACGCTGGTCAATGTGTACTGACCATACTTCACCACGCTGGTCAATGTGTACTGACCATACTTCACCACTCTGGTCAATGTGTACTGACCATACTTCACCACGCTGGTCAATGTGGACTGACCATACTTCACCACGCTGGTCAATGTGTACTGACCACACTTCACCACCCTGGTCAATGTGTACTGACCACACTTCACCACCCTGGTCAATGTGTACTGACCATACTTCACCACCCTGGTCAATGTGTACTGACCATACTTCACCACGCTGGTCAATGTGTACTGACCATACTTCACCACCCTGGTCAATGTGACCTGACCATACTTCACCACTCTGGTCAATGTGTACTGACCATACTTCACCACCCTGGTCAATGTGACCTGACCATACTTCACCACGCTGGTCAATGTGACCTGACCATACTTCACCACGCTGGTCAATGTGTACTGACCATACTTCACCACCCTGGTCAATGTGTACTGACCATACTTCACCACCCTGGTCAATGTGTACTGACCATACTTCACCACCCTGGTCAATGTGTACTGACCATACTTCACCACCCTGGTCAATGTGTACTGACCATACTTCACCACCAAGGTCAATGTGTACTGACCATACTTCACCACCCTGGTCAATGTGTACTGACCATACTTCACCACCCTGGTCAATGTGTACTGACCATACTTCACCACTCTGGTCAATGTGTAATGACCATACTTCACGCTGGTCAATGTGTACTGACCATACTTCACCACGCTGGTCAATGTGTACTGACCATACTTCACCACGCTGGTCAATGTGACCTGACCATACTTCACCACGCTGGTCAATGTGTACTGACCATTATTCACCACGCTGGTCAATGTGTACTGACCATACTTCACCACGCTGGTCAATGTGTACTGACCATACTTCACCACTCTGGTCAATGTGACCTGACCATACTTCACCACGCTGGTCAATGTGACCTGACCATACTTCACCACGCTGGTCAATGTGTACTGACCATACTTCACCACGCTGGTCAATGTGTACTGACCATACTTCACCAAGCTGGTCAATGTGTACTGACCATACTTCACCACGCTGGTCAATGTGACCTGACCATACTTCACCACGCTGGTCAATGTGTACTGACCATACTTCACCACGCTGGTCAATGTGTACTGACCATACTTCACCACGCTGGTCAATGTGTACTGACCATACTTCACCACGCTGGTCAATGTGTACTGACCATACTTCACCACTCTGGTCAATGTGTACTGACCATACTTCACCACGCTGGTCAATGTGGACTGACCATACTTCACCACGCTGGTCAATGTGTACTGACCATACTTCACCACGCTGGTCAATGTGTACTGACCATACTTCACCACTCTGGTCAATGTGACCTGACCATACTTCACCACGCTGGTCCATGTGACCTGACCATACTTCACCACGCTGGTCAATGTGTACTGACCATACTTCACCACGCTGGTCAATGTGTACTGACCATACTTCACCACGCTGGTCAATGTGACCTGACCATACTTCACCACGCTGGTCAATGTGTACTGACCATACTTCACCACGCTGGTCAATGTGTACTGACCATACTTCACCACGCTGGTCAATGTGTACTGACCATACTTCACCACTCTGGTCAATGTGTACTGACCATACTTCACCACGCTGGTCAATGTGGACTGACCATACTTCACCACGCTGGTCAATGTGTACTGACCACACTTCACCACCCTGGTCAATGTGTACTGACCACACTTCACCACCCTGGTCAATGTGTACTGACCATACTTCACCACCCTGGTCAATGTGTACTGACCATACTTCACCACGCTGGTCAATGTGTACTGACCATACTTCACCACCCTGGTCAATGTGACCTGACCATACTTCACCACTCTGGTCAATGTGTACTGACCATACTTCACCACCCTGGTCAATGTGACCTGACCATACTTCACCACGCTGGTCAATGTGACCTGACCATACTTCACCACGCTGGTCAATGTGTACTGACCATACTTCACCACCCTGGTCAATGTGTACTGACCATACTTCACCACCCTGGTCAATGTGTACTGACCATACTTCACCACCCTGGTCAATGTGTACTGACCATACTTCACCACCCTGGTCAATGTGTACTGACCATACTTCACCACCAAGGTCAATGTGTACTGACCATACTTCACCACCCTGGTCAATGTGTACTGACCATACTTCACCACCCTGGTCAATGTGTACTGACCATACTTCACCACTCTGGTCAATGTGTAATGACCATACTTCACGCTGGTCAATGTGTACTGACCATACTTCACCACGCTGGTCAATGTGTACTGACCATACTTCACCACGCTGGTCAATGTGACCTGACCATACTTCACCACGCTGGTCAATGTGTACTGACCATTATTCACCACGCTGGTCAATGTGTACTGACCATACTTCACCACGCTGGTCAATGTGTACTGACCATACTTCACCACTCTGGTCAATGTGACCTGACCATACTTCACCACGCTGGTCAATGTGACCTGACCATACTTCACCACGCTGGTCAATGTGTACTGACCATACTTCACCACGCTGGTCAATGTGTACTGACCATACTTCACCAAGCTGGTCAATGTGTACTGACCATACTTCACCACGCTGGTCAATGTGACCTGACCATACTTCACGCTGGTCAATGTGTACTGACCATACTTCACCACGCTGGTCAATGTGTACTGACCATACTTCACCACGCTGGTCAATGTGTACTGACCATACTTCACCACGCTGGTCAATGTGTACTGACCATACTTCACCACTCTGGTCAATGTGTACTGACCATACTTCACCACGCTGGTCAATGTGGACTGACCATACTTCACCACGCTGGTCAATGTGTACTGACCATACTTCACCACCCTGGTCAATGTGTACTGACCATACTTCACCACCCTGGTCAATGTGTACTGACCATACTTCACCACGCTGGTCAATGTGTACTGACCATACTTCACCACCCTGGTCAATGTGACCTGACCATACTTCACCACTCTGGTCAATGTGTACTGACCATACTTCACCACCCTGGTCAATGTGACGTGACCATACTTCACCACGCTGGTCAATGTGACCTGACCATACTTCACCACTCTGGTCAATGTGTACTGACCATACTTCACCACGCTGGTCAATGTGACCTGACCATACTTCACCACGCTGGTCAATGTGTACTGACCATTATTCACCACGCTGGTCAATGTGTACTGACCATACTTCACCACGCTGGTCAATGTGTACTGACCATACTTCACCACTCTGGTCAATGTGACCTGACCATACTTCACCACGCTGGTCAATGTGACCTGACCATACTTCACCACGCTGGTCAATGTGTACTGACCATACTTCACCACGCTGGTCAATGTGTACTGACCATACTTCACCAAGCTGGTCAATGTGTACTGACCATACTTCACCACGCTGGTCAATGTGACCTGACCATACTTCACCACGCTGGTCAATGTGTACTGACCATACTTCACCACGCTGGTCAATGTGTACTGACCATACTTCACCACGCTGGTCAATGTGTACTGACCATACTTCACCACTCTGGTCAATGTGTACTGACCATACTTCACCACGCTGGTCAATGTGGACTGACCATACTTCACCACGCTGGTCAATGTGTACTGACCATACTTCACCACCCTGGTCAATGTGTACTGACCATACTTCACCACCCTGGTCAATGTGTACTGACCATACTTCACCACCCTGGTCAATGTGTACTGACCATACTTCACCACGCTGGTCAATGTGTACTGACCATACTTCACCACCCTGGTCAATGTGACCTGACCATACTTCACCACTCTGGTCAATGTGTACTGACCATACTTCACCACCCTGGTCAATGTGACCTGACCATACTTCACCACGCTGGTCAATGTGACCTGACCATACTTCACCACTCTGGTCAATGTGGACTGACCATACTTCACCACGCTGGTCAATGTGTACTGACCATACTTCACCACCCTGGTCAATGTGTACTGACCATACTTCACCACCCTGGTCAATGTGTACTGACCATACTTCACCACCCTGGTCAATGTGTACTGACCATACTTCACCACCCTGGTCAATGTGTACTGACCATACTTCACCACGCTGGTCAATGTGTACTGACCATACTTCACCACCCTGGTCAATGTGACCTGACCATACTTCACCACTCAGGTCAATGTGTACTGACCATACTTCACCACCCTGGTCAATGTGTACTGGCCATACTTCACCACGCTGGTCAATGTGTACTGACCATACTTCACCACCCTGGTCAATGTGTACTGACCATACTTCACCACGCTGGTCAATGTGACCTGACCATACTTCACCACCCTGGTCAATGTGTACTGACCATACTTCACCACGCTGGTCAATGTGGACTGACCATACTTCACCACGCTGGTCAATGTGACCGGACCATACTTCACCACCCTGGTCAATGTGTACTGACCATACTTCACCACCCTGGTCAATGTGTACTGACCATACTTCACCATGCTGGTCAATGTGTACTGACCATACTTCACCACCCTGATCAATGTGACCTGACCATACTTCACCACTCTGGTCAATGTGTACTGACCATACTTCACCACCCTGGTCAATGTGTACTGACCATACTTCACCACCCTGGTCAATGTGTACTGACCATACTTCACCACCCTGGTCAATGTGTACTGACCATACTTCACCACCCTGGTCAATGTGTACTGACCATACTTCACCACTCTGGTCAATGTGTACTGACCATACTTCACCACGCTGGTCAATGTGTACTGACCATACTTCACCACGCTGGTCAATGTGACCTGACCATACTTCACCACTCTGGTTAATGTGGACTGACCATACTTCACCACGCTGGTCAATGTGGACTGACCATACTTCACCAGGCTGGTCAATGTGGACTGACCATACTTCACCACGCTGGTCAATGTGTACTGACCATACTTCACCACGCTGGTCAATGTGTACTGACCATACTTCACCACACTGGTCAATGTGTACTGACCATACTTCACCACGCTGGTCAATGTGTACTGACCATACTTCACCACTCTGGTCAATGTGTACTGACCATACTTCACCACTCTGGTCAATGTGTACTGACCATACTTCACCACGCTGGTCAATGTGGACTGACCATACTTCACCACGCTGGTCAATGTGTACTGACCATACTTCACCACCCTGGTCAATGTGTACTGACCATACTTCACCACCCTGGTCAATATGTACTGACCATACTTCACCACCCTGGTCAATGTGTACTGACCATACTTCACCACGCTGGTCAATGTGTACTGACCATACTTCACCACCCTGGTCAATGTGACCTGACCATACTTCACCACTCTGGTCAATGTGTACTGACCATACTTCACCACCCTGGTCAATGTGACCTGACCATACTTCACCACGCTGGTCAATGTGACCTGACCATACTTCACCACTCTGGTCAATGTGTACTGACCATACTTCACCACGCTGGTCAATGTGACCTGACCATACTTCACCACGCTGGTCAATGTGTACTGACCATTATTCACCACGCTGGTCAATGTGTACTGACCATACTTCACCACGCTGGTCAATGTGTACTGACCATACTTCACCACTCTGGTCAATGTGACCTGACCATACTTCACCACGCTGGTCAATGTGACCTGACCATACTTCACCACGCTGGTCAATGTGTACTGACCATACTTCACCACGCTGGTCAATGTGTACTGACCATACTTCACCAAGCTGGTCAATGTGTACTGACCATACTTCACCACGCTGATCAATGTGACCTGACCATACTTCACCACGCTGGTCAATGTGTACTGACCATACTTCACCACGCTGGTCAATGTGTACTGACCATACTTCACCACGCTGGTCAATGTGTACTGACCATACTTCACCACTCTGGTCAATGTGTACTGACCATACTTCACCACGCTGGTCAATGTGGACTGACCATACTTCACCACGCTGGTCAATGTGTACTGACCATACTTCACCACCCTGGTCAATGTGTACTGACCATACTTCACCACCCTGGTCAATGTGTACTGACCATACTTCACCACTCTGGTCAATGTGTACTGACCATACTTCACCACCCTGGTCAATGTGTACTGACCATACTTCACCACCCTGGTCAATGTGTACTGACCATACTTCACCACCCTGGTCAATGTGTACTGACCATACTTCACCACCCTGGTCAATGTGTACTGACCATACTTCACCACTCTGGTCAATGTGTACTGACCATACTTCACCACGCTGGTCAATGTGTACTGACCATACTTCACCACGCTGGTCAATGTGACCTGACCATACTTCACCACTCTGGTTAATGTGGACTGACCATACTTCACCACGCTGGTCAATGTGGACTGACCATACTTCACCAGGCTGGTCAATGTGGACTGACCATACTTCACCACGCTGGTCAATGTGTACTGTGTTGTATACGGCCCTTTTTCCACAATTAATATCCATAAGAATATTTACGGATGCATACACCTAGATTTCTTTTTCCTTTCTTTCGTGACAAACAATATATATATTTTTTAATGAATCAAACCAGTAAGCCAGAAACACGAAAAACCAGATGTCGGTCATAAACAGACCATTAAAGAATAAAGAAATAATAAAACTCTCAAGGCGAGGATGTAACAGCTATCGGCGAAAATCTCCAGATGAACAAGAGTTTGATGGGCCCCTTAGGAAAGGTCCCTCCGAGGTCAGAACACCAAGAGAGCAGACACCAGACGCCAACAGGGTAAATCGTATACATATTCTTTTCCTTATTTTCCAGTAAAACAACAAAAAAATTAAAAGGCAACAACAAGAATAAGATAAAATTAGCGATCCTAACGCTCACTCCAATTAAGAACAGGCCACCAGACACAACAGTGAATTATTATCCAATGATTAATTCGCTATCAAATGATTTTCACCTTTAATACTTTTACTGTTAAAACAAAGCTTGGAACAAGAATACCGAGTCACATCAAAGGTTATCGAGAAGGAATGAGACAACGGGCAAACTTGCGAAAGAGTTTAAACAATATTCCAAGCAACCCCGACCACATTTGTCTCTCTCACAGCGCGGAGAAGCAGGAATTGCACCTTATCACAAGGGGCCATCTGGAAAAGCCAGCCGGGTTTGATGAGGAGACACACCCACCCCACACACGGCAACCAGGCAAAGAAAGTTTTAAAGAAAATTGCAAAATAATATTAATAATAACAACGTGTTAACCTTACACGACATTCCATTATAGAACCTTACAGAACCAAGGGATATGGATTCCAACAATCAAGAAACGGACCTCTTAAACTCAGGATGATAATTATTTTTCTTTTTAATAATTCCATCATAACAATTCGAACCTCGGTAAAACCGAGAGGTGTCGGGAGGACGCAGTTACAAACACGAGTCTTGGCGAACATGGGACCAAATGGTATTTGAGCAATATAAGTCAAAAGTATAAAGAGGTGCTCCCGGCCACCTTTGTCTTTCCCTGCAGAACGTGATAAAATGCATACGCTCGGAAGAGCATCTTCACTTGGAAATAAATCAAATACTATGAATCACAAGCAGGATCATAACTGTGTATGATAAGATACCAACTGTGATGTGAAATGTTAAACTTAAAAAAAAATCTTAACCATTTCTTTGTGCGTCGGAACGCGTACGGAAAAGGGGGGGGGAACCCGCCCCTCTCTCTGGGTGGAGGGATTAGACAACCAGACGCCACCAAGATGAATCGAGGTGTCTGTTGTCTTGATGTTTATGGCTTGAGGAAAGACCCGAACAGGGCCATGTCATAAATGACACACACACAAACATACACACTGACACCCGAACCCCCCCCCCACCACCGACACACGAACCCCCCCCACCGACATACGATCAGATCAAAGATAGCTCCACCTCGTGAGGGGGAGCCGAGAAGGGGAGAGATTTTTGGCATAAAAAGGAGCCGTTTCAGCATTGAAATCAGCTCATCAGCCCTCGGGGCCAACTCATCAGCCCTCGGGGGCAGCTCAACAGAAGAAGACTCATCTCAACTCAGCTCAACAGAAGAAGACTCATCTCAACTCAACTCAGCAGAAGAAAACTTGACCTGTCGCTCGCGAGCGCAGCGTCAGCTACTACAGCAGCGGAAAGAGCGCGTGCCGGCGTAGCTCATCCAGCAGTGGAGGAAACTGCTGTCAGCGAATCAGCACGGGCGCGTTCGCGCATCTTCAAGGAGAAAGAGCGCGGCCAGCAACGCCAAGCAAGAGCGTGCAGCAGCTCAGCCAGCAGTGGAGAGAAACTGCTATCAGCGAATCAGCACGGGCGCGTTCGCGCATCTTCAAGGAGAAAGAGCGCGGCCAGCAACGCCAAGCAAGAGCGTGCAGCAGCTCAGCCAGCAGTGGAGAGAAACTGCTATCAGCGAATCAGCACGGGCGCGTTCGCGCGTCTTCAAGGAGAAAGAGCGCGCGCCACCAGCGTGCCATCGGCACCAGCATCAGCACCAGCGCGCCGCTGCGGGCGTGCTTCTAACGCCGTCTCCCAGACGGTCATCTCAGCTACAACAACGCATCTACTCGTTCACCAACGTCCGTCGAGTCCGAACCAACTACTGAAAGAAGAATCAACTGATACGTATGATACACTGCCCCCACTACACACAAACCAGACGTCTGCTTGACGCAAAGAATCGATTCTGAACATTGGCCTACTCTTACACCACTCACACCATTCAACACACACACACGGGTCATTAACAAAGCCTAAAAACCTCAAGCCATTGAACCATCCGTGATTGTGGAAACATCGCAACGACCGAGTGAATAATCCATCGTTTTTAAGAGTGTTCATAATTTTTCTCTGTAATATTGTGCTGGGGCTGTACTTCTAACCGCATAAATTACCAACTGACCCATTAACAAGGATTAATTCTTGGCTCCTCACCACGGAGCGCCGCTCGCGGGGATAGAGAGCTTGTTCAACCGGTTCCCTGTCAGGGGTCTGGCCACAATCAATTAAAAGATTGGCCCGAGATAAGGATCTCAAAAGGAAACATCGCCACCCATTGAGTCGCGTTGAGAAGTTGATTAGGAATACTTGAGTCGTTCGTTAATATTTGTCTTTCTGCATAATCTTGCCGGTATCCACGAATGAAATAACGAATTCAAACGCATATTTGTGCCTCCAAGAATAATACCGGTTGGAGTGCCCTGTCAACGAGTAGCGTTGCATAATAATCAGTCATCCTATTGTTAACAACGTGACAATAATTGCATTAAGGGCCGCGCATGATCAGTGACCGAATGCTGTTTTGTGTGACGATTCAAGTAACGAAGCTTTGTGGCCATCGAGTGGTGTTGATAAGGCAATTAGAAGTATTACAGTCGAACGCTTTAAATTCATAATCGTTATGAATCAGTGAACGAACATCAACGTGGTACTGTGCTGACGATTTCAAGCATAATAACTTCGCATATCAGAATGTATTAAGGATGGGATACGAATCAAAGACCAAGTGCCGTGTTGTGTAACAATTCAAGCATACGAGTTTGCATATTATAAAGTTAAGGTTTGATAGAATAGTTCGCATGTTTTTAATCTCTCTCTCAACAACCGATCGATTGCGTTACGCGTCGGGAATTAACCACAGGTGCCGCTATCGAGGTGAAACAACGCAATCGTGATGGTATCGTGTTAACGCTGTGTTGAAATTCCAAAATCCCGAGATTGAGTTTTTCATATTATCCAAAAATTAAAGTTAGCTAGAAATAAAATTGATTAACGCAGAAGGTTTGTGTGTGATTCTTCCTGAAATTCTGCATAATATTGTTCTGCGTATGAGATCTGAATCCTGGGGACCTATCATAAGCACACTATCACCACATGATCCATAACACACATAATCCGTAATGTTCAATCGAGAGTAATCGTATCCTTATCGATAATACGGAATTGAAGAGCAGAGTCGAATCGTCTCTCTCTCATTCACGCTCACAACGCCTGCGTCACTGCATACGATTAATTGCGTTATTCCAATTCATAACACAATCCTCGTCACCGAGGCTCGACCTGATAATCCATAACGACCTGCATTATCATAACCACGCCCACTCGCATAAATTAATACGATTATCTCTCGAATCAGCATAATTTATGCACATAATTACACTAATTAACATAATTTCGGATACATTATGCAAATTTTAAATTTCATTTAATTTTCATTATTTTCATCAATTTTCATAACACCTATATATACAACATATTGGGCGCGTCGTCCGGGATCTCTCGCAGACAGTTTATGCTTGAATTAAGGAACAAATCACTGTTGTATTAACCAAGGTTATGATCTAACGTTACCCTGTGACTGTAACGGGTGTAAAACAAACAAAAAAAAACGCACTCTGAAGGGAAATTCCAGAGTAGCAGGGTATAACAAAGACAGTTGAAGTAAGATTATTTGCTCGAGTCAAACTGACCACACCCTGTGATACAAGTGTTTTTATACGTGCTCTGAAGGGAATACCAGAGTCACACGAGTCGAACTGATGCATTCTGGATACAACTGTTTTGATATGCACTCTGAAGTGAAATTCCAGAGATGCTCGTATTAAGAGTAATTTTTGAGTGGATTGCGGGATATTGGGAACTTGTACCAAAAAGGTCAGGCCGATCTGCTACAGAGCAAACAAATCAGGGAGACACATGGAAGGGGAGCTGTATTGATGACATTGGGACACTGCTTAAGAACTGGATAAAATGGGAGAAAAGCGAACACGATGTAAAAACATCAGGAATAACTACGCTGAACTCAGACCCTCTCGCACAGACAGACAAACAGAGATTATGGGAGGTGGAAAATTTCGGAAAAGAAACAGGTGGGACTGATAACCCCGAAGTCAGAGTAAGACAGAATATTAAAACTAAATCACCAGGAGATTCTGTACTAATAACGCGAGAAAGGGCGGAGCCGAAGCTCCGAGGCAACTCTCCAGGAAAACGCACACCACGCACAGACGGCCGACACAAACATCGCGACAGGCACGACGCACCAGACAAATATAAATCAAACACCCCACAAAAACCACATAAGTATGAGCCATGGGACAAACATGAGTCACCGAGCAAAGTTGACCCACGTTATAGGCGCAAAATACACTACAAAAATCATGTTAAGCAACGCCACCGTGATGTTAATGACTCATCCGAATCTGACTCGGATGACGATGATCAACTTTCCGAATATTCGTTCAGTAGTAACACTCTGAAATTGATGGACAAAGCTCTCGTCAGAATTCCCTATTTTGATCCACACAATAAGAACAGGGACATTCACACTCACATCGCAACGGTAGAAGCAGAAGCAATGATCAGGGGTCTGAGGAAAACGGATGAAAAAGCGAGTTTGCTGAAACGCAGCTTGCATGGACAGTCCATATCATGGGTAAAATTGCTACCATACGAGGTTCGGAACGATTTTAAAAAGCTGAGCCTGGCAGTGATTCGGAAGTTTGGAGAATATTCAACACTGTCTGAGGGATTTAACGCTGCAAAATCTATGACCCAGTGTGCAGACGAGGATCCTCGGGATTACCTCATGCGATTTAAAATAGCGTACTATGCGGGCGATGTGGATCAGTATCACGAAGGTGACAAAAGGTTCAAAATTATGTTTTTTGGATCTTTGAGTCCAGAGATTACAGAAATTGTGGGAATGGTCTTGAATCCAGAGACAGCCTCCTTAGACCACATAGTGGATCGGGCACACATGGCTTGGCTGTACCGGGCTAAAAACAATGATTTCACAGCACACAGTGAACGGGACAAGGCAACCAGCCTATCAGAGGAAAATAAAAAACATGTGAGGCATTTGATGCACGCAGGCCCACAGTGCAGAAAACAAAAAGCACCCACGGATTACCAACATAATTACATACACGGGTGGTCAGATAACAATTACACGAGACAATGGCACGCAGACCGGGAGCGATCGCAGCGTGCAGGGACGCGTATTTGCGACAATCGCAACGTGTGGAGACCACGAGCAAAGTCGGACCAGTGCCCAATTCCACGGCACACAGAGCAGGAGCGATCGCAGCATGTAGGGACGCGTATTTGCGAGAATCGCAACGCGTGGAAACCACGAGCAAAGTCAGACCAGTTCCCAATTCCACGGCACACAGGCCAGGAGCGTTCGCAGCGTGCAGAGACGCGTATTTGCGACAATCGCCACGGGTGGAAGCAAAGAGCAGGACCATATCTTCACCCAATGCAGCGGCACACAGCCGGCCAAAATTACCCACACAGATGGCGAGATAACAATTACGGTCGACAGTGGCACATAGAGAATGGGCGGCCACGACACACAAAGACACATAATCGCGAGAATCACAGCGTGTATAGGCCAAGAGCAGAATCACGCCGATTCCCCATTCCACGATACACAAGGGGCACACATGGCTTGGCTGTAACAAAGAGGGTGACATGGGCACGTGATAAATCGCTCACACTGGTTGAGAGGAAAATGACAGGGAAAGAGGTGTCCGCTGATCTGAAAAAAAAATCACAGCCCTTGGAAAAAATCAAGCAGGCTGGAGGTTACAAACAGAACCAGGAGGGGAACCATGATTATGGAAAACTAAAAGCGCCATGCACACGCTTTGATGTGGTAGGGAACGCGAGAGTCGCTCCCGTGGTGAACCCACCTATTGAACAAGGAAAATTAACCATGAAGCGTGATCTAACAGGAAATTATAACCAACAGGATCGGGAGGAGAAACATGCTTGTTTGGTAAATGGAAACGCGATCAATTGTGTCGCAAAATTGCGTGAGAGTACAGTAAAAGTGCCAGGGAAACGCGTTACGGAGACAAAAATCCATGATGGATTGGGGAATGTGTGGAAATCCAGCACACGCAAAAACATGGAATCGAATCGAGGCACGGAATCGGATCGTGGTACGGAGTCAGCAAATCTGCACATGGCTGCGGAGAAGGCAAATGACCCCAACAGTCGAGCACGGAAACTCGTGTTGTGTACTAATCCTGGTGGCGTGCGACATGGCTTCACGCCACATAAACCCACAGGGAAGGCGAGGGATAAAAAAAATTACCGATACGAACCAAGGAACCGTGCTCATTTGGCTAAAGCCATACCGACGATGAACCAAAACGACGATGTGATGATGTTGCATGGAAAGGTCACAGGTTACTCGAAAATACCTGGTCATGAGAAAAATTATTCTGTACTTTTGACCAAACGTGGCAGTAAGGTTGCCAATAACTTGGTAAACATTAAACAAAGAGATGCCAGGAGGGAAACGGTGTACCACCGGGCTCGAAACCGCTATCCAGTGTTTCCCAGGAACTGAAACAAAAATCAAAGCAATAATTGATAAGACCCGATGTAACATGTTGCCTTAATTTTTCTCTTTTTCCTGTTCTTTTATTTTCTTATTTCAAATGTAATCATGCTAAGTTGTGACACGTACGCGCGCGTTGTAAGGAAAAATCACAAACTTGAAGACAATCGATAGTTCATGGTGGAAAAAGGCATTTTTCTTTAATATTAAAAATAACCGGTGGCAGACCACCGATCATTTTTAAAAGGGCGGAATGTTGTATACGGCCCTTTTTCCACAATTAATATCCATAAGAATATTTACGGATGCATACACCTAGATTTCTTTTTCCTTTCTTTCGTGACAAACAATATATATATTTTTTAATGAATCAAACCAGTAAGCCAGAAACACGAAAAACCAGATGTCGGTCATAAACAGACCATTAAAGAATAAAGAAATAATAAAACTCTCAAGGCGAGGATGTAACAGCTATCGGCGAAAATCTCCAGATGAACAAGAGTTTGATGGGCCCCTTAGGAAAGGTCCCTCCGAGGTCAGAACACCAAGAGAGCAGACACCAGACGCCAACAGGGTAAATCGTATACATATTCTTTTCCTTATTTTCCAGTAAAACAACAAAAAAATTAAAAGGCAACAACAAGAATAAGATAAAATTAGCGATCCTAACGCTCACTCCAATTAAGAACAGGCCACCAGACACAACAGTGAATTATTATCCAATGATTAATTCGCTATCAAATGATTTTCACCTTTAATACTTTTACTGTTAAAACAAAGCTTGGAACAAGAATACCGAGTCACATCAAAGGTTATCGAGAAGGAATGAGACAACGGGCAAACTTGCGAAAGAGTTTAAACAATATTCCAAGCAACCCCGACCACATTTGTCTCTCTCACAGCGCGGAGAAGCAGGAATTGCACCTTATCACAAGGGGCCATCTGGAAAAGCCAGCCGGGTTTGATGAGGAGACACACCCACCCCACACACGGCAACCAGGCAAAGAAAGTTTTAAAGAAAATTGCAAAATAATATTAATAATAACAACGTGTTAACCTTACACGACATTCCATTATAGAACCTTACAGAACCAAGGGATATGGATTCCAACAATCAAGAAACGGACCTCTTAAACTCAGGATGATAATTATTTTTCTTTTTAATAATTCCATCATAACAATTCGAACCTCGGTAAAACCGAGAGGTGTCGGGAGGACGCAGTTACAAACACGAGTCTTGGCGAACATGGGACCAAATGGTATTTGAGCAATATAAGTCAAAAGTATAAAGAGGTGCTCCCGGCCACCTTTGTCTTTCCCTGCAGAACGTGATAAAATGCATACGCTCGGAAGAGCATCTTCACTTGGAAATAAATCAAATACTATGAATCACAAGCAGGATCATAACTGTGTATGATAAGATACCAACTGTGATGTGAAATGTTAAACTTAAAAAAAAATCTTAACCATTTCTTTGTGCGTCGGAACGCGTACGGAAAAGGGGGGGGGAACCCGCCCCTCTCTCTGGGTGGAGGGATTAGACAACCAGACGCCACCAAGATGAATCGAGGTGTCTGTTGTCTTGATGTTTATGGCTTGAGGAAAGACCCGAACAGGGCCATGTCATAAATGACACACACACAAACATACACACTGACACCCGAACCCCCCCCCCACCACCGACACACGAACCCCCCCCACCGACATACGATCAGATCAAAGATAGCTCCACCTCGTGAGGGGGAGCCGAGAAGGGGAGAGATTTTTGGCATAAAAAGGAGCCGTTTCAGCATTGAAATCAGCTCATCAGCCCTCGGGGCCAACTCATCAGCCCTCGGGGGCAGCTCAACAGAAGAAGACTCATCTCAACTCAGCTCAACAGAAGAAGACTCATCTCAACTCAACTCAGCAGAAGAAAACTTGACCTGTCGCTCGCGAGCGCAGCGTCAGCTACTACAGCAGCGGAAAGAGCGCGTGCCGGCGTAGCTCATCCAGCAGTGGAGGAAACTGCTGTCAGCGAATCAGCACGGGCGCGTTCGCGCATCTTCAAGGAGAAAGAGCGCGGCCAGCAACGCCAAGCAAGAGCGTGCAGCAGCTCAGCCAGCAGTGGAGAGAAACTGCTATCAGCGAATCAGCACGGGCGCGTTCGCGCATCTTCAAGGAGAAAGAGCGCGGCCAGCAACGCCAAGCAAGAGCGTGCAGCAGCTCAGCCAGCAGTGGAGAGAAACTGCTATCAGCGAATCAGCACGGGCGCGTTCGCGCGTCTTCAAGGAGAAAGAGCGCGCGCCACCAGCGTGCCATCGGCACCAGCATCAGCACCAGCGCGCCGCTGCGGGCGTGCTTCTAACGCCGTCTCCCAGACGGTCATCTCAGCTACAACAACGCATCTACTCGTTCACCAACGTCCGTCGAGTCCGAACCAACTACTGAAAGAAGAATCAACTGATACGTATGATACACTGCCCCCACTACACACAAACCAGACGTCTGCTTGACGCAAAGAATCGATTCTGAACATTGGCCTACTCTTACACCACTCACACCATTCAACACACACACACGGGTCATTAACAAAGCCTAAAAACCTCAAGCCATTGAACCATCCGTGATTGTGGAAACATCGCAACGACCGAGTGAATAATCCATCGTTTTTAAGAGTGTTCATAATTTTTCTCTGTAATATTGTGCTGGGGCTGTACTTCTAACCGCATAAATTACCAACTGACCCATTAACAAGGATTAATTCTTGGCTCCTCACCACGGAGCGCCGCTCGCGGGGATAGAGAGCTTGTTCAACCGGTTCCCTGTCAGGGGTCTGGCCACAATCAATTAAAAGATTGGCCCGAGATAAGGATCTCAAAAGGAAACATCGCCACCCATTGAGTCGCGTTGAGAAGTTGATTAGGAATACTTGAGTCGTTTGTTAATATTTGTCTTTCTGCATAATCTTGCCGGTATCCACGAATGAAATAACGAATTCAAACGCATATTTGTGCCTCCAAGAATAATACCGGTTGGAGTGCCCTGTCAACGAGTAGCGTTGCATAATAATCAGTCATCCTATTGTTAACAACGTGACAATAATTGCATTAAGGGCCGCGCATGATCAGTGACCGAATGCTGTTTTGTGTGACGATTCAAGTAACGAAGCTTTGTGGCCATCGAGTGGTGTTGATAAGGCAATTAGAAGTATTACAGTCGAACGCTTTAAATTCATAATCGTTATGAATCAGTGAACGAACATCAACGTGGTACTGTGCTGACGATTTCAAGCATAATAACTTCGCATATCAGAATGTATTAAGGATGGGATACGAATCAAAGACCAAGTGCCGTGTTGTGTAACAATTCAAGCATACGAGTTTGCATATTATAAAGTTAAGGTTTGATAGAATAGTTCGCATGTTTTTAATCTCTCTCTCAACAACCGATCGATTGCGTTACGCGTCGGGAATTAACCACAGGTGCCGCTATCGAGGTGAAACAACGCAATCGTGATGGTATCGTGTTAACGCTGTGTTGAAATTCCAAAATCCCGAGATTGAGTTTTTCATATTATCCAAAAATTAAAGTTAGCTAGAAATAAAATTGATTAACGCAGAAGGTTTGTGTGTGATTCTTCCTGAAATTCTGCATAATATTGTTCTGCGTATGAGATCTGAATCCTGGGGACCTATCATAAGCACACTATCACCACATGATCCATAACACACATAATCCGTAATGTTCAATCGAGAGTAATCGTATCCTTATCGATAATACGGAATTGAAGAGCAGAGTCGAATCGTCTCTCTCTCATTCACGCTCACAACGCCTGCGTCACTGCATACGATTAATTGCGTTATTCCAATTCATAACACAATCCTCGTCACCGAGGCTCGACCTGATAATCCATAACGACCTGCATTATCATAACCACGCCCACTCGCATAAATTAATACGATTATCTCTCGAATCAGCATAATTTATGCACATAATTACACTAATTAACATAATTTCGGATACATTATGCAAATTTTAAATTTCATTTAATTTTCATTATTTTCATCAATTTTCATAACACCTATATATACAACAACTGACCATACTTCACCACGCTGGTCAATGTGTACTGACCATACTTCACCACGCTGGTCAATGTGTACTGACCATACTTCACCACGCTGGTCAATGTGTACTGACCATACTTCACCACTCTGGTCAATGTGTACTGACCATACTTCACCACGCTGGTCAATGTGGACTGACCATACTTCACCACGCTGGTCAATGTGTACTGACCATACTTCACCACCCTGGTCAATGTGTACTGACCATACTTCACCACCCTGGTCAATGTGTACTGACCATACTTCACCACCCTGGTCAATGTGTACTGACCATACTTCACCACGCTGGTCAATGTGTACTGACCATACTTCACCACCCTGGTCAATGTGACCTGACCATACTTCACCACTCTGGTCAATGTGTACTGACCATACTTCACCACCCTGGTCAATGTGACCTGACCATACTTCACCACGCTGGTCAATGTGACCTGACCATACTTCACCACTCTGGTCAATGTGTACTGACCATACTTCACCACGCTGGTCAATGTGACCTGACCATACTTCACCACGCTGGTCAATGTGTACTGACCATTATTCACCACGCTGGTCAATGTGTACTGACCATACTTCACCACGCTGGTCAATGTGTACTGACCATACTTCACCACTCTGGTCAATGTGACCTGACCATACTTCACCACGCTGGTCAATGTGACCTGACCATACTTCACCACGCTGGTCAATGTGTACTGACCATACTTCACCACGCTGGTCAATGTGTACTGACCATACTTCACCAAGCTGGTCAATGTGTACTGACCATACTTCACCACGCTGATCAATGTGACCTGACCATACTTCACCACGCTGGTCAATGTGTACTGACCATACTTCACCACGCTGGTCAATGTGTACTGACCATACTTCACCACGCTGGTCAATGTGTACTGACCATACTTCACCACTCTGGTCAATGTGTACTGACCATACTTCACCACGCTGGTCAATGTGGACTGACCATACTTCACCACGCTGGTCAATGTGTACTGACCATACTTCACCACCCTGGTCAATGTGTACTGACCATACTTCACCACCCTGGTCAATGTGTACTGACCATACTTCACCACCCTGGTCAATGTGTACTGACCATACTTCACCACGCTGGTCAATGTGTACTGACCATACTTCACCACCCTGGTCAATGTGACCTGACCATACTTCACCACTCTGGTCAATGTGTACTGACCATACTTCACCACCCTGGTCAATGTGACCTGACCATACTTCACCACGCTGGTCAATGTGACCTGACCATACTTCACCACTCTGGTCAATGTGGACTGACCATACTTCACCACGCTGGTCAATGTGTACTGACCATACTTCACCACCCTGGTCAATGTGTACTGACCATACTTCACCACCCTGGTCAATGTGTACTGACCATACTTCACCACCCTGGTCAATGTGTACTGACCATACTTCACCACCCTGGTCAATGTGTACTGACCATACTTCACCACGCTGGTCAATGTGTACTGACCATACTTCACCACGCTGGTCAATGTGTACTGACCATACTTCACCACCCTGGTCAATGTGACCTGACCATACTTCACCACTCTGGTCAATGTGTACTGACCATACTTCACCACCCTGGTCAATGTGTACTGACCATACTTCACCACGCTGGTCAATGTGTACTGACCATACTTCACCACCCTGGTCAATGTGTACTGACCATACTTCACCACTCTGGTCAATGTGACCTGACCATACTTCACCACGCAGGTCAATGTGACCTGACCATACTTCACCACGCTGGTCAATGTGTACTGACCATACTTCACCACGATGGTCAATGTGTACTGACCATACTTCACCACGCTGGTCAATGTGTACTGACCATACTTCACCACGCTGGTCAATGTGACCTGACCATACTTCACCACGCTGGTCAATGTGTACTGACCATACTTCACCACGCTGGTCAATGTGTACTGACCATACTTCACCACGCTGGTCAATGTGTACTGACCATACTTCACCACTCTGGTCAATGTGACCTGACCATACTTCACCACGCTGGTCAATGTGTACTGACCATACTTCACCACGCTGGTCAATGTGTACTGACCATACTTCACCACTCTGGTCAATGTGTACTGACCATACTTCACCACGCTGGTCAATGTGGACTGACCATACTTCACCACGCTGGTCAATGTGTACTGACCATACTTCACCAACCTGGTCAATGTGTACTGACCATACTTCACCACCCTGGTCAATGTGTACTGACCATACTTCACCACCCTGGTCAATGTGTACTGACCATACTTCACCACCCTGGTCAATGTGACCTGACCATACTTCACCACTCTGGTCAATGTGTACTGACCATACTTCACCACCCTGGTCAATGTGTACTGACCATACTTCACCACCCTGGTCAATGTGTACTGACCATACTTCACCACGCTGGTCAATGTGTACTGACCATACTTCACCACCCTGGTCAATGTGACCTGACCATACTTCACCACTCTGGTCAATGTGTACTGACCATACTTCACCACCCTGGTCAATGTGACCTGACCATACTTCACCACGCTGGTCAATGTGACCTGACCATACTTCACCACTCTGGTCAATGTGGACTGACCATACTTCACCACCCTGGTCAATGTGTACTGACCATACCTCACCACCCTGGTCAATGTGTACTGACCATACTTCACCACCCTGGTCAATGTGTACTGACCATACTTCACCACCCTGGTCAATGTGTACTGACCATACTTCACCACCCTGGTCAATGTGTACTGACCACACTTCACCACTCTGGTCAATGTGTACTGACCATACTTCACCACGCTGGTCAATGTGTACTGACCATACTTCACCACGCTGGTCAATGTGACCTGACCATACTTCACCACGCTGGTCAATGTGTACTGACCATACTTCACCACGCTGGTCAATGTGTACTGACCATTCTTCACCACGCTGGTCAATGTGTACTGACCATACTTCACCACGCTGGTCAATGTGTACTGACCATATTTCACCACGCTGGTCAATGTGTACTGACCATACTTCACCACGCTGGTCAATGTGGACTGACCATACTTCACCACGCTGGTCAATGTGACCTGACCATACTTCACCACGCTGGTCAATGTGTACTGACCATAATTCACCACGCTGGTCAATGTGTACTGACCATACTTCACCACGCTGGTCAATGTGTACTGACCATACTTCACCACTCTGGTCAATGTGACCTGACCATACTTCACCACGCTGGTCAATGTGACCTGACCATACTTCACCACGCTGGTCAATGTGTACTGACCATACTTCACCACGCTGGTCAATGTGTACTGACCATACTTCACCACGCTGGTCAATGTGTACTGACCATACTTCACCACTCTGGTCAATGTGACCTGACCATACTTCACCACGCTGGTCAATGTGACCTGACCATACTTCACCACGCTGGTCAATGTGTACTGACCATACTTCACCACGATGGTCAATGTGTACTGACCATACTTCACCATGCTGGTCAATGTGTACTGACCATACTTCACCACGCTGGTCAATGTGACCTGACCATACTTCACCACGCTGGTCAATGTGTACTGACCATACTTCACCACGCTGGTCAATGTGTACTGACCATACTTCACCACGCTGGTCAATGTGTACTGACCATACTTCACCACTCTGGTCAATGTGACCTGACCATACTTCACCACGCTGGTCAATGTGTACTGACCATACTTCACCACGCTGGTCAATGTGTACTGACCATACTTCACCACTCTGGTCAATGTGGACTGACCATACTTCACCACGCTGGTCAATGTGGACTGACCATACTTCACCACGCTGGTCAATGTGTACTGACCATACTTCACCACCCTGGTCAATGTGTACTGACCATACTTCACCACCCTGGTCAATGTGTACTGACCATACTTCACCACCCTGGTCAATGTGTACTGACCATACTTCACCACCCTGGTCAATGTGACCTGACCATACTTCACCACTCTGGTCAATGTGTACTGACCATACTTCACCACCCTGGTCAATGTGTACTGACCATACTTCACCACCCTGGTCAATGTGTACTGACCATACTTCACCACGCTGGTCAATGTGTACTGACCATACTTCACCACCCTGGTCAATGTGACCTGACCATACTTCACCACTCTGGTCAATGTGTACTGACCATACTTCACCACCCTGGTCAATGTGACCTGACCATACTTCACCACGCTGGTCAATGTGACCTGACCATACTTCACCACTCTGGTCAATGTGGACTGACCATACTTCACCACCCTGGTCAATGTGTACTGACCATACTTCACCACCCTGGTCAATGTGTACTGACCATACTTCACCACCCTGGTCAATGTGTACTGACCATACTTCACCACCCTGGTCAATGTGTATTGACCATACTTCACCACCCTGGTCAATGTGTACTGACCACACTTCACCACTCTGGTCAATGTGTACTGACCATACTTCACCACGCTGGTCAATGTGTACTGACCATACTTCACCACGCTGGTCAATGTGACCTGACCATACTTCACTACGCTGGTCAATGTGTACTGACCATACTTCACCACGCTGGTCAATGTGTACTGACCATACTTCACCACGCTGGTCAATGTGTACTGACCATACTTCACCACGCTGGTCAATGTGGACTGACCATACTTCACCACGCTGGTCAATGTGACCTGACCATACTTCACCACTCTGGTTAATGTGGACTGACCATACTTCACCACGCTGGTCAATGTGGACTGACCATACTTCACCACGCTGGTCAATGTGGACTGACCATACTTCACCACGCTGGTCAATGTGTACTGACCATACTTCACCACGCTGGTCAATGTGTACTGACCATACTTCACCACGCTGGTCAATGTGTACTGACCATACTTCACCACGCTGGTCAATGTGTACTGACCATACTTCACCACGCTGGTCAATGTGTACTGACCATACTTCACCACGCTGGTCAATGTGACCTGACCATACTTCACCACGCTGGTCAATGTGTACTGACCATAATTCACCACGCTGGTCAATGTGTACTGACCATACTTCACCACTCTGGTCAATGTGACCTGACCATACTTCACCACGCTGGTCAATGTGACCTGACCATACTTCACCACGCTGGTCAATGTGTACTGACCATACTTCACCACGCTGGTCAATGTGTACTGACCATACTTCACCAAGCTGGTCAATGTGTACTGACCATACTTCACCACGCTGGTCAATGTGACCTGACCATACTTCACCACGCTGGTCAATGTGTACTGACCATACTTCACCACGCTGGTCAATGTGTACTGACCATACTTCACCACGCTGGTCAATGTGTACTGACCATACTTCACCACTCTGGTCAATGTGACCTGACCATATTTCACCACGCTGGTCAATGTGTACTGACCATACTTCACCACGCTGGTCAATGTGTACTGACCATACTTCACCACGCTGGTCAATGTGACCTGACCATACTTCACCACCCTGGTCAATGTGTACTGACCATACTTCACCACCCTGGTCAATGTGTACTGACCATACTTCACCACCCTGGTCAATGTGTACTGACCATACTTCACCACGCTGGTCAATGTGTACTGACCATACTTCACCACCCTGGTCAATGTGACCTGACCATACTTCACCACTCTGGTCAATGTGTACTGACCATACTTCACCACCCTGGTCAATGTGACCTGACCATACTTCACCACCCTGGTCAATGTGTACTGACCATACTTCACCACCCTGGTCAATGTGTACTGACCATACTTCACCACGCTGGTCAATGTGTATTGACCCTACTTCACCACCCTGGTCAATGTGACCTGACCATACTTCACCACGCTGGTCAATGTGACCTGACCATACTTCACCACGCTGGTCAATGTGTACTGACCATACTTCACCACGCTGGTCAATGTGTACTGACCATACTTCACCAAGCTGGTCAATGTGTACTGACCATACTTCACCACGCTGGTCAATGTGACCTGACCATACTTCACCACGCTGGTCAATGTGTACTGACCATACTTCACCACGCTGGTCAATGTGTACTGACCATACTTCACCACGCTGGTCAATGTGACCTGACCATACTTCACCACCCTGGTCAATGTGTACTGACCATACTTCACCACCCTGGTCAATGTGTACTGACCATACTTCACCACCCTGGTCAATGTGTACTGACCATACTTCACCACGCTGGTCAATGTGTACTGACCATACTTCACCACCCTGGTCAATGTGACCTGACCATACTTCACCACTCTGGTCAATGTGTACTGACCATACTTCACCACCCTGGTCAATGTGACCTGACCATACTTCACCACCCTGGTCAATGTGTACTGACCATACTTCACCACCCTGGTCAATGTGTACTGACCATACTTCACCACGCTGGTCAATGTGTATTGACCCTACTTCACCACCCTGGTCAATGTGACCTGACCATACTTCACCACGCTGGTCAATGTGACCTGACCATACTTCACCACGCTGGTCAATGTGTACTGACCATACTTCACCACGCTGGTCAATGTGTACTGACCATACTTCACCAAGCTGGTCAATGTGTACTGACCATACTTCACCACGCTGGTCAATGTGACCTGACCATACTTCACCACGCTGGTCAATGTGTACTGACCATACTTCACCACGCTGGTCAATGTGTACTGACCATACTTCACCACGCTGGTCAATGTGTACTGACCATACTTCACCACTCTGGTCAATGTGACCTGACCATACTTCACCACGCTGGTCAATGTGTACTGACCATACTTCACCACGCTGGTCAATGTGTACTGACCATACTTCACCACGCTGGTCAATGTGACCTGACCATACTTCACCACCCTAGTCAATGTGTACTGACCATACTTCACCACCCTGGTCAATGTGTACTGACCATACTTCACCACCCTGGTCAATGTGTACTGACCATACTTCACCACGCTGGTCAATGTGTACTGACCATACTTCACCACCCTGGTCAATGTGACCTGACCATACTTCACCACTCTGGTCAATGTGTACTGACCATACTTCACCACCCTGGTCAATGTGACCTGACCATACTTCACCACCCTGGTCAATGTGTACTGACCATACTTCACCACCCTGGTCAATGTGTACTGACCATACTTCACCACGCTGGTCAATGTGTATTGACCCTACTTCACCACCCTGGTCAATGTGACCTGACCATACTTCACCACTCTGGTCAATGTGTACTGACCATACTTCACCACCCTGGTCAATGTGACCTGACCATACTTCACCACGCTGGTCAATGTGACCTGACCATACTTCACCACTCTGGTCAATGTGTACTGACCATACTTCACCACGCTGGTCAATGTGTACTGACCATACTTCACCACCCTGGTCAATGTGTACTGACCATACTTCACCACCCTGGTCAATGTGTACTGACCATACTTCAC
The DNA here is from genome assembly GCF_048934315.1 of Petromyzon marinus. NCBI lineage: Eukaryota > Metazoa > Chordata > Hyperoartia > Petromyzontiformes > Petromyzontidae > Petromyzon > Petromyzon marinus. The sequence goes on along the minus strand of NW_027422972.1, from coordinate 126,300 downwards.
CACCCTGGTCAATGTGTACTGACCATACTTCACCACCCTGGTTAATGTGTACTGACCATACTTCACCACTCTGGTCAATGTGTACTGACCATACTTCACCACGCTGGTCAATGTGTACTGACCATACTTCACCACGCTGGTCAATGTGTACTGACCATACTTCACCACGCTGGTCAATGTGACCTGACCATACTTCACCACGCTGGTCAATGTGTACTGACCATTATTCACCACGCTGGTCAATGTGACCTGACCATACTTCACCACCCTGGTCAATGTGTACTGACCATACTTCACCACGCTGGTCAATGTGTACTGACCATACTTCACCACCCTGGTCAATGTGACCTGACCATACTTCACCACTCTGGTCAATGTGTACTGACCATACTTCACCACCCTGGTCAATGTGTACTGACCATACTTCACCACCCTGGTCAATGTGACCTGACCATACTTCACCACTCTGGTCAATGTGTACTGACCATACTTCACCACCCTGGTCAATGTGACCTGACCATACTTCACCACGCTGGTCAATGTGACCTGACCATACTTCACCACTCTGGTCAATGTGGACTGACCATACTTCACCACGCTGGTCAATGTGTACTGACCATACTTCACCACGCTGGTCAATGTGTACTGACCATACTTCACCACGCTGGTCAATGTGTACTGACCATACTTCACCACGCTGGTCAATGTGACCTGACCATACTTCACCACGCTGGTCAATGTGTACTGACCATACTTCACCACGCTGGTCAATGTGTGATGCCGCCGCCACGGAGCCGATCGGCGGGTGGCCCACCTGCGATCTCGCCGCTCCGAGCGGCGAGGCCGACATTGCCCCCCCCCCACCGGAACACACACGCACGCACTCCCCCCCACCATTAGAGCGCGTGGGGAGACACCCTGGCCGACAGGTTTTCACCCAGAAGCCCTCGTAAAGGGATAATCTTCACGGTTTCCTGCAGCCAGGGAATTGGACGGTCTCCCCCGACGCTAACACCCACCGCGGCGCCGTGACTTTGGTTGTAATTACATGGTCACGACGGGGCTGCCGAGCCACCGCGTGTAGACAGCACACACAACACACACGGGTCAGCAGGCAGGTAGGAGGGCAGAGCCACGAGCGGCGGGAAAGCAGGGTCGCCCTCTGGCTGGAGGGTCGCTGAGCAGGTAAATTTAGATGCGGACGTCGCTGAAAGCAACGGCCCGGGGGATGCTGGGATACAGATGGGCCTACCGATTGGCGGGTGATCCCAGCGAGCTGATTGGCCCGCGAGTCGGCACCAGGTAGCCCCTTTGATGTAGAAAGAATAAAGCGGGTCAGGGCGAAGGAAAAAGGCTCTCTGGCTACTCGAGTCGACCCCAGGTCCGTCAACTCCCGAGTCCAGCCGCGCGAACGTCCGTGGGACGTATCGACGCGCCGCGAGGACCAGACGGCAGTGACGACGAACCGTGAGTAAGAGAGAGAGAGGGAGTTGGGACTTCGCTTAAGAGCAAAACAGGAGAGGGTAAAGGGGAGGACAGGTAGAGTGTAGTGCCGACTATCGAGAGATAGATTGGTCCTGCCCCGCTGATCCCGACTGACTCGGTTAAATAAGGGCTCGCCGGCGCGGTGGAATAAATCGTCGGCGGTTACATAACGGACTGGTGTGGTTTTTGCGGAAGCGTGGGTGCGCTTACTGTCGCGGTGGTCGTTACATAACAGACTGGTGTGGTTTTTTGCGCGGGTGTGGAAAGAGAGTGGAAGCGTGGGTGAGCTTGCTGTTTGCGGCGGTCGCCGCGTGTGTGGAGCGGCGCCGCGTGGAGTGTGTGCGCTACCAACCGTCGGCTGGGGACTCCCACGTTGCGAGCGGATACCCATCTCGCACGCATGCCCATCGCATAGCCCTTTAAACCCGTTTAATCCAATCCCCCCAATCGTCGGAGTGAGCACGAATGACGTCGCTTACCCTCCGACCTTTAACCCCCCTGTTACCCGCGTGTGATTGGTGCGTGGGACTGCGCGGGCGGGGAGCGTCGCGTTTGGGTGCCGGCGAAGCGCTAGCGGGTCCCAGGGAGGTCGAGTGGGATGCCCCACCGGCAGGAGACCCGGACTCGGGGGGGGACGGCACAGGGGGGGGAACAGGAGCGCGACGACCTTTCCCCGCCCGGGGAGGAGTGCGGCGGCGGCAGCTCCCACACTAGTGGAGAGTCTGGGAGCGTCGGGACTTCGCGGACAGGGTCGCAGGCAGGGGAGGTCCCGGGGGCCGGCGACCCTAACAACTGTCAGTACACTCACCATACTTAATAACCAGGCTACAGTCTACATTATAGACTGTCAGTACACTCACCATACTTAATAACCATTACTACAGTCTACATTATAGACTGTCAGTAGACTCACCATACTCAATAACCATTACTACAGTCTACATTATAGACTGTCAGTACACTCACCATACTTAATAACCATTACTACAGTCTACATTATAGACTGTCAGTACACTCACCATACTTAATAACCATTACTACAGTCTACATTATAGACTGTCAGTACACTCACCATACTTAATAACCATTACTACAGTCTACATTATAGACTGCCAGTACACTCACCATACTTAATAACCATTACTACAGTCTACATTATAGACTGTCAGTACACTCACTCAGCTTAATAACCATTACTACAGTCTACATTATAGACTGCCAGTACACTCACCATACTTAATAACCATTACTACAGTCTACATTATAGACTGCCAGTACACTCACCATACTTAATAACCATTACTAGTCTACATTATAGACTGTCAGTAAACTCACCATACTTAATAACCATTACTACAGTCAACATTATAGACTGTCAGTAAACTCACCATACTTAATAACCATTACTACAGTCAACATTATAGACTGTCAGTACACTCACCATACTTAATAACCAGGCTACAGTCTACATTATAGACTGTCAGTACACTCACCATACTTAATAACCATTACTACAGTCTACATTATAGACTGCAAGTACACTCACCATACTTAATAACCATTACTAGTCTACATTATAGACTGTCAGTAAACTCACCATACTTAATAACCATTACTACAGTCAACATTATAGACTGTCAGTAAACTCACCATACTTAATAACCATTACTACAGTCAACATTATAGACTGTCAGTACACTCACCATACTTAATAACCAGGCTATAGTCTACATTATAGACTGTCAGTACACTCACCATACTTAATAACCAGGCTACAGTCTACATTATAGACTGTCAGTACACTCACCATACTTAATAACCATTACTACAGTCTACATTATAGACTGTCAGTACACTCACTCAGGTTAATAACCATTACTACAGTCTACATTATAGACTGTCAGTACACTCACCATACTTAATAACCATTACTACAGTCTACATTATAGACTGTCAGTACACTCACCATACTTAATAACCATTACTACAGTCTACATTATAGACTGTCAGTACACTCACCATACTTAATAACCATTACTACAGTCTACATTATAGACTGTCAGTACACTCACTCAGGTTAATAACCATTACTACAGTCTACATTATAGACTGCCAGTACACTCACCATACTTAATAACCATTACTACAGTCTACATTATAGACTGTCAGTAGACTCACCATACTTAATAACCATTACTACAGTCTACATTATAGACTGTCAGTACACTCACCATACTTAATAACCATTACTACAGTCTACATTATAGACTGTCAGTACACTCACTCAGGTTAATAACCATTACTACAGTCTACATTATAGACTGCCAGTACACTCACCATACTTAATAACCATTACTACAGTCTACATTATAGACTGTCAGTAGACTCACCATACTTAATAACCATTACTACAGTCTACATTATAGACTGTCAGTACACTCACCATACTTAATAACCATTACTACAGTCTACATTATAGACTGTCAGTACACTCACCATACTTAATAACCATTACTACAGTCTACATTATAGACTGTCAGTACACTCACCATACTTAATAACCATTACTACAGTCTACATTATAGACTGTCAGTACACTCACTCAGGTTAATAACCATTACTACAGTCTACATTATAGACTGTCAGTACACTCACTCAGCTTAATAACCATTACTACAGTCTACATTATAGACTGCCAGTACACTCACCATACTTAATAACCATTACTACAGTCTACATTATAGACTGCCAGTACACTCACCATACTTAATAACCATTACTAGTCTACATTATAGACTGTCAGTAAACTCACCATACTTAATAACCATTACTACAGTCAACATTATAGACTGTCAGTAAACTCACCATACTTAATAACCATTACTACAGTCAACATTATAGACTGTCAGTACACTCACCATACTTAATAACCAGGCTACAGTCTACATTATAGACTGTCAGTACACTCACCATACTTAATAACCATTACTACAGTCTACATTATAGACTGTCAGTACACTCACCATACTTAATAACCATTACTACAGTCTACATTATAGACTGTCAGTACACTCACCATACTTAATAACCATTACTACAGTCTACATTATAGACTGTCAGTACACTCACTCAGGTTAATAACCATTACTACAGTCTACATTATAGACTGTCAGTACACTCACTCAGCTTAATAACCATTACTACAGTCTACATTATAGACTGCCAGTACACTCACCATACTTAATAACCATTACTACAGTCTACATTATAGACTGCCAGTACACTCACCATACTTAATAACCATTACTAGTCTACATTATAGACTGTCAGTAAACTCACCATACTTAATAACCATTACTACAGTCAACATTATAGACTGTCAGTAAACTCACCATACTTAATAACCATTACTACAGTCAACATTATAGACTGTCAGTACACTCACCATACTTAATAACCAGGCTACAGTCTACATTATAGACTGTCAGTACACTCACCATACTTAATAACCATTACTACAGTCTACATTATAGACTGCCAGTACACTCACCATACTTAATAACCATTACTAGTCTACATTATAGACTGTCAGTAAACTCACCATACTTAATAACCATTACTACAGTCAACATTATAGACTGTCAGTAAACTCACCATACTTAATAACCATTACTACAGTCAACATTATAGACTGTCAGTACACTCACCATACTTAATAACCAGGCTACAGTCTACATTATAGACTGTCAGTACACTCACCATACTTAATAACCAGGCTACAGTCTACATTATAGACTGTCAGTACACTCACTCAGGTTAATAACCATTACTACAGTATACATTATAGACTGTCAGTACACTCACTCAGGTTATTAACCATTACTACAGTCTACATTATAGACTGTCAGTACACTCACTCAGCTTAATAACCATTACTACAGTCTACATTATAGACTGCCAGTACACTCACCATACTTAATAACCATTACTACAGTCAACATTATAGACTGTCAGTAAACTCACCATACTTAATAACCATTACTACAGTCAACATTATAGACTGTCAGTACACTCACCATACTTAATAACCAGGCTACAGTCTACATTATAGACTGTAGTACACTCACCATACTTAATAACCATTACTACAGTCTACATTATAGACTGTCAGTACACTCACCAAACTTAATAACCATTACTACAGTCTACATTATAGACTGTCAGTACACTCACCAAACTTAATAACCATTACTACAGTCTACATTATAGACTGTCAGCACACTCACTATACTTAATAACCATTACTACAGTCTACATTATAGACTGTCAGTACACTCACCATACTTAATAACCATTACTACAGTCTACATTATAGACTGTCAGTACACTCACCATACTTAATAACCATTACTACAGTCTACATTATAGACTGTCAGTACACTCACCATACTTAATAACCATTACTACAGTCTACATTATAGACTGTCAGTACACTCACCATACTTAATAACCATTACTACAGTCTACATTATAGACTGTCAGTACACTCACCATACTTAATAACCATTACTACAGTCTACATTATAGACTGTCAGTACACTCACCATACTTAATAACCATTACTACAGTCTACATTATAGACTGTCAGTACACTCACTCAGGTTAATAACCATTACTACAGTCTACATTATAGACTGTCAGTACACTCACCATACTTAATAACCATTACTACAGTCTACATTATAGACTGTCAGTACACTCACCATACTTAATAACCATTACTACAGTCTACATTATAGACTGTCAGTACACGCACCATACTTAATAACCATTACTACAGTCTACATTATAGACTGTCAGTACACTCACTCAGGTTAATAACCATTACTACAGTCTACATTATAGACTGTCAGTACACTCACCATACTTAATAACCATTACTACAGTCTACATTATAGACTGTCAGTACACTCACCATACTTAATAACCATTACTACAGTCTACATTATAGACTGTCAGTACACTCACCATACTTAATAACCATTACTACAGTCTACATTATAGACTGTCAGTACACTCACTCAGGTTAATAACCATTACTACAGTCTACATTATAGACTGCCAGTACACTCACCATACTTAATAACCATTACTACAGTCTACATTATAGACTGTCAGTAGACTCACCATACTTAATAACCATTACTACAGTCTACATTATAGACTGTCAGTACACTCACCATACTTAATAACCATTACTACAGTCTACATTATAGACTGTCAGTACACTCACCATACTTAATAACCATTACTACAGTCTACATTATAGACTGTCAGTACACTCACCATACTTAATAACCATTACTACAGTCTACATTATAGACTGTCAGTACACTCACTCAGGTTAATAACCATTACTACAGTCTACATTATAGACTGCCAGTACACTCACCATACTTAATAACCATTACTACAGTCAACATTATAGACTGCCAGAACACTCACCATACTTAATAACCATTACTACAGTCAACATTATAGACTGTCAGTACACTCACCATACTTAATAACCAGGCTACAGTCTACATTATAGACTGTAGTACACTCACCATACTTAATAACCATTACTACAGTCTACATTATAGACTGTCAGTACACTCACCATACTTAATAACCATTACTACAGTCTACATTATAGACTGTCAGTACACTCACCAAACTTAATAACCATTACTACAGTCTACATTATAGACTGTCAGTACACTCACCAAACTTAATAACCATTACTACAGTCTACATTATAGACTGTCAGCACACTCACTATACTTAATAACCATTACTACAGTCTACATTATAGACTGTCAGTACACTCACCATACTTAATAACCATTACTACAGTCTACATTATAGACTGTCAGTACACTCACCATACTTAATAACCATTACTACAGTCTACATTATAGACTGTCAGTACACTCACCATACTTAATAACCATTACTACAGTCAACATTATAGACTGTCAGTACACTCACCATACTTAATAACCAGGCTACAGTCTACATTATAGACTGTAGTACACTCACCATACTTAATAACCATTACTACAGTCTACATTATAGACTGCCAGTACACTCACCATACTTAATAACCATTACTAGTCTACATTATAGACTGTCAGTAAACTCACCATACTTAATAACCATTACTACAGTCAACATTATAGACTGTCAGTAAACTCACCATACTTAATAACCATTACTACAGTCAACATTATAGACTGTCAGTACACTCACCATACTTAATAACCAGGCTACAGTCTACATTATAGACTGTCAGTACACTCACCATACTTAATAACCAGGCTACAGTCTACATTATAGACTGTCAGTACACTCACTCAGGTTAATAACCATTACTACAGTATACATTATAGACTGTCAGTACACTCACTCAGGTTATTAACCATTACTACAGTCTACATTATAGACTGTCAGTACACTCACTCAGCTTAATAACCATTACTACAGTCTACATTATAGACTGCCAGTACACTCACCATACTTAATAACCATTACTACAGTCAACATTATAGACTGTCAGTAAACTCACCATACTTAATAACCATTACTACAGTCAACATTATAGACTGTCAGTACACTCACCATACTTAATAACCAGGCTACAGTCTACATTATAGACTGTAGTACACTCACCATACTTAATAACCATTACTACAGTCTACATTATAGACTGTCAGTACACTCACCAAACTTAATAACCATTACTACAGTCTACATTATAGACTGTCAGTACACTCACCAAACTTAATAACCATTACTACAGTCTACATTATAGACTGTCAGCACACTCACTATACTTAATAACCATTACTACAGTCTACATTATAGACTGTCAGTACACTCACCATACTTAATAACCATTACTACAGTCTACATTATAGACTGTCAGTACACTCACCATACTTAATAACCATTACTACAGTCTACATTATAGACTGTCTACATTATAGACTGTCAGTACACTCACCATACTTAATAACCATTACTACAGTCTACATTATAGACTGTCAGTACACTCACCATACTTAATAACCATTACTACAGTCTACATTATAGACTGTCAGTACACTCACCATACTTAATAACCATTACTACAGTCTACATTATAGACTGTCAGTACACTCACCATACTTAATAACCAGGCTACAGTCTACATTATAGACTGTCAGTACACTCACCATACTTAATAACCAGGCTACAGTCTACATTATAGACTGTCAGTACACTCACCATACTTAATAACCATTACTACAGTCTACATTATAGACTGTCAGTAGACTCACCATACTTAATAACCATTACTACAGTATACATTATAGACTGTCAGTACACTCACCATACTTAATAACCATTACTACAGTCTACATTATAGACTGTCAGCACACTCACTATACTTAATAACCATTACTACAGTCAACATTATAGACTGTCAGTACACTCACCATACTTAATAACCAGGCTACAGTCTACATTATAGACTGTCAGTACACTCACCATACTTAATAACCAGGCTACAGTCTACATTATAGACTGTCAGTACACTCACCATACTTAATAACCATTACTACAGTCTACATTATAGACTGTCAGTACACTCACTCAGGTTAATAACCATTACTACAGTATACATTATAGACTGTCAGTACACTCACTCAGGTTATTAACCATTACTACAGTCTACATTATAGACTGTCAGTACACTCACTCAGCTTAATAACCATTACTACAGTCTACATTATAGACTGCCAGTACACTCACCATACTTAATAACCATTACTACAGTCTACATTATAGACTGTCAGTAGACTCACTCAGGTTAATAACCATTACTACAGTATACATTATAGACTGTCAGTACACTCACTCAGGTTAATAACCATTACTACAGTCTACATTATAGACTGTCAGTACACTCACTCAGCTTAATAACCATTACTACAGTCTACATTATAGACTGCCAGTACACTCACCATACTTAATAACCATTACTACAGTCAACATTATAGACTGTCAGTACACTCACCATACTTAATAACCATTACTACAGTCTACATTATAGACTGTCAGTAGACTCACTCAGGTTAATAACCATTACTACAGTATACATTATAGACTGTCAGTACACTCACTCAGGTTAATAACCATTACTACAGTCTACATTATAGACTGTCAGTACACTCACCATACTTAATAACCATTACTACAGTCTACATTATAGACTGTCAGTACACTCACCATACTTAATAACCATTACTACAGTCTACATTATAGACTGTCAGTACACTCACCATACTTAATAACCATTACTACATTCTACATTATAGACTGTCAGTACACTCACCATACTTAATAACCATTACTACAGTCTACATTATAGACTGTCAGTACACTCACCATACTTAATAACCAGGCTACAGTCTACATTATAGACTGTCAGTACACTCACCATACTTAATAACCAGGCCACAGTCTACATTATAGACTGTCAGTACACTCACCATACTTAATAACCATTACTACAGTCTACATTATAGACTGTCAGTAGACTCACCATACTTAATAACCATTACTACAGTATACATTATAGACTGTCAGTACACTCACCATACTTAATAACCATTACTACAGTCTACATTATAGACTGTCAGCACACTCACCATACTTAATAACCATTACTACAGTCAACATTATAGACTGTCAGTAAACTCACCATGCTAAATAACCATTACTACAGTCAACATTATAGACTGTCAGTACACTCACCATACTTAATAACCAGGCTACAGTCTACATTATAGACTGTCAGTACACTCACCATACTTAATAACCAGGCTACAGTCTACATTATAGACTGTCAGTACACTCACCATACTTAATAACCATTACTACAGTCTACATTATAGACTGTCAGTACACTCACTCAGGTTAATAACCATTACTACAGTATACATTATAGACTGTCAGTACACTCACTCAGGTTATTAACCATTACTACAGTCTACATTATAGACTGTCAGTACACTCACTCAGCTTAATAACCATTACTACAGTCTACATTATAGACTGCCAGTACACTCACCATACTTAATAACCATTACTACAGTCTACATTATAGACTGTCAGTAGACTCACTCAGGTTAATAACCATTACTACAGTATACATTATAGACTGTCAGTACACTCACTCAGGTTAATAACCATTACTACAGTCTACATTATAGACTGTCAGTACACTCACTCAGCTTAATAACCATTACTACAGTCTACATTATAGACTGCCAGTACACTCACCATACTTAATAACCATTACTACAGTCAACATTATAGACTGTCAGTACACTCACCATACTTAATAACCATTACTACAGTCTACATTATAGACTGTCAGTAGACTCACTCAGGTTAATAACCATTACTACAGTATACATTATAGACTGTCAGTACACTCACTCAGGTTAATAACCATTACTACAGTCTACATTATAGACTGTCAGTACACTCACCATACTTAATAACCATTACTACAGTCTACATTATAGACTGTCAGTACACTCACCATACTTAATAACCATTACTACAGTCTACATTATAGACTGTCAGTACACTCACCATACTTAATAACCATTACTACATTCTACATTATAGACTGTCAGTACACTCACCATACTTAATAACCATTACTACAGTCTACATTATAGACTGTCAGTACACTCACCATACTTAATAACCAGGCTACAGTCTACATTATAGACTGTCAGTACACTCACCATACTTAATAACCAGGCTACAGTCTACATTATAGACTGTCAGTACACTCACCATACTTAATAACCATTACTACAGTCTACATTATAGACTGTCAGTAGACTCACCATACTTAATAACCATTACTACAGTATACATTATAGACTGTCAGTACACTCACCATACTTAATAACCATTACTACAGTCTACATTATAGACTGTCAGCACACTCACTATACTTAATAACCATTACTACAGTCTACATTCTAGACTGTCAGTACACTCACCATACTTAATAACCATTACTAGTCTACATTATAGACTGTCAGTAAACTCACCATACTTAATAACCATTACTACAGTCAACATTATAGACTGTCAGTAAACTCACCATGCTTAATAACCATTACTACAGTCAACATTATAGACTGTCAGTACACTCACCATACTTAATAACCATTACTACAGTCTACATTATAGACTGTCAGTACACTCACCATACTTAATAACCATTACTACAGTCTACATTATAGACTGTCAGTACACTCACCATACTTAATAACCATTACTACAGTCTACATTATAGACTGTCAGTACACTCACTCAGGTTAATAACCATTACTACAGTCTACATTATAGACTGCCAGTACACTCACCATACTTAATAACCATTACTACAGTCAACATTATAGACTGTCAGTACACTCACCATACTTAATAACCAGGCTACAGTCTACATTATAGACTGTAGTACACTCACCATACTTAATAACCATTACTACAGTCTACATTATAGACTGTCAGTACACTCACCATACTTAATAACCATTACTACAGTCTACATTATAGACTGTCAGTACACTCACCAAACTTAATAACCATTACTACAGTCTACATTATAGACTGTCAGTACACTCACCAAACTTAATAACCATTACTACAGTCTACATTATAGACTGTCAGCACACTCACTATACTTAATAACCATTACTACAGTCTACATTATAGACTGTCAGTACACTCACCATACTTAATAACCATTACTACAGTCTACATTATAGACTGTCAGTACACTCACCATACTTAATAACCATTACTACAGTCTACATTATAGACTGTCAGTACACTCACCATACTTAATAACCATTACTACAGTCTACATTATAGACTGTCAGTACACTCACTCAGGTTAATAACCATTACTACAGTCTACATTATAGACTGCCAGTACACTCACCATACTTAATAACCATTACTACAGTCTACATTATAGACTGTCAGTACACTCACCATACTTAATAACCATTACTACAGTCTACATTATAGACTGTCAGTACACTCACCATACTTAATAACCATTACTACAGTCTACATTATAGACTGTCAGTACACTCACCATACTTAATAACCATTACTACAGTCTACATTATAGACTGTCAGTACACTCACCATACTTAATAACCAGGCTACAGTCTACATTATAGACTGTCAGTAAACTCACCATACTTAATAACCATTACTACAGTCAACATTATAGACTGTCAGTACACTCACCATACTTAATAACCATTACTACATTCTACATTATAGACTGTCAGTACACTCACCATACTTAATAACCATTACTACAGTCTACATTATAGACTGTCAGTACACTCACCATACTTAATAACCAGGCTACAGTCTACATTATAGACTGTCAGTACACTCACCATACTTAATAACCAGGCTACAGTCTACATTATAGACTGTCAGTACACTCACCATACTTAATAACCATTACTACAGTCTACATTATAGACTGTCAGTAGACTCACCATACTTAATAACCATTACTACAGTATACATTATAGACTGTCAGTACACTCACCATACTTAATAACCATTACTACAGTCTACATTATAGACTGTCAGCACACTCACTATACTTAATAACCATTACTACAGTCTACATTCTAGACTGTCAGTACACTCACCATACTTAATAACCATTACTAGTCTACATTATAGACTGTCAGTAAACTCACCATACTTAATAACCATTACTACAGTCAACATTATAGACTGTCAGTAAACTCACCATGCTTAATAACCATTACTACAGTCAACATTATAGACTGTCAGTACACTCACCATACTTAATAACCATTACTACAGTCTACATTATAGACTGTCAGTACACTCACCATACTTAATAACCATTACTACAGTCTACATTATAGACTGTCAGTACACTCACCATACTTAATAACCAGGCTACAGTCTACATTATAGACTGTCAGTACACTCACCATACTTAATAACCATTACTACAGTCTACATTATAGACTGTCAGTACACTCACCATACTTAATAACCAGGCTACAGTCTACATTATAGACTGTCAGTACACTCACCATACTTAATAACCAGGCTACAGTCTACATTATAGACTGTCAGTACACTCACCATACTTAATAACCATTACTACAGTCTACATTATAGACTGTCAGTAGACTCACCATACTTAATAACCATTACTACAGTATACATTATAGACTGTCAGTACACTCACCATACTTAATAACCATTACTACAGTCTACATTCTAGACTGTCAGTACACTCACCATACTTAATAACCATTACTAGTCTACATTATAGACTGTCAGTAAACTCACCATACTTAATAACCATTACTACAGTCAACATTATAGACTGTCAGTAAACTCACCATGCTTAATAACCATTACTACAGTCAACATTATAGACTGTCAGTACACTCACCATACTTAATAACCATTACTACAGTCTACATTATAGACTGTCAGTACACTCACCATACTTAATAACCATTACTACAGTCTACATTATAGACTGTCAGTACACTCACCATACTTAATAACCAGGCTACAGTCTACATTATAGACTGTCAGTACACTCACCATACTTAATAACCATTACTACAGTCTACATTATAGACTGTCAGTACACTCACCATACTTAATAACCAGGCTACAGTCTACATTATAGACTGTCAGTACACTCACCATACTTAATAACCAGGCTACAGTCTACATTATAGACTGTCAGTACACTCACCATACTTAATAACCATTACTACAGTCTACATTATAGACTGTCAGTAGACTCACCATACTTAATAACCATTACTACAGTATACATTATAGACTGTCAGTACACTCACCATACTTAATAACCATTACTACAGTCTACATTCTAGACTGTCAGTACACTCACCATACTTAATAACCATTACTAGTCTACATTATAGACTGTCAGTAAACTCACCATACTTAATAACCATTACTACAGTCAACATTATAGACTGTCAGTAAACTCACCATGCTTAATAACCATTACTACAGTCAACATTATAGACTGTCAGTACACTCACCATACTTAATAACCAGGCTACAGTCTACATTATAGACTGTCAGTACACTCACCATACTTAATAACCAGGCTACAGTCTACATTATAGACTGTCAGTACACTCACCATACTTAATAACCATTACTACAGTCTACATTATAGACTGTCAGTACACTCACTCAGGTTAATAACCATTACTACAGTATACATTATAGACTGTCAGTACACTCACTCAGGTTATTAACCATTACTACAGTCTACATTATAGACTGTCAGTACACTCACTCAGCTCAATAACTATTACTACAGTCTACATTATTGACTGCCAGTACACTCACCATACTTAATAACCGTTACTACAGTCTACATTATAGACTGTCAGTAGACTCACTCAGGTTAATAACCATTACTACAGTATACATTATAGACTGTCAGTACACTCACTCAGGTTAATAACCATTACTACAGTCTACATTATAGACTGTCAGTACACTCACTCAGCTTAATAACCATTACTACAGTCTACATTATAGACTGCCAGTACACTCACCATACTTAATAACCATTACTACAGTCAACATTATAGACTGTCAGTAAACTCACCATACTTAATAACCATTACTACAGTCAACATTATAGACTGTCAGTACACTCACCATACTTAATAACCAGGCTACAGTCTACATTATAGACTGTAGTACACTCACCATACTTAATAACCATTACTACAGTCTACATTATAGACTGTCAGTACACTCACCATACTTAATAACCATTACTACAGTCTACATTATAGACTGTCAGTACACTCACCAAACTTAATAACCATTACTACAGTCTACATTATAGACTGTCAGCACACTCACTATACTTAATAACCATTACTACAGTCTACATTATAGACTGTCAGTACACTCACCATACTTAATAACCATTACTACAGTCTACATTATAGACTGTCAGTACACTCACCATACTTAATAACCATTACTACAGTCTACATTATAGACTGTCAGTGCACTCACCATACTTAATAACCATTACTACAGTCTACATTATAGACTGTCAGTACACTCACTCAGGTTAATAACCATTACTACAGTCTACATTATAGACTGCCAGTACACTCACCATACTTAATAACCATTACTACAGTCTACATTATAGACTGTCAGTAGACTCACCATACTTAATAACCATTCCTACAGTCTACATTATAGACTGTCAGTACACTCACCATACTTAATAACCATTACTACAGTCTACATTATAGACTGTCAGTACACTCACCATACTTAATAACCATTACTACAGTCTACATTATAGACTGTCAGTACACTCACCATACTTAATAACCATTACTACAGTCTACATTATAGACTGTCAGTACACTCACCATACTTAATAACCATTACTACATTCTACATTATAGACTGTCAGTACACTCACCATACTTAATAACCATTACTACAGTCTACATTATAGACTGTCAGTACACTCACCATACTTAATAACCAGGCTACAGTCTACATTATAGACTGTCAGTACACTCACCATACTTAATAACCAGGCTACAGTCTACATTATAGACTGTCAGTACACTCACCATACTTAATAACCATTACTACAGTCTACATTATAGACTGTCAGTAGACTCACCATACTTAATAACCATTACTACAGTATACATTATAGACTGTCAGTACACTCACCATACTTAATAACCATTACTACAGTCTACATTATAGACTGTCAGCACACTCACTATACTTAATAACCATTACTACAGTCTACATTCTAGACTGTCAGTACACTCACCATACTTAATAACCATTACTAGTCTACATTATAGACTGTCAGTAAACTCACCATACTTAATAACCATTACTACAGTCAACATTATAGACTGTCAGTAAACTCACCATGCTTAATAACCATTACTACAGTCAACATTATAGACTGTCAGTACACTCACCATACTTAATAACCAGGCTACAGTCTACATTATAGACTGTCAGTACACTCACCATACTTAATAACCATTACTACAGTCTACATTATAGACTGTCAGTACACTCACTCAGGTTAATAACCATTACTACAGTATACATTATAGACTGTCAGTACACTCACTCAGGTTAATAACCATTACTACAGTCTACATTATAGACTGTCAGTACACTCACTCAGCTTAATAACCATTACTACAGTCTACATTATAGACTGCCAGTACACTCACCATACTTAATAACCATTACTACAGTCTACATTATAGACTGTCAGTAGACTCACTCAGGTTAATAACCATTACTACAGTATACATTATAGACTGTCAGTACACTCACTCAGGTTAATAACCATTACTACAGTCTACATTATAGACTGTCAGTACACTCACTCAGCTTAATAACCATTACTACAGTCTACATTATAGACTGCCAGTACACTCACCATACTTAATAACCATTACTACAGTCAACATTATAGACTGTCAGTAAACTCACCATACTTAATAACCATTACTACAGTCAACATTATAGACTGTCAGTACACTCACCATACTTAATAACCAGGCTACAGTCTACATTATAGACTGTCAGTACACTCACCATACTTAATAACCAGGCTACAGTCTACATTATAGACTGTCAGTACACTCATTCAGCTTAATAACCATTACTACAGTCTACATTATAGACTGCCAGTACACTCACCATACTTAATAACCATTACTACAGTCAACATTATAGACTGTCAGTAAACTCACCATACTTAATAACCATTACTACAGTCAACATTATAGACTGTCAGTACACTCACCATACTTAATAACCAGGCTACAGTCTACATTATAGACTGTCAGTACACTCATTCAGCTTAATAACCATTACTACAGTCTACATTATAGACTGCCAGTACACTCACCATACTTAATAACCATTACTACAGTCAACATTATAGACTGTCAGTAAACTCACCATACTTAATAACCATTACTACAGTCTACATTATAGACTGTCAGTACACTCACCATACTTAATAACCATTACTACAGTCTACATTATAGACTGTCAGTACACTCACCATACTTAATAACTGTGTGTGTAGTGTGTGTGTACTGTGTGTGTAGTGTGTGAATACTGTGTGTGTAGTGTGTGAATACTGTGTGTGTAGTGTGTGTGAGTACGGTGTGTGTAGTGTGTGAATACTGGGTGTGTAGTGTGTGAATACTGTGTGTAGTGTGTGAATACTGTGTGTAGTGTGTGAATACTGTGTGTGTAGTGTGTGAGTACTGTGTGTGTAAGTACTGTGTGTGTAGTGTGTGTGTAGTGTGTGAGTACTGTGTGTGTGTAGTGTGTGTGTAGTGTGTGAGTACTGTGTGTAGTGTGTGAGTACTGTGTGTGTATTGTGTGAATACTGTGTGTATTGTGTGAGTACTGTGTGTGTAGTGTGTGAGTACTGTGTGTGTAGCGTGTGAGTACTGTGTGTAGTGTGAGTACTGTGTGTGTAGTGTGTGAGTACTGTGTGTGTAGTGTGTGAGTACTGTGTGTAGTGTGTGAATACTGTGTGTGTAGTGTGTGTACTGTGTGTGTAGTGTGTGAGTACTGTGTGTGGATTGTGTGAATACTGTGTGTATTGTGTGAGTACTGTGTGTGTAGTGTGTGAGTACTGTGTGTAGTGTGTGAGTACTGTGTGTAGTGTGAGTACTGTGTGTAGTGTGTGAGTACTGTGTGTGTAGTGTGTGAGTACTGTGTGTGTAATGTGTGAGTACTGTGTGTGTAGTGTGTGAATACTGTGTGTAGTGTGTGAGTACTGTGTGTGTAGTGTGTGAGTACTGTGTGTGTAGTGTGTGTGTACTGTGTGTGTGAGTAATGTGTGTGTAGTGTGTGAGCACTGTGTGTGTAGTGTGTGAGTACTCTGCGTGTAATGTCTGAATACTGTGTGTGTAGTGTGTGTGTAGTGTGTGTGTGAGTACTGTGTGTGTAGTGTGTGAGCACTGTGTGTGTAGTGTGTGAGTACTCTGCGTGTAATGTCTGAATACTGTGTGTGTACTGTGTGTGTAGTGTGTGAGTACTGTGTGTAGTGTGTGAGTAATGTGTGTGTAGTGTGTGAATACTGGGTGTGAGTACTGTGTGTGTAGTGTGTGTGTACTGTGTGTGTAGCGTGTGTGTACTGTGTGTGTAGTGTGAATACTGTGTGTAATGTGTGTGAGTACGGTGTGTGTAGTGTGTGAATACTGGGTGTGTAGTGTGTGAATACTGTGTGTAGTGTGTGAATACTGTGTGTGTAGTGTGTAAGTACTGTGTGTGTAGTGTGTGTGTAGTGTGTGAGTACTGTGTGTGTAGTGTGTGAGTACTGTGTGTAGTGTGTGAGTACTGTGTGTGTAGCGTGTGAGTACTGTGTGTAGTGTGAGTACTGTGTGTGTAGTGTGTGTACTGTGTGGTGTGTGAGTACTGTGTGTGTATTGTGTGAATACTGTGTGTAGTGTGTGAGTACTGTGTGTGTAGTGTGTGAGTACTGTGTGTGTAGTGTGTGAGTACTGTGTGTGTAGTGTGTGAGTACTGTGTGTGTAGTGTGTGAATACTGTGTGTAGTGTGTGAATACTGTGTGTAGTGTGTGAATACTGTGTGTAGTGTGTGAGTACTGTGTGTGTAGTGTGTGAGTACTGTGTGTGTAGTGTGTGAGTACTGGGTGTGTAGTGTGTGTGTACTGTGTGTAGTGTGTGAATACTGTATGTGTAGTGTGTGAGTACTGTGTGTGTAGTGAGTACTGTGTGTGTAGCGTGTGAGTACTGTGTGTGTAGCGTGTGAGTACTGTGTGTGTAGTGTGAGTACTGTGTGTGTAGTGTGTGAGTACTGTGTGTGTAGTGTGCGTGTACTGTGTGTGTAGTGTGTGAATACTGTGTGTGTATTGTGTGAGTACTGTGTGTGTAGTGTGTGAATACTGGGTGTAGTGTGTGAGTACTGTGTGTGTAGTGTGTGAGTACTGTGTGTAGTGTGAGTACTGTGTGTGTAGTGTGTGTACTGTGTGTAGTGTGTGAGTACTGTGTGTGTATTGTGTGAATACTGTGTGTAGTGTGTGAGTACTGTGTGTGTAGTGTGTGAGTACTGTGTGTAGTGTGTGAGTACTGTGTGTAGTGTGTGAGTACTGTGTGTGTAGTGTGTGAGTACTGTGTGTGTAGTGTGTGAGTACTGTGTGTGTAGTGTGTGAGTACTGTGTGTGTAGTGTGTGAGTACTGTGTGTGTAGTGTGTGAATACTGTGTGTAGTGTGTGAATACTGTGTGTAGTGTGTGAATACTGTGTGTAGTGTGTGAGTACTGTGTGTGTAGTGTGTGAGTACCGTGTGTGTAGTGTGTGAGTACTGTATGTGTAGTGTGTGAGTACTGTGTGTGTAGTGTGTGAGTACTGTGTGTGTAGCGTGTGAGTACTGTGTGTGTAGTGTGAGTACTGTGTGTGTAGTGTGTGAGTACTGTGTGTGTAGTGTGCGTGTACTGTGTGTGTAGTGTGTGAATACTGTGTGTGTATTGTGTGAGTACTGTGTGTGTAGTGTGTGAATACTGGGTGTAGTGTGTGAGTACTGTGTGTGTAGTGTGCGTGTACTGTGTGTGTAGTGTGTGTGTACTGTGTGTGTAGTGTGTACTGTGTGTGTAGTGTGTGAGTACTGTGTGTGTAGTGTGTGAATACTGTGTGTGTAGTGTGTGAGTACTGTGTGTAGTGTGTGAGTACTGTGTGTGTAGTGTGTGAATACTGTGTGTAGTGTGAGTACTGTGTGTGTAGTGTGTGAGTACTGTGTGTGTAGTGTGTGAATACTGTGTGTGTAGTGTGTGAGTACTGTGTGTGTAGTGTGTGAGTACTGTGTGTGTAGTGTGTGAGTACTGTGTGTAGTGTGTGAGTACTGTGTGTGTAGTGTGTGAATACTGTGTGTGTATTGTGTGAATACTGTGTGTGTAGTGTGCGTGTACTGTGTGTGTAGTGTGCGTGTACTGTGTGTGTAGTGTGTGAATACTGTGTGTAGTGTGTGAATACTGTGTGTGTAGTGTATGTGTACTGTGTGTAGTGTGTGAGTACTGTGTGTAGTGTGTGAATACTGTGTGTGTAGTGTATGTGTACTGTGTGTGTAGTGTGTGAGTACTGTGTGTAGTGTGTGAGTACTGTGTGTGTAGTGTGTGAGTACTGTGTGTGTAGTGTGTGAGTACTGTGTGTGTAGTGTGTGAATACTGGGGGAAGCATACCAAAACAGACAAGGTTTAGCAAAATTTGGAAACCATATAAAGCAACGCAGACGGTCGGTCAAAACACAATCAACGCATAGTCTGATTGATTACGCTATTTCAAAGATTGCTAAAGTGCAAGTTAAGTATGAACTTCAAAACACAGACCGCACACACACACAGACATTCAAGCAGAGCGGACCAGCACAGAGGCAGCACACAGTGGGAGTCGCGTTCAAATTTAGCTCTTCTGTACCTGATGATGGCCGCTTGTGTTGCGGCCGAAACGTCCTACGCTATCACGTCATTTCATTAATTTATTTCTTATTCGTACGTGACTTTACCGAAAAAAACACGCAAAGAGTAATTCCTGCAAGTCACGAATGCTTCGAACCGAGTCTCAAGTACTGTTACAGGATACAAACGTGGCGAGTTTGGCTGTTTGCGTGAATACCGTCTGTTGTAAAACAGCGCATGTGTAACAACACAACCTTGTGGCAACAACAACAACAACCCGCGTGTGGAACAACACAACCTTGCGGCAACAACAACCCGCGTGTGGAACAACACAACCTTGCGGCAACAACAACCCGCGTGTGGAACAACACAACCTTGTGGCAACAACAACAACAACCCGCGTGTGGAACAACACAACCTTGCGGCAACAACAACCCGCGTGTGGAACAACACAACCTTGTGGCAACAACAACAACCCGCGTGTGGATGCCGCGCGCGTTATCCAGCACCGCATGTTCACACAGCGTGAGAGAGTGTGTTGCTTGTGAATCTCACCGTGTGTGTGCCGTGTGTGTGTGTACGTGTGTGTGTGTGCTGCAAGTGGCGGGAAGTCGTGGGCCGTGTTCAAGTCGGCGACGCGGGCACGAACCTTCACTTGGCTGCTCGCGTTCCCAAGGAAGAAGTTGTAACGCCGCTTGCTGTAGTTGTAACCCTGAGGTTGTAGTAGTAACAACGCCGCTTGCTGTAGTTGTAACCCTGAGGTTGTAGTAGTAACAACGCCGCTTGCTGTAGTTGTAACCCTGAGGTTGTAGTAGTAACAACACCGCTGTAGTTATAACCCTGAGGTTGTAGTAGTAACAACACCGCTGCTGTAGTAGTAACCCTGAGGTTGTAGTAGTAACAACACCGCTGTAGTTATAACCATGAGGTTGTAGTAGTAACAACACCGCTGTAGTTGTAACCCTGAGGTTGTAGTAGTAACAACACCGCTTGCTGTAGTTGTAACCCTGAGGTTGTAGTAGTAACAACACTGCTGCTGTAGTTTTAACCCTGAGGTTGTAGTAGTAACAACACTGCTGCTGTAGTTATAACTCTGAGGTTGTAGTAGTAACAACACTGCTGCTGTAGTTATAACCCTGAGGTTGTAGTAACACCGCTGCTGCTGCTGCGATGTTGGCGGGGTAATGAACTCTGGCGATATCAAAAGTGTCGGGAAATCACGTGACGTTGCAACGCCTCTTTAGTTCCATCTGTCTGTTACAAACCCCCCCACCCCCACACCGGGATACAGAGGTCGCTGTTTTCACAACTGACACAGCCACCAAAGACAAAAGACCCCCCCATACCGGTGGTGTTGTTGTAGCCTGTGGCGGACTTCTGGGGCAAGTGCTGTTCAGCGAGCAGCGCCTCTTGAATGCCGGAACGGTACACGGAAAGGGGTGGGCGGCCAGCACCACGCCCGGCTGTCTTTGTCTCCCCGAGTAAACCGAATTTATTATCAAACGCATCACAACATTGTACCGCTAAAATAAAATGCAAAGACAATTTAACAAAAAAATGTTTTAAGTAGCGGCTTTGATTAGACGCCGCATCGGCTACTCAATTTGAGGCTGAGTCGACCTAGGGGAGGCCCAGGACCAGTTCGGATAATCGTCATTCGCGTTTGCTGACCGTGTGCGGGAATCGAACTCGGCGAGGCCGCTAACCGCTGCGCCACCGCTCCTCTCTGAAACAGAGGTCGCTGTTTTCACACAGCCTCGGGTCACTTAAGCATCATGGCACCGAGACAGAGGTTACAGCCTCGAGTTGCTTCTGTCTGTTACGAAGACAGAGGTTACTGAAACAGAGGTCGCTGTTTTCACACAGCCTCGGGTCACTTAAGAATCATGGCACCGAGACAGAGGTTACAGCCTCGAGTTGCTTCTGTCTATTAAGAAGACAGAGGTTACTGAAACAGAGGTCGCTGTTTTCACACAGCCTCGGTTCACTTAAGCATCATGGCACCGAGACAGAGGTTACAGCCTCGAATTGCTTCTGTCTGTTACGAAGACAGAGGTCACTGTTTGGAAGAAAATAAGAATTAATGTTGATTTGAAGCTTTCGTGAATGCAGGAATCTATACTCTGGTTAAAATTCTGATTTATTTTATACCTACGTGACTTTACCGAAAGAACTAAAAAAATAAGAATTAAGTTTTACCCTGTCTGGCAATAAAAAACCCCTTTTTTTGCGAGGAATCAACTCTGCTGCATTAACCGCACGCACTTGTGATGAACACGCAAACACAACATGCTCTGATAATATATGCAAATCTAGAATTAATATATGGCGTGTCTCCCGCACACAACGCGTCATCCACCACCAGACACCCCCCGGCGCCTCTGCGGCCCCCGGCAACAGTCCCAGCCAATCACCGCCGTCGCTTCTCGTCTACCTTTGATTGGGCCCAACCGATGACGTCACCTCACAGCTTCTGCCTCCTCTCAGACACCCCCCGGCGCCTCTGCAGCCCCCGGCAACAGTCCCAGCCAATCACCGTTAGCGCCACGGGCAGCGATTTGTCACTGGGTAAACAGCGGGAGGGGGGCGGGGGCGCGGGTGGGGGGGATGACGAGACTCCTCCCCCCCCACCACCCCCCAACAGCCGGGGGCGTTCGATTGGATGCGCAGGATGACGTCAGATGATCCGGGTACTAACGGGTTTTTGTTGCCATATAAGGGAGTGGGAGCGGAGCAAAAAAATTCTGCGGAGTCATTCAGGAACGTCGGCACGAAGTTCAGGCGGCCTCAGCCGTCCTCAACATTCCGCGTGAGGTTCGCAGGGTGGAGTTCAGGGCGAGCCTTTCCCCCCCCCAAGCCCCATCGGGCAGCGTAAAGAAGAGGTGAGTGGATACCGGTAAAAGGCGAGGTCGGCTGTTCCGGTCGAGCTTAGGCGATAGACTGCGCTCGGCGACGAGGCCTATTCTCTCACCCTCTACTAGCCTCTCCACTGCTAGCCTGTTCTCTCTCACGCTCCTAGCCTCTCTACTGCTAGCCTGTTCTCTCACTCTCCTTAGCCTCTCCACTGCTAGCCTGTTCTCTCACGCTCCTAGCCTCTCCACTGCTAGCCTGTTCTCTCTCACGCTCCTAGCCTCTCCACTGCTGCCCTGTTCTCTCTCTCCAAGCCTCTCCACTGCTAGCCTGTTCTCTCACTCTCCTAGCCTCTCCACTGCTAGCCTGTTCTCTCACCCTCTCCTAGCCTCTCCACTGCTAGCCTGTTCTCTCACCCTCTCCTAACCTCTCCACTGCTAGCCTGTTCTCTCTCACTCTCCTAGCCTCTCCACTGCTAGCCTGTTCTCTCTCACTCTTCTAGCCTCTCCACTGCTAGCCTGTTCTCTCACGCTCCTTAGCCTCTCCACTGCTAGCCTGTTCTCTCACTCTCCTAGCCTCTCCACTGCTAGCCTGTTCTCTCTCACGCTCCTAGCCTCTCTACTGCTAGCCTGTTCTCTCACTCTCCTTAGCCTCTCCACTGCTAGCCTGTTCTCTCACGCTCCTAGCCTCTCCACTGCTAGCCTGTTCTCTCTCACGCTCCTAGCCTCTCCACTGCTGCCCTGTTCTCTCTCTCCAAGCCTCTCCACTGCTAGCCTGTTCTCTCACTCTCCTAGCCTCTCCACTGCTAGCCTGTTCTCTCACCCTCTCCTAGCCTCTCCACTGCTAGCCTGTTCTCTCTCACTCTCCTAGCCTCTCCACTGCTAGCCTGTGCTCTCACCCTCCTGGCCTCTCCACTGTTAGCCTGTTCTCTCACGCTCCTAGCCTCTCCACTGCTAGCCTATTCTCTCTCTCCTAGCCTCTCTACTGCTAGCCTGTTCTCTCACGCTCCTAGCCACTCCACTGCTAGCCTGTTCTCTCACCCTCCTAGCCTCTCCACTGCTTGCCTGTTGTCTCACTCTCCTAGCCTCTCCACTGCTAGCCTGTTCTCTCACACTCCTTAGCCTCTCCACTGCTAGCCTGTTCTCTCTCTCACTCTCCTAGCCTCTCCACTGCTAGCCTGTTCGCTCTCACACTCCTAGCCTCTCTACTGCTAGCCTGTTCTCTCACTCTCCTTAGCCTCTCCACTGCTAGCCTGTTCTCTCACGCTCCTAGCCTCTCCACTGCTAGCCTGTTCTCTCTCACGCTCCTAGCCTCTCCACTGCTGCCCTGTTTTCTCTCTCCAAGCCTCTCCACTGCTAGCCTGTTCTCTCACTCTCCTAGCCTCTCCACTGCTAGCCTGTTCTCTCACCCTCTCCTAGCCTCTCCACTGCTAGCCTGTTCTCTCACCCTCCTGGCCTCTCCACTGCTAGCCTGTGCTCTCACGCTCCTAGCCTCTCCACTGCTAGCCTGTTCTCTCTCCTAGTCTCTCCACTGCTAGCCTGTTCTCTCACGCTCCTAGCCTCTCCACTGCTAGCCTGTTCTCTCACCCTCCTAGCCTCTCCACTGCTAGCCTGTTCTCTCACTCTCCTAGCCTCTCCACTGCTAGCCTGTTCTCTCACGCTCCTAGCCTCTCCACTGCTAGCCTGTTCTCTCACCCTCCTAGCCTCTCCACTGCTAGCCTGTTCTCTCACGCTCCTAGCCTCTCCACTGCTAGCCTGTTCTCTCACGCTCCTAGCCTCTCCACTGCTAGCCTGTTCTCTCTCACGCTCCTAGCCTCTCCACTGCTGCCCTGTTCTCTCTCTCCAAGCCTCTCCACTGCTAGCCTGTTCTCTCACTCTCCTAGCCTCTCCACTGCTAGCCTGTTCTCTCACCCCCTCTCCTAGCCTCTCCACTGCTAGCCTGTTCTCTCACCCCCTCTCCTAGCCTCTCCACTGCTAGCCTGTTCTCTCTCACTCTTCTAGCCTCTACACTGCTAGCCTGTTCTCTCACGCTCCTTAGCCTCTCCACTGCTAGCCTGTTCTCTCACGCTCCTAGCCTCTCCACTGCTAGCCTGTTCTCTCACCCTCCTAGCCTCTCCACTGCTAGCCTGTTCTCTCACGCTCCTAGCCTCTCCACTGCTAGCCTGTTCTCTCACCCTCCTAGCCTCTCCACTGCTAGCCTGTTCTCTCTCACTCTCCTAGCCTCTCCACTGCTAGCCTGTTCTCTCACCCTCCTAGCCTCTCCACTGCTAGCCTGTTCTCTCTCACTCTCCTAGCCTCTCCACTGCCTGCCTGTTCTCTCTCACTCTCCTAGCCTCTCCACTGCTAGCCAGTTCTCTCTCACGCTCCTAGCCTCTCCACTGCTAGCCTGTTCTCTCACGCTCCTAGCCTCTCCACTGCTAGCCTGTTCTCTCTCACGCTCCTAGCCTCTCCACTGCTGCCCTGTTCTCTCTCTCCAAGCCGCTCCACTGCTAGCCTGTTCTCTCACTCTCCTAGCCTCTCCACTGCTAGCCTGTTCTCTCACCCTCTCCTAGCCTCTCCACTGCTAGCCTGTTCTCTCACCCTCTCCTAGCCTCTCCACTGCTAGCTTGTTCTCTCTCACTCTCCTAGCCTCTCCACTGCTAGCCTGTTCTTTCTCACTCTTCTAGCCTCTCCACTGCTAGCCTGTTCTCTCACGCTCCTTAGCCTCTCCACTGCTAGCCTGTTCTCTCTCACTCTCCTAGCCTCTCCACTGCTAGCCTGTTCTCTCTCACGCTCCTAGCCTCTCTACTGATAGCCTGTTCTCTCACTCTCCTTAGCCTCTCCACTGCTAGCCTGTTCTCTCACGCTCCTAGCCTCTCCACTGCTAGCCTGTTCTCTCTCACGCTCCTAGCCTCTCCACTGCTGCCCTGTTCTCTCTCTCCAAGCCTCTCCACTGCTAGCCTGTTCTCTCACTCTCCTAGCCTCTCTACTGCTAGCCTGTTCTCTCACCCTCTCCTAGCCTCTCCACTGCTAGCCTGTTCTCTCACCCTCTCCTAGCCTCTCCACTGCTAGCCTGTTCTCTCTCACTCTCCTAGCCTCTCCACTGCTCGCCTGTTCTCTCTCTCTCTCCTAGCCTCTCTACTGCTAGCCTGTTCTCTCTCACGCTCCTAGCCTCTCCACTGCTAGCCTGTTCTCTCTCTCCAAGCCTCTCCACTGCTAGCCTGTTCTCTCACTCTCCTAGCCTCTCCACTGCTAGCCTGTTCTCTCACCCTCTCCTAGCCTCTCCACTGCTAGCCTGTTCTCTCACCCTCCTGGCCTCTCCACTGCTAGCCTGTGCTCTCACGCTCCTAGCCTCTCCACTGCTAGCCTGTTCTCTCTCCTAGTCTCTCCACTGCTAGCCTGTTCTCTCACGCTCCTAGCCTCTCCACTGCTAGCCTGTTCTCTCACCCTCCTAGCCTCTCCACTGCTAGCCTGTTCTCTCACTCTCCTAGCCTCTCCACTGCTAGCCTGTTCTCTCACGCTCCTAGCCTCTCCACTGCTAGCCTGTTCTCTCACCCTCCTAGCCTCTCCACTGCTAGCCTGTTCTCTCACGCTCCTAGCCTCTCCACTGCTAGCCTGTTCTCTCACGCTCCTAGCCTCTCCACTGCTAGCCTGTTCTCTCTCACGCTCCTAGCCTCTCCACTGCTGCCCTGTTCTCTCTCTCCAAGCCTCTCCACTGCTAGCCTGTTCTCTCACTCTCCTAGCCTCTCCACTGCTAGCCTGTTCTCTCACCCCCTCTCCTAGCCTCTCCACTGCTAGCCTGTTCTCTCACCCCCTCTCCTAGCCTCTCCACTGCTAGCCTGTTCTCTCTCACTCTTCTAGCCTCTACACTGCTAGCCTGTTCTCTCACGCTCCTTAGCCTCTCCACTGCTAGCCTGTTCTCTCACGCTCCTAGCCTCTCCACTGCTAGCCTGTTCTCTCACCCTCCTAGCCTCTCCACTGCTAGCCTGTTCTCTCACGCTCCTAGCCTCTCCACTGCTAGCCTGTTCTCTCACCCTCCTAGCCTCTCCACTGCTAGCCTGTTCTCTCTCACTCTCCTAGCCTCTCCACTGCTAGCCTGTTCTCTCACCCTCCTAGCCTCTCCACTGCTAGCCTGTTCTCTCTCACTCTCCTAGCCTCTCCACTGCCTGCCTGTTCTCTCTCACTCTCCTAGCCTCTCCACTGCTAGCCAGTTCTCTCTCACGCTCCTAGCCTCTCCACTGCTAGCCTGTTCTCTCACGCTCCTAGCCTCTCCACTGCTAGCCTGTTCTCTCTCACGCTCCTAGCCTCTCCACTGCTGCCCTGTTCTCTCTCTCCAAGCCGCTCCACTGCTAGCCTGTTCTCTCACTCTCCTAGCCTCTCCACTGCTAGCCTGTTCTCTCACCCTCTCCTAGCCTCTCCACTGCTAGCCTGTTCTCTCACCCTCTCCTAGCCTCTCCACTGCTAGCTTGTTCTCTCTCACTCTCCTAGCCTCTCCACTGCTAGCCTGTTCTTTCTCACTCTTCTAGCCTCTCCACTGCTAGCCTGTTCTCTCACGCTCCTTAGCCTCTCCACTGCTAGCCTGTTCTCTCTCACTCTCCTAGCCTCTCCACTGCTAGCCTGTTCTCTCTCACGCTCCTAGCCTCTCTACTGATAGCCTGTTCTCTCACTCTCCTTAGCCTCTCCACTGCTAGCCTGTTCTCTCACGCTCCTAGCCTCTCCACTGCTAGCCTGTTCTCTCTCACGCTCCTAGCCTCTCCACTGCTGCCCTGTTCTCTCTCTCCAAGCCTCTCCACTGCTAGCCTGTTCTCTCACTCTCCTAGCCTCTCTACTGCTAGCCTGTTCTCTCACCCTCTCCTAGCCTCTCCACTGCTAGCCTGTTCTCTCACCCTCTCCTAGCCTCTCCACTGCTAGCCTGTTCTCTCTCACTCTCCTAGCCTCTCCACTGCTCGCCTGTTCTCTCTCTCTCTCCTAGCCTCTCTACTGCTAGCCTGTTCTCTCTCACGCTCCTAGCCTCTCCACTGCTAGCCTGTTCTCTCACCCTCCTGGCCTCTCCACTGCTAGCCTGTTCTCTCACGCTCCTAGCCTCTCCACTGCTAGCCTATTCTCTCTCTCCTAGCCTCTCTACTGCTAGCCTGTTCTCTCACGCTCCTAGCCACTCCACTGCTAGCCTGTTCTCTCACCCTTCTAGCCTCTCCACTGCTAGCCTGTTCTCTCACCCTCCTAGCCTCTCCACTGCTAGCCTGTTCTCTCACTCTCCTAGCCTCTCCACTGCTAGCCTGTTCTCTCACGCTCCTAGCCTCTCCACTGCTAGCCTGTTCTCTCACCCTCCTAGCCTCTCCACTGCTAGCCTGTTCTCTCTCACTCTCCTAGCCTCTCCACTGCTAGCCTGTTCTCTCACCCTCCTAGCCTCTCCACTGCTAGCCTGTTCTCTCTCACTCTCCTAGCCTCTCCACTGCCTGCCTGTTCTCTCTCACTCTCCTAGCCTCTCCACTGCTAGCCAGTTCTCTCACCCTCCTAGCCTCTCCACTGCTAGCCTGTTCTCTCTCACGCTCCTAGCCTCTCTACTGCTAGCCTGTTCTCTCACGCTCCTAGCCTCTCCACTGCTAGCCTGTTCTCTCACTCTCCTAGCCTCTCCACTGCTAGCCTGTTCTCTCTCTCTCCTAGCCTCTCCACTGCTAGCCTGTTCTCTCTCACTCTCCTAGCCTCTCCACTGCTAGCCTGTTCTCTCTCACTCTCCTAGCCTCTCCACTGCTAGCCTGTTCTCTCTCACTCTCCTAGCCTCTCCACTGCTAGCCTGCTCTCTCTCACGCTCCTAGCCTCTCTACTGCTAGCCTGTTCTCTCACTCTCATAGCCTCTCCACGGCTAGCCTGTTCTCTCTCACCCTCCTAGCCTCTCTACTGCTATCCTGTTCTCTCACGCTCCTAGCCTCTCCACTGCTAGCCTGTTCTCTCACGCTCCTTAGCCTCTCCACTGCTAGCCTGTTCTCTCTCTCACTCTCCTAGCCTCTCCACTGCTAGCCTGTTCTCTCTCACGCTCCTAGCCTCTCTACTGCTAGCCTGTTCTCTCACTCTCCTTAGCCTCTCCACTGCTAGCCTGTTCTCTCACGCTCCTAGCCTCTCCACTGCTGCCCTGTTCTCTATCTCCAAGCCTCTCCACTGCTAGCCTGTTCTCTCACCCTCCTGGCCTCTCCACTACTAGCCTGTTCTCTCACGCTCCTAGCCTCTCCACTGCTAGCCTGTTCTCTCTCTCCTAGCCTCTCCACTGCTAGCCTGTTCTCTCACGCTCCTCGCCTCTCCACTGCTAGCCTGTTCTCTCACCCTCCTAGCCTCTCCACTGCTAGCCTGTTCTCTCACTCTCCTAGCCTCTCCACTGCTAGCCTGTTCTCTCACCCTCCTAGCCTCTCCACTGCTAGCCTGTTCTCTCTCACTCTCCTAGCCTCTCCACTGCCTGCCTGTTCTCTCACTCTCCTAGCCTCTCCACTGCTAGCCTGTTCTCTCTCATGCTCCTAGCCTCTCCACTGCTAGCCTGTTCTCTCACCCTCCTAGCCTCTCCACTGCTAGCCTGTTCTCTCCCCCTCCTAGCCTCTCCACTGCTAGCCTGTTCTCTCTCACTCTCCTAGCCTCTCCACTGCCTGCCTGTTCTCTCTCACTCTCCTAGCCTCTCCACTGCTAGCCTGTTCTCTCTCACGCTCCTAGCCTCTCCACTGCTAGCCTGTTCTCTCACCCTCCTAGCCTCTCCACTGCTAGCCTGTTCTCTCTCACGCTCCTAGCCTCTCTACTGCTAGCCTGTTCTCTCACGCTCCTAGCATCTCCACTGCTAGCCTGTTCTCTCACTCTCCTAGCCTCTCCACTGCTAGCCTGTTCTCTCACTCTCCTAGCCTCCACTGCTAGTCTGTTCTCTCTCTCCTAGCCTCTCCACTGCTAGCCTGTTCTCTCTCACTCTCCTAGCCTCTCCACTGCTAGCCTGTTCTCTCTCATTCTCCTAGCCTCTCCACTGCTAGCCTGTTCTCTCTCACCCTCCTAGCCTCTCCACTGCTAGCCTGTTCTCTCTCACTCTCCTAGCCTCTCCACTGCTAGCCTGTTCTCTCTCACGGTCCTAGCCTCTCCACTGCTGCCCTGTTCTCTCTCTCCAAGCCTCTCCACTGCTAGCCTGTTCTCTCACTCCAAGCCTCTCCACTGCTAGCCTGTTCTCTCACTCTCCTAGCCTCTCCACTGCTAGCCTGTTCTCTCACCCTCTCCTAGCCTCTCCACTGCTAGCCTGTTCTCTCACCCTCTCCTAGCCTCTCCACTGCTAGCCTGTTCTCTCTCTCTCTCCTAGCCTCTCCACTGCTAGCCTGTTCTCTCTCACGCTCCTAGCCTCTCCACTGCTAGCCTGTGCTCTCACCCTCCTGGCCTCTCCACTGCTAGCCTGTTCTCTCACGCTCCTAGCCTCTCCACTGCTAGCCTATTCTCTCTCTCCTAGCCTCTCTACTGCTAGCCTGTTCTCTCACGCTCCTAGCCACTCCACTGCTAGCCTATTCTCTCACCCTCCTTAGCCTCTCCACTGCTAGCCTGTTCTCTCTCACTCTCCTAGCCTCTCCACTGCTAGCCTGGTCTCTCACACTCCTTAGCCTCCACTGCTAGCCTGTTCTCTCTCTCACACTCCTTAGCCTCTCCACTGCTAGCCTGTTCTCACTCTCCTAGCCTCTCCACTGCTAGCCTGTTCTCTCTCACGCTCCTAGCCTCTCTACTGCTAGCCTGTTCTCTCACTCTCCTTAGCCTCTCCACTGCTAGCCTGTTCTCTCACGCTCCTAGCCTCTCCACTGCTAGCCTGTTCTCTCACACTCCTTAGCCTCCACTGCTAGCCTGTTCTCTCTCTCACACTCCTTAGCCTCTCCACTGCTAGCCTGTTCTCTCTCTCACTCTCCTAGCCTCTCCACTGCTAGCCTGTTCTCTCTCACGCTCCTAGCCTCTCTACTGCTAGCCTGTTCTCTCACTCTCCTTAGCCTCTCCACTGCTAGCCTGTTCTCTCACGCTCCTAGCCTCTCCACTGCTGCCCTGTTCTCTCTCTCCAAGCCTCTCCACTGCTAGCCTGTTCTCTCACTCTCCTAGCCTCTCCACTGCTAGCCTGTTCTCTCACCCTCTCCTAGCCTCTCCACTGCTAGCCTGTTCTCTCTCCCTCTCCTAGCCTCTCCACTGCTCGCCTGCTCTCTCTCTCTCCTAGCCTCTCCACTGCTAGCCTGTTCTCTCTCACGCTCCTAGCCTCACCACTGCTAGCCTGTTCTCTCACCCTTCTGGCCTCTCCACTGCTAGCCTGTTCTCTCACGCTCCTAGCCTCTCCACTGCTAGCCTGTTCTCTCACCCTCCTAGCCTCTCCACTGCTAGCCTGTTCTCTCACGCGCCTAGCCTCTCCACTGCTAGCCTGTTCTCTCACCCTCCTAGCCTCTCCACTGCTAGCCTGTTCTCTCACCTTCCTAGCCTCTCCACTGCTAGCCTGTTCTCTCTCACGCTCCTAGCCTCTCTACTGCTAGCCTGTTCTCTCACGCTCCTAGCCTCTCCACTGCTGCCCTGTTCTCTCTCTCCAAGCCTCTCCACTGCTAGCTTGTTCTCTCACTCTCCTAGCCTCTCCACTGCTAGCCTGTTCTCTCACCCTCTCCTAGCCTCTCCACTGCTAGCCTGTTCTCTCACCCTCTCCTAGCCTCTCCACTGCTAGCCTGTTCTCTCTCCCTCTCCTAGCCTCTCCACTGCTCGCCTGCTCTCTCTCTCTCCTAGCCTCTCCACTGCTAGCCTGTTATCTCTCACTCTCCTAGCCTCTCCACTGCTAGCCTGTTCTCTCACCCTCCTGGCCTCTCCACTGCTAGCCTGTTCTCTCACGCTCCTAGCCTCTCCACTGCTAGCCTGTTCTCTCACCCTCCTAGCCTCTCCACTGCTAGCCTGTTCTCTCACCCTCCTAGCCTCTCCACTGCTAGCCTGTTCTCTCACTCTCCTAGCCTCTCCACTGCTAGCCTGTTCTCTCACCCTCCTAGCCTCTCCACTGCTAGCCTGTTCTCTCACCTTCCTAGCCTCTCCACTGCTAGCCTGTTCTCTCTCACGCTCCTAGCCTCTCTACTGCTAGCCTGTTCTCTCACGCTCCTAGCCTCTTCACTGCTAGCCTGTTCTCTCACTCTCCTAGCCTCTCCACTGCTAGCCTGTTCTCTCACTCTCCTAGCCTCTCCACTGCTAGCCTGTTCTCTCACTCTCCTAGCCTCTCCACTGCTAGCCTGTTCTCTCACTCTCCTAGCCTCTCCACTGCTAGCCTGTTCTCTCTCTCCTAGCCTCTCCACTGCTAGCCTGTTCTCTCTCACTCTCCTAGCCTCTCCACTGCTAGCCTGTTCTCTCACTCTCCTAGCCTCTCCACTGCTAGCCTGTTCTCTCACTCTCCTAGCCTCTCCACTGCTAGCCTGTTCTCTCACTCTCCTAGCCTCTCCACTGCTAGCCTGTTCTCTCTCTCTCCTAGCCTCTCCACTGCTAGCCTGTTCTCTCTCACTCTCCTAGCCTCTCCACTGCTAGCCTGTTCTCTCTCACTCTCCTAGCCTCTCCACTGCTAGCCTGTTCTCTCTCACTCTCCTAGCCTCTCCACTGCTAGCCTGTTCTCTCTCACGCTCCTAGCCTCTCTACTGCTAGCCTGTTCTCTCACTCTCATAGCCTCTCCACGGCTAGCCTGTTCTCTCTCACCCTCCTAGCCTCTCTACTGCTATCCTGTTCTCTCTCACGCTCCTAGCCTCTCCACTGCTAGCCTGTTCTCTCACGCTCCTTAGCCTCTCCACTGCTAGCCTGTTCTCTCTCTCACTCTCCTAGCCTCTCCACTGCTAGCCTGTTCTCTCTCACGCTCCTAGCCTCTCTACTGCTAGCCTGTTCTCTCACTCTCCTTAGCCTCTCCACTGCTAGCCTGTTCTCTCACGCTCCTAGCCTCTCCACTGCTGCCCTGTTCTCTATCTCCAAGCCTCTCCACTGCTAGCCTGTTCTCTCACCCTCCTGGCCTCTCCACTACTAGCCTGTTCTCTCACGCTCCTAGCCTCTCCACTGCTAGCCTGTTCTCTCTCTCCTAGCCTCTCCACTGCTAGCCTGTTCTCTCACGCTCCTCGCCTCTCCACTGCTAGCCTGTTCTCTCACCCTCCTAGCCTCTCCACTGCTAGCCTGTTCTCTCACTCTCCTAGCCTCTCCACTGCTAGCCTGTTCTCTCTCTCACTCTCCTAGCCTCTCCACTGCTAGCCTGTTATCTCTCACGGTCCTAGCCTCTCCACTGCTGCCCTGTTCTCTCTCTCCAAGCCTCTCCACTGCTAGCCTGTTCTCTCACTCTCCTAGCCTCTCCACTGCTAGCCTGTTCTCTCACCCTCTCCTAGCCTCTCCACTGCTAGCCTGTTCTCTCACCCTCTCCTAGTCTCTCCACTGCTAGCCTGTTCTCTCTCTCTCTCCTAGCCTCTCCACTGCTAGCCTGTTCTCTCTCACGCTCCTAGCCTCTCCACTGCTAGCCTGTGCTCTCACCCTCCTGGCCTCTCCACTGCTAGCCTGTTCTCTCACGCTCCTAGCCTCTCCACTGCTAGCCTATTCTCTCTCTCCTAGCCTCTCTACTGCTAGCCTGTTCTCTCACCCTCCTTAGCCTCTCCACTGCTAGCCTGTTCTCTCTCACTCTCCTAGCCTCTCCACTGCTAGCCTGTTCTCTCACACTCCTTAGCCTCCACTGCTAGCCTGTTCTCTCTCTCACACTCCTTAGCCTCTCCACTGCTAGCCTGTTCTCTCTCTCACTCTCCTAGCCTCTCCACTGCTAGCCTGTTCTCTCTCACGCTCCTAGCCTCTCTACTGCTAGCCTGTTCTCTCACTCTCCTTAGCCTCTCCACTGCTAGCCTGTTCTCTCACGCTCCTAGCCTCTCCACTGCTAGCCTGTTCTCTCACACTCCTTAGCCTCCACTGCTAGCCTGTTCTCTCTCTCACACTCCTTAGCCTCTCCACTGCTAGCCTGTTCTCTCTCTCACTCTCCTAGCCTCTCCACTGCTAGCCTGTTCTCTCTCTCACTCTCCTAGCCTCTCCACTGCTAGCCTGTTCTCTCTCACGCTCCTAGCCTCTCTACTGCTAGCCTGTTCTCTCACTCTCCTTAGCCTCTCCACTGCTAGCCTGTTCTCTCACGCTCCTAGCCTCTCCACTGCTGCCCTGTTCTCTCTCTCCAAGCCTCTCCACTGCTAGCCTGTTCTCTCACTCTCCTAGCCTCTCCACTGCTAGCCTGTTCTCTCACCCTCTCCTAGCCTCTCCACTGCTAGCCTGTTCTCTCACCCTCTCCTAGCCTCTCCACTGCTAGCCTGTTCTCTCTCCCTCTCCTAGCCTCTCCACTGCTCGCCTGCTCTCTCTCTCTCCTAGCCTCTCCACTGCTAGCCTGTTCTCTCTCACGCTCCTAGCCTCACCACTGCTAGCCTGTTCTCTCACCCTCCTGGCCTCTCCACTGCTAGCCTGTTCTCTCACGCTCCTAGCCTCTCCACTGCTAGCCTGTTCTCTCACCCTCCTAGCCTCTCCACTGCTAGCCTGTTCTCTCACGCGCCTAGCCTCTCCACTGCTAGCCTGTTCTCTCACCCTCCTAGCCTCTCCACTGCTAGCCTGTTCTCTCACCTTCCTAGCCTCTCCACTGCTAGCCTGTTCTCTCTCACGCTCCTAGCCTCTCCACTGCTGCCCTGTTCTCTCTCTCCAAGCCTCTCCACTGGTAGCTTGTTCTCTCACTCTCCTAGCCTCTCCACTGCTAGCCTGTTCTCTCACCCTCTCCTAGCCTCTCCACTGCTAGCCTGTTCTCTCACCCTCTCCTAGCCTCTCCACTGCTAGCCTGTTATCTCTCACTCTCCTAGCCTCTCCACTGCTAGCCTGTTCTCTCACCCTCCTGGCCTCTCCACTGCTAGCCTGTTCTCTCACGCTCCTAGCCTCTCCACTGCTAGCCTGGTCTCTCACCCTCCTAGCCTCTCCACTGCTAGCCTGTTCTCTCACCCTCCTAGCCTCTCCACTGCTAGCCTGTTCTCTCACTCTCCTAGCCTCTCCACTGCTAGCCTGTTCTCTCACCCTCCTAGCCTCTCCACTGCTAGCCTGTTCTCTCACCTTCCTAGCCTCTCCACTGCTAGCCTGTTCTCTCTCACGCTCCTAGCCTCTCTACTGCTAGCCTGTTCTCTCACGCTCCTAGCCTCTTCACTGCTAGCCTGTTCTCTCACTCTCCTAGCCTCTCCACTGCTAGCCTGTTCTCTCACTCTCCTAGCCTCTCCACTGCTAGCCTGTTCTCTCACTCTCCTAGCCTCTCCACTGCTAGCCTGTTCTCTCACTCTCCTAGCCTATCCACTGCTAGCCTGTTCTCTCTCTCCTAGCCTCTCCACTGCTAGCCTGTTCTCTCTCACTCTCCTAGCCTCTCCACTGCTAGCCTGTTCTCTCACTCTCCTAGCCTCTCCACTGCTAGCCTGTTCTCTCACTCTCCTAGCCTCTCCACTGCTAGCCTGTTCTCTCACTCTCCTAGCCTCTCCACTGCTAGCCTGTTCTCTCTCTCCTAGCCTCTCCACTGCTAGCCTGTTCTCTCTCACTCTCCTAGCCTCTCCACTGCTAGCCTGTTATCTCTCACTCTCCTAGCCTCTCCACTGCTAGCCTGTTCTCTCACGCTCCTAGCCTCTCTACTGCTAGCCTGTTCTCTCACTCTCATAGCCTCTCCACGGCTAGCCTGTTCTCTCTCACCCTCCTAGCCTCTCTACTGCTAGCCTGTTCTCTCACACTCCTAGCCTCTCCACTGCTAGCCTGTTCTCTCACGCTCCTAGCCTCTCCACTGCTAGCCTGTTCTCTCTCTCCTAGCCTCTCCACTGCTAGCCTGTTCTCTCACGCTCCTAGCCTCTCCACTGCTAGCCTGTTCTCTCACCCTCCTAGCCTCTCCACTGCTAGCCTGTTCTCTCTCACTCTCCTAGCCTCTCCACTGCCTGCCTGTTCTCTCTCACTCTCCTAGCCTCTCCACTGCTAGCCTGTTCTCTCTCACGCTCCTAGCCTCTCCACTGCTAGCCTGTTCTCTCACCCTCCTAGCCTGTTCTCTCTCACGCTCCTAGCCTCTCTACTGCTAGCCTGTTCCCTCACGCTCCTAGCCTCTCCACTGCTAGCCTGTTCTCTCTCACTCTCCTAGCCTCTCCACTGCTAGCCTGTTCTCTCACCCTCCTAGCCTCTCCACTGCTAGCCTGTTCTCTCTCACTTTCCTAGCCTCTCCACTGCCTGCCTGTTCTCTCTCACTCTCCTAGCCTCTCCACTGCTAGCCTGTTCTCTCACACTCCTAGCCTCTCCACTGCTAGCCTGTTCTCTCACCCTCCTAGCCTCTCCACTGCTAGCCTGTTCTCTCTCACGCTCCTAGCCTCTCCACTGCTAGCCTGTTCTCTCACGCTCCTAGCCTCTCCACTGCTAGCCTGTTCTCTCACTCTCCTAGCCTCTCCACTGCTAGCCTGTGCTCTCACTCTCCTAGCCTCTCCACTGCTAGCCTGTTCTCTCTCTCCTAGCCTCTCCACTGCTAGCCTGTTCTCTCTCACTCTCCTAGCCTCTCCACTGCTAGCCTGTTCTCTCTCACTCTCCTAGCCTCTCCACTGCTAGCCTGTTCTCTCTCACTCTCCTAGCCTCTCCACTGCTAGCCTGTTCTCTCTCACGCTCCTAGCCTCTCCACTGCTAGCCTGTTCTCTCACCCTCCTAGCTTCTCCACTGCTAGCCTGTTCTCTCTCACGCTCCTAGCCTCTGTACTGCTAGCCTGTTCTCTCACGCTCCTAGCCTCTCCACTGCTAGCCTGTTCTCTCACTCTCCTAGCCTCCACTGGTAGCCTGTTCTCTCTCTCTCCTAGCCTCTCCACTGCTAGCCTGTTCTCTCTCACTCTCCTAGCCTCTCCACTGCTAGCCTGTTCTCTCTCACTCTCCTAGCCTCTCCACTGCTAGCCTGTTCTCTCTCACGCTCCTAGCCTCTCTACTGCTAGCCTGTTCTCTCACTCTCATAGCCTCTCCACGGCTAGCCTGTTCTCTCTCACCCTCCTAGCCTCTCTACTGCTATCCTGTTCTCTCACGCTCCTAGCCTCTCCACTGCTAGCCTGTTCTCTCACGTTCCTTAGCCTCTCCACTGCTAGCCTGTTCTCTCTCTCACTCTCCTAGCCTCTCCACTGCTAGCCTGTTCTCTCTCACGCTCCTAGCCTCTCTACTGCTAGCCTGTTCTCTCACTCTCCTTAGCCTCTCCACTGCTAGCCTGTTCTCTCACGCTCCTAGCCTCTCCACTGCTGCCCTGTTCTCTATCTCCAAGCCTCTCCACTGCTAGCCTGTTCTCTCACCCTCCTGGCCTCTCCACTACTAGCCTGTTCTCTCACGCTCCTAGCCTCTCCACTGCTAGCCTGTTCTCTCTCTCCTAGCCTCTCCACTGCTAGCCTGTTCTCTCACGCTCCTCGCCTCTCCACTGCTAGCCTGTTCTCTCACCCTCCTAGCCTCTCCACTGCTAGCCTGTTCTCTCACTCTCCTAGCCTCTCCACTGCTAGCCTGTTCTCTCACCCTCCTAGCCTCTCCACTGCTAGCCTGTTCTCTCTCACTCTCCTAGCCTCTCCACTGCCTGCCTGTTCTCTCACTCTCCTAGCCTCTCCACTGCTAGCCTGTTCTCTCTCATGCTCCTAGCCTCTCCACTGCTAGCCTGTTCTCTCACCCTCCTAGCCTCTCCACTGCTAGCCTGTTCTCTCCCCCTCCTAGCCTCTCCACTGCTAGCCTGTTCTCTCTCACTCTCCTAGCCTCTCCACTGCCTGCCTGTTCTCTCTCACTCTCCTAGCCTCTCCACTGCTAGCCTGTTCTCTCTCACGCTCCTAGCCTCTCCACTGCTAGCCTGTTCTCTCACCCTCCTAGCCTCTCCACTGCTAGCCTGTTCTCTCTCACGCTCCTAGCCTCTCTACTGCTAGCCTGTTCTCTCACGCTCCTAGCATCTCCACTGCTAGCCTGTTCTCTCACTCTCCTAGCCTCTCCACTGCTAGCCTGTTCTCTCACTCTCCTAGCCTCTCCACTGCTAGCCTGTTCTCTCACTCTCCTAGCCTCCACTGCTAGTCTGTTCTCTCTCTCCTAGCCTCTCCACTGCTAGCCTGTTCTCTCTCACTCTCCTAGCCTCTCCACTGCTAGCCTGTTCTCTCTCATTCTCCTAGCCTCTCCACTGCTAGCCTGTTCTCTCACGCTCCTTAGCCTCTCCACTGCTAGCCTGTTCTCTCTCACTCTCCTAGCCTCTCCACTGCTAGCCTGTTCTCTCTCACGGTCCTAGCCTCTCCACTGCTGCCCTGTTCTCTCTCTCCAAGCCTCTCCACTGCTAGCCTGTTCTCTCACTCTCCTAGCCTCTCCACTGCTAGCCTGTTCTCTCACCCTCTCCTAGCCTCTCCACTGCTAGCCTGTTCTCTCACCCTCTCCTAGCCTCTCCACTGCTAGCCTGTTCTCTCTCTCTCTCCTAGCCTCTCCACTGCTAGCCTGTTCTCTCTCACGCTCCTAGCCTCTCCACTGCTAGCCTGTGCTCTCACCCTCCTGGCCTCTCCACTGCTAGCCTGTTCTCTCACGCTCCTAGCCTCTCCACTGCTAGCCTATTCTCTCTCTCCTAGCCTCTCTACTGCTAGCCTGTTCTCTCACGCTCCTAGCCACTCCACTGCTAGCCTATTCTCTCACCCTCCTTAGCCTCTCCACTGCTAGCCTGTTCTCTCTCACTCTCCTAGCCTCTCCACTGCTAGCCTGGTCTCTCACACTCCTTAGCCTCCACTGCTAGCCTGTTCTCTCTCTCACACTCCTTAGCCTCTCCACTGCT
The DNA here is from genome assembly GCF_048934315.1 of Petromyzon marinus. NCBI lineage: Eukaryota > Metazoa > Chordata > Hyperoartia > Petromyzontiformes > Petromyzontidae > Petromyzon > Petromyzon marinus. The sequence continues at coordinate 86,542 of NW_027422972.1, read as the reverse complement.
AGCCTGTTCTCTCTCTCACTCTCCTAGCCTCTCCACTGCTAGCCTGTTCTCTCTCACGCTCCTAGCCTCTCTACTGCTAGCCTGTTCTCTCACTCTCCTTAGCCTCTCCACTGCTAGCCTGTTCTCTCACGCTCCTAGCCTCTCCACTGCTAGCCTGTTCTCTCACACTCCTTAGCCTCCACTGCTAGCCTGTTCTCTCTCTCACACTCCTTAGCCTCTCCACTGCTAGCCTGTTCTCTCTCTCACTCTCCTAGCCTCTCCACTGCTAGCCTGTTCTCTCTCACGCTCCTAGCCTCTCTACTGCTAGCCTGTTCTCTCACTCTCCTTAGCCTCTCCACTGCTAGCCTGTTCTCTCACGCTCCTAGCCTCTCCACTGCTGCCCTGTTCTCTCTCTCCAAGCCTCTCCACTGCTAGCCTGTTCTCTCACTCTCCTAGCCTCTCCACTGCTAGCCTGTTCTCTCACCCTCTCCTAGCCTCTCCACTGCTAGCCTGTTCTCTCACCCTCTCCTAGCCTCTCCACTGCTAGCCTGTTCTCTCTCCCTCTCCTAGCCTCTCCACTGCTCGCCTGCTCTCTCTCTCTCCTAGCCTCTCCACTGCTAGCCTGTTCTCTCTCACGCTCCTAGCCTCACCACTGCTAGCCTGTTCTCTCACCCTCCTGGCCTCTCCACTGCTAGCCTGTTCTCTCACGCTCCTAGCCTCTCCACTGCTAGCCTGTTCTCTCACCCTCCTAGCCTCTCCACTGCTAGCCTGTTCTCTCACGCGCCTAGCCTCTCCACTGCTAGCCTGTTCTCTCACCCTCCTAGCCTCTCCACTGCTAGCCTGTTCTCTCACCTTCCTAGCCTCTCCACTGCTAGCCTGTTCTCTCTCACGCTCCTAGCCTCTCTACTGCTAGCCTGTTCTCTCACGCTCCTAGCCTCTCCACTGCTGCCCTGTTCTCTCTCTCCAAGCCTCTCCACTGCTATCTTGTTCTCTCACTCTCCTAGCCTCTCCACTGCTAGCCTGTTCTCTCACCCTCTCCTAGCCTCTCCACTGCTAGCCTGTTCTCTCACCCTCTCCTAGCCTCTCCACTGCTAGCCTGTTCTCTCTCCCTCTCCTAGCCTCTCCACTGCTCGCCTGCTCTCTCTCTCTCCTAGCCTCTCCACTGCTAGCCTGTTATCTCTCACTCTCCTAGCCTCTCCACTGCTAGCCTGTTCTCTCACCCTCCTGGCCTCTCCACTGCTAGCCTGTTCTCTCACGCTCCTAGCCTCTCCACTGCTAGCCTGTTCTCTCACCCTCCTAGCCTCTCCACTGCTAGCCTGTTCTCTCACCCTCCTAGCCTCTCCACTGCTAGCCTGTTCTCTCACTCTCCTAGCCTCTCCACTGCTAGCCTGTTCTCTCACCCTCCTAGCCTCTCCACTGCTAGCCTGTTCTCTCACCTTCCTAGCCTCTCCACTGCTAGCCTGTTCTCTCTCACGCTCCTAGCCTCTCTACTGCTAGCCTGTTCTCTCACGCTCCTAGCCTCTTCACTGCTAGCCTGTTCTCTCACTCTCCTAGCCTCTCCACTGCTAGCCTGTTCTCTCACTCTCCTAGCCTCTCCACTGCTAGCCTGTTCTCTCTCATTCTCCTAGCCTCTCCACTGCTAGCCTGTTCTCTCACGCTCCTTAGCCTCTCCACTGCTAGCCTGTTCTCTCTCACTCTCCTAGCCTCTCCACTGCTAGCCTGTTCTCTCTCACGGTCCTAGCCTCTCCACTGCTGCCCTGTTCTCTCTCTCCAAGCCTCTCCACTGCTAGCCTGTTCTCTCACTCTCCTAGCCTCTCCACTGCTAGCCTGTTCTCTCACCCTCTCCTAGCCTCTCCACTGCTAGCCTGTTCTCTCACCCTCTCCTAGCCTCTCCACTGCTAGCCTGTTCTCTCTCTCTCTCCTAGCCTCTCCACTGCTAGCCTGTTCTCTCTCACGCTCCTAGCCTCTCCACTGCTAGCCTGTGCTCTCACCCTCCTGGCCTCTCCACTGCTAGCCTGTTCTCTCACGCTCCTAGCCTCTCCACTGCTAGCCTATTCTCTCTCTCCTAGCCTCTCTACTGCTAGCCTGTTCTCTCACGCTCCTAGCCACTCCACTGCTAGCCTATTCTCTCACCCTCCTTAGCCTCTCCACTGCTAGCCTGTTCTCTCTCACTCTCCTAGCCTCTCCACTGCTAGCCTGGTCTCTCACACTCCTTAGCCTCCACTGCTAGCCTGTTCTCTCTCTCACACTCCTTAGCCTCTCCACTGCTAGCCTGTTCTCTCTCTCACTCTCCTAGCCTCTCCACTGCTAGCCTGTTCTCTCTCACGCTCCTAGCCTCTCTACTGCTAGCCTGTTCTCTCACTCTCCTTAGCCTCTCCACTGCTAGCCTGTTCTCTCACGCTCCTAGCCTCTCCACTGCTAGCCTGTTCTCTCACACTCCTTAGCCTCCACTGCTAGCCTGTTCTCTCTCTCACACTCCTTAGCCTCTCCACTGCTAGCCTGTTCTCTCTCTCACTCTCCTAGCCTCTCCACTGCTAGCCTGTTCTCTCTCACGCTCCTAGCCTCTCTACTGCTAGCCTGTTCTCTCACTCTCCTTAGCCTCTCCACTGCTAGCCTGTTCTCTCACGCTCCTAGCCTCTCCACTGCTGCCCTGTTCTCTCTCTCCAAGCCTCTCCACTGCTAGCCTGTTCTCTCACTCTCCTAGCCTCTCCACTGCTAGCCTGTTCTCTCACCCTCTCCTAGCCTCTCCACTGCTAGCCTGTTCTCTCACCCTCTCCTAGCCTCTCCACTGCTAGCCTGTTCTCTCTCCCTCTCCTAGCCTCTCCACTGCTCGCCTGCGCTCTCTCTCTCCTAGCCTCTCCACTGCTAGCCTGTTCTCTCTCACGCTCCTAGCCTCACCACTGCTAGCCTGTTCTCTCACCCTCCTGGCCTCTCCACTGCTAGCCTGTTCTCTCACGCTCCTAGCCTCTCCACTGCTAGCCTGTTCTCTCACCCTCCTAGCCTCTCCACTGCTAGCCTGTTCTCTCACGCGCCTAGCCTCTCCACTGCTAGCCTGTTCTCTCACCCTCCTAGCCTCTCCACTGCTAGCCTGTTCTCTCACCTTCCTAGCCTCTCCACTGCTAGCCTGTTCTCTCTCACGCTCCTAGCCTCTCTACTGCTAGCCTGTTCTCTCACGCTCCTAGCCTCTCCACTGCTGCCCTGTTCTCTCTCTCCAAGCCTCTCCACTGCTAGCTTGTTCTCTCACTCTCCTAGCCTCTCCACTGCTAGCCTGTTCTCTCACCCTCTCCTAGCCTCTCCACTGCTAGCCTGTTCTCTCACCCTCTCCTAGCCTCTCCACTGCTAGCCTGTTCTCTCTCCCTCTCCTAGCCTCTCCACTGCTCGCCTGCTCTCTCTCTCTCCTAGCCTCTCCACTGCTAGCCTGTTATCTCTCACTCTCCTAGCCTCTCCACTGCTAGCCTGTTCTCTCACCCTCCTGGCCTCTCCACTGCTAGCCTGTTCTCTCACGCTCCTAGCCTCTCCACTGCTAGCCTGTTCTCTCACCCTCCTAGCCTCTCCACTGCTAGCCTGTTCTCTCACCCTCCTAGCCTCTCCACTGCTAGCCTGTTCTCTCACTCTCCTAGCCTCTCCACTGCTAGCCTGTTCTCTCACCCTCCTAGCCTCTCCACTGCTAGCCTGTTCTCTCACCTTCCTAGCCTCTCCACTGCTAGCCTGTTCTCTCTCACGCTCCTAGCCTCTCTACTGCTAGCCTGTTCTCTCACGCTCCTAGCCTCTTCACTGCTAGCCTGTTCTCTCACTCTCCTAGCCTCTCCACTGCTAGCCTGTTCTCTCACTCTCCTAGCCTCTCCACTGCTAGCCTGTTCTCTCACTCTCCTAGCCTCTCCACTGCTAGCCTGTTCTCTCACTCTCCTAGCCTCTCCACTGCTAGCCTGTTCTCTCTCTCCTAGCCTCTCCACTGCTAGCCTGTTCTCTCTCACTCTCCTAGCCTCTCCACTGCTAGCCTGTTCTCTCACTCTCCTAGCCTCTCCACTGCTAGCCTGTTCTCTCACTCTCCTAGCCTCTCCACTGCTAGCCTGTTCTCTCACTCTCCTAGCCTCTCCACTGCTAGCCTGTTCTCTCTCTCCTAGCCTCTCCACTGCTAGCCTGTTCTCTCTCACTCTCCTAGCCTCTCCACTGCTAGCCTGTTCTCTCTCACTCTCCTAGCCTCTCCACTGCTAGCCTGTTCTCTCTCACTCTCCTAGCCTCTCCACTGCTAGCCTGTTCTCTCTCACGCTCCTAGCCTCTCTACTGCTAGCCTGTTCTCTCACTCTCATAGCCTCTCCACGGCTAGCCTGTTCTCTCTCACCCTCCTAGCCTCTCTACTGCTATCCTGTTCTCTCACGCTCCTAGCCTCTCCACTGCTAGCCTGTTCTCTCACGCTCCTTAGCCTCTCCACTGCTAGCCTGTTCTCTCTCTCACTCTCCTAGCCTCTCCACTGCTAGCCTGTTCTCTCTCACGCTCCTAGCCTCTCTACTGCTAGCCTGTTCTCTCACTCTCCTTAGCCTCTCCACTGCTAGCCTGTTCTCTCACGCTCCTAGCCTCTCCACTGCTGCCCTGTTCTCTCACCCTCCTGGCCTCTCCACTACTAGCCTGTTCTCTCACGCTCCTAGCCTCTCCACTGCTAGCCTGTTCTCTCTCTCCTAGCCTCTCCACTGCTAGCCTGTTCTCTCACGCTCCACGCCTCTCCACTGCTAGCCTGTTCTCTCACCCTCCTAGCCTCTCCACTGCTAGCCTGTTCTCTCACTCTCCTAGCCTCTCCACTGCTAGCCTGTTCTCTCACCCTCCTAGCCTCTCCACTGCTAGCCTGTTCTCTCACTCTCCTAGCCTCTCCACTGCTAGCCTGTTCTCTCACCCTCCTAGCCTCTCCACTGCTAGCCTGTTCTCTCTCTCCTAGCCTCTCCACTGCTAGCCTGTTCTCTCACGCTCCTCGCCTCTCCACTGCTAGCCTGTTCTCTCACCCTCCTAGCCTCTCCACTGCTAGCCTGTTCTCTCACTCTCCTAGCCTCTCCACTGCCTGCCTGTTCTCTCACTCTCCTAGCCTCTCCACTGCTAGCCTGTTCTCTCTCATGCTCCTAGCCTCTCCACTGCTAGCCTGTTCTCTCACCCTCCTAGCCTCTCCACTGCTAGCCTGTTCTCTCCCCCTCCTAGCCTCTCCACTGCTAGCCTGTTCTCTCTCACTCTCCTAGCCTCTCCACTGCTAGCCTGTTCTCTCTCACGCTCCTAGCCTCTCCACTGCTAGCCTGTTCTCTCACCCTCCTAGCCTCTCCACTGCTAGCCTGTTCTCTCTCACGCTCCTAGCCTCTCTACTGCTAGCCTGTTCTCTCACGCTCCTAGCCTCTCCACTGCTAGCCTGTTCTCTCACTCTCCTAGCCTCTCCACTGCTAGCCTGTTCTCTCACTCTCCTAGCCTCCACTGCTAGTCTGTTCTCTCTCTCCTAGCCTCTCCACTGCTAGCCTGTTCTCTCTCACTCTCCTAGCCTCTCCACTGCTAGCCTGTTCTCTCTCATTCTCCTAGCCTCTCCACTGCTAGCCTGTTCTCTCACGCTCCTTAGCCTCTCCACTGCTAGCCTGTTCTCTCTCTCACTCTCCTAGCCTCTCCACTGCTAGCCTGTTCTCTCTCACGGTCCTAGCCTCTCCACTGCTGCCCTGTTCTCTCTCTCCAAGCCTCTCCACTGCTAGCCTGTTCTCTCACTCTCCTAGCCTCTCCACTGCTAGCCTGTTCTCTCACCCTCTCCTAGCCTCTCCACTGCTAGCCTGTTCTCTCACCCTCTCCTAGCCTCTCCACTGCTAGCCTGTTCTCTCTCTCTCTCCTAGCCTCTCCACTGCTAGCCTGTTCTCTCTCACGCTCCTAGCCTCTCCACTGCTAGCCTGTGCTCTCACCCTCCTGGCCTCTCCACTGCTAGCCTGTTCTCTCACGCTCCTAGCCTCTCCACTGCTAGCCTATTCTCTCTCTCCTCGCCTCTCTACTGCTAGCCTGTTCTCTCACGCTCCTAGCCACTCCACTGCTAGCCTATTCTCTCACCCTCCTTAGCCTCTCCACTGCTAGCCTGTTCTCTCTCACTCTCCTAGCCTCTCCACTGCTAGCCTGTTCTCTCACACTCCTTAGCCTCTCCACTGCTAGCCTGTTCTCTCTCTCACTCTCCTAGCCTCTCCACTGCTAGCCTGTTCTCTCTCACGCTCCTAGCCTCTCTACTGCTAGCCTGTTCTCTCACTCTCCTTAGCCTCTCCACTGCTAGCCTGTTCTCTCACGCTCCTAGCCTCTCCACTGCTGCCCTGTTCTCTATCTCCAAGCCTCTCCACTGCTAGCCTGTTCTCTCACCCTCCTGGCCTCTCCACTACTAGCCTGTTCTCTCACGCTCCTAGCCTCTCCACTGCTAGCCTGTTCTCTCTCTCCTAGCCTCTCCACTGCTAGCCTGTTCTCTCACGCTCCTCGCCTCTCCACTGCTAGCCTGTTCTCTCACCCTCCTAGCCTCTCCACTGCTAGCCTGTTCTCTCACTCTCCTAGCCTCTCCACTGCTAGCCTGTTCTCTCACCCTCCTAGCCTCTCCACTGCTAGCCTGTTCTCTCACTCTCCTAGCCTCTCCACTGCTAGCCTGTTCTCTCACCCTCCTAGCCTCTCCACTGCTAGCCTGTTCTCTCTCTCCTAGCCTCTCCACTGCTAGCCTGTTCTCTCACGCTCCTCGCCTCTCCACTGCTAGCCTGTTCTCTCACCCTCCTAGCCTCTCCACTGCTAGCCTGTTCTCTCACTCTCCTAGCCTCTCCACTGCCTGCCTGTTCTCTCACTCTCCTAGCCTCTCCACTGCTAGCCTGTTCTCTCTCATGCTCCTAGCCTCTCCACTGCTAGCCTGTTCTCTCACCCTCCTAGCCTCTCCACTGCTAGCCTGTTCTCTCCCCCTCCTAGCCTCTCCACTGCTAGCCTGTTCTCTCTCACTCTCCTAGCCTCTCCACTGCTAGCCTGTTCTCTCTCACGCTCCTAGCCTCTCCACTGCTAGCCTGTTCTCTCACCCTCCTAGCCTCTCCACTGCTAGCCTGTTCTCTCTCACGCTCCTAGCCTCTCTACTGCTAGCCTGTTCTCTCACGCTCCTAGCCTCTCCACTGCTAGCCTGTTCTCTCACTCTCCTAGCCTCTCCACTGCTAGCCTGTTCTCTCACTCTCCTAGCCTCCACTGCTAGTCTGTTCTCTCTCTCCTAGCCTCTCCACTGCTAGCCTGTTCTCTCTCACTCTCCTAGCCTCTCCACTGCTAGCCTGTTCTCTCTCATTCTCCTAGCCTCTCCACTGCTAGCCTGTTCTCTCACGCTCCTTAGCCTCTCCACTGCTAGCCTGTTCTCTCTCTCACTCTCCTAGCCTCTCCACTGCTAGCCTGTTCTCTCTCACGGTCCTAGCCTCTCCACTGCTGCCCTGTTCTCTCTCTCCAAGCCTCTCCACTGCTAGCCTGTTCTCTCACTCTCCTAGCCTCTCCACTGCTAGCCTGTTCTCTCACCCTCTCCTAGCCTCTCCACTGCTAGCCTGTTCTCTCACCCTCTCCTAGCCTCTCCACTGCTAGCCTGTTCTCTCTCTCTCTCCTAGCCTCTCCACTGCTAGCCTGTTCTCTCTCACGCTCCTAGCCTCTCCACTGCTAGCCTGTGCTCTCACCCTCCTGGCCTCTCCACTGCTAGCCTATTCTCTCTCTCCTAGCCTCTCCACTGCTAGCCTGTTCTCTCTCACGCTCCTAGCCTCTCTACTGCTAGCCTGTTCTCTCACTCTCCTTAGCCTCTCCACTGCTAGCCTGTTCTCTCACGCTCCTAGCCTCTCCACTGCTGCCCTGTTCTCTCTCTCCAAGCCTCTCCACTGCTAGCCTGTTCTCTCACTCTCCTAGCCTCTCCACTGCTAGCCTGTTCTCTCACCCTCTCCTAGCCTCTCCACTGCTAGCCTGTTCTCTCACCCTCTCCTAGCCTCTCCACTGCTAGCCTGTTCTCTCTCCCTCTCCTAGCCTCTCCACTGCTCGCCTGCTCTCTCTCTCTCCTAGCCTCTCCACTGCTAGCCTGTTCTCTCTCACGCTCCTAGCCTCACCACTGCTAGCCTGTTCTCTCACCCTCCTGGCCTCTCCACTGCTAGCCTGTTCTCTCACGCTCCTAGCCTCTCCACTGCTAGCCTGTTCTCTCACCCTCCTAGCCTCTCCACTGCTAGCCTGTTCTCTCACGCGCCTAGCCTCTCCACTGCTAGCCTGTTCTCTCACCCTCCTAGCCTCTCCACTGCTAGCCTGTTCTCTCACCTTCCTAGCCTCTCCACTGCTAGCCTGTTCTCTCTCACGCTCCTAGCCTCTCTACTGCTAGCCTGTTCTCTCACGCTCCTAGCCTCTCCACTGCTGCCCTGTTCTCTCTCTCCAAGCCTCTCCACTGCTAGCTTGTTCTCTCACTCTCCTAGCCTCTCCACTGCTAGCCTGTTCTCTCACCCTCTCCTAGCCTCTCCACTGCTAGCCTGTTCTCTCACCCTCTCCTAGCCTCTCCACTGCTAGCCTGTTCTCTCTCCCTCTCCTAGCCTCTCCACTGCTCGCCTGCTCTCTCTCTCTCTCCTAGCCTCTCCACTCCTAGCCTGTTATCTCTCACTCTCCTAGCCTCTCCACTGCTAGCCTGTTCTCTCACCCTCCTGGCCTCTCCACTGCTAGCCTGTTCTCTCACGCTCCTAGCCTCTCCACTGCTAGCCTGTTCTCTCACCCTCCTAGCCTCTCCACTGCTAGCCTGTTCTCTCACCCTCCTAGCCTCTCCACTGCTAGCCTGTTCTCTCACTCTCCTAGCCTCTCCACTGCTAGCCTGTTCTCTCACCCTCCTAGCCTCTCCACTGCTAGCCTGTTCTCTCACCTTCCTAGCCTCTCCACTGCTAGCCTGTTCTCTCTCACGCTCCTAGCCTCTCTACTGCTAGCCTGTTCTCTCACGCTCCTAGCCTCTTCACTGCTAGCCTGTTCTCTCACTCTCCTAGCCTCTCCACTGCTAGCCTGTTCTCTCACTCTCCTAGCCTCTCCACTGCTAGCCTGTTCTCTCACTCTCCTAGCCTCTCCACTGCTAGCCTGTTCTCTCACTCTCCTAGCCTCTCCACTGCTAGCCTGTTCTCTCTCTCCTAGCCTCTCCACTGCTAGCCTGTTCTCTCTCACTCTCCTAGCCTCTCCACTGCTAGCCTGTTCTCTCACTCTCCTAGCCTCTCCACTGCTAGCCTGTTCTCTCACTCTCCTAGCCTCTCCACTGCTAGCCTGTTCTCTCACTCTCCTAGCCTCTCCACTGCTAGCCTGTTCTCTCTCTCCTAGCCTCTCCACTGCTAGCCTGTTCTCTCTCACTCTCCTAGCCTCTCCACTGCTAGCCTGTTCTCTCTCACTCTCCTAGCCTCTCCACTGCTAGCCTGTTCTCTCTCACTCTCCTAGCCTCTCCACTGCTAGCCTGTTCTCTCTCACGCTCCTAGCCTCTCTACTGCTAGCCTGTTCTCTCACTCTCATAGCCTCTCCACGGCTAGCCTGTTCTCTCTCACCCTCCTAGCCTCTCTACTGCTATCCTGTTCTCTCACGCTCCTAGCCTCTCCACTGCTAGCCTGTTCTCTCACGCTCCTTAGCCTCTCCACTGCTAGCCTGTTCTCTCTCTCACTCTCCTAGCCTCTCCACTGCTAGCCTGTTCTCTCTCACGCTCCTAGCCTCTCTACTGCTAGCCTGTTCTCTCACTCTCCTTAGCCTCTCCACTGCTAGCCTGTTCTCTCACGCTCCTAGCCTCTCCACTGCTGCCCTGTTCTCTATCTCCAAGCCTCTCCACTGCTAGCCTGTTCTCTCACCCTCCTGGCCTCTCCACTACTAGCCTGTTCTCTCACGCTCCTAGCCTCTCCACTGCTAGCCTGTTCTCTCTCTCCTAGCCTCTCCACTGCTAGCCTGTTCTCTCACGCTCCTGGCCTCTCCACTGCTAGCCTGTTCTCTCACCCTCCTAGCCTCTCCACTGCTAGCCTGTTCTCTCACTCTCCTAGCCTCTCCACTGCTAGCCTGTTCTCTCACCCTCCTAGCCTCTCCACTGCTAGCCTGTTCTCTCACTCTCCTAGCCTCTCCACTGCTAGCCTGTTCTCTCACCCTCCTAGCCTCTCCACTGCTAGCCTGTTCTCTCTCTCCTAGCCTCTCCACTGCTAGCCTGTTCTCTCACGCTCCTTGCCTCTCCACTGCTAGCCTGTTCTCTCACCCTCCTAGCCTCTCCACTGCTAGCCTGTTCTCTCACTCTCCTAGCCTCTCCACTGCCTGCCTGTTCTCTCACTCTCCTAGCCTCTCCACTGCTAGCCTGTTCTCTCTCATGCTCCTAGCCTCTCCACTGCTAGCCTGTTCTCTCACCCTCCTAGCCTCTCCACTGCTAGCCTGTTCTCTCCCCCTCCTAGCCTCTCCACTGCTAGCCTGTTCTCTCTCACTCTCCTAGCCTCTCCACTGCTAGCCTGTTCTCTCTCACGCTCCTAGCCTCTCCACTGCTAGCCTGTTCTCTCACCCTCCTAGCCTCTCCACTGCTAGCCTGTTCTCTCTCACGCTCCTAGCCTCTCTACTGCTAGCCTGTTCTCTCACGCTCCTAGCCTCTCCACTGCTAGCCTGTTCTCTCTCATTCTCCTAGCCTCTCCACTGCTAGCCTGTTCTCTCTCACGCTCCTAGCCTCTCCACTGCTAGCCTGTTCTCTCACTCTCCTAGCCTCCACTGCTAGTCTGTTCTCTCTCTCCTAGCCTCTCCACTGCTAGCCTGTTCTCTCTCACTCTCCTAGCCTCTCCACTGCTAGCCTGTTCTCTCTCATTCTCCTAGCCTCTCCACTGCTAGCCTGTTCTCTCACGCTCCTTAGCCTCTCCACTGCTAGCCTGTTCTCTCTCTCACTCTCCTAGCCTCTCCACTGCTAGCCTGTTCTCTCTCACGGTCCTAGCCTCTCCACTGCTGCCCTGTTCTCTCTCTCCAAGCCTCTCCACTGCTAGCCTGTTCTCTCACTCTCCTAGCCTCTCCACTGCTAGCCTGTTCTCTCACCCTCTCCTAGCCTCTCCACTGCTAGCCTGTTCTCTCACCTTCCTAGCCTCTCCACTGCTAGCCTGTTCTCTCTCACGCTCCTAGCCTCTCTACTGCTAGCCTGTTCTCTCACGCTCCTAGCCTCTTCACTGCTAGCCTGTTCTCTCACTCTCCTAGCCTCTCCACTGCTAGCCTGTTCTCTCACTCTCCTAGCCTCTCCACTGCTAGCCTGTTCTCTCACTCTCCTAGCCTCTCCACTGCTAGCCTGTTCTCTCACTCTCCTAGCCTCTCCACTGCTAGCCTGTTCTCTCTCTCCTAGCCTCTCCACTGCTAGCCTGTTCTCTCTCACTCTCCTAGCCTCTCCACTGCTAGCCTGTTCTCTCACTCTCCTAGCCTCTCCACTGCTAGCCTGTTCTCTCACTCTCCTAGCCTCTCCACTGCTAGCCTGTTCTCTCACTCTCCTAGCCTCTCCACTGCTAGCCTGTTCTCTCTCTCCTAGCCTCTCCACTGCTAGCCTGTTCTCTCTCACTCTCCTAGCCTCTCCACTGCTAGCCTGTTCTCTCTCACTCTCCTAGCCTCTCCACTGCTAGCCTGTTCTCTCTCACTCTCCTAGCCTCTCCACTGCTAGCCTGTTCTCTCTCACGCTCCTAGCCTCTCTACTGCTAGCCTGTTCTCTCACTCTCATAGCCTCTCCACGGCTAGCCTGTTCTCTCTCACCCTCCTAGCCTCTCTACTGCTATCCTGTTCTCTCACGCTCCTAGCCTCTCCACTGCTAGCCTGTTCTCTCACGCTCCTTAGCCTCTCCACTGCTAGCCTGTTCTCTCTCTCACTCTCCTAGCCTCTCCACTGCTAGCCTGTTCTCTCTCACGCTCCTAGCCTCTCTACTGCTAGCCTGTTCTCTCACTCTCCTTAGCCTCTCCACTGCTAGCCTGTTCTCTCACGCTCCTAGCCTCTCCACTGCTGCCCTGTTCTCTATCTCCAAGCCTCTCCACTGCTAGCCTGTTCTCTCACCCTCCTGGCCTCTCCACTACTAGCCTGTTCTCTCACGCTCCTAGCCTCTCCACTGCTAGCCTGTTCTCTCTCTCCTAGCCTCTCCACTGCTAGCCTGTTCTCTCACGCTCCTGGCCTCTCCACTGCTAGCCTGTTCTCTCACCCTCCTAGCCTCTCCACTGCTAGCCTGTTCTCTCACTCTCCTAGCCTCTCCACTGCTAGCCTGTTCTCTCACCCTCCTAGCCTCTCCACTGCTAGCCTGTTCTCTCACTCTCCTAGCCTCTCCACTGCTAGCCTGTTCTCTCACCCTCCTAGCCTCTCCACTGCTAGCCTGTTCTCTCTCTCCTAGCCTCTCCACTGCTAGCCTGTTCTCTCACGCTCCTTGCCTCTCCACTGCTAGCCTGTTCTCTCACCCTCCTAGCCTCTCCACTGCTAGCCTGTTCTCTCACTCTCCTAGCCTCTCCACTGCCTGCCTGTTCTCTCACTCTCCTAGCCTCTCCACTGCTAGCCTGTTCTCTCTCATGCTCCTAGCCTCTCCACTGCTAGCCTGTTCTCTCACCCTCCTAGCCTCTCCACTGCTAGCCTGTTCTCTCCCCCTCCTAGCCTCTCCACTGCTAGCCTGTTCTCTCTCACTCTCCTAGCCTCTCCACTGCTAGCCTGTTCTCTCTCACGCTCCTAGCCTCTCCACTGCTAGCCTGTTCTCTCACCCTCCTAGCCTCTCCACTGCTAGCCTGTTCTCTCTCACGCTCCTAGCCTCTCTACTGCTAGCCTGTTCTCTCACGCTCCTAGCCTCTCCACTGCTAGCCTGTTCTCTCTCATTCTCCTAGCCTCTCCACTGCTAGCCTGTTCTCTCTCACGCTCCTAGCCTCTCCACTGCTAGCCTGTTCTCTCACTCTCCTAGCCTCCACTGCTAGTCTGTTCTCTCTCTCCTAGCCTCTCCACTGCTAGCCTGTTCTCTCTCACTCTCCTAGCCTCTCCACTGCTAGCCTGTTCTCTCTCATTCTCCTAGCCTCTCCACTGCTAGCCTGTTCTCTCACGCTCCTTAGCCTCTCCACTGCTAGCCTGTTCTCTCTCTCACTCTCCTAGCCTCTCCACTGCTAGCCTGTTCTCTCTCACGGTCCTAGCCTCTCCACTGCTGCCCTGTTCTCTCTCTCCAAGCCTCTCCACTGCTAGCCTGTTCTCTCACTCTCCTAGCCTCTCCACTGCTAGCCTGTTCTCTCACCCTCTCCTAGCCTCTCCACTGCTAGCCTGTTCTCTCACCCTCTCCTAGCCTCTCCACTGCTAGCCTGTTCTCTCTCTCTCTCCTAGCCTCTCCACTGCTAGCCTGTTCTCTCTCACGCTCCTAGCCTCTCCACTGCTAGCCTGTGCTCTCACCCTCCTGGCCTCTCCACTGCTAGCCTGTTCTCTCACGCTCCTAGCCTCTCCACTGCTAGCCTATTCTCTCTCTCCTAGCCTCTCTACTGCTAGCCTGTTCTCTCACGCTCCTAGCCACTCCACTGCTAGCCTATTCTCTCACCCTCCTTAGCCTCTCCACTGCTAGCCTGTTCTCTCTCACTCTCCTAGCCTCTCCACTGCTAGCCTGTTCTCTCACACTCCTTAGCCTCCACTGCTAGCCTGTTCTCTCTCTCTCACACTCCTTAGCCTCTCCACTGCTAGCCTGTTCTCTCTCTCACTCTCCTAGCCTCTCCACTGCTAGCCTGTTCTCTCTCACGCTCCTAGCCTCTCTACTGCTAGCCTGTTCTCTCACTCTCCTTAGCCTCTCCACTGCTAGCCTGTTCTCTCACGCTCCTAGCCTCTCCACTGCTAGCCTGTTCTCTCACACTCCTTAGCCTCCACTGCTAGCCTGTTCTCTCTCTCACACTCCTTAGCCTCTCCACTGCTAGCCTGTTCTCTCTCTCACTCTCCTAGCCTCTCCACTGCTAGCCTGTTCTCTCTCACGCTCCTAGCCTCTCTACTGCTAGCCTGTTCTCTCACTCTCCTTAGCCTCTCCACTGCTAGCCTGTTCTCTCACGCTCCTAGCCTCTCCACTGCTGCCCTGTTCTCTCTCTCCAAGCCTCTCCACTGCTAGCCTGTTCTCTCACTCTCCTAGCCTCTCCACTGCTAGCCTGTTCTCTCACCCTCTCCTAGCCTCTCCACTGCTAGCCTGTTCTCTCACCCTCTCCTAGCCTCTCCACTGCTAGCCTGTTCTCTCTCCCTCTCCTAGCCTCTCCACTGCTCGCCTGCTCTCTCTCTCTCCTAGCCTCTCCACTGCTAGCCTGTTCTCTCTCACGCTCCTAGCCTCACCACTGCTAGCCTGTTCTCTCACCCTCCTGGCCTCTCCACTGCTAGCCTGTTCTCTCACGCTCCTAGCCTCTCCACTGCTAGCCTGTTCTCTCACCCTCCTAGCCTCTCCACTGCTAGCCTGTTCTCTCACGCGCCTAGCCTCTCCACTGCTAGCCTGTTCTCTCACCCTCCTAGCCTCTCCACTGCTAGCCTGTTCTCTCACCTTCCTAGCCTCTCCACTGCTAGCCTGTTCTCTCTCACGCTCCTAGCCTCTCTACTGCTAGCCTGTTCTCTCACGCTCCTAGCCTCTCCACTGCTGCCCTGTTCTCTCTCTCCAAGCCTCTCCACTGGTAGCTTGTTCTCTCACTCTCCTAGCCTCTCCACTGCTAGCCTGTTCTCTCACCCTCTCCTAGCCTCTCCACTGCTAGCCTGTTCTCTCACCCTCTCCTAGCCTCTCCACTGCTAGCCTGTTATCTCTCACTCTCCTAGCCTCTCCACTGCTAGCCTGTTCTCTCACCCTCCTGGCCTCTCCACTGCTAGCCTGTTCTCTCACGCTCCTAGCCTCTCCACTGCTAGCCTGTTCTCTCACCCTCCTAGCCTCTCCACTGCTAGCCTGTTCTCTCACTCTCCTAGCCTCTCCACTGCTAGCCTGTTCTCTCACCCTCCTAGCCTCTCCACTGCTAGCCTGTTCTCTCACCTTCCTAGCCTCTCCACTGCTAGCCTGTTCTCTCTCACGCTCCTAGCCTCTCTACTGCTAGCCTGTTCTCTCACGCTCCTAGCCTCTTCACTGCTAGCCTGTTCTCTCACTCTCCTAGCCTCTCCACTGCTAGCCTGTTCTCTCACTCTCCTAGCCTCTCCACTGCTAGCCTGTTCTCTCACTCTCCTAGCCTCTCCACTGCTAGCCTGTTCTCTCACTCTCCTAGCCTCTCCACTGCTAGCCTGTTCTCTCTCTCCTAGCCTCTCCACTGCTAGCTGTTCTCTCTCACTCTCCTAGCCTCTCCACTGCTAGCCTGTTATCTCTCACTCTCCTAGCCTCTCCACTGCTAGCCTGTTCTCTCACGCTCCTAGCCTCTCTACTGCTAGCCTGTTCTCTCACTCTCATAGCCTCTCCACGGCTAGCCTGTTCTCTCTCACCCTCCTAGCCTCTCTACTGCTAGCCTGTTCTCTCACACTCCTAGCCTCTCCACTGCTAGCCTGTTCTCTCACGCTCCTAGCCTCTCCACTGCTAGCCTGTTCTCTCTCTCCTAGCCTCTCCACTGCTAGCCTGTTCTCTCACGCTCCTAGCCTCTCCACTGCTAGCCTGTTCTCTCACCCTCCTAGCCTCTCCACTGCTAGCCTGTTCTCTCTCACTCTCCTAGCCTCTCCACTGCTTGCCTGTTCTCTCTCACTCTCCTAGCCTCTCCACTGCTAGCCTGTTCTCTCTCACGCTCCTAGCCTCTCCACTGCTAGCCTGTTCTCTCACCCTCCTAGCCTCTCCACTGCTAGCCTGTTCTCTCTCACGCTCCTAGCCTCTCTACTGCTAGCCTGTTCCCTCACGCTCCTAGCCTCTCCACTGCTAGCCTGTTCTCTCTCACTCTCCTAGCCTCTCCACTGCTAGCCTGTTCTCTCACCCTCCTAGCCTCTCCACTGCTAGCCTGTTCTCTCTCACTTTCCTAGCCTCTCCACTGCCTGCCTGTTCTCTCTCACTCTCCTAGCCTCTCCACTGCTAGCCTATTCTCTCACACTCCTAGCCTCTCCACTGCTAGCCTGTTCTCTCACCCTCCTAGCCTCTCCACTGCTAGCCTGTTCTCTCTCACGCTCCTAGCCTCTCCACTGCTAGCCTGTTCTCTCACGCTCCTAGCCTCTCCACTGCTAGCCTGTTCTCTCACTCTCCTAGCCTCTCCACTGCTAGCCTGTGCTCTCACTCTCCTAGCCTCTCCACTGCTAGCCTGTTCTCTCTCTCCTAGCCTCTCCACTGCTAGCCTGTTCTCTCTCACTCTCCTAGCCTCTCCACTGCTAGCCTGTTCTCTCTCACTCTCCTAGCCTCTCCACTGCTAGCCTGTTCTCTCTCACGCTCCTAGCCTCTCTACTGCTAGCCTGTTCTCTCACTCTCATAGCCTCTCCACGGCTCGCCTGTTCTCTCTCACCCTCCTAGCCTCTCTACTGCTAGCCTGTTCTCTCACGCTCCTAGCCTCTCCACTGCTAGCCTGTTCTCTCACGCTCCTTAGCCTCTCCACTGCTAGCCTGTTCTCTCTCTCACTCTCCTAGCCTCTCCACTGCTAGCCTGTTCTCTCTCACGCTCCTAGCCTCTCTACTGCTAGCCTGTTCTCTCACTCTCCTTAGTCTCTCCACTGCTAGCCTGTTCTCTCACGCTCCTAGCCTCTCCACTGCTAGCCTGTTCTCTCTCTCCTAGCCTCTCCACTGCTAGCCTGTTCTCTCTCACTCTCCTAGCCTCTCCACTGCTAGCCTGTTCTCTCTCACTCTCCTAGCCTCTCCACTGCTAGCCTGTTCTCTCTCACTCTCCTAGCCTCTCCACTGCTAGCCTGTTCTCTCTCACGCTCCTAGCCTCTCTACTGCTAGCCTGTTCTCTCACTCTCATAGCCTCTCCACGGCTCGCCTGTTCTCTCTCACCCTCCTAGCCTCTCTACTGCTAGCCTGTTCTCTCACGCTCCTAGCCTCTCCACTGCTAGCCTGTTCTCTCACGCTCCTTAGCCTCTCCACTGCTAGCCTGTTCTCTCTCTCACTCTCCAAGCCTCTCCACTGCTAGCCTGTTCTCTCTCACGCTCCTAGCCTCTCTACTGCTAGCCTGTTCTCTCACTCTCCTTAGTCTCTCCACTGCTAGCCTGTTCTCTCACGCTCCTAGCCTCTCCACTGCTAGCCTGTTCTCTCTCACGCTCCTAGCCTCTCCACTGCTGCCCTGTTCTCTCTCTCCAAGCCTCTCCACTGCTAGCCTGTTCTCTCACCCTCCTGGCCTCTCCACTGCTAGCCTGTTCTCTCACGCTCCTAGCCTCTCCACTGCTAGCCTGTTCTCTCTCTCCTAGCCTCTCCACTGCTAGCCTGTTCTCTCACGCTCCTAGCCTCTCCACTGCTAGCCTGTTCTCTCACTCTCCTAGCCTCTCCACTGCTAGCCTGTTCTCTCACCCTCCTAGCCTCTCCACTGCTAGCCTGTTCTCTCACCTTCCTAGCCTCTCCACTGCTAGCCTGTTCTCTCTCACGCTCCTAGCCTCTCTACTGCTAGCCTGTTCTCTCACGCTCCTAGCCTCTTCACTGCTAGCCTGTTCTCTCACTCTCCTAGCCTCCACTGGTAGCCTGTTCTCTCTCTCTCCTAGCCTCTCCACTGCTAGCCTGTTCTCTCTCACTCTCCTAGCCTCTCCACTGCTAGCCTGTTCTCTCTCACTCTCCTAGCCTCTCCACTGCTAGCCTGTTCTCTCTCACGCTCCTAGCCTCTACTGCTAGCCTGTTCTCTCACTCTCATAGCCTCTCCACGGCTAGCCTGTTCTCTCACCCTCCTAGCCTCTCTACTGCTAGCCTGTTCTCTCACGCTCCTAGCCTCTCCACTGCTAGCCTGTTCTCTCACGTTCCTTAGCCTCTCCACTGCTAGCCTGTTCTCTCTCTCACTCTCCTAGCCTCTCCACTGCTAGCCTGTTCTCTCTCACGCTCCTAGCCTCTCTACTGCTAGCCTGTTCTCTCACTCTCCTTAGCCTCTCCACTGCTAGCCTGTGCTCTCATGCTCCTAGCCTCTCCACTGCTAGCCTGTTCTCTCTCACGCTCCTAGCCTCTCCACTGCTGCCCTGTTCTCTCTCTCCAAGCCTCTCCGCTGCTAGCCTGTTCTCTCACTCTCCTAGCCTCTCCACTGCTAGCCTGTTCTCTCACCCTCTCCTAGCCTCTCCACTGCTAGCCTGTTCTCTCTCACTCTGCAAGCCTCTCCACTGCTCGCGTGTTCTCTCTCCCTCTCCTAGCCTCTCCACTGCTAGCCTGTTCTCTCACCCTCCTGGCCTCTCCACTGCTAGCCTGTTCTCTCACGCTCCTGGCCTCTCCACTGCTAGCCTGTTCTCTCACGCTCCTAGCCTCTCCACTGCTAGCCTGTTCTCTCACGCTCCTAGCCTCTCCACTGCTAGCCTGTTCTCTCACCCTCCTAGCCTCTCCACTGCTAGCCTGTTCTCTCTCACTCTCCTAGCCTCTCCACTGCTAGCCTGTTCTCTCACCCTCCTAGCCTCTCCACTGCTAGCCTGTTCTCTCTCTCTCCTAGCCTCTCCACTGCCTGCCTGTTCTCTCTCACTCTCCTAGCCTCTCCACTGCTAGCCTGTTCTCTCTCACGCTCCAAGCCTCTCCACTGCTAGCCTGTTCTCTCACCCTCCTAGCCTCTCCACTGCTAGCCTGTTCTCTCTCACGCTCCTAGCCTCTCTACTGCTAGCCTGTTCTCTCACTCTCCTAGCCTCTCCACTGCTAGCCTGTTCTCTCTCTCCTAGCCTCTCCACTGCTAGCCTGTTCTCTCTCACTCTCCTAGCCTCTCCACTGCTAGCCTGTTCTCTCTCACTCTCCTAGCCTCTCCACTGCTAGCCTGTTATCTCTCACTCTCCTAGCCTCTCCACTGCTAGCCTGTTCTCTCTCACACTCCTAGCCTCTCTACTGCTAGCCTGTTCTCTCACTCTCATAGCCTCTCCATGGCTAGCCTGTTCTCTCTCACCCTCCTAGCCTCTCTACTGCTAGCCTGTTCTCTCACGCTCCTAGCCTCTCCACTGCTAGCCTGTTCTCTCGCGCTCCTAGCCTCTCCACTGCTAGCCTGTTCTCTCACCCTCCTAGCCTCTCCACTGCTAGCCTGTTCTCTCACCCTCCTAGCCTCTCCACTGCTAGCCTGTTCTCTCTCACGCTCCTAGCCTCTCTACTGCTAGCCTGTTCTCTCACGCTCCTAGCCTCTCCACTGCTAGCCTGTTCTCTCACTCTCCTAGCCTCTCCACTGCTAGCCTGTTCTCTCACTCTCCTAGCCTCTCCACTGCTAGCCTGTTCTCTCACCCTCCTAGCCTCTCCACTGCTAGCCTGTTCTCTCTCACTCTCCTAGCCTCTCCACTGCCTGCCTGTTATCTCTCACTCTCCTAGCCTCTCCACTGCTAGCCTGTTCTCTCACGCTCCTAGCCTCTCTACTGCTAGCCTGTTCTCTCACTCTCATAGCCTCTCCACGGCTAGCCTGTTCTCTCTCACCCTCCTAGCCTCTCTACTGCTAGCCTGTTCTCTCACACTCCTAGCCTCTCCACTGCTAGCCTGTTCTCTCACGCTCCTAGCCTCTCCACTGCTAGCCTGTTCTCTCTCTCCTAGCCTCTCCACTGCTAGCCTGTTCTCTCTCACGCTCCTAGCCTCTCCACTGCTAGCCTGTTCTCTCTCACTCTCCTAGCCTCTCCACTGCTAGCCTGTTCTCTCTCACGCTCCTAGCCTCTCCACTGCTAGCCTGTTCTCTCACCCTCCTAGCCTCTCCACTGCTAGCCTGTTCTCTCTCACGCTCCTAGCCTCTCTACTGCTAGCCTGTTCCCTCACGCTCCTAGCCTCTCCACTGCTAGCCTGTTCTCTCTCACTCTCCTAGCCTCTCCACTGCTAGCCTGTTCTCTCACCCTCCTAGCCTCTCCACTGCTAGCCTGTTCTCTCTCACTTTCCTAGCCTCTCCACTGCCTGCCTGTTCTCTCTCACTCTCCTAGCCTCTCCACTGCTAGCCTGTTCTCTCACACTCCTAGCCTCTCCACTGCTAGCCTGTTCTCTCACCCTCCTAGCCTCTCCACTGCTAGCCTGTTCTCTCTCACGCTCCTAGCCTCTCTACTGCTAGCCTATTCTCTCACGCTCCTAGCCTCTCCACTGCTAGCCTGTTCTCTCACTCTCCTAGCCTCTCCACTGCTAGCCTGTGCTCTCACTCTCCTAGCCTCTCCACTGCTAGCCTGTTCTCTCTCTCCTAGCCTCTCCACTGCTAGCCTGTTCTCTCTCACTCTCCTAGCCTCTCCACTGCTAGCCTGTTCTCTCTCACTCTCCTAGCCTCTCCACTGCTAGCCTGTTCTCTCTCACTCTCCTAGCCTCTCCACTGCTAGCCTGTTCTCTCTCACTCTCCTAGCCTCTCCACTGCTAGCCTGTTCTCTCACCCTCTCCTAGCCTCTCCACTGCTAGCCTGTTCTCTCTCACTCTCCTAGCCTCTCCACTGCTAGCCTGTTCTCTCACCCTCTCCTAGCCTCTCCACTGCTAGCCTGTTTTCTCACCCTCTCCTAGCCTCTCCACTGCTAGCCTGTTCTCTCTCACTCTCCTAGCCTCTCCACTGCTCGCCTGTTCTCTCTCTCTCTCCTAGCCTCTCCACTGCTAGCCTGTTCTCTCACGCTCCTAGCCTCTTCACTGCTAGCTTGTTCTCTCTCTCCTAGCCTCTCCACTGCTAGCCTGTTCTCTCACCCTCCTAGCCTCTCCACTGCTAGCCTGTTCTCTCACTCTCCTAGCCTCTCCACTGCTAGCCTGTTCTCTCACGCTCCTAGCCTCTCCACTGCTAGCCTGTTCTCTCACCCTCCTAGCCTCTCCACTGCTAGCCTGTTCTCTCTCACTCTCCTAGCCTCTCCACTGCTAGCCTGTTCTCTCACCCTCCTAGCCTCTCCACTGCTAGCCTGTTCTCTCTCACTCTCCTAGCCTCTCCACTGCCTGCCTGTTCTCTCTCACTCTCCTAGCCTCTCCACTGCTAGCCAGTTCTCTCACCCTCCTAGCCTCTCCACTGCTAGCCTGTTCTCTCTCTCACTCTCCTAGCCTCTCCACTGCTAGCCTGTTCTCTCTCACGCTCCTAGCCTCTCTACTGCTAGCCTGTTCTCTCACTCTCCTTAGCCTCTCCACTGCTAGCCTGTTCTCTCACGCTCCTAGCCTCTCCACTGCTGCCCTGTTCTCTCTCTCCAAGCCTCTCCACTGCTAGCCTGTTCTCTCACCCTCCTGGCCTCTCCACTACTAGCCTGTTCTCTCACGCTCCTAGCCTCTCCACTGCTAGCCTGTTCTCTCTCTCCTAGCCTCTCCACTGCTAGCCTGTTCTCTCACGCTCCTCGCCTCTCCACTGCTAGCCTGTTCTCTCACCCTCCTAGCCTCTCCACTGCTAGCCTGTTCTCTCACTCTCCTAGCCTCTCCACTGCTAGCCTGTTCTCTCACCCTCCTAGCCTCTCCACTGCTAGCCTGTTCTCTCTCACTCTCCTAGCCTCTCCACTGCCTGCCTGTTCTCTCACTCTCCTAGCCTCTCCACTGCTAGCCTGTTCTCTCTCATGCTCCTAGCCTCTCCACTGCTAGCCTGTTCTCTCACCCTCCTAGCCTCTCCACTGCTAGCCTGTTCTCTCACCCTCCTAGCCTCTCCACTGCTAGCCTGTTCTCTCTCACTCTCCTAGCCTCTCCACTGCCTGCCTGTTCTCTCTCGCTCTCCTAGCCTCTCCACTGCTAGCCTGTTCTCTCACGCTCCTAGCCTCTCCACTGCTAGCCTGTTCTCTCACCCTCCTAGCCTCTCCACTGCTAGCCTGTTCTCTCTCACTCTCCTAGCCTCTCCACTGCTAGCCTGTTCTCTCACCCTCCTAGCCTCTCCACTGCTAGCCTGTTCTCTCTCACTCTCCTAGCCTCTCCACTGCCTGCCTGTTCTCTCTCACTCTCCTAGCCTCTCCACTGCTAGCCAGTTGTCTCTCACGCTCCTAGCCTCTCCACTGCTAGCCTGTTCTCTCACGCTCCTAGCCTCTCCACTGCTAGCCTGTTCTCTCTCACGCTCCTAGCCTCTCCACTGCTGCCCTGTTCTCTCTCTCCAAGCCGCTCCACTGCTAGCCTGTTCTCTCACTCTCCTAGCCTCTCCACTGCTAGCCTGTTCTCTCACCCTCTCCTAGCCTCTCCACTGCTAGCCTGTTCTCTCACCCTCTCCTAGCCTCTCCACTGCTAGCTTGTTCTCTCTCACTCTCCTAGCCTCTCCACTGCTAGCCTGTTCTTTCTCACTCTTCTAGCCTCTCCACTGCTAGCCTGTTCTCTCACGCTCCTTAGCCTCTCCACTGCTAGCCTGTTCTCTCTCTCTCCTAGCCTCTCCACTGCTAGCCTGTTCTCTCTCACGCTCCTAGCCTCTCTACTGATAGCCTGTTCTCTCACTCTCCTTAGCCTCTCCACTGCTAGCCTGTTCTCTCACGCTCCTAGCCTCTCCACTGCTTGCCTGTTCTCTCTCACGCTCCTAGCCTCTCCACTGCTGCCCTGTTCTCTCTCTCCAAGCCTCTCCACTGCTAGCCTGTTCTCTCACTCTCCTAGCCTCTCTACTGCTAGCCTGTTCTCTCACCCTCTCCTAGCCTCTCCACTGCTAGCCTGTTCTCTCACCCTCTCCTAGCCTCTCCACTGCTAGCCTGTTCTCTCTCACTCTCCTAGCCTCTCCACTGCTCGCCTGTTCTCTCTCTCTCTCCTAGCCTCTCTACTGCTAGCCTGTTCTCTCTCACGCTCCTAGCCTCTCCACTGCTAGCCTGTTCTCTCACCCTCCTGGCCTCTCCACTGCTAGCCTGTTCTCACGCTCCTAGCCTCTCCACTGCTAGCCTATTCTCTCTCTCCTAGCCTCTACTGCTAGCCTGTTCTCTCACGCTCCTAGCCACTCCACTGCTAGCCTGTTCTCTCACCCTCCTAGCCTCTCCACTGCTTGCCTGTTGTCTCGCTCTCCTAGCCTCTCCACTGCTAGCCTGTTCTTTCACACTCCTTAGCCTCTCCACTGCTAGCCTGTTCTCTCTCTCACTCTCCTAGCCTCTCCACTGCTAGCCTGTTCTCTCTCACACTCCTAGCCTCTCTACTGCTAGCCTGTTCTCTCACTCTCCTTAGCCTCTCCACTGCTAGCCTGTTCTCTCACGCTCCTAGCCTCTCCACTGCTAGCCTGTTCTCTCTCACGCTCCTAGCCTCTCCACTGCTGCCCTGTTCTCTCTCTCCAAGCCTCTCCACTGCTAGCCTGTTCTCTCAATCTCCTAGCCTCTCCACTGCTAGCCTGTTCTCTCACCCTCTCCTAGCCTCTCCACTGCTAGCCTGTTTTCTCACCCTCTCCTAGCCTCTCCACTGCTAGCCTGTTCTCTCTCACTCTCCTAGCCTCTCCACTGCTCGCCTGTTCTCTCTCTCTCTCCTAGCCTCTCCACTGCTAGCCTGTTCTCTCACTCTCCTTAGCCTCTCCACTGCTAGCCTGTTCTCTCACGCTCCTAGCCTCTCCACTGCTAGCCTGTTCTCTCTCACGCTCCTAGCCTCTCCACTGCTGCCCTGTTCTCTCTCTCCAAGCCTCTCCACTGCTAGCCTGTTCTCTCAATCTCCTAGCCTCTCCACTGCTAGCCTGTTCTCTCACCCTCTCCTAGCCTCTCCACTGCTAGCCTGTTTTCTCACCCTCTCCTAGCCTCTCCACTGCTAGCCTGTTCTCTCTCACTCTCCTAGCCTCTCCACTGCTCGCCTGTTCTCTCTCTCTCTCCTAGCCTCTCCACTGCTAGCCTGTTCTCTCTCACGCTCCTAGCCTCTCCACTGCTAGCCTGTTCTCTCACCCTCCTGGCCTCTCCACTGCTAGCCTGTTCTCTCACGCTCCTAGCCTCTCCACTGCTAGCTTGTTCTCTCTCTCCTAGCCTCTCCACTGCTAGCCTGTTCTCTCACGCTCCTAGCCTCTCCACTGCTAGCCTGTTCTCTCACCCTCCTAGCCTCTCCACTGCTAGCCTGTTCTCTCACTCTCCTAGCCTCTCCACTGCTAGCCTGTTCTCTCTCACTCTCCTAGCCTCTCCACTGCCTGCCTGTTCTCTCTCACTCTCCTAGCCTCTCCACTGCTAGCCTGTTCTCTCACGCTCCTCGCCTCTCCACTGCTAGCCTGTTCTCTCACCCTCCTAGCCTCTCCACTGCTAGCCTGTTCTCTCACTCTCCTAGCCTCTCCACTGCTAGCCTGTTCTCTCACCCTCCTAGCCTCTCCACTGCTAGCCTGTTCTCTCTCACTCTCCTAGCCTCTCCACTGCCTGCCTGTTCTCTCACTCTCCTAGCCTCTCCACTGCTAGCCTGTTCTCTCTCATGCTCCTAGCCTCTCCACTGCTAGCCTGTTCTCTCACCCTCCTAGCCTCTCCACTGCTAGCCTGTTCTCTCACCCTCCTAGCCTCTCCACTGCTAGCCTGTTCTCTCTCACTCTCCTAGCCTCTCCACTGCCTGCCTGTTCTCTCTCACTCTCCTAGCCTCTCCACTGCTAGCCTGTTCTCTCACGCTCCTAGCCTCTCCACTGCTAGCCTGTTCTCTCACCCTCCTAGCCTCTCCACTGCTAGCCTGTTCTCTCTCACTCTCCTAGCCTCTCCACTGCTAGCCTGTTCTCTCACCCTCCTAGCCTCTCCACTGCTAGCCTGTTCTCTCTCACTCTCCTAGCCTCTCCACTGCCTGCCTGTTCTCTCTCACTCTCCTAGCCTCTCCACTGCTAGCCAGTTCTCTCTCACGCTCCTAGCCTCTCCACTGCTAGCCTGTTCTCTCACGCTCCTAGCCTCTCCACTGCTAGCCTGTTCTCTCTCACGCTCCTAGCCTCTCCACTGCTGCCCTGTTCTCTCTCTCCAAGCCGCTCCACTGCTAGCCTGTTCTCTCACTCTCCTAGCCTCTCCACTGCTAGCCTGTTCTCTCACCCTCTCCTAGCCTCTCCACTGCTAGCCTGTTCTCTCACCCTCTCCTAGCCTCTCCACTGCTAGCTTGTTCTCTCTCACTCTCCTAGCCTCTCCACTGCTAGCCTGTTCTTTCTCACTCTTCTAGCCTCTCCACTGCTAGCCTGTTCTCTCACGCTCCTTAGCCTCTCCACTGCTAGCCTGTTCTCTCTCTCTCCTAGCCTCTCCACTGCTAGCCTGTTCTCTCTCACGCTCCTAGCCTCTCTACTGATAGCCTGTTCTCTCACTCTCCTTAGCCTCTCCACTGCTAGCCTGTTCTCTCACGCTCCTAGCCTCTCCACTGCTTGCCTGTTCTCTCTCACGCTCCTAGCCTCTCCACTGCTGCCCTGTTCTCTCTCTCCAAGCCTCTCCACTGCTAGCCTGTTCTCTCACTCTCCTAGCCTCTCTACTGCTAGCCTGTTCTCTCACCCTCTCCTAGCCTCTCCACTGCTAGCCTGTTCTCTCACCCTCTCCTAGCCTCTCCACTGCTAGCCTGTTCTCTCTCACTCTCCTAGCCTCTCCACTGCTCGCCTGTTCTCTCTCTCTCTCCTAGCCTCTCTACTGCTAGCCTGTTCTCTCTCACGCTCCTAGCCTCTCCACTGCTAGCCTGTTCTCTCACCCTCCTGGCCTCTCCACTGCTAGCCTGTTCTCACGCTACTAGCCTCTCCACTGCTAGCCTATTCTCTCTCTCCTAGCCTCTCTACTGCTAGCCTGTTCTCTCACGCTCCTAGCCACTCCACTGCTAGCCTGTTCTCTCACCCTCCTAGCCTCTCCACTGCTTGCCTGTTGTCTCGCTCTCCTAGCCTCTCCACTGCTAGCCTGTTCTTTCACACTCCTTAGCCTCTCCACTGCTAGCCTGTTCTCTCTCTCACTCTCCTAGCCTCTCCACTGCTAGCCTGTTCTCTCTCACACTCCTAGCCGCTCTACTGCTAGCCTGTTCTCTCAATCTCCTTAGCCTCTCCACTGCTAGCCTGTTCTCTCACGCTCCTAGCCTCTCCACTGCTAGCCTGTTCTCTCTCACGCTCCTAGCCTCTCCACTGCTGCCCTGTTCTCTCTCTCCAAGCCTCTCCACTGCTAGCCTGTTCTCTCACTCTCCTAGCCTCTCCACTGCTAGCCTGTTCTCTCACCCTCTCCTAGCCTCCACTGCTAGCCTGTTTTCTCACCCTCTCCTAGCCTCTCCACTGCTAGCCTGTTCTCTCTCACTCTCCTAGCCTCTCCACTGCTCGCCTGTTCTCTCTCTCTCTCCTAGCCTCTCCACTGCTAGCCTGTTCTCTCTCACGCTCCTAGCCTCTCCACTGCTAGCCTGTTCTCTCACCCTCCTGGCCTCTCCACTGCTAGCCTGTTCTCTCACGCTCCTAGCCTCTCCACTGCTAGCTTGTTCTCTCTCTCCTAGCCTCTCCACTGCTAGCCTGTTCTCTCACGCTCCTAGCCTCTCCACTGCTAGCCTGTTCTCTCACCCTCCTAGCCTCTCCACTGCTAGCCTGTTCTCTCACTCTCCTAGCCTCTCCACTGCTAGCCTGTTCTCTCACGCTCCTAGCCTCTCCACTGCTAGCCTGTTCTCTCACCCTCCTAGCCTCTCCACTGCTAGCCTGTTCTCTCTCACTCTCCTAGCCTCTCCACTGCTAGCCTGTTCTCTCACCCTCCTAGCCTCTCCACTGCTAGCCTGTTCTCTCTCACTCTCCTAGCCTCTCCACTGCCTGCCTGTTCTCTCTCACTCTCCTAGCCTCTCCACTGCTAGCCAGTTCTCTCACCCTCCTAGCCTCTCCACTGCTAGCCTGTTCTCTCTCTCACTCTCCTAGCCTCTCCACTGCTAGCCTGTTCTCTCTCACGCTCCTAGCCTCTCTACTGCTAGCCTGTTCTCTCACTCTCCTTAGCCTCTCCACTGCTAGCCTGTTCTCTCACGCTCCTAGCCTCTCCACTGCTGCCCTGTTCTCTCTCTCCAAGCCTCTCCACTGCTAGCCTGTTCTCTCACCCTCCTGGCCTCTCCACTACTAGCCTGTTCTCTCATGCTCCTAGCCTCTCCACTGCTAGCCTGTTCTCTCTCTCCTAGCCTCTCCACTGCTAGCCTGTTCTCTCACGCTCCTCGCCTCTCCACTGCTAGCCTGTTCTCTCACCCTCCTAGCCTCTCCACTGCTAGCCTGTTCTCTCACTCTCCTAGCCTCTCCACTGCTAGCCTGTTCTCTCACCCTCCTAGCCTCTCCACTGCTAGCCTGTTCTCTCTCACTCTCCTAGCCTCTCCACTGCCTGCCTGTTCTCTCACTCTCCTAGCCTCTCCACTGCTAGCCTGTTCTCTCTCATGCTCCTAGCCTCTCCACTGCTAGCCTGTTCTCTCACCCTCCTAGCCTCTCCACTGCTAGCCTGTTCTCTCACCCTCCTAGCCTCTCCACTGCTAGCCTGTTCTCTCTCACTCTCCTAGCCTCTCCACTGCCTGCCTGTTCTCTCTCACTCTCCTAGCCTCTCCACTGCTAGCCTGTTCTCTCTCACGCTCCTAGCCTCTCCACTGCTAGCCTGTTCTCTCACCCTCCTAGCCTCTCCACTGCTAGCCTGTTCTCTCTCACGCTCCTAGCCTCTCTACTGCTAGCCTGTTCTCTCTCACTCTCCTAGCCTCTCCACTGCTAGCCTGTTCTCTCTCATTCTCCTAGCCTCTCCACTGCTAGCCTGTTCTCTCACGGTCCTTAGCCTCTCCACTGCTAGCCTGTTCTCTCTCTCACTCTCCTAGCCTCTCCACTGCTAGCCTGTTCTCTCTCACGGTCCTAGCCTCTCCACTGCTGCCCTGTTCTCTTTCTCCAAGCCTCCACTGCTAGCCTGTTCTCTCACGTTCCTTAGCCTCTCCACTGCTAGCCTGTTCTCTCTCTCACTCTCCTAGCCTCTCCACTGCTAGCCTGTTCTCTCTCACGGTCCTAGCCTCTCCACTGCTGCCCTGTTCTCTTTCTCCAAGCCTCCACTGCTAGCCTGTTCTCTCACTCTCCTAGCCTCTCCACTGCTAGCCTGTTCTCTCACCCTCTCCTAGCCTCTCCACTGCTAGCCTGTTCTCTCACCCTCTCCTAGCCTCTCCACTGCTAGCCTGTTCTCTCTCACTCTCCTAGCCTCTCCACTGCTCGCCTGTTCTCTCTCTCTCTCCTAGCCTCTCCACTGCTAGCCTGTTCTCTCTCACGCTCCTAGCCTCTCCACTGCTAGCCTGTGCTCTCACCCTCCTGGCCTCTCCACTGCTAGCCTGTGCTCTCACCCTCCTGGCCTCTCCACTGCTAGCCTGTTCTCTCACGCTCCTAGCCTCTCCAATGCTAGCCTATTCTCTCTCTCCTAGCCTCTCTACTGCTAGCCTGTTCTCTCACGCTCCTAGCCACTCCACTGCTAGCCTGTTCTCTCACACTCCTTAGCCTCTCCACTGCTAGCCTGTTCTCTCTCTCACACTCCTTAGCCTCTCCACTGCTAGCCTGTTCTCTCTCTCACTCTCCTAGCCTCTCCACTGCTAGCCTGTTCTCTCTCACGCTCCTAGCCTCTCTACTGCTAGCCTGTTCTCTCACTCTCCTTAGCCTCTCCACTGCTAGCCTGTTCTCTCACGCTCCTAGCCTCTCCACTGCTAGCCTGTTCTCTCTCACGCTCCTAGCCTCTCCACTGCTGCCCTGTTCTCTCTCTCCAAGCCTCTCCACTGCTAGCCTGTTCTCTCACTCTCCTAGCCTCTCCACTGCTAGCCTGTTCTCTCACCCTCTCCTAGCCTCTCCACTGCTAGCCTGTTCTCTCACCCTCTCCTAGCCTCTCCACTGCTAGCCTGTTCTCTCTCCCTCTCCTAGACTCTCCACTGCTCGCCTGCTCTCTCTCTCTCCTAGCCTCTCCACTGCTAGCCTGTTCTCTCTCACGCTCCTAGCCTCTCCACTGCTAGCCTGTTCTCTCACCCTCCTGGCCTCTCCACTGCTAGCCTGTTCTCTCACGCTCCTAGCCTCTCCACTGCTAGCCTGTTCTCTCACCCTCCTAGCCTCTCCACTGCTAGCCTGTTCTCTCACTCTCCTAGCCTCTCCACTGCTAGCCTGTTCTCTCACCCTCCTAGCCTCTCCACTGCTAGCCTGTTCTCTCACCTTCCTAGCCTCTCCACTGCTAGCCTGTTCTCTCTCACGCTCCTAGCCTCTCTACTGCTAGCCTGTTCTCTCACGCTCCTAGCCTCTCCACTACTGCCCTGTTCTCTCTCTCCAAGCCTCTCCACTGCTAGCTTGTTCTCTCACTCTCCTAGCCTCTCCACTGCTAGCCTGTTCTCTCACCCTCTCCTAGCCTCTCCACTGCTAGCCTGTTCTCTCACCCTCTCCTAGCCTCTCCACTGCTAGCCTGTTCTCTCTCCCTCTCCTAGCCTCTCCACTGCTCGCCTGCCCTCTCTCTCTCCTAGCCTCTCCACTGCTAGCCTGTTATCTCTCACTCTCCTAGCCTCTCCACTGCTAGCCTGTTCTCTCACCCTCCTGGCCTCTCCACTGCTAGCCTGTTCTCTCACGCTCCTAGCCTCTCCACTGCTAGCCTGTTCTCTCACCCTCCTAGCCTCTCCACTGCTAGCCTGTTCTCTCACCCTCCTAGCCTCTCCACTGCTAGCCTGTTCTCTCACTCTCCTAGCCTCTCCACTGCTAGCCTGTTCTCTCACCCTCCTAGCCTCTCCACTGCTAGCCTGTTCTCTCACCTTCCTAGCCTCTCCACTGCTAGCCTGTTCTCTCTCACGCTCCTAGCCTCTCTACTGCTAGCCTGTTCTCTCACGCTCCTAGCCTCTTCACTGCTAGCCTGTTCTCTCACTCTCCTAGCCTCTCCACTGCTAGCCTGTTCTCTCACTCTCCTAGCCTCTCCACTGCTAGCCTGTTCTCTCACTCTCCTAGCCTCTCCACTGCTAGCCTGTTCTCTCACTCTCCTAGCCTCTCCACTGCTAGCCTGTTCTCTCTCACTCTCCTAGCCTCTCCACTGCTAGCCTGTTCTCTCTCACTCTCCTAGCCTCTCCACTGCTAGCCTGTTCTCTCTCACGCTCCTAGCCTCTCTACTGCTAGCCTGTTCTCTCACTCTCATAGCCTCTCCACGGCTAGCCTGTTCTCTCTCACCCTCCTAGCCTCTCTACTGCTATCCTGTTCTCTCACGCTCCTAGCCTCTCCACTGCTAGCCTGTTCTCTCACGCTCCTTAGCCTCTCCACTGCTAGCCTGTTCTCTCTCTCACTCTCCTAGCCTCTCCACTGCTAGCCTGTTCTCTCTCACGCTCCTAGCCTCTCTACTGCTAGCCTGTTCTCTCACTCTCCTTAGCCTCTCCACTGCTAGCCTGTTCTCTCACGCTCCTAGCCTCTCCACTGCTGCCCTGTTCTCTATCTCCAAGCCTCTCCACTGCTAGCCTGTTCTCTCACCCTCCTGGCCTCTCCACTACTAGCCTGTTCTCTCACGCTCCTAGCCTCTCCACTGCTAGCCTGTTCTCTCTCTCCTAGCCTCTCCACTGCTAGCCTGTTCTCTCACGCTCCTCGCCTCTCCACTGCTAGCCTGTTCTCTCACCCTCCTAGCCTCTCCACTGCTAGCCTGTTCTCTCACTCTCCTAGCCTCTCCACTGCTAGCCTGTTCTCTCACCCTCCTAGCCTCTCCACTGCTAGCCTGTTCTCTCTCACTCTCCTAGCCTCTCCACTGCCTGCCTGTTCTCTCACTCTCCTAGCCTCTCCACTGCTAGCCTGTTCTCTCTCATGCTCCTAGCCTCTCCACTGCTAGCCTGTTCTCTCACCCTCCTAGCCTCTCCACTGCTAGCCTGTTCTCTCCCCCTCCTAGCCTCTCCACTGCTAGCCTGTTCTCTCTCACTCTCCTAGCCTCTCCACTGCCTGCCTGTTCTCTCTCACTCTCCTAGCCTCTCCACTGCTAGCCTGTTCTCTCTCACGCTCCTAGCCTCTCCACTGCTAGCCTGTTCTCTCACCCTCCTAGCCTCTCCACTGCTAGCCTGTTCTCTCACACTCCTTAGCCTCTCCACTGCTAGCCTGTTCTCTCTCTCACACTCCTTAGCCTCTCCACTGCTAGCCTGTTCTCTCTCTCACTCTCCTAGCCTCTCCACTGCTAGCCTGTTCTCTCTCACGCTCCTAGCCTCTCTACTGCTAGCCTGTTCTCTCACACTCCTTAGCCTCTCCACTGCTAGCCTGTTCTCTCTCTCACACTCCTTAGCCTCTCCACTGCTAGCCTGTTCTCTCTCTCACTCTCCTAGCCTCTCCACTGCTAGCCTGTTCTCTCTCACGCTCCTAGCCTCTCTACTGCTAGCCTGTTCTCTCACTCTCCTTAGCCTCTCCACTGCTAGCCTGTTCTCTCACGCTCCTAGCCTCTCCACTGCTAGCCTGTTCTCTCTCACGCTCCTAGCCTCTCTACTGCTAGCCTGTTCTCTCACGCTCCTAGCCTCTCCACTACTGCCCTGTTCTCTCTCTCCAAGCCTCTCCACTGCTAGCTTGTTCTCTCACTCTCCTAGCCTCTCCACTGCTAGCCTGTTCTCTCACCCTCTCCTAGCCTCTCCACTGCTAGCCTGTTCTCTCACCCTCTCCTAGCCTCTCCACTGCTAGCCTGTTCTCTCTCCCTCTCCTAGCCTCTCCACTGCTCGCCTGCCCTCTCTCTCTCCTAGCCTCTCCACTGCTAGCCTGTTATCTCTCACTCTCCTAGCCTCTCCACTGCTAGCCTGTTCTCTCACCCTCCTGGCCTCTCCACTGCTAGCCTGTTCTCTCACGCTCCTAGCCTCTCCACTGCTAGCCTGTTCTCTCACCCTCCTAGCCTCTCCACTGCTAGCCTGTTCTCTCACCCTCCTAGCCTCTCCACTGCTAGCCTGTTCTCTCACTCTCCTAGCCTCTCCACTGCTAGCCTGTTCTCTCACCCTCCTAGCCTCTCCACTGCTAGCCTGTTCTCTCACCTTCCTAGCCTCTCCACTGCTAGCCTGTTCTCTCTCACGCTCCTAGCCTCTCTACTGCTAGCCTGTTCTCTCACGCTCCTAGCCTCTTCACTGCTAGCCTGTTCTCTCACTCTCCTAGCCTCTCCACTGCTAGCCTGTTCTCTCACTCTCCTAGCCTCTCCACTGCTAGCCTGTTCTCTCACTCTCCTAGCCTCTCCACTGCTAGCCTGTTCTCTCACTCTCCTAGCCTCTCCACTGCTAGCCTGTTCTCTCTCACTCTCCTAGCCTCTCCACTGCTAGCCTGTTCTCTCTCACTCTCCTAGCCTCTCCACTGCTAGCCTGTTCTCTCTCACGCTCCTAGCCTCTCTACTGCTAGCCTGTTCTCTCACTCTCATAGCCTCTCCACGGCTAGCCTGTTCTCTCTCACCCTCCTAGCCTCTCTACTGCTATCCTGTTCTCTCACGCTCCTAGCCTCTCCACTGCTAGCCTGTTCTCTCACGCTCCTTAGCCTCTCCACTGCTAGCCTGTTCTCTCTCTCACTCTCCTAGCCTCTCCACTGCTAGCCTGTTCTCTCTCACGCTCCTAGCCTCTCTACTGCTAGCCTGTTCTCTCACTCTCCTTAGCCTCTCCACTGCTAGCCTGTTCTCTCACGCTCCTAGCCTCTCCACTGCTGCCCTGTTCTCTATCTCCAAGCCTCTCCACTGCTAGCCTGTTCTCTCACCCTCCTGGCCTCTCCACTACTAGCCTGTTCTCTCACGCTCCTAGCCTCTCCACTGCTAGCCTGTTCTCTCTCTCCTAGCCTCTCCACTGCTAGCCTGTTCTCTCACGCTCCTCGCCTCTCCACTGCTAGCCTGTTCTCTCACCCTCCTAGCCTCTCCACTGCTAGCCTGTTCTCTCACTCTCCTAGCCTCTCCACTGCTAGCCTGTTCTCTCACCCTCCTAGCCTCTCCACTGCTAGCCTGTTCTCTCTCACTCTCCTAGCCTCTCCACTGCCTGCCTGTTCTCTCACTCTCCTAGCCTCTCCACTGCTAGCCTGTTCTCTCTCATGCTCCTAGCCTCTCCACTGCTAGCCTGTTCTCTCACCCTCCTAGCCTCTCCACTGCTAGCCTGTTCTCTCCCCCTCCTAGCCTCTCCACTGCTAGCCTGTTCTCTCTCACTCTCCTAGCCTCTCCACTGCCTGCCTGTTCTCTCTCACTCTCCTAGCCTCTCCACTGCTAGCCTGTTCTCTCTCACGCTCCTAGCCTCTCCACTGCTAGCCTGTTCTCTCACCCTCCTAGCCTCTCCACTGCTAGCCTGTTCTCTCACACTCCTTAGCCTCTCCACTGCTAGCCTGTTCTCTCTCTCACACTCCTTAGCCTCTCCACTGCTAGCCTGTTCTCTCTCTCACTCTCCTAGCCTCTCCACTGCTAGCCTGTTCTCTCTCACGCTCCTAGCCTCTCTACTGCTAGCCTGTTCTCTCACACTCCTTAGCCTCTCCACTGCTAGCCTGTTCTCTCTCTCACACTCCTTAGCCTCTCCACTGCTAGCCTGTTCTCTCTCTCACTCTCCTAGCCTCTCCACTGCTAGCCTGTTCTCTCTCACGCTCCTAGCCTCTCTACTGCTAGCCTGTTCTCTCACTCTCCTTAGCCTCTCCACTGCTAGCCTGTTCTCTCACGCTCCTAGCCTCTCCACTGCTAGCCTGTTCTCTCTCACGCTCCTAGCCTCTCCACTGCTGCCCTGTTCTCTCTCTCCAAGCCTC
Source organism: Petromyzon marinus (assembly GCF_048934315.1). Classification (NCBI taxonomy): domain Eukaryota; kingdom Metazoa; phylum Chordata; class Hyperoartia; order Petromyzontiformes; family Petromyzontidae; genus Petromyzon; species Petromyzon marinus. The sequence continues at coordinate 53,115 of NW_027422972.1, read as the reverse complement.
TCCACTGCTAGCCTGTTCTCTCACTCTCCTAGCCTCTCCACTGCTAGCCTGTTCTCTCACCCTCTCCTAGCCTCTCCACTGCTAGCCTGTTCTCTCACCCTCTCCTAGCCTCTCCACTGCTAGCCTGTTCTCTCTCCCTCTCCTAGACTCTCCACTGCTCGCCTGCTCTCTCTCTCTCCTAGCCTCTCCACTGCTAGCCTGTTCTCTCTCACGCTCCTAGCCTCTCCACTGCTAGCCTGTTCTCTCACCCTCCTGGCCTCTCCACTGCTAGCCTGTTCTCTCACGCTCCTAGCCTCTCCACTGCTAGCCTGTTCTCTCACCCTCCTAGCCTCTCCACTGCTAGCCTGTTCTCTCACTCTCCTAGCCTCTCCACTGCTAGCCTGTTCTCTCACCCTCCTAGCCTCTCCACTGCTAGCCTGTTCTCTCACCTTCCTAGCCTCTCCACTGCTAGCCTGTTCTCTCTCACGCTCCTAGCCTCTCTACTGCTAGCCTGTTCTCTCACGCTCCTAGCCTCTCCACTGCTGCCCTGTTCTCTCTCTCCAAGCCTCTCCACTGCTAGCTTGTTCTCTCACTCTCCTAGCCTCTCCACTGCTAGCCTGTTCTCTCACCCTCTCCTAGCCTCTCCACTGCTAGCCTGTTCTCTCACCCTCTCCTAGCCTCTCCACTGCTAGCCTGTTCTCTCTCCCTCTCCTAGCCTCTCCACTGCTCGCCTGCCCTCTCTCTCTCCTAGCCTCTCCACTGCTAGCCTGTTATCTCTCACTCTCCTAGCCTCTCCACTGCTAGCCTGTTCTCTCACCCTCCTGGCCTCTCCACTGCTAGCCTGTTCTCTCACGCTCCTAGCCTCTCCACTGCTAGCCTGTTCTCTCACCCTCCTAGCCTCTCCACTGCTAGCCTGTTCTCTCACCCTCCTAGCCTCTCCACTGCTAGCCTGTTCTCTCACTCTCCTAGCCTCTCCACTGCTAGCCTGTTCTCTCACCCTCCTAGCCTCTCCACTGCTAGCCTGTTCTCTCACCTTCCTAGCCTCTCCACTGCTAGCCTGTTCTCTCTCACGCTCCTAGCCTCTCTACTGCTAGCCTGTTCTCTCACGCTCCTAGCCTCTTCACTGCTAGCCTGTTCTCTCACTCTCCTAGCCTCTCCACTGCTAGCCTGTTCTCTCACTCTCCTAGCCTCTCCACTGCTAGCCTGTTCTCTCACTCTCCTAGCCTCTCCACTGCTAGCCTGTTCTCTCACTCTCCTAGCCTCTCCACTGCTAGCCTGTTCTCTCTCACTCTCCTAGCCTCTCCACTGCTAGCCTGTTCTCTCTCACTCTCCTAGCCTCTCCACTGCTAGCCTGTTCTCTCTCACGCTCCTAGCCTCTCTACTGCTAGCCTGTTCTCTCACTCTCATAGCCTCTCCACGGCTAGCCTGTTCTCTCTCACCCTCCTAGCCTCTCTACTGCTATCCTGTTCTCTCACGCTCCTAGCCTCTCCACTGCTAGCCTGTTCTCTCACGCTCCTTAGCCTCTCCACTGCTAGCCTGTTCTCTCTCTCACTCTCCTAGCCTCTCCACTGCTAGCCTGTTCTCTCTCACGCTCCTAGCCTCTCTACTGCTAGCCTGTTCTCTCACTCTCCTTAGCCTCTCCACTGCTAGCCTGTTCTCTCACGCTCCTAGCCTCTCCACTGCTGCCCTGTTCTCTATCTCCAAGCCTCTCCACTGCTAGCCTGTTCTCTCACCCTCCTGGCCTCTCCACTACTAGCCTGTTCTCTCACGCTCCTAGCCTCTCCACTGCTAGCCTGTTCTCTCTCTCCTAGCCTCTCCACTGCTAGCCTGTTCTCTCACGCTCCTCGCCTCTCCACTGCTAGCCTGTTCTCTCACCCTCCTAGCCTCTCCACTGCTAGCCTGTTCTCTCACTCTCCTAGCCTCTCCACTGCTAGCCTGTTCTCTCACCCTCCTAGCCTCTCCACTGCTAGCCTGTTCTCTCTCACTCTCCTAGCCTCTCCACTGCCTGCCTGTTCTCTCACTCTCCTAGCCTCTCCACTGCTAGCCTGTTCTCTCTCATGCTCCTAGCCTCTCCACTGCTAGCCTGTTCTCTCACCCTCCTAGCCTCTCCACTGCTAGCCTGTTCTCTCCCCCTCCTAGCCTCTCCACTGCTAGCCTGTTCTCTCTCACTCTCCTAGCCTCTCCACTGCCTGCCTGTTCTCTCTCACTCTCCTAGCCTCTCCACTGCTAGCCTGTTCTCTCTCACGCTCCTAGCCTCTCCACTGCTAGCCTGTTCTCTCACCCTCCTAGCCTCTCCACTGCTAGCCTGTTCTCTCCCCCTCCTAGCCTCTCCACTGCTAGCCTGTTCTCTCTCACTCTCCTAGCCTCTCCACTGCCTGCCTGTTCTCTCTCACTCTCCTAGCCTCTCCACTGCTAGCCTGTTCTCTCTCACGCTCCTAGCCTCTCCACTGCAAGCCTGTTCTCTCACCCTCCTAGCCTCTCCACTGCTAGCCTGTTCTCTCTCACGCTCCTAGCCTCTCTACTGCTAGCCTGTTCTCTCACGCTCCTAGCCTCTCCACTGCTAGCCTGTTCTCTCACTCTCCTAGCCTCTCCACTGCTAGCCTGTTCTCTCACTCTCCTAGCCTCCACTGCTAGTCTGTTCTCTCTCTCCTAGCCTCTCCACTGCTAGCCTGTTCTCTCTCACGCTCCTAGCCTCTCTACTGCTAGCCTGTTCTCTCACTCTCCTTAGCCTCTCCACTGCTAGCCTGTTCTCTCACGCTCCTAGCCTCTCCACTGCTGCCCTGTTCTCTATCTCCAAGCCTCTCCACTGCTAGCCTGTTCTCTCACCCTCCTGGCCTCTCCACTACTAGCCTGTTCTCTCACGCTCCTAGCCTCTCCACTGCTAGCCTGTTCTCTCTCTCCTAGCCTCTCCACTGCTAGCCTGTTCTCTCACGCTCCTCGCCTCTCCACTGCTAGCCTGTTCTCTCACCCTCCTAGCCTCTCCACTGCTAGCCTGTTCTCTCACTCTCCTAGCCTCTCCACTGCTAGCCTGTTCTCTCACTCTCCTAGCCTCTCCACTGCCTGCCTGTTCTCTCACTCTCCTAGCCTCTCCACTGCTAGCCTGTTCTCTCTCATGCTCCTAGCCTCTCCACTGCTAGCCTGTTCTCTCACCCTCCTAGCCTCTCCACTGCTAGCCTGTTCTCTCCCCCTCCTAGCCTCTCCACTGCTAGCCTGTTCTCTCTCACTCTCCTAGCCTCTCCACTGCCTGCCTGTTCTCTCTCACTCTCCTAGCCTCTCCACTGCTAGCCTGTTCTCTCTCACGCTCCTATCCTCTCCACTGCTAGCCTGTTCTCTCACCCTCCTAGCCTCTCCCCTGCTAGCCTGTTCTCTCTCACGCTCCTAGCCTCTCTACTGCTAGCCTGTTCTCTCACGCTCCTAGCCTCTCCACTGCTAGCCTGTTCTCTCACTCTCCTAGCCTCTCCACTGCTAGCCTGTTCTCTCACTCTCCTAGCCTCCACTGCTAGTCTGTTCTCTCTCTCCTAGCCTCTCCACTGCTAGCCTGTTCTCTCTCACTCTCCTAGCCTCTCCACTGCTAGCCTGTTCTCTCTCATTCTCCTAGCCTCTCCACTGCTAGCCTGTTCTCTCACGCTCCTTAGCCTCTCCACTGCTAGCCTGTTCTCTCTCTCACTCTCCTAGCCTCTCCACTGCTAGCCTGTTCTCTCTCACGGTCCTAGCCTCTCCACTGCTGCCCTGTTCTCTCTCTCCAAGCCTCTCCACTGCTAGCCTGTTCTCTCACTCTCCTAGCCTCTCCACTGCTAGCCTGTTCTCTCACCCTCTCCTAGCCTCTCCACTGCTAGCCTGTTCTCTCACCCTCTCCTAGCCTCTCCACTGCTAGCCTGTTCTCTCTCTCTCTCCTAGCCTCTCCACTGCTAGCCTGTTCTCTCTCACGCTCCTAGCCTCTCCACTGCTAGCCTGTGCTCTCACCCTCCTGGCCTCTCCACTGCTAGCCTGTTCTCTCACGCTCCTAGCCTCTCCACTGCTAGCCTATTCTCTCTCTCCTAGCCTCTCTACTGCTAGCCTGTTCTCTCACGCTCCTAGCCACTCCACTGCTAGCCTATTCTCTCACCCTCCTTAGCCTCTCCACTGCTAGCCTGTTCTCTCTCACTCTCCTAGCCTCTCCACTGCTAGCCTGTTCTCTCACACTCCTTAGCCTCCACTGCTAGCCTGTTCTCTCTCTCACACTCCTTAGCCTCTCCACTGCTAACCTGTTCTCTCTCTCACTCTCCTAGCCTCTCCACTGCTAGCCTGTTCTCTCTCACGCTCCTAGCCTCTCTACTGCTAGCCTGTTCTCTCACTCTCCTTAGCCTCTCCACTGCTAGCCTGTTCTCTCACGCTCCTAGCCTCTCCACTGCTAGCCTGTTCTCTCACACTCCTTAGCCTCCACTGCTAGCCTGTTCTCTCTCTCACACTCCTTAGCCTCTCCACTGCTAGCCTGTTCTCTCTCTCACTCTCCTAGCCTCTCCACTGCTAGCCTGTTCTCTCTCACGCTCCTAGCCTCTCTACTGCTAGCCTGTTCTCTCACTCTCCTTAGCCTCTCCACTGCTAGCCTGTTCTCTCACGCTCCTAGCCTCTCCACTGCTGCCCTGTTCTCTCTCTCCAAGCCTCTCCACTGCTAGCCTGTTCTCTCACTCTCCTAGCCTCTCCACTGCTAGCCTGTTCTCTCACCCTCTCCTAGCCTCTCCACTGCTAGCCTGTTCTCTCACCCTCTCCTAGCCTCTCCACTGCTAGCCTGTTCTCTCTCCCTCTCCTAGCCTCTCCACTGCTCGCCTGCTCTCTCTCTCTCCTAGCCTCTCCACTGCTAGCCTGTTCTCTCTCACGCTCCTAGCCTCACCACTGCTAGCCTGTTCTCTCACCCTCCTGGCCTCTCCACTGCTAGCCTGTTCTCTCACGCTCCTAGCCTCTCCACTGCTAGCCTGTTCTCTCACCCTCCTAGCCTCTCCACTGCTAGCCTGTTCTCTCACGCGCCTAGCCTCTCCACTGCTAGCCTGTTCTCTCACCCTCCTAGCCTCTCCACTGCTAGCCTGTTCTCTCACCTTCCTAGCCTCTCCACTGCTAGCCTGTTCTCTCTCACGCTCCTAGCCTCTCTACTGCTAGCCTGTTCTCTCACGCTCCTAGCCTCTCCACTGCTGCCCTGTTCTCTCTCTCCAATCCTCTCCACTGGTAGCTTGTTCTCTCACTCTCCTAGCCTCTCCACTGCTAGCCTGTTCTCTCACCCTCTCCTAGCCTCTCCACTGCTAGCCTGTTCTCTCACCCTCTCCTAGCCTCTCCACTGCTAGCCTGTTCTCTCTCCCTCTCCTAGCCTCTCCACTGCTCGCCTGCTCTCTCTCTCTCCTAGCCTCTCCACTGCTAGCCTGTTATCTCTCACTCTCCTAGCCTCTCCACTGCTAGCCTGTTCTCTCACCCTCCTGGCCTCTCCACTGCTAGCCTGTTCTCTCACGCTCCTAGCCTCTCCACTGCTAGCCTGTTCTCTCACCCTCCTAGCCTCTCCACTGCTAGCCTGTTCTCTCACCCTCCTAGCCTCTCCACTGCTAGCCTGTTCTCTCACTCTCCTAGCCTCTCCACTGCTAGCCTGTTCTCTCACCCTCCTAGCCTCTCCACTGCTAGCCTGTTCTCTCACCTTCCTAGCCTCTCCACTGCTAGCCTGTTCTCTCTCACGCTCCTAGCCTCTCTACTGCTAGCCTGTTCTCTCACGCTCCTAGCCTCTTCACTGCTAGCCTGTTCTCTCACTCTCCTAGCCTCTCCACTGCTAGCCTGTTCTCTCACTCTCCTAGCCTCTCCACTGCTAGCCTGTTCTCTCACTCTCCTAGCCTCTCCACTGCTAGCCTGTTCTCTCACTCTCCTAGCCTCTCCACTGCTAGCCTGTTCTCTCTCTCCTAGCCTCTCCACTGCTAGCCTGTTCTCTCTCACTCTCCTAGCCTCTCCACTGCTAGCCTGTTCTCTCTCACTCTCCTAGCCTCTCCACTGCTAGCCTGTTCTCTCACTCTCCTAGCCTCTCCACTGCTAGCCTGTTCTCTCACTCTCCTAGCCTCTCCACTGCTAGCCTGTTCTCTCACTCTCCTAGCCTCTCCACTGCTAGCCTGTTCTCTCTCTCCTAGCCTCTCCACTGATAGCCTGTTCTCTCTCACTCTCCTAGCCTCTCCACTGCTAGCCTGTTATCTCTCACTCTCCTAGCCTCTCCACTGCTAGCCTGTTCTCTCACGCTCCTAGCCTCTCTACTGCTAGCCTGTTCTCTCACTCTCATAGCCTCTCCACGGCTAGCCTGTTCTCTCTCACCCTCCTAGCCTCTCTACTGCTAGCCTGTTCTCTCACACTCCTAGCCTCTCCACTGCTAGCCTGTTCTCTCACGCTCCTAGCCTCTCCACTGCTAGCCTGTTCTCTCACTCTCCTAGCCTCTCCACTGCTAGCCTGTTCTCTCTCATGCTCCTAGCCTCTCCACTGCTAGCCTGTTCTCTCACCCTCCTAGCCTCTCCACTGCTAGCCTGTTCTCTGCCCCTCCTAGCCTCTCCACTGCTAGCCTGTTCTCTCTCACTCTCCTAGCCTCTCCACTGCCTGCCTGTTCTCTCTCACTCTCCTAGCCTCTCCACTGCTAGCCTGTTCTCTCTCACGCTCCTAGCCTCTCCACTGCTAGCCTGTTCTCTCACCCTCCTAGCCTCTCCACTGCTAGCCTGTTCTCTCCCCCTCCTAGCCTCTCCACTGCTAGCCTGTTCTCTCTCACTCTCCTAGCCTCTCCACTGCCTGCCTGTTCTCTCTCACTCTCCTAGCCTCTCCACTGCTAGCCTGTTCTCTCTCACGCTCCTAGCCTCTCCACTGCTAGCCTGTTCTCTCACCCTCCTAGCCTCTCCACTGCTAGCCTGTTCTCTCTCACGCTCCTAGCCTCTCTACTGCTAGCCTGTTCTCTCACGCTCCTAGCCTCTCCACTGCTAGCCTGTTCTCTCACTCTCCTAGCCTCTCCACTGCTAGCCTGTTCTCTCACTCTCCTAGCCTCCACTGCTAGTCTGTTCTCTCTCTCCTAGCCTCTCCACTGCTAGCCTGTTCTCTCTCACGCTCCTAGCCTCTCTACTGCTAGCCTGTTCTCTCTCTCTCCTTAGCCTCTCCACTGCTAGCCTGTTCTCTCACGCTCCTAGCCTCTCCACTGCTGCCCTGTTCTCTATCTCCAAGCCTCTCCACTGCTAGCCTGTTCTCTCACCCTCCTGGCCTCTCCACTACTAGCCTGTTCTCTCACGCTCCTAGCCTCTCCACTGCTAGCCTGTTCTCTCTCTCCTAGCCTCTCCACTGCTAGCCTGTTCTCTCACGCTCCTCGCCTCTCCACTGCTAGCCTGTTCTCTCACCCTCCTAGCCTCTCCACTGCTAGCCTGTTCTCTCACTCTCCTAGCCTCTCCACTGCTAGCCTGTTCTCTCACCCTCCTAGCCTCTCCACTGCTAGCCTGTTCTCTCTCACTCTCCTAGCCTCTCCACTGCCTGCCTGTTCTCTCACTCTCCTAGCCTCTCCACTGCTAGCCTGTTCTCTCTCATGCTCCTAGCCTCTCCACTGCTAGCCTGTTCTCTCACCCTCCTAGCCTCTCCACTGCTAGCCTGTTCTCTCCCCCTCCTAGCCTCTCCACTGCTAGCCTGTTCTCTCTCACTCTCCTAGCCTCTCCACTGCTAGCCTGTTCTCTCTCACTCTCCTAGCCTCTCCACTGCTAGCCTGTTCTCTCTCACGCTCCTAGCCTCTCCACTGCTAGCCTGTTCTCTCACCCTCCTAGCCTCTCTACTGCTAGCCTGTTCTCTCACGCTCCTAGCCTCTCCACTGCTAGCCTGTTCTCTCACGCTCCTAGCCTCTCCACTGCTAGCCTGTTCTCTCACTCTCCTAGCCTCTCCACTGCTAGCCTGTTCTCTCACTCTCCTAGCCTCCACTGCTAGTCTGTTCTCTCTCTCCTAGCCTCTCCACTGCTAGCCTGTTCTCTCTCACTCTCCTAGCCTCTCCACTGCTAGCCTGTTCTCTCACGCTCCTTAGCCTCTCCACTGCTAGCCTGTTCTCTCTCTCACTCTCCTAGCCTCTCCACTGCTAGCCTGTTCTCTCTCACGGTCCTAGCCTCTCCACTGCTGCCCTGTTCTCTCTCTCCAAGCCTCTCCACTGCTAGCCTGTTCTCTCACTCTCCTAGCCTCTCCACTGCTAGCCTGTTCTCTCACCCTCTCCTAGCCTCTCCACTGCTAGCCTGTTCTCTCACCCTCTCCTAGCCTCTCCACTGCTAGCCTGTTCTCTCTCTCTCTCCTAGCCTCTCCACTGCTAGCCTGTTCTCTCTCACGCTCCTAGCCTCTCCACTGCTAGCCTGTGCTCTCACCCTCCTGGCCTCTCCACTGCTAGCCTGTTCTCTCACGCTCCTAGCCTCTCCACTGCTAGCCTATTCTCTCTCTCCTAGCCTCTCTACTGCTAGCCTGTTCTCTCACGCTCCTAGCCACTCCACTGCTAGCCTATTCTCTCACCCTCCTTAGCCTCTCCACTGCTAGCCTGTTCTCTCTCACTCTCCTAGCCTCTCCACTGCTAGCCTGTTCTCTCACACTCCTTAGCCTCCACTGCTAGCCTGTTCTCTCTCTCACACTCCTTAGCCTCTCCACTGCTAGCCTGTTCTCTCTCTCCCTCTCCTAGCCTCTCCACTGCTAGCCTGTTCTCTCTCACGCTCCTAGCCTCTCTACTGCTAGCCTGTTCTCTCACTCTCCTTAGCCTCTCCACTGCTAGCCTGTTCTCTCACGCTCCTAGCCTCTCCACTGCTAGCCTGTTCTCTCACACTCCTTAGCCTCCACTGCTAGCCTGTTCTCTCTCTCACACTCCTTAGCCTCTCCACTGCTAGCCTGTTCTCTCTCTCACTCTCCTAGCCTCTCCACTGCTAGCCTGTTCTCTCTCACGCTCCTAGCCTCTCTACTGCTAGCCTGTTCTCTCACTCTCCTTAGCCTCTCCACTGCTAGCCTGTTCTCTCACGCTCCTAGCCTCTCCACTGCTGCCCTGTTCTCTCTCTCCAAGCCTCTCCACTGCTAGCCTGTTCTCTCACTCTCCTAGCCTCTCCACTGCTAGCCTGTTCTCTCACCCTCTCCTAGCCTCTCCACTGCTAGCCTGTTCTCTCACCCTCTCCTAGCCTCTCCACTGCTAGCCTGTTCTCTCTCCCTCTCCTAGCCTCTCCACTGCTCGCCTGCTCTCTCTCTCTCCTAGCCTCTCCACTGCTAGCCTGTTCTCTCTCACGCTCCTAGCCTCACCACTGCTAGCCTGTTCTCTCACCCTCCTGGCCTCTCCACTGCTAGCCTGTTCTCTCACGCTCCTAGCCTCTCCACTGCTAGCCTGTTCTCTCACCCTCCTAGCCTCTCCACTGCTAGCCTGTTCTCTCACGCGCCTAGCCTCTCCACTGCTAGCCTGTTCTCTCACCCTCCTAGCCTCTCCACTGCTAGCCTGTTCTCTCACCTTCCTAGCCTCTCCACTGCTAGCCTGTTCTCTCTCACGCTCCTAGCCTCTCTACTGCTAGCCTGTTCTCTCACGCTCCTAGCCTCTCCACTGCTGCCCTGTTCTCTCTCTCCAAGCCTCTCCACTGGTAGCTTGTTCTCTCACTCTCCTAGCCTCTCCACTGCTAGCCTGTTCTCTCACCCTCTCCTAGCCTCTCCACTGCTAGCCTGTTCTCTCACCCTCTCCTAGCCTCTCCACTGCTAGCCTGTTCTCTCTCCCTCTCCTAGCCTCTCCACTGCTCGCCTGCTCTCTCTCTCTCCTAGCCTCTCCACTGCTAGCCTGTTATCTCTCACTCTCCTAGCCTCTCCACTGCTAGCCTGTTCTCTCACCCTCCTGGCCTCTCCACTGCTAGCCTGTTCTCTCACGCTCCTAGCCTCTCCACTGCTAGCCTGTTCTCTCACCCTCCTAGCCTCTCCACTGCTAGCCTGTTCTCTCACCCTCCTAGCCTCTCCACTGCTAGCCTGTTCTCTCACTCTCCTAGCCTCTCCACTGCTAGCCTGTTCTCTCACCCTCCTAGCCTCTCCACTGCTAGCCTGTTCTCTCACCTTCCTAGCCTCTCCACTGCTAGCCTGTTCTCTCTCACGCTCCTAGCCTCTCTACTGCTAGCCTGTTCTCTCACGCTCCTAGCCTCTTCACTGCTAGCCTGTTCTCTCACTCTCCTAGCCTCTCCACTGCTAGCCTGTTCTCTCACTCTCCTAGCCTCTCCACTGCTAGCCTGTTCTCTCACTCTCCTAGCCTCTCCACTGCTAGCCTGTTCTCTCACTCTCCTAGCCTCTCCACTGCTAGCCTGTTCTCTCACTCTCCTAGCCTCTCCACTGCTAGCCTGTTCTCTCTCTCCTAGCCTCTCCACTGCTAGCCTGTTCTCTCTCACTCTCCTAGCCTCTCCACTGCTAGCCTGTTCTCTCACTCTCCTAGCCTCTCCACTGCTAGCCTGTTCTCTCACTCTCCTAGCCTCTCCACTGCTAGCCTGTTCTCTCACTCTCCTAGCCTCTCCACTGCTAGCCTGTTCTCTCACTCTCCTAGCCTCTCCACTGCTAGCCTGTTCTCTCTCACTCTCCTAGCCTCTCCACTGCTAGCCTGTTATCTCTCACTCTCCTAGCCTCTCCACTGCTAGCCTGTTCTCTCACGCTCCTAGCCTCTCCACTGCTAGCCTGTTCTCTCTCACTCTCCTAGCCTCTCCACTGCTAGCCTGTTCTCTCTCACGCTCCTAGCCTCACCACTGCTAGCCTGTTCTCTCACCCTCCTGGCCTCTCCACTGCTAGCCTGTTCTCTCACGCTCCTAGCCTCTCCACTGCTAGCCTGTTCTCTCACCCTCCTAGCCTCTCCACTGCTAGCCTGTTCTCTCACGCGCCTAGCCTCTCCACTGCTAGCCTGTTCTCTCACCCTCCTAGCCTCTCCACTGCTAGCCTGTTCTCTCACCTTCCTAGCCTCTCCACTGCTAGCCTGTTCTCTCTCACGCTCCTAGCCTCTCTACTGCTAGCCTGTTCTCTCACGCTCCTAGCCTCTCCACTGCTGCCCTGTTCTCTCTCTCCAAGCCTCTCCACTGGTAGCTTGTTCTCTCACTCTCCTAGCCTCTCCACTGCTAGCCTGTTCTCTCACCCTCTCCTAGCCTCTCCACTGCTAGCCTGTTCTCTCACCCTCTCCTAGCCTCTCCACTGCTAGCCTGTTCTCTCTCCCTCTCCTAGCCTCTCCACTGCTCGCCTGCTCTCTCTCTCTCCTAGCCTCTCCACTGCTAGCCTGTTATCTCTCACTCTCCTAGCCTCTCCACTGCTAGCCTGTTCTCTCACCCTCCTGGCCTCTCCACTGCTAGCCTGTTCTCTCACGCTCCTAGCCTCTCCACTGCTAGCCTGTTCTCTCACCCTCCTAGCCTCTCCACTGCTAGCCTGTTCTCTCACCCTCCTAGCCTCTCCACTGCTAGCCTGTTCTCTCACTCTCCTAGCCTCTCCACTGCTAGCCTGTTCTCTCACCCTCCTAGCCTCTCCACTGCTAGCCTGTTCTCTCACCTTCCTAGCCTCTCCACTGCTAGCCTGTTCTCTCTCACGCTCCTAGCCTCTCTACTGCTAGCCTGTTCTCTCACGCTCCTAGCCTCTTCACTGCTAGCCTGTTCTCTCACTCTCCTAGCCTCTCCACTGCTAGCCTGTTCTCTCACTCTCCTAGCCTCTCCACTGCTAGCCTGTTCTCTCACTCTCCTAGCCTCTCCACTGCTAGCCTGTTCTCTCACTCTCCTAGCCTCTCCACTGCTAGCCTGTTCTCTCACTCTCCTAGCCTCTCCACTGCTAGCCTGTTCTCTCTCTCCTAGCCTCTCCACTGCTAGCCTGTTCTCTCTCACTCTCCTAGCCTCTCCACTGCTAGCCTGTTCTCTCACTCTCCTAGCCTCTCCACTGCTAGCCTGTTCTCTCACTCTCCTAGCCTCTCCACTGCTAGCCTGTTCTCTCACGCTCCTAGCCTCTCTACTGCTAGCCTGTTCTCTCACTCTCATAGCCTCTCCACGGCTAGCCTGTTCTCTCTCACCCTCCTAGCCTCTCTACTGCTAGCCTGTTCTCTCACACTCCTAGCCTCTCCACTGCTAGCCTGTTCTCTCACGCTCCTAGCCTCTCCACTGCTAGCCTGTTCTCTCTCTCCTAGCCTCTCCACTGCTAGCCTGTTCTCTCACGCTCCTAGCCTCTCCACTGCTAGCCTGTTCTCTCACCCTCCTAGCCTCTCCACTGCTAGCCTGTTCTCTCTCACTCTCCTAGCCTCTCCACTGCCTGCCTGTTCTCTCTCACTCTCCTAGCCTCTCCACTGCTAGCCTGTTCTCTCTCACGCTCCTAGCCTCTCCACTGCTAGCCTGTTCTCTCACCCTCCTAGCCTCTCCACTGCTAGCCTGTTCTCTCTCACGCTCCTAGCCTCTCTACTGCTAGCCTGTTCCCTCACGCTCCTAGCCTCTCCACTGCTAGCCTGTTCTCTCTCACTCTCCTAGCCTCTCCACTGCTAGCCTGTTCTCTCACCCTCCTAGCCTCTCCACTGCTAGCCTGTTCTCTCTCACTTTCCTAGCCTCTCCACTGCCTGCCTGTTCTCTCTCACTCTCCTAGCCTCTCCACTGCTAGCCTGTTCTCTCACACTCCTAGCCTCTCCACTGCTAGCCTGTTCTCTCACCCTCCTAGCCTCTCCACTGCTAGCCTGTTCTCTCTCACGCTCCTAGCCTCTCTACTGCTAGCCTATTCTCTCACGCTCCTAGCCTCTCCACTGCTAGCCTGTTCTCTCACTCTCCTAGCCTCTCCACTGCTAGCCTGTGCTCTCACTCTCCTAGCCTCTCCACTGCTAGCCTGTTCTCTCTCTCCTAGCCTCTCCACTGCTAGCCTGTTCTCTCTCACTCTCCTAGCCTCTCCACTGCTAGCCTGTTCTCTCACTCTCATAGCCTCTCCACTGCTAGCCTGTGCTCTCACTCTCCTAGCCTCTCCACTGCTAGCCTGTTCTCTCTCTCCTAGCCTCTCCACTGCTAGCCTGTTCTCTCTCACGCTCCTAGCCTCTCTACTGCTAGCCTGTTCTCTCACTCTCATAGCCTCTCCACGGCTCGCCTGTTCTCTCTCACCCTCCTAGCCTCTCCACTGCTAGCCTGTTCTCTCACGCTCCTTAGCCTCTCCACTGCTAGCCTGTTCTCTCTCTCACTCTCCTAGCCTCTCCACTGCTAGCCTGTTCTCTCTCACGCTCCTAGCCTCTCTACTGCTAGCCTGTTCTCTCACTCTCCTTAGTCTCTCCACTGCTAGCCTGTTCTCTCACGCTCCTAGCCTCTCCACTGCTAGCCTGTTCTCTCTCACGCTCCTAGCCTCTCCACTGCTGCCCTGTTCTCTCTCTCCAAGCCTCTCCACTGCTAGCCTGTTCTCTCACGCTCCTAGCCTCTCCACTGCTAGCCTGTTCTCTCTCTCCTAGCCTCTCCACTGCTAGCCTGTTCTCTCACGCTCCTAGCCTCTCCACTGCTAGCCTGTTCTCTCACTCTCCTAGCCTCTCCACTGCTAGCCTGTTCTCTCACCCTCCTAGCCTCTCCACTGCTAGCCTGTTCTCTCACCTTCCTAGCCTCTCCACTGCTAGCCTGTTCTCTCACGCTCCTAGCCTCTCTACTGCTAGCCTGTTCTCTCACTCTCATAGCCTCTCCACGGCTAGCCTGTTCTCTCTCACCCTCCTAGCCTCTCTACTGCTAGCCTGTTCTCTCACACTCCTAGCCTCTCCACTGCTAGCCTGTTCTCTCACGCTCCTAGCCTCTCCACTGCTAGCCTGTTCTCTCTCTCCTAGCCTCTCCACTGCTAGCCTGTTCTCTCATGCTCCTAGCCTCTCCACTGCTAGCCTGTTCTCTCACCCTCCTAGCCTCTCCACTGCTAGCCTGTTCTCTCTCACTCTCCTAGCCTCTCCACTGCCTGCCTGTTCTCTCTCACTCTCCTAGCCTCTCCACTGCTAGCCTGTTCTCTCTCACGCTCCTAGCCTCTCCACTGCTAGCCTGTTCTCTCACCCTCCTAGCCTCTCCACTGCTAGCCTGTTCTCTCTCACGCTCCTAGCCTCTCTACTGCTAGCCTGTTCCCTCACGCTCCTAGCCTCTCCACTGCTAGCCTGTTCTCTCTCACTCTCCTAGCCTCTCCACTGCTAGCCTGTTCTCTCACCCTCCTAGCCTCTCCACTGCTAGCCTGTTCTCTCTCACTTTCCTAGCCTCTCCACTGCCTGCCTGTTCTCTCTCACTCTCCTAGCCTCTCCACTGCTAGCCTGTTCTCTCACGCTCCTAGCCTCTCCACTGCTAGCCTGTTCTCTCACCCTCCTAGCCTCTCCACTGCTAGCCTGTTCTCTCTCACGCTCCTAGCCTCTCTACTGCTAGCCTATTCTCTCACGCTCCTAGCCTCTCCACTGCTAGCCTGTTCTCTCACTCTCCTAGCCTCTCCACTGCTAGCCTGTGCTCTCACTCTCCTAGCCTCTCCACTGCTAGCCTGTTCTCTCTCTCCTAGCCTCTCCACTGCTAGCCTGTTCTCTCTCACTCTCCTAGCCTCTCCACTGCTAGCCTGTTCTCTCTCACTCTCCTAGCCTCTCCACTGCTAGCCTGTTCTCTCTCACTCTCCTAGCCTCTCCACTGCTAGCCTGTTCTCTCTCACGCTCCTAGCCTCTCCACTGCTAGCCTGTTCTCTCACCCTCCTAGCTTCTCCACTGCTAGCCTGTTCTCTCTCACGCTCCTAGCCTCTCTACTGCTAGCCTGTTCTCTCACGCTCCTAGCCTCTCCACTGCTAGCCTGTTCTCTCACTCTCCTAGCCTCCACTGGTAGCCTGTTCTCTCTCTCTCCTAGCCTCTCCACTGCTAGCCTGTTCTCTCTCACTCTCCTAGCCTCTCCACTGCTAGCCTGTTCTCTCTCACGCTCCTAGCCTCTCTACTGCTAGCCTGTTCTCTCACTCTCATAGCCTCTCCACGGCTAGCCTGTTCTCTCACCCTCCTAGCCTCTCTACTGCTAGCCTGTTCTCTCACGCTCCTAGCCTCTCCACTGCTAGCCTGTTCTCTCACGTTCCTTAGCCTCTCCACTGCTAGCCTGTTCTCTCTCTCACTCTCCTAGCCTCTCCACTGCTAGCCTGTTCTCTCTCACGCTCCTAGCCTCTCTACTGCTAGCCTGTTCTCTCACTCTCCTTAGCCTCTCCACTGCTAGCCTGTGCTCTCATGCTCCTAGCCTCTCCACTGCTAGCCTGTTCTCTCTCACGCTCCTAGCCTCTCCACTGCTGCCCTGTTCTCTCTCTCCAAGCCTCTCCGCTGCTAGCCTGTTCTCTCACTCTCCTAGCCTCTCCACTGCTAGCCTGTTCTCTCACCCTCTCCTAGCCTCTCCACTGCTAGCCTGTTCTCTCTCACTCTGCAAGCCTCTCCACTGCTCGCGTGTTCTCTCTCCCTCTCCTAGCCTCTCCACTGCTAGCCTGTTCTCTCACCCTCCTGGCCTCTCCACTGCTAGCCTGTTCTCTCACGCTCCTGGCCTCTCCACTGCTAGCCTGTTCTCTCACGCTCCTAGCCTCTCCACTGCTAGCCTGTTCTCTCACGCTCCTAGCCTCTCCACTGCTAGCCTGTTCTCTCACCCTCCTAGCCTCTCCACTGCTAGCCTGTTCTCTCTCACTCTCCTAGCCTCTCCACTGCTAGCCTGTTCTCTCACCCTCCTAGCCTCTCCACTGCTAGCCTGTTCTCTCTCTCTCCTAGCCTCTCCACTGCCTGCCTGTTCTCTCTCACTCTCCTAGCCTCTCCACTGCTAGCCTGTTCTCTCTCACGCTCCAAGCCTCTCCACTGCTAGCCTGTTCTCTCACCCTCCTAGCCTCTCCACTGCTAGCCTGTTCTCTCTCACGCTCCTAGCCTCTCTACTGCTAGCCTGTTCTCTCACTCTCCTAGCCTCTCCACTGCTAGCCTGTTCTCTCTCTCCTAGCCTCTCCACTGCTAGCCTGTTCTCTCTCACTCTCCTAGCCTCTCCACTGCTAGCCTGTTCTCTCTCACTCTCCTAGCCTCTCCACTGCTAGCCTGTTATCTCTCACTCTCCTAGCCTCTCCACTGCTAGCCTGTTCTCTCTCACGCTCCTAGCCTCTCTACTGCTAGCCTGTTCTCTCACTCTCATAGCCTCTCCATGGCTAGCCTGTTCTCTCTCACCCTCCTAGCCTCTCTACTGCTAGCCTGTTCTCTCACGCTCCTAGCCTCTCCACTGCTAGCCTGTTCTCTCACCCTCCTAGCCTCTCCACTGCTAGCCTGTTCTCTCACCCTCCTAGCCTCTCCACTGCTAGCCTGTTCTCTCTCACGCTCCTAGCCTCTCTACTGCTAGCCTGTTCTCTCATGCTCCTAGCCTCTCCACTGCTAGCCTGTTCTCTCACTCTCCTAGCCTCTCCACTGCTAGCCTGTTCTCTCACTCTCCTAGCCTCTCCACTGCTAGCCTGTTCTCTCTCTCCTAGCCTCTCCACTGCTAGCCTGTTCTCTCTCACTCTCCTAGCCTCTCCACTGCTAGCCTGTTCTCTCTCACGCTCCTAGCCTCTCTACTGCTAGCCTGTTCTCTCACGCTCCTAGCCTCTCCACTGCTAGCCTGTTCTCTCACTCTCCTAGCCTCTCCACTGCTAGCCTGTTCTCTCACTCTCCTAGCCTCTCCACTGCTAGCCTGTTCTCTCTCTCCTAGCCTCTCCACTGCTAGCCTGTTCTCTCTCACTCTCCTAGCCTCTCCACTGCTAGCCTGTTCTCTCTCACTCTCCTAGCCTCTCCACTGCTAGCCTGTTCTCTCTCACGCTCCTAGCCTCTCTACTGCTAGCCTGTTCTCTCACTCTCAGCCTCTCCACGGCTAGCCTGTTCTCTCTCACGCTCCTAGCCTCTCTACTGCTAGCCTGTTCTCTCACGCTCCTAGCCTCTCCACTGCTAGCCTGTTCTCTCACGCTCCTAGCCTCTCTACTGCTAGCCTGTTCTCTCTCTCTCCTAGCCTCTCCACTGCTAGCCTGTTCTCTCTCACGCTCCTAGCCTCTCTACTGCTAGCCTGTTCTCTCACTCTCAGCCTCTCCACGGCTAGCCTGTTCTCTCTCACGCTCCTAGCCTCTCTACTGCTAGCCTGTTCTCTCACGCTCCTAGCCTCTCCACTGCTAGCCTGTTCTCTCACGCTCCTAGCCTCTCTACTGCTAGCCTGTTCTCTCTCTCTCCTAGCCTCTCCACTGCTAGCCTGTTCTCTCTCACTCTCCTAGCCTCTCCACTGCTAGCCTGTTCTCTCACCCTCCTAGCCTCTCCACTGCTAGCCTGTTCTCTCTCACTCTCCTAGCCTCTCCACTGCTAGCCTGTTCTCTCACTCTCTTTTTCTTTTTTCAACGTAAAAGTTAATTTATTAAGCCACACATGCGCCGACAACGTTAACAACACCACAACGAACCTGGGGCTTAATGTAAAACAACGCGAATATTTACGTGCCGAGGAGCGCCTATTTCCCGCCCTCCCCCGCGCGGGTGTCACGTGATCGGCGAGGGTCACGTGATCGACTCGCCATTAACCCGCCCGTCACCGCCCGCCACCATCTTGAGGCGGCCGCGCGTTCGCTGGGGGAACAAAAAAAAATCGACATCGACTTTTACAACTTCCTCGCAACTCTTCGATGAATCCGACCAGAAAACACGATGACTATATTTTAATATCATTCGTTACTTAAACAAGGCCCAGATCGCCTTTTGTCTCTCTGTGTCTGTGTCCTGTGCGTGTACAGCGTGTGTCTCTCTGTGTCTGTGTCCTGTGTGTGTACAGCGTGTCTCTCTGTGTCTGTGTGCTGTGCGTGTACAGCGTGTCTCTCTGTCTGTGTCCTGTGTGTGTACAGCGTGTGTCTCTCTGTGTCTGTGTCCTGTGCGTGTACAGCGTGTGTCTCTCTGTGTCTGTATCCTGTGTGTGTACAGCGTGTCTCTCTGTGTGTCCTGTGTGTGTCTCTCTATGTCTGTGTCCTGTGTGTGTACAGCGTGTGTCTCTCTGTGTCTGTGTCCTGTGTGTGTACAGCGTGTGTCTCTCTGTGTCTGTGTCCTGTGTGTGTACAGCGTGTGTCTCTCTGTGTCTGTCCTGTGCGTGTACAGCGTGTGTCTCTCTGTGTCTGTGTCCTGTGGGTGTCCAGCGTGTGTCTCTCTGTGTCCTGTGTGTGTACAGCATGTGTCTCTCTGTTTCTGTGTCCTGTGTGTGTACAGCGTGTGTCTGTGTCCTGTGTGTGTGCAGCGTGTGTCTCTCTGTGCCCTGTGTGTGTACAGCGTGTGTCTCTCTGTGTCTGTGTCCTGTGCGTGTACAGCGTTTGTCTCTCTGTGTCTGTGTCCTGTGCGTGTACAGCGTGGGTCTCTCTGTGTCTGTGTCCTGTGTGTTTACAGCGTGTGTCTCTCTGTGTCCTGTGTGTGTACAGCATGTCTCTGTGTCTGTGTCCTGTGCGTGTACAGCGTGTCTCTCTGTCTGTGTCCTGTGTGTGTACAGCGTGTGTCTCTCTGTGTCTGTGTCCTGTGCGTGTACAGCGTGTGTCTCTGTGTCCTGTGTGTATAGCGTGTGTCTCTCTGTGTCTGTGTCCTGTGTGTGTACAGCGTGTGTCTCTCTGTGTCTGTGTCCTGTGTGTGTACAGCATGTGTCTCTCTGTGTACGTGTGTGTACAGCATGTCTCTGTGTCCTGTGCGTGTACAGCGTGTCTCTCTGTCTGTGTCCTGTGTGTGTACAGCGTGTGTCTCTCTGTGTCTGTGTCCTGTGCGTGTACAGCGTGTGTCTCTGTGTCCTGTGTGTATAGCGTGTGTCTCTCTGTGTCTGTGTCCTGTGTGTGTACAGCGTGTGTCTCTCTGTGTCTGTGTCCTGTGTGTGTACAGCATGTGTCTCTCTGTGTACGTGTGTGTACAGCGTGTGTCTCTCTGTGTCTGTGTCCTGTGTGTGTACAGCGTGTGTCTCTCTGTGTCTGTGTCCTGTGTGTGTACAGCGTGTGTCTCTCTGTGTCCTGTGTGTGTACAGCATGTGTCTCTCTGTCTGTGTCCTGTGCGTGTACAGCGTGTCTCTCTGTCTGTGTCCTGTGTGTGTACAGCGTGTGTCTCTCTGTGTCTGTGTCCTGTGCGTGTACAGCGTGTGTCTATGTGTCTGTGTCCTGTGTGTGTACAGTGTGTGTCTCTCTGTGTCTGTGTCCTGTGTGTGTACAGCGTGCGTCTCTCTGTGTCTGTGTCTTGTGTGGGTACAGCGTGTGTCTCTCTGTGTGTGTACAGCGTGTCTCTCTGTGTCTGTGTCCTGTGTGTGTACAGCGTGTGTCTCTCTGTGTCATGTGTGTGAACAGCGTGTGTCTCTCTGTGTCTGTGTCCTGTGTGTGTACAGCGTGTGTCTCTCTGTGTCCTGTGTGTGTACAGTATGTGTCTCTCTGTCTGTGTCCTGTGTGTGTCCAGCGTGTCTCTCTGTGTCTGTGTCCTGTGCGTGTACCGCGTGTGTCTCTCTGTGTCCGGTGTGTGTACAGCGTGTGTCTCTCTGTGTCTGTGTCCTGTGTGTGTACAGCACGTGTCTCTCTGTGTCTGTGTCCTGTGTGTGTACAGCGTGTGTCTCTCTGTGTCTGTCCTGTGCGTGTACATCGTGTGTCTCTCTGTGTCTGTGTCCTATGTGTGTACAGCGTGTGTCTCTCTGTGTGTCCTGTGTGTGTAGAGCGTGTCTCTCTGTGTGTCCTGTGTGTGTACAGCGTGTGTCTCTCTGTGTGTCCTGTGTGTGTACAGCGTGTGTCTCTCTGTGTCTGTGTCCTGTGTGTGTACAGCGTGTGTCTGTCTGTGTCCTGTGTGTGTACAGCGTGTCTCTCTGTCTGTGTCCTGTGTGTGTACAGAACGTGTCTCTCTGTGTCTGTGTCCTGTGTGTGTACAGCGTGTGTCTCTCTGTGTCTGTCCTGTGCGTGTACAGCGTGTGTCTCTCTGTGTCTGTCCTGTGTACAGCGTGTGTCTCTCTGTGTCTGTGTCCTGTGTGTGTACAGCGTGTGTCTCTCTGTCTCTGTGTCCTGTGTGTGTACAGCGTGTGTCTCTATGTGTCTGTGTCCTGTGTATGTACAGCATGTGTCTCTCTGTGTCTGTGTCCTGTGTGTGTACAGCGTGTGTCTCTCTGTGTCTGTGTGTGTACAGCGTGTGTCTCTCTGTGTCTGTGTCCTGTGTGTGTACAGCGTGTGTCTCTGTGTCTGTGTCCTGTGTGTTTACAGCGTGTGTCTCTCTGTGTGCTGTGTGTGTACAGCGTGTGTCTCTCAGTGTCTGTGTCCTGTGTGTGTGCAGCGTGTGTCTCTCTGTGTCCTGTGTGTGTACAGCATGTCTCTCTGTGTCTGTGTCCTGTGCGTGTACAGCGTGTCTCTCTGTCTGTGTCCTGTGTGTGTACAGCGTGTGTCTCTCTGTGTCTGTGTCCTGTGCGTGTACAGCGTGTGTCTCTGTGTCTGTGTCCTGTGTGTGTGCAGCGTGTGTCTCTCTGTGTCCTGTGTGTGTACAGCATGTCTCTCTGTGTCTGTGTCCTGTGCGTGTACAGCGTGTCTCTCTGTCTGTGTCCTGTGCGTGTACAGCGTGTCTCTCTGTCTGTGTCCTGTGCGTGTACAGCGTGTCTCTCTGTCTGTGTCCTGTGTGTGTACAGCGTGTGTCTCTCTGTGTCTGTGTCCTGTGTGTGTACAGTGTGTGTCTCTCTGTGTCCTGTGTGTGTACAGCGTGTGTCTCTGTGTCTGTGTCTTGTGTGGGTACAGCGTGTGTCTCTGTGTGTGTGTGTGTGTACAGCGTGTCTCTCTGTGTCTGTGTCCTGTGTGTGTACAGCGTGTGTCTCTCTGTGTCATGTGTGTGTACAGCGTGTGTCTCTCTGTGTCTGTGTCCTGTGTGTGTACAGCGTGTGTCTCTCTGTGTCCTGTGTGTGTACAGCATGTGTCTCTCTGTCTGTGTCCTGTGTGTGTCCATCGTGTCTCTCTGTGTCTGTGTCCTGTGCGTGTACCGCGTGTGTCTCTCTGTGTCCGGTGTGTGTACAGCGTGTGTCTCTGTCTGTGTCCTGTGTGTGTACAGCGTGTGTCTCTCTGTGTCTGTGTCCTGTGTGTGTACAGCACGTGTCTCTCTGTGTCTGTGTCCTGTGTGTGTACAGCGTGTGTCTCTCTGTGTCTGTCCTGTGCGTGTACATCGTGTGTCTCTCTGTGTCTGTGTCCTATGTGTGTACAGCGTGTCTCTCTGTGTGTCCTGTGTGTGTAGAGCGTGTCTCTCTGTGTGTCCTGTGTGTGTACAGCGTGTGTCTCTCTGTGTGTCCTGTGTGTGTACAACGTGTGTCTCTCTGTGTCTGTGTCCTGTGTGTGTACAACGTGTGTCTCTCTGTGTCTGTGTCCTGTGTGTGTACAGCGTGTGTCTCTCTGTGTCTGTGTCCTGTGTGTGTACAGCGTGTCTCTCTGTCTGTGTCCTGTGTGTGTACAGCACGTGTCTCTCTGTGTCTGTGTCCTGTGTGTGTACAGCGTGTGTCTCTCTGTGTCTGTCCTGTGCGTGTACAGCGTGTGTTTCTTTGTGTCTGTCCTGTGTGTGTACAGCGTGTGTCTCTCTGTGTCTGTGTCCTGTGTGTGTACAGCGTGTCTCTCTGTGTCTGTGTCCTGTGTGTGTACAGCGTGTGTCTCTATGTGTCTGTGTCCTGTGTGTGTACAGCGTGTGTCTCTCTGTGTCTGTGTCCTGTGTGTGTACAGCGTGTGTCTCTGTGTCTGTGTCCTGTGTGTTTACAGCGTGTGTCTCTCTGTGTGCTGTGTGTGTACAGCGTGTGTCTCTCTGTGTCTGTGTCCTGTGCGTGTACAGCGTGTGTCTCTGTCTGTGTCCTGTGCGTGTACAGCGTGTGTCTCTCTGTGTCTGTGTCCTGTGTGTGTACAGCGTGTCTCTCTGTGTCTGTGTCCTGTGTGTGTACAGCGTGTGTCTCTATGTGTCTGTGTCCTGTGTGTGTACAGCGTGTGTCTCTCTGTGTCTGTGTCCTGTGCGTGTACAGCGTGTGTCTCTGTGTCTGTGTCCTGTGTGTGTACAGCGTGTGTCTCTCTGTGTCTGTGTCCTGTGTGTGTACAGCGTGTGTCTCTCTGTGTCTGTGTCCTGTGTGTGTACAGCGTGTGTCTCTCTGTGTCTGTGTCTTGTGTGTGTACAGCGTGTGTCTCTCTGTGTCTGTGTCCTGTGCGTGTACAGCGTGTGTCTCTGTGTCCTGTGCGTGTACAGCGTGTGTCTCTCTGTGTCCTGTGTGTGTACAGCGTGTGTCTCTGTGTCTGTGTCCTGTGTGTGTACAGCGTGTGTCTCTCTGTGTCTGTGTCTTGTGTGTGTACAGCGTGTGTCTCTCTGTGTCATGTGTGTGTACAGCGTGTGTCTCTCTGTGTCTGTGTCCTGTGTGTGTACAGCGTGTGTCTGTGTCTGTGTCCTGTGTGTGTACAGCACGTGTCTCTCTGTGTCTGTGTCCTGTGTGTGTACAGCGTGTGTCTCTCTGTGTGTCCTGTGTGTGTACAGCGTGTGTCTCTCTATGTCTGTGTCCTGTGTGTGTACAGCGTGTGTCTCTCTGTGTCTGTGTCCTGTGTGTGTACAGCATGTCTCTCTGTCTGTGTCCTGTGTGTACAGCACGTGTCTCTCTGTGTCTGTGTCCTGTGTGTGTACAGCGTGTGTCTCTCTGTGTCTGTGTCCTGTGGGTGTACAGCGTGTCTTTCTGTGTCTGTGTCCTGTGGGTGTACAGCGTGTGTCTTTCTGTGTCTGTCCTGTGTGTGTACAGCGTGTGTCTCTCTGTGTCCTGTGTGTGTACAGCGTGTGTCTCTCTGTTTCTGTGTCCTCTGTGTGTACAGCGTGTGTCTGTGTCCTGTGTGTGTACAGCGTGTGTCTCTCTGTGTCCTGTGTGTGTACAGCGTGTGTCTCTCTGTGTCCGTGTCCTGTGTGTGTACAGCGTGTGTCTGTCTGTGTCCTGTGTGTGTACAGCGTGTGTCTCTCTGTGTCTGTGTCCTGTGCATGTACAGCGTGTGTGTCTGTGTCCTGTGTGTGTACAGCGTGTGTCTCTCTGTGTCTGTGTCCTGTGTGTGTACAGCGTGTGTCTCTCTGTGTCATGTGTGTGTACAGCGTGTGTCTCTCTGTGTCTGTGTCCTGTGTGTGTACAGCACGTGTCTCTCTGTGTCCTGTGTGTGTACAGCATGTGTCTCTCTGTCTGTGTCCTGTGCGTGTACAGCGTGTCTCTCTGTCTGTGTCCTGTGTGTGTACAGCGTGTGTCTCTCTGTGTCTGTGTCCTGTGCGTGTACAGCGTGTGTCTATGTGTCTGTGTCCTGTGTGTGTACAGTGTGTGTCTGTCTGTGTCTGTGTCTGTGTCCTGTGTGTGTACAGCGTGCGTCTCTCTGTGTCTGTGACTTGTGTGGGTACAGCGTGTGTCTCTCTGTGTGTGTGTGTACAGCGTGTCTCTCTGTGTCTGTGTCCTGTGTGTGTACAGCGTGTGTCTCTCTGTGTCATGTGTGTGAACAGCGTGTGTCTCTCTGTGTCTGTGTCCTGTGTGTGTACAGCGTGTGTCTCTCTGTGTCCTGTGTGTGTACAGTATGTGTCTCTCTGTCTGTGTCCTGTGTGTGTCCAGCGTGTCTCTCTGTGTCTGTGTCCTGTGCGTGTACCGCGTGTGTCTCTCTGTGTCCGGTGTGTGTACAGCGTGTGTCTCTGTGTCTGTGTCCGGTGTGTGTACAGCGTGTGTCTCTGTGTCTGTGTCCTGTGTGTGTACAGCGTGTGTCTCTGTGTCTGTGTCCTGTGTGTGTACAGCGTGTGTCTCTCTGTGTCATGTGTGTGTACAGCGTGTGTCTCTCTGTGTCTGTGTCCTGTGTGTGTACAGCACGTGTCTCTCTGTGTCTGTCCTGTGCGTGTACATCGTGTGTCTCTCTGTGTCTGTGTCCTATGTGTGTACAGCGTGTGTCTCTCTGTGTGTCCTGTGTGTGTACAGCGTGTGTCTCTCTGTGTCTGTCCTGTGCGTGTACAGCGTGTGTCTCTCTGTGTGTCCTGTGTGTGTACAGCGTGTGTCTCTCTGTGTGTCCTGTGTGTGTACAGCGTGTGTCTCTCTGTGTCTGTGTCCTGTGTGTGTACAGCGTGTGTCTCTCTGTGTCTGTGTCCTGTGTGTGTACAGCGTGTCTCTCTGTCTGTGTCCTGTGTGTGTACAGAACGTGTCTCTCTGTGTCTGTGTCCTGTGTGTGTACAGCATGTGTCTCTCTGTGTCTGTGTCCTGTGCGTGTACAGCGTGTGTCTCTCTGTGTCTGTCCTGTGCGTGTACAGCGTGTGTCTCTCTGTGTCTGTCCTGTGTACAGCGTGTGTCTCTCTGTCTGTGTCCTGTGTGTGTACAGCGTGTGTCTCTATGTGTCTGTGTCCTGTGTGTGTACAGCGTGTGTCTCTCTGTGTCTGTCCTGTGCGTGTACAGCGTGTGTCTCTCTGTGTCTGTCCTGTGTACAGCGTGTGTCTCTCTGTGTCTGTGTCCTGTGTGTGTACAGCGTGTGTCTCTCTGTCTCTGTGTCCTGTGTGTGTACAGCGTGTGTCTCTATGTGTCTGTGTCCTGTGTGTGT
The DNA here is from genome assembly GCF_048934315.1 of Petromyzon marinus. Lineage (NCBI taxonomy): Eukaryota > Metazoa > Chordata > Hyperoartia > Petromyzontiformes > Petromyzontidae > Petromyzon > Petromyzon marinus. The sequence goes on along the minus strand of NW_027422972.1, from coordinate 28,645 downwards.
ACAGCGTGTGTCTCTCTGTGTCTGTGTCTGTGTGTGTACAGCGTGTGTCTCTCTGTGTCTGTGTCTTGTGTGTGTACAGCGTGTGTCTCTCTGTGTCTGTGTCCTGTGCGTGTACAGCGTGTGTCTCTCTGTGTCCTGTGCGTGTACAGCGTGTGTCTCTCTGTGTCTGTGTCCTGTGCGTGTACAGCGTGTGTCTCTGTGTCTGTGTCCTGTGTGTGTACAGCGTGTGTCTCTCTGTGTCTGTGTCCTGTGTGTGTACAGCGTGTGTCTCTCTGTGTCTGTGTCTTGTGTGTGTACAGCGTGTGTCTCTCTGTGTCTGTGTCCTGTGCGTGTACAGCGTGTGTCTCTCTGTGTCCTGTGCGTGTACAGCGTGTGTCTCTCTGTGTCCTGTGCGTGTACAGCGTGTGTCTCTCTGTGTCCTGTGTGTGTACAGCGTGTGTCTCTGTGTCTGTGTCCTGTGTGTGTACAGCGTGTGTCTCTCTGTGTCTGTGTCTTGTGTGTGTACAGCGTGTGTCTCTCTGTGTCATGTGTGTGTACAGCGTGTGTCTCTCTGTGTCTGTCCTGTGCGTGTACAGCGTGTGTCTCTCTGTGTCTGTCCTGTGTACAGCGTGTGTCTCTCTGTGTCTGTGTCCTGTGTGTGTACAGCGTGTGTCTCTCTGTCTCTGTGTCCTGTGTGTGTACAGCGTGTGTCTCTATGTGTCTGTGTCCTGTGTGTGTACAGCGTGTGTCTCTCTGTGTCTGTGTCCTGTGTGTGTACAGCGTGTGTCTCTCTGTGTCTGTGTGTGTACAGCGTGTGTCTCTCTGTGTCTGTGTCTTGTGTGTGTACAGCGTGTGTCTCTCTGTGTCTGTGTCCTGTGTGTGTACAGCGTGTCTCTGTGTCTGTGTCCTGTGTGTGTACAGCACCTGTCTCTCTGTGTCTGTGTCCTGTGTGTGTACAGCGTGTGTCTCTCTGTGTGTCCTGTATGTGTACAGCGTGTGTCTCTCTATGTCTGTGTCCTGTGTGTGTACAGCGTGTGTCTCTCTGTGTCTGTGTCCTGTGTGTGTACAGCATGTCTCTCTGTCTGTGTCCTGTGTGTACAGCACGTGTCTCTCTGTGTCTGTGTCCTGTGTGTGTACAGCGTGTGTCTCTCTGTGTCTGTGTCCTGTGGGTGTACAGCGTGTGTCTTTCTGTGTCTGTGTCCTGTGGGTGTACAGCGTGTGTCTTTCTGTGTCTGTCCTGTGTGTGTACAGCGTGTGTCTCTCTGTGTCCTGTGTGTGTACAGCGTGTGTCTCTCTGTTTCTGTGTCCTCTGTGTGTACAGCGTGTGTCTGTGTCCTGCGTGTGTACAGCGTGTGTCTGTGTCCTGCGTGTGTACAGCGTGTGTCTCTCTGTGTCCTGTGTGTGTACAGCGTGTGTCTCTCTGTGTCTGTGTCCTGTGTGTGTACAGCGTGTGTCTCTCTGTGTCCGTGTCCTGTGTGTGTACAGCGTGTGTCTGTCTGTGTCCTGTGTGTGTACAGCGTGTGTCTCTCTGTGTCTGTGTCCTGTGCATGTACAGCGTGTGTCTCTGTGTCTGTGTCCTGTGTGTGTACAGCGTGTCTCTCTGTGTCTGTGTCCTGTGTGTGTACAGCGTGTGTCTCTCTGTGTCTGTGTCTTGTGTGTGTACAGCGTGTGTCTCTCTGTGTGTGTATGTGTGTGTACAGCGTGTGTCTCTCTGTGTCTGTGTCCTGTGCGTGTACCGCGTGTGTCTCTCTGTGTCCGGTGTGTGTACAGCGTGTGTCTCTGTGTCTGTGTCCTGTGTGTGTACAGCGTGTGTCTCTCTGTGTCATGTGTGTGTACAGCGTGTGTCTCTCTGTGTCTGTCCTGTGCGTGTACAGCGTGTGTCTCTCTGTGTCTGTGTCCTATGTGTGTACAGCGTGTGTCTCTCTGTGTGTCCTGTGTGTGTAGAGCGTGTCTCTCTGTGTGTCCTGTGTGTGTACAGCGTGTGCCTCTCTGTGTGTCCTGTGTGTGTACAGCGTGTGCCTCTCTGTGTGTCCTGTGTGTGTACAGCGTGTGTCTCTCTGTGTCTGTGTCCTGTGTGTGTACAGCGTGTGTCTCTCTGTGTCTGTGTCCTGTGTGTGTACAGCGTGTCTCTCTGTCTGTGTCCTGTGGGTGTACAGCACGTGTCTCTCTGTGTCTGTGTCCTGTGTGTGTACAGCGTGTGTCTCTCTGTGTCTGTCCTGTGCGTGTACAGCGTGTGTCCCTCTGTGTCTGTCCTGTGTGTGTACAGCGTGTGTCTCTCTGTGTCCTGTGTGTGTACAGCGTGTGTCTCTCTGTTTCTGTGTCCTGTGTGTGTACAGCGTGTGTCTGTGTCCTGTGTGTGTACAGCGTGTCTCTCTGTGTCTGTGTCCTGTGTGTGTACAGCGTGTGTCTCTCTGTGTCTGTCCTGTGCGTGTACAGCGTGTGTCTCTCTGTGTCTGTGTCCTATGTGTGTACAGCGTGTGTCTCTCTGTGTGTCCTGTGTGTGTAGAGCGTGTCTCTGTGTGTCCTGTGTGTGAACAGCGTGTGTCTCTCTGTGTGTCCTGTGTGTGTACAGCATGTGTCTCTCTGTGTCTGTGTCCTGTGTGTGTACAGCGTGTGTCTCTCTGTGTCTGTGTCCTGTGTGTGTACAGCGTGTCTCTCTGTCTGTGTCCTGTGTGTGTACAGCGTGTGTCTCTATGTGTCTGTGTCCTGTGTGTGTACAGCGTGTGTCTCTCTGTGTCTGTGTCCTGTGTGTGTACAGCGTGTGTCTCTGTGTCTGTGTCCTGTGTGTTTACAGCGTGTGTCTCTCTGTGTGCTGTGTGTGTACAGCGTGTGTCTCTCTGTGTCTTGTGTCCTGTGCGTGTACAGCGTGTCTCTCTGTCTGTGTCCTGTGCGTGTACAGCGTGTGTCTCTCTGTGTCTGTGTCCTGTGTGTGTACAGCGTGTCTCTCTGTGTCTGTGTCCTGTGTGTGTACAGCGTGTGTCTCTATGTGTCTGTGTCCTGTGTGTGTACAGCGTGTGTCTCTCTGTGTCTGTGTCCTGTGCGTGTACAGCGTGTGTCTCTATGTGTCTGTGTCCTGTGTGTGTACAGCGTGTGTCTCTCTGTGTCTGTGTCCTGTGCGTGTACAGCGTGTGTCTCTGTGTCTGTGTCCTGTGTGTGTACAGCGTGTGTCTCTCTGTGTCTGTGTCCTGTGTGTGTACAGCGTGTGTCTCTCTGTGTCTGTGTCTTGTGTGTGTACAGCGTGTGTCTCTCTGTGTCTGTGTCCTGTGCGTGTACAGCGTGTGTCTCTCTGTGTCCTGTGCGTGTACAGCGTGTGTCTCTCTGTGTCCTGTGTGTGTACAGCGTGTGTCTCTGTGTCTGTGTCCTGTGTGTGTACAGCGTGTGTCTCTCTGTGTCTGTGTCTTGTGTGTGTACAGCGTGTGTCTCTCTGTGTCATGTGTGTGTACAGCGTGTGTCTCTCTGTGTCTGTGTCCTGTGTGTGTACAGCGTGTCTCTGTGTCTGTGTCCTGTGTGTGTACAGCACGTGTCTCTCTGTGTCTGTGTCCTGTGTGTGTACAGCGTGTGTCTCTCTGTGTGTCCTGTGTGTGTACAGCGTGTGTCTCTCTATGTCTGTGTCCTGTGTGTGTACAGCGTGTGTCTCTCTGTGTCTGTGTCCTGTGTGTGTACAGCATGTCTCTCTGTCTGTGTCCTGTGTGTACAGCACGTGTCTCTCTGTGTCTGTGTCCTGTGTGTGTACAGCGTGTGTCTCTCTGTGTCTGTGTCCTGTGGGTGTACAGCGTGTCTTTCTGTGTCTGTGTCCTGTGGGTGTACAGCGTGTGTCTCTCTGTGTCCTGTGTGTGTACAGCGTGTGTCTCTCTGTTTCTGTGTCCTCTGTGTGTACAGCGTGTGTCTGTGTCCTGTGCGTGTACCGCGTGTGTCTCTCTGTGTCCGGTGTGTGTACAGCGTGTGTCTCTGTGTCTGTGTCCGGTGTGTGTACAGCGTGTGTCTCTGTGTCTGTGTCCTGTGTGTGTACAGCGTGTGTCTCTGTGTCTGTGTCCTGTGTGTGTACAGCGTGTGTCTCTCTGTGTCCTGTGTGTGTACAGCACGTGTCTCTCTGTGTCTGTCCTGTGCGTGTACATCGTGTGTCTCTCTGTGTCTGTGTCCTATGTGTGTACAGCGTGTGTCTCTCTGTGTGTCCTGTGTGTGTAGAGCGTGTCTCTCTGTGTGTCCTGTGTGTGTACAGCGTGTGTCTCTCTGTGTGTCCTGTGTGTGTACAGCGTGTGTCTCTCTGTGTCTGTGTCCTGTGTGTGTACAGCGTGTGTCTCTCTGTGTCTGTGTCCTGTGTGTGTACAGCGTGTCTCTCTGTCTGTGTCCTGTGTGTGTACAGAACGTGTCTCTCTGTGTCTGTGTCCTGTGTGTGTACAGCGTGTGTCTCTCTGTGTCTGTGTCCTGTGCGTGTACAGCGTGTGTCTCTCTGTGTCTGTCCTGTGCGTGTACAGCGTGTGTCTCTCTGTGTCTGTCCTGTGTACAGCGTGTGTCTCTCTGTCTGTGTCCTGTGTGTGTACAGCGTGTGTCTCTATGTGTCTGTGTCCTGTGTGTGTACAGCGTGTGTCTCTCTGTGTCTGTCCTGTGCGTGTACAGCGTGTGTCTCTCTGTGTCTGTCCTGTGTACAGCGTGTGTCTCTCTGTGTCTGTGTCCTGTGTGTGTACAGCGTGTGTCTCTCTGTCTCTGTGTCCTGTGTGTGTACAGCGTGTGTCTCTATGTGTCTGTGTCCTGTGTGTGTACAGCGTGTGTCTCTCTGTGTCTGTGTCCTGTGTGTGTACAGCGTGTGTCTCTCTGTGTCTGTGTGTGTACAGCGTGTGTCTCTCTGTGTCTGTGTCTTGTGTGTGTACAGCGTGTGTCTCTCTGTGTCTGTGTCCTGTGCGTGTACAGCGTGTGTCTCTCTGTGTCCTGTGCGTGTACAGCGTGTGTCTCTCTGTGTCCTGTGCGTGTACAGCGTGTGTCTCTCTGTGTCCTGTGTGTGTACAGCGTGTGTCTCTGTGTCTGTGTCCTGTGTGTGTACAGCGTGTGTCTCTCTGTGTCTGTGTGTTGTGTGTGTACAGCGTGTGTCTCTGTCTGTGTCCTGTGTGTGTACAGCGTGTGTCTCTCTGTGTCTGTGTCCTGTGTGTGTACAGCACGTGTCTCTCTGTGTCTGTGTCCTGTGTGTGTACAGCGTGTGTCTCTCTGTGTCTGTCCTGTGCGTGTACATCGTGTGTCTCTCTGTGTCTGTGTCCTATGTGTGTACAGCGTGTCTCTCTGTGTGTCCTGTGTGTGTAGAGCGTGTCTCTCTGTGTGTCCTGTGTGTGTACAGCGTGTGTCTCTCTGTGTGTCCTGTGTGTGTACAACGTGTGTCTCTCTGTGTCTGTGTCCTGTGTGTGTACAACGTGTGTCTCTCTGTGTCTGTGTCCTGTGTGTGTACAGCGTGTGTCTCTCTGTGTCTGTGTCCTGTGTGTGTACAGCGTGTCTCTCTGTCTGTGTCCTGTGTGTGTACAGCACGTGTCTCTCTGTGTCTGTGTCCTGTGTGTGTACAGCGTGTGTCTCTCTGTGTCTGTCCTGTGCGTGTACAGCGTGTGTTTCTTTGTGTCTGTCCTGTGTGTGTACAGCGTGTGTCTCTCTGTGTCTGTGTCCTGTGTGTGTACAGCGTGTCTCTCTGTGTCTGTGTCCTGTGTGTGTACAGCGTGTGTCTCTATGTGTCTGTGTCCTGTGTGTGTACAGCGTGTGTCTCTCTGTGTCTGTGTCCTGTGTGTGTACAGCGTGTGTCTCTGTGTCTGTGTCCTGTGTGTTTACAGCGTGTGTCTCTCTGTGTGCTGTGTGTGTACAGCGTGTGTCTCTCTGTGTCTGTGTCCTGTGCGTGTACAGCGTGTCTCTGTCTGTGTCCTGTGCGTGTACAGCGTGTGTCTCTCTGTGTCTGTGTCCTGTGTGTGTACAGCGTGTCTCTCTGTGTCTGTGTCCTGTGTGTGTACAGCGTGTGTCTCTATGTGTCTGTGTCCTGTGTGTGTACAGCGTGTGTCTCTCTGTGTCTGTGTCCTGTGCGTGTACAGCGTGTGTCTCTGTGTCTGTGTCCTGTGTGTGTACAGCGTGTGTCTCTCTGTGTCTGTGTCCTGTGTGTGTACAGCGTGTGTCTCTCTGTGTCTGTGTCCTGTGTGTGTACAGCGTGTGTCTCTCTGTGTCTGTGTCTTGTGTGTGTACAGCGTGTGTCTCTCTGTGTCTGTGTCCTGTGCGTGTACAGCGTGTGTCTCTGTGTCCTGTGCGTGTACAGCGTGTGTCTCTCTGTGTCCTGTGTGTGTACAGCGTGTGTCTCTGTGTCTGTGTCCTGTGTGTGTACAGCGTGTGTCTCTCTGTGTCTGTGTCTTGTGTGTGTACAGCGTGTGTCTCTCTGTGTCATGTGTGTGTACAGCGTGTGTCTCTCTGTGTCTGTGTCCTGTGTGTGTACAGCGTGTGTCTGTGTCTGTGTCCTGTGTGTGTACAGCACGTGTCTCTCTGTGTCTGTGTCCTGTGTGTGTACAGCGTGTGTCTCTCTGTGTGTCCTGTGTGTGTACAGCGTGTGTCTCTCTATGTCTGTGTCCTGTGTGTGTACAGCGTGTGTCTCTCTGTGTCTGTGTCCTGTGTGTGTACAGCATGTCTCTCTGTCTGTGTCCTGTGTGTACAGCACGTGTCTCTCTGTGTCTGTGTCCTGTGTGTGTACAGCGTGTGTCTCTCTGTGTCTGTGTCCTGTGGGTGTACAGCGTGTCTTTCTGTGTCTGTGTCCTGTGGGTGTACAGCGTGTGTCTTTCTGTGTCTGTCCTGTGTGTGTACAGCGTGTGTCTCTCTGTGTCCTGTGTGTGTACAGCGTGTGTCTCTCTGTTTCTGTGTCCTCTGTGTGTACAGCGTGTGTCTGTGTCCTGTGTGTGTACAGCGTGTGTCTCTCTGTGTCCTGTGTGTGTACAGCGTGTGTCTCTCTGTGTCCGTGTCCTGTGTGTGTACAGCGTGTGTCTGTCTGTGTCCTGTGTGTGTACAGCGTGTGTCTCTCTGTGTCTGTGTCCTGTGCATGTACAGCGTGTGTGTCTGTGTCCTGTGTGTGTACAGCGTGTGTCTCTCTGTGTCTGTGTCCTGTGTGTGTACAGCGTGTGTCTCTCTGTGTCATGTGTGTGTACAGCGTGTGTCTCTCTGTGTCTGTGTCCTGTGTGTGTACAGCACGTGTCTCTCTGTGTCCTGTGTGTGTACAGCATGTGTCTCTCTGTCTGTGTCCTGTGCGTGTACAGCGTGTCTCTCTGTCTGTGTCCTGTGTGTGTACAGCGTGTGTCTCTCTGTGTCTGTGTCCTGTGCGTGTACAGCGTGTGTCTATGTGTCTGTGTCCTGTGTGTGTACAGTGTGTGTCTGTCTGTGTCTGTGTCTGTGTCCTGTGTGTGTACAGCGTGCGTCTCTCTGTGTCTGTGACTTGTGTGGGTACAGCGTGTGTCTCTCTGTGTGTGTGTGTACAGCGTGTCTCTCTGTGTCTGTGTCCTGTGTGTGTACAGCGTGTGTCTCTCTGTGTCATGTGTGTGAACAGCGTGTGTCTCTCTGTGTCTGTGTCCTGTGTGTGTACAGCGTGTGTCTCTCTGTGTCCTGTGTGTGTACAGTATGTGTCTCTCTGTCTGTGTCCTGTGTGTGTCCAGCGTGTCTCTCTGTGTCTGTGTCCTGTGCGTGTACCGCGTGTGTCTCTCTGTGTCCGGTGTGTGTACAGCGTGTGTCTCTGTGTCTGTGTCCGGTGTGTGTACAGCGTGTGTCTCTGTGTCTGTGTCCTGTGTGTGTACAGCGTGTGTCTCTGTGTCTGTGTCCTGTGTGTGTACAGCGTGTGTCTCTCTGTGTCATGTGTGTGTACAGCGTGTGTCTCTCTGTGTCTGTGTCCTGTGTGTGTACAGCACGTGTCTCTCTGTGTCTGTCCTGTGCGTGTACATCGTGTGTCTCTCTGTGTCTGTGTCCTATGTGTGTACAGCGTGTGTCTCTCTGTGTGTCCTGTGTGTGTACAGCGTGTGTCTCTCTGTGTCTGTCCTGTGCGTGTACAGCGTGTGTCTCTCTGTGTGTCCTGTGTGTGTACAGCGTGTGTCTCTCTGTGTGTCCTGTGTGTGTACAGCGTGTGTCTCTCTGTGTCTGTGTCCTGTGTGTGTACAGCGTGTGTCTCTCTGTGTCTGTGTCCTGTGTGTGTACAGCGTGTCTCTCTGTCTGTGTCCTGTGTGTGTACAGAACGTGTCTCTCTGTGTCTGTGTCCTGTGTGTGTACAGCATGTGTCTCTCTGTGTCTGTGTCCTGTGCGTGTACAGCGTGTGTCTCTCTGTGTCTGTCCTGTGCGTGTACAGCGTGTGTCTCTCTGTGTCTGTCCTGTGTACAGCGTGTGTCTCTCTGTCTGTGTCCTGTGTGTGTACAGCGTGTGTCTCTATGTGTCTGTGTCCTGTGTGTGTACAGCGTGTGTCTCTCTGTGTCTGTCCTGTGCGTGTACAGCGTGTGTCTCTCTGTGTCTGTCCTGTGTACAGCGTGTGTCTCTCTGTGTCTGTGTCCTGTGTGTGTACAGCGTGTGTCTCTCTGTCTCTGTGTCCTGTGTGTGTACAGCGTGTGTCTCTATGTGTCTGTGTCCTGTGTGTGTACAGCGTGTGTCTCTCTGTGTCTGTGTCTGTGTGTGTACAGCGTGTGTCTCTCTGTGTCTGTGTCTTGTGTGTGTACAGCGTGTGTCTCTCTGTGTCTGTGTCCTGTGCGTGTACAGCGTGTGTCTCTCTGTGTCCTGTGCGTGTACAGCGTGTGTCTCTCTGTGTCTGTGTCCTGTGCGTGTACAGCGTGTGTCTCTGTGTCTGTGTCCTGTGTGTGTACAGCGTGTGTCTCTCTGTGTCTGTGTCCTGTGTGTGTACAGCGTGTGTCTCTCTGTGTCTGTGTCTTGTGTGTGTACAGCGTGTGTCTCTCTGTGTCTGTGTCCTGTGCGTGTACAGCGTGTGTCTCTCTGTGTCCTGTGCGTGTACAGCGTGTGTCTCTCTGTGTCCTGTGCGTGTACAGCGTGTGTCTCTCTGTGTCCTGTGTGTGTACAGCGTGTGTCTCTGTGTCTGTGTCCTGTGTGTGTACAGCGTGTGTCTCTCTGTGTCTGTGTCTTGTGTGTGTACAGCGTGTGTCTCTCTGTGTCATGTGTGTGTACAGCGTGTGTCTCTCTGTGTCTGTCCTGTGCGTGTACAGCGTGTGTCTCTCTGTGTCTGTCCTGTGTACAGCGTGTGTCTCTCTGTGTCTGTGTCCTGTGTGTGTACAGCGTGTGTCTCTCTGTCTCTGTGTCCTGTGTGTGTACAGCGTGTGTCTCTATGTGTCTGTGTCCTGTGTGTGTACAGCGTGTGTCTCTCTGTGTCTGTGTCCTGTGTGTGTACAGCGTGTGTCTCTCTGTGTCTGTGTGTGTACAGCGTGTGTCTCTCTGTGTCTGTGTCTTGTGTGTGTACAGCGTGTGTCTCTCTGTGTCTGTGTCCTGTGTGTGTACAGCGTGTCTCTGTGTCTGTGTCCTGTGTGTGTACAGCACCTGTCTCTCTGTGTCTGTGTCCTGTGTGTGTACAGCGTGTGTCTCTCTGTGTGTCCTGTATGTGTACAGCGTGTGTCTCTCTATGTCTGTGTCCTGTGTGTGTACAGCGTGTGTCTCTCTGTGTCTGTGTCCTGTGTGTGTACAGCATGTCTCTCTGTCTGTGTCCTGTGTGTACAGCACGTGTCTCTCTGTGTCTGTGTCCTGTGTGTGTACAGCGTGTGTCTCTCTGTGTCTGTGTCCTGTGGGTGTACAGCGTGTGTCTTTCTGTGTCTGTGTCCTGTGGGTGTACAGCGTGTGTCTTTCTGTGTCTGTCCTGTGTGTGTACAGCGTGTGTCTCTCTGTGTCCTGTGTGTGTACAGCGTGTGTCTCTCTGTTTCTGTGTCCTCTGTGTGTACAGCGTGTGTCTGTGTCCTGCGTGTGTACAGCGTGTGTCTGTGTCCTGCGTGTGTACAGCGTGTGTCTCTCTGTGTCCTGTGTGTGTACAGCGTGTGTCTCTCTGTGTCTGTGTCCTGTGTGTGTACAGCGTGTGTCTCTCTGTGTCCGTGTCCTGTGTGTGTACAGCGTGTGTCTGTCTGTGTCCTGTGTGTGTACAGCGTGTGTCTCTCTGTGTCTGTGTCCTGTGCATGTACAGCGTGTGTCTCTGTGTCTGTGTCCTGTGTGTGTACAGCGTGTCTCTCTGTGTCTGTGTCCTGTGTGTGTACAGCGTGTGTCTCTCTGTGTCTGTGTCTTGTGTGTGTACAGCGTGTGTCTCTCTGTGTGTGTATGTGTGTGTACAGCGTGTGTCTCTCTGTGTCTGTGTCCTGTGCGTGTACCGCGTGTGTCTCTCTGTGTCCGGTGTGTGTACAGCGTGTGTCTCTGTGTCTGTGTCCTGTGTGTGTACAGCGTGTGTCTCTCTGTGTCATGTGTGTGTACAGCGTGTGTCTCTCTGTGTCTGTCCTGTGCGTGTACAGCGTGTGTCTCTCTGTGTCTGTGTCCTATGTGTGTACAGCGTGTGTCTCTCTGTGTGTCCTGTGTGTGTAGAGCGTGTCTCTCTGTGTGTCCTGTGTGTGTACAGCGTGTGCCTCTCTGTGTGTCCTGTGTGTGTACAGCGTGTGCCTCTCTGTGTGTCCTGTGTGTGTACAGCGTGTGTCTCTCTGTGTCTGTGTCCTGTGTGTGTACAGCGTGTGTCTCTCTGTGTCTGTGTCCTGTGTGTGTACAGCGTGTCTCTCTGTCTGTGTCCTGTGGGTGTACAGCACGTGTCTCTCTGTGTCTGTGTCCTGTGTGTGTACAGCGTGTGTCTCTCTGTGTCTGTCCTGTGCGTGTACAGCGTGTGTCCCTCTGTGTCTGTCCTGTGTGTGTACAGCGTGTGTCTCTCTGTGTCCTGTGTGTGTACAGCGTGTGTCTCTCTGTTTCTGTGTCCTGTGTGTGTACAGCGTGTGTCTGTGTCCTGTGTGTGTACAGCGTGTCTCTCTGTGTCTGTGTCCTGTGTGTGTACAGCGTGTGTCTCTCTGTGTCTGTCCTGTGCGTGTACAGCGTGTGTCTCTCTGTGTCTGTGTCCTATGTGTGTACAGCGTGTGTCTCTCTGTGTGTCCTGTGTGTGTAGAGCGTGTCTCTGTGTGTCCTGTGTGTGAACAGCGTGTGTCTCTCTGTGTGTCCTGTGTGTGTACAGCATGTGTCTCTCTGTGTCTGTGTCCTGTGTGTGTACAGCGTGTGTCTCTCTGTGTCTGTGTCCTGTGTGTGTACAGCGTGTCTCTCTGTCTGTGTCCTGTGTGTGTACAGCGTGTGTCTCTATGTGTCTGTGTCCTGTGTGTGTACAGCGTGTGTCTCTCTGTGTCTGTGTCCTGTGTGTGTACAGCGTGTGTCTCTGTGTCTGTGTCCTGTGTGTTTACAGCGTGTGTCTCTCTGTGTGCTGTGTGTGTACAGCGTGTGTCTCTCTGTGTCTTGTGTCCTGTGCGTGTACAGCGTGTCTCTCTGTCTGTGTCCTGTGCGTGTACAGCGTGTGTCTCTCTGTGTCTGTGTCCTGTGTGTGTACAGCGTGTCTCTCTGTGTCTGTGTCCTGTGTGTGTACAGCGTGTGTCTCTATGTGTCTGTGTCCTGTGTGTGTACAGCGTGTGTCTCTCTGTGTCTGTGTCCTGTGCGTGTACAGCGTGTGTCTCTATGTGTCTGTGTCCTGTGTGTGTACAGCGTGTGTCTCTCTGTGTCTGTGTCCTGTGCGTGTACAGCGTGTGTCTCTGTGTCTGTGTCCTGTGTGTGTACAGCGTGTGTCTCTCTGTGTCTGTGTCCTGTGTGTGTACAGCGTGTGTCTCTCTGTGTCTGTGTCTTGTGTGTGTACAGCGTGTGTCTCTCTGTGTCTGTGTCCTGTGCGTGTACAGCGTGTGTCTCTCTGTGTCCTGTGCGTGTACAGCGTGTGTCTCTCTGTGTCCTGTGTGTGTACAGCGTGTGTCTCTGTGTCTGTGTCCTGTGTGTGTACAGCGTGTGTCTCTCTGTGTCTGTGTCTTGTGTGTGTACAGCGTGTGTCTCTCTGTGTCATGTGTGTGTACAGCGTGTGTCTCTCTGTGTCTGTGTCCTGTGTGTGTACAGCGTGTCTCTGTGTCTGTGTCCTGTGTGTGTACAGCACGTGTCTCTCTGTGTCTGTGTCCTGTGTGTGTACAGCGTGTGTCTCTCTGTGTGTCCTGTGTGTGTACAGCGTGTGTCTCTCTATGTCTGTGTCCTGTGTGTGTACAGCGTGTGTCTCTCTGTGTCTGTGTCCTGTGTGTGTACAGCATGTCTCTCTGTCTGTGTCCTGTGTGTACAGCACGTGTCTCTCTGTGTCTGTGTCCTGTGTGTGTACAGCGTGTGTCTCTCTGTGTCTGTGTCCTGTGGGTGTACAGCGTGTCTTTCTGTGTCTGTGTCCTGTGGGTGTACAGCGTGTGTCTCTCTGTGTCCTGTGTGTGTACAGCGTGTGTCTCTCTGTTTCTGTGTCCTCTGTGTGTACAGCGTGTGTCTGTGTCCTGTGCGTGTACCGCGTGTGTCTCTCTGTGTCCGGTGTGTGTACAGCGTGTGTCTCTGTGTCTGTGTCCGGTGTGTGTACAGCGTGTGTCTCTGTGTCTGTGTCCTGTGTGTGTACAGCGTGTGTCTCTGTGTCTGTGTCCTGTGTGTGTACAGCGTGTGTCTCTCTGTGTCCTGTGTGTGTACAGCACGTGTCTCTCTGTGTCTGTCCTGTGCGTGTACATCGTGTGTCTCTCTGTGTCTGTGTCCTATGTGTGTACAGCGTGTGTCTCTCTGTGTGTCCTGTGTGTGTAGAGCGTGTCTCTCTGTGTGTCCTGTGTGTGTACAGCGTGTGTCTCTCTGTGTGTCCTGTGTGTGTACAGCGTGTGTCTCTCTGTGTCTGTGTCCTGTGTGTGTACAGCGTGTGTCTCTCTGTGTCTGTGTCCTGTGTGTGTACAGCGTGTCTCTCTGTCTGTGTCCTGTGTGTGTACAGAACGTGTCTCTCTGTGTCTGTGTCCTGTGTGTGTACAGCGTGTGTCTCTCTGTGTCTGTGTCCTGTGCGTGTACAGCGTGTGTCTCTCTGTGTCTGTCCTGTGCGTGTACAGCGTGTGTCTCTCTGTGTCTGTCCTGTGTACAGCGTGTGTCTCTCTGTCTGTGTCCTGTGTGTGTACAGCGTGTGTCTCTATGTGTCTGTGTCCTGTGTGTGTACAGCGTGTGTCTCTCTGTGTCTGTCCTGTGCGTGTACAGCGTGTGTCTCTCTGTGTCTGTCCTGTGTACAGCGTGTGTCTCTCTGTGTCTGTGTCCTGTGTGTGTACAGCGTGTGTCTCTCTGTCTCTGTGTCCTGTGTGTGTACAGCGTGTGTCTCTATGTGTCTGTGTCCTGTGTGTGTACAGCGTGTGTCTCTCTGTGTCTGTGTCCTGTGTGTGTACAGCGTGTGTCTCTCTGTGTCTGTGTGTGTACAGCGTGTGTCTCTCTGTGTCTGTGTCTTGTGTGTGTACAGCGTGTGTCTCTCTGTGTCTGTGTCCTGTGCGTGTACAGCGTGTGTCTCTCTGTGTCCTGTGCGTGTACAGCGTGTGTCTCTCTGTGTCCTGTGCGTGTACAGCGTGTGTCTCTCTGTGTCCTGTGTGTGTACAGCGTGTGTCTCTGTGTCTGTGTCCTGTGTGTGTACAGCGTGTGTCTCTCTGTGTCTGTGTGTTGTGTGTGT